>NC_136068.1:1268959799-1269559799 GCF_964261635.1 Lissotriton helveticus
ATGCTTTGGACCAGGTGCTTTGGATGGTGACTCTTTGCATGTAAGACTGAATTTACAGCAGTGAGTTTTCTATGCATTTTAGTTTCAGTCTTACCCCTCTATATATACCTATACATCTAGAAAGAGGACCCCATCTGCACTGATTTCTGATGTGAATTGTAAATTGATGTCATTCAGGCTCAACTCATGAATAAACTCAGTTGCCTCTGATTCTGAACCATTCCAAATTAAGAACAGATCGTCTATGTATCTCCACCAGCATTTTACATGCTGGTTGAGGATGTTGGCAAATTTCCTATGTAGGGCCAGTTCCTCCCTCCACCCCATGTGGAGACAGGCATAGCTGGGGGAGAAACTGGCCCCCATAGCAACACCCCGCACTTGCTGGTATAGTACATGTTGGAATAAGAAAATATTGTTATGCAAGCATAAATCAATCATGTCCATGATCATTTTACTATGGTGTTTATGCATATTAGGTCTCTGTCCCAAATAGTATTCTATTGTCCTCATACTATCTTTATGGTTGATGCTCGTATATAGAGCTGTTATATCCATAGTTATTGGTAGATAGTCTTTGTGCCACTCAAAGTTATGTATTTCAGCCAAGAAGTCACCGTTGTCTTTTAGGTATGAGGGACGTTTTTGGAAAAAGTCCTGTAGAAAATGATCAATATATTGGGATGTGTGCTCTGTTAAACTGTTCTTGGCAGAGATAATGGGGCATCCTGGAGGTTTGTTTGGATCCTTGTGTAACTTGGGTATGAATTAAAGTACAGGTATAGTTGGTGAATTGTTCCTTAAAAACAAATATTCAACTCTCCTCAAAAGCCCCAATCCCTTCCAGGCCATTAATTTGGTGTAAACGTTTTCATATGTTGCCTTTATCATTGCTTGATCACATCGGCAATAACATTCCTTGTCTGTGAGTTGTTTTTGAGCCTCACTGATGTAGTCAGTCTTGCTTCATTTTACAAAGTTTCCCCCTTTGTCTTCATTACGTATTATGATTTCTTTGTTGCTCGATAATTTAATCATCAATTGGTGATATTTGATCTCCTGCTTGTTTGTCTCCTTATTTTTTTGTTTGCTAGTCTTATAATTTAGTTGTTTCAGTTCCTTGATTATCTGTTCGTGATAAACATCAATGCCATCTCTGGGCATGATTGGGACAAAAGTCGAGCAGCGCTTGAATTTCCTGCTTTGCTCCGAGTTATCATTTTTTTTTTTTTTGCAGAGTTTTATATAGCGCGAACTAGAACCGAACCGAATCAGTTATCAGAGCGCTTTAAATAGCACCAGTTACGTTACATGAGGACACACTTTCATTTTAGGCACGGGGAGATTAAGTGATTTGCCCAGAATCACAGGGGGTTTTTGGCGTCGTTACCGAGACTCAAACCCAGATCCCCAGGTCCGAGGTCGAGCGCCTTAGCCGTTAGGCCAACCCCTCTCCCCTCTCATTATCCTTAGAACTTTGTTCCACTCCACTTGCACTTTGTGACTCCATCTGTGCAATGTCCATTCAAATGGCAGCATAGTCAAAGGAACTTTCAGGCGCAAACGATAGACCCAGTGACAGTAATTGTAACTCTGCCTGATTCAGAGTTATATTTGATAAATGTGTTACTGTGCTGTTGGTGTGGTTGGGTTCCTGCATGTTCGCTCGTCTGTTCATTTCCGATTCCACCGTCGCGTTTGGTACCGCCTGGTGGACTCTCCTTTGCCTTGCCCTACTCCTTTGTCGGCATTTATGGGTGCTGTTTTTGTTAGTTGTTTTTTTGGGCGCAGTGTCTGTTTGCGCTCCTCCACTAAAAAATCCAGTTCTTCAGCTAATGATATTGCAGTCTGTATAATCAGTGATGTCATTTGAGATGTCATCAGTGATGTCACTGACCATGTCATGAATGATGTAATATGTGACATCATCAGCAGTGGATTGCGGGCGAGCGAGTTATACTTAGTACAACTAACTATCACGGAGGAATTTCAATGGTTTTGTATGAGTGAAATGTCCAGCTAACTATAACACCCCTGAAACCTATGTTTTTTTCAGTGAATTTCTAAGGTTTTTTAAATGATAAATCCTAACTATAACCTGCCTGAAACTTATGGTTTTTTCAGTGAATTTCAAAGGTTTTTTTAAAAGATAATTCCTTAGTATAAGTTAATAATTGTATGTGTATTTACCAATATATATTTCGAGTTTTGTAAAAAAAATTTATCTGAAATTAGTATATTTCAACATTTATTTTACTGATAAATATGCACTCATGGCTGCAAGACTGACCGTTTTCACTCATGTAAACACTCTTAGATGATAAACCATACACAACCTTCATATTAAAATGTGCAAGTTTTCTTATATGAGGATATATATTGCTCTTTAAGGCTCTTTACTAAAAGTCTTTTATTGTTTTTACCCTTTTACTTTTAGAACGACAGACCTATTGTCCTACTACTCATCATTGACAGCATTTACACATGCTCAAAAAATAACCCGCTTTCCCTATTTATCCACACTTTAAAATAAATACAGAGAGGAAAATACTTTTCTGTCTGTATTTTTCTGTAAAAATCAATAAATCAATCAACATAAATCAAGGAGCCCTACTTATAATTTAAGAATATTTTCAACTTAATTAGCAGTAATTAACATATAAGTGTGGTAAAAGTATGACGCAGCACCTATAATACCTCACTTTCAAGAGCAGCGTTCACAGTTCGATTCCAAACTGCATCAGCATCTTATCCCACCACTATCTCGCTGTAGGTAACAGCTTGCTTAATATTCCCAACGCCCCAAACGCCGGCACACCTTTCCGGTGGTAGCTTTAAGCTTTACAAATGCTGGCCTTTTTTTAATTAAAAAGCATAGTGATAACAAATATTAATATGTTCTTTTTTTTCTTCTATTGTAAACAATATTTTTTTTATATCTTCTATTTAGATGTTTTTAATCATGAGAATGCAAAGGACACAGTTTACCGGGTAACACTTTTTAAACTCTTCAACATATGTAGATAATAAGGACCTTATACGTGTTACTATGGAAATCGAAACCTTTACAGCTTCACAGTTTGTACCTTTTCCCAACTCGTGCACAAGTAAAACAGTTAAAACATGAGCATGTGTAAACTGTAAAACGTGACAACTACATAGGCGGAGCCGAATCTTCCTTCCATAGACTACTAAACAACCAAAAACTATATAAACCACACCTATTGTGTGATTAGTTTAGTTTTCATGAGTTATTTCTGCGTCACCAATCTGTGATGCAGGTTTCCTTTTTTAGCATCGAATTCTTGCTTTGCCTCAACAAACATATCCTGGAGTTGTACGTTGTTTCACTATGGCATAGTAGATAGTTATAATTTGTGGCTATTTGTCAATATTTAAACATTTATATATAGAAAAAAGTGTTATTGCATGTTTTTCCATTTTTCTCTGTAACGTCAGCAGCTTGTTTTCAGAAACAGATAGATTACAACAAACACTGCTCCTTTTCTGCCTCCTTTCAGCTTATATATTGTGACTTTCTATATTATAATATTGACACTGTACTTCGCTTCAGAGTTGTTGGTGACCCGTCGGCGCAAACCCTAAACATATACAATCAACGTCACCACCTTCCAGTTGTTAGTGTGTTTTCCCCTTGGGATTATATACTGTTAATATTTATATTATAATATTAACAGTTATGCTAATCTCAGTGGACTTCATGACCCGTCGTCACAAAGATATATAAGCAACGTCACCAGCTTCTTGTTTTTAGTCTGTTCCCCCCTTTTGATCATATACTGTGAATATATATATTATAATTTTCACAGTCATGATCTCAGAGGAGTTTATGACCTGTCGCCATGAAGATCAAACTTTTAAACCTTACGGAGAAAAGAAGCTCAGAAAATAATTACCGCTCAAAAGTATTTCGTTATGGATGTTCTGTTAAATAGATAACTTTATTTTCCTTTTCTTTTTACTGTAACAATGGTATCAATCGTTATATTGTAATAGACTGTCCTATTGTTACAGAAGAGGAATAGGAGATTTTTCAGCGCCATATGTAATACAGCTCAGAAAACATTACAACATACTTGATCAGATATTTTTTTCAGGGAGTATATTTTACGAAATTGCAGAATAAAAAATATAGCTTGCATACATACTTTGTTACTTGAAATATTTGATACATTTCTGAATGTTATTTTCTAATTTCTATTCTTCTCATTTGAGGTTCCTATTCACCTTCTTCCTAAAGAATATATAGGACCAGTTCTGTATATTATAATAGCTCCATCCTATATATTCTTAAGTGAGTATGTGATTTGTTAGCGGAACAGTGTGCGACCTCTAAGCACAACGACAGAACGTTCCTGAATTTTACAGAATACAAATTTGAAAAATAATAATGCATACATTTCTATGTAATATGAAGTCACTTGTATTTAACTGTTTTTTACTTCTCCTCATTTCAGATAATGTAGTGCGGGAGTGTTAGTTGTAGCACTTCTATTCTACTTTATCTAAAAGTAACTGATGCCCTCTTACATTATCAAGAATATGGGGCAAAACTTTTACAAACTATAGCAGAAAAAAGGAGTGTATGGCCATGCTTAACTGATATTTTATGAAATTGCATTTTTAATTGTAATCCCTTTCATATATACAGCGTCTGTTTCTGAAGAAAGTTTATTTGTATTTGCTAAATAAAAACTGTTTCAAATCTAGAGTGAAATTTTTGCTACGCAACCACACCTCCCCATCAGAAAAGTAAACACCACATTATAAGTAAAAAGTGCTCCTGGGAACTATCCCACCCGCAAACTTGATAAAAAATAACCCCGCAAGAACAGCCAATTAGCATTCAGCGTGTGATCGGAAGGGTGCGCTTATGGTACAATGACGATCCTCGCACACTCCGCGGATCCACCGCGCCCATAGATATATAAATGACTTTAACTGTACTTTTCTCAGAAACTACTGAACAGATTAACTCCATTTAAGTTAAAGGCACAAGTCTGAACTGAGGACTACCTCTTTGCCAAATTTGGTGTAATTCCGTTCAGCCGTTCGGGCTGTAGCTGTGGCTAAAGGTCCTATGGGAAATTGCATTGGGGAAACACGTTTTGGGACCTCCCCCTTGACCCCCGGATGGAACCATCAGAATTGCTCTTTTGCAAAAGACTGAAAACATGTCTCTTCCACCTGTAGGTTCCTCTTTAAGATGGGTATAATACTGCTCCAGACGATTCTTTATTAGCCACAGCGCAGGGACACACTAGTGAGTGTAACCATGCGCTTTATAAACTTACTTATTACTATTATATAGAGAGAGAGACAGACAGACAGACAGACAGGATAGATAGATAGATAGATAGATAGATAGATAGATAGATAGATAGATAGATAGATAGATAGATAGATAGATAGATAGATAGATAGATAGATAGATAGATAGATAGATAGATAGATAGATAGATAGATAGATAGATAGATAGATACACATATACAACTATATATTCACTGAAAACATCAAAGGTTGCAGGGGTGTTATAGTTAGGCTCACTTACACTTCAACAAAACCAGTGAAATTCAGCAGTTCTGTTTAGTTGAGCTAAATATAACTTATACCCCTGCAATGCACTGCTTATTGCCTCACATTTACATCATGCATGATATGGGCACTAACATCACTGATCACATCTCGAAACACATCGTTTGTGACATCATGCAGTGAGTGTGAGCCTTTTCTAAATGTTTATGAGTGTTAAACATATATACCAAGGTACTACAAAAGTTAAAATAGTTGTGTACTACTAATGAGTGATACTATTTCTAACATATATCACATGAGTGAGTGTGTGTATCCATGTGTGAGTGGGTGTCTGAGTGCCTGTTTAGGTATGTGAGTGGGTATCTGAGTGTCTGCATGGGTGTAAAAATAGGTTTGAGTAGCTGTGTGGGTGAGTGAGTGGCTGTATTGGTGAGTGAGTTGGTGTGTCAGTGGCTATATGCGTGAGTGAGTGACTGTGTGAGTAGCTGTATGGGTGGGTGTGTAAGTGACCGTATGGATTAGTGAGTCAGTGTCTGAATGGCTGTATGAGTGAGTGACGGTGTAAGTGTCTGTAAGGACTGAGTGAGTGGCTGTTTGAGTGGGTGTTTTGTTAAGTAAGTTGTGTGTGAGTGGCTGTAGTGTAAGTAAGTGTCTTTGTGAATGGATATGTGGGTGAATGAGTGGATGTATGAGTGCTTTTATGGATGTGTGAATGGGTATGTAAGTGGTTGTGTGGGTGTGTGAATTAGTTTTTGTATGGGTGAGTGCATGGCTGTGTTGAGAGGCTATATGGATGACTGAGTGGGTGTGTAAGTGGCTGTATATGAGAATATGTGGGTGTGTAAGTAGCTGTATAAGTGAATATGTGGCTGTGTGAGTGGTTGTATGGTTAAGTGACTGGCTCTATGACTAGATATATGGGTGAGTGAGTGTCTGTTTGAGTGGCTATATGAGTGAGTAGGTTTTTGAGTGGCTCTATAGTAGTGTATGACTACTTGTATGGGTCTGTGAATGGGTATGTGAGTGGTTTTGTGGGTGTGTGAGTAGGTGTGAGTGGGTTTGTGAGTGGTTCTGCAGATGATTTCATCAGTGATGTAATTTGAGATGTCATTAGTGATGTCACTGACCGTGTCATGAGTGATGAAATATGTGAGGTCATGAGCAGTGCATTGCGAGGGGCATAAGATATGGTTAGTTCAGGTGTGCCTAAGTGCAACATTCCTGTAACCTTTTTTCAGTGAATTTCTAAGGCTTTTTAAATTCTATTTCCTAACTATAACGTCACTGTAACCTTTGTTTTTTCAGTGAGTTTCCAAGGTTTTCTTAGTGTTGTTTCCTAACTATAACGTCCCTGTAACCTTTGGTTTTTTAAGTGAATTACTAAGGATTTTAAAATGTTATTCCCTAACTGTAACCTGTAACCTTTGAGAGTGAGTGTGTGAGAGAGTGAGTGTGTGAGTGAGTGCATGAGTGTTTCAGTGAGTTTGTGAGTGAGCGCATAAGTGTCTCATTGGGTGTGTGAACGGGAGCATGAGTATCTGAGTGGGTCTGTAAGTGTGAGAGTGTCTGAGTGTGTGAGTCAGTCTGTGAATGGGTGCATGAGTGGGTCTGTGAGTGGGTGTGTTAGTCTCTGAGTGGGTTTTGAGTGGGTGTGTGACTCTCTGGGTGAGTCTTTGAATGGCTGTGTGAGAGTGGCTGTATGGGTCTGTGAGTGGGTACATGAGTGCCTGAATTAGTCTGTCAGTGGGTATAACGGTCTGAGTGGGTCTGTGAGTGGGTGTGTGAGAGTCTGTGTGGGTGTATCAGTAGCTTTGTGAGTGACTCAGCCACAAAGGAACTGCACATGCCATTTTATCCAACAAGAGTATACAGTTTTACACAAAATATCTACACAACTGGAGTTATTTCCACTGGTTTATAACTAGGTGCTACTTCCTTGGGTAAATGTCCAGTACCTATTCTATAATACAGCTACATAATGGAGCCCAAGGAAAAGTCACCGGTGTGTGTGTGTGTGTGTGTGTGTTTTGGCAATGTTATTGTTCCTGGTGCGTCTTTATCCAGAAATATGTGATAACATGAATCTTCCTATAGAGAATACAGAGAGACCACAAATACGTAAATCTCCATCAAACAAGGGTACTTCCTATTAACTATATGAAGTAAGTGCTTCTTTGTTTGGTGGAGATGTCCTCATATTCTTTGTCATCAAGAACTCCACACCAAAACGTGCTGGGGAGGCCACCTATTAAGTTGCCCATCATCCTGGCAAAAGGCAGGAAGACCTTTGGATAAGACTATGGTGGGTGGGGTCAAACAGGGAAGCAACCAAGTGATTTCCACATTTGCATACTCCTAGCAATTTAAAGGGAGAACCATGGACTCTCACCCGGACAGGACAACAAAGAACCCACTTATCGCTGTCCCTACAGATTGCGCTCCAATATATCAATGATGCAGTCACCTCCACGTAGGATTTCAAATCGTTTCTCAATATAGAATTCCCAAGAAAACACACTTGCTTCGCCTTCGCCAAGTCCAGGAGTTAGAATCATATGTTTTTTACAGAAGCAGAGCTTCGGGGGCACCTGCTATGTTTAAATTTGTATGTGGTTCCTGTTGAGGTTTAATTTCAGTGAAATGAGCACCTGGGCAAGAACAACTCCAGGGACCCCATCCCCTGGGGCCCTGCAAACTTAATGGGGTAGGGAGGCTGCGTGGTGCCCCTCACTGTGCTGACTTCTGTCCCAGGAACCACACTCCCTGGGCCCAATCACAATACAGTAGGGCACGGGCCACACCACCCCATCTGTGGGCTGATTTTGGCCCCGGGGACCCAATCCCAAGCTTGGCTTTAGCTGAATGGGGGATGGGGGCTGCTTGGTCCCCCTCCCCAGGGCAATTTTTGCCCAGGGACTCAATTCCCCGGGGGCCCAGTCATGTGTCCCTGGGTGCCCTTGTCCCAGTTGGAGCACCCAGTGTGCAGCATGGCGACCAAGGGGGTAGCCTTAAGGCTCCCGTGGTCCCAGCCAGCTTCCCGCCTCTTGAGGAAGCAGCATTGCTACTGCACACAGGGAGCTGGTGGAAATGCAGCTCCATGTGTGAAAGAGCAATAGTTTCATCTCTTTTTATGATTGCATGTCTTTGGGCAGGGAAAGAGATGAAACCTCCGCTCCCAGCAAGCTGGAGTTCCTGCCCACTGGAACCGGAGTGTTTGCTTTTGCCAGGTGGAAGCAGTAAGCTCCTGTCATGCAAAAGCAAACAGCTATGTCACAAAGGGAGGCACCCCTGAACATAGCAGTAGCTGGCCTTGGGGGGTGGCAGTCCCCAGTGCCATTAATGGCTCCAGGAGAGGGGGCACAGCCCCACTTTTATTTTCCTGGGCCAGCCCCAGAGAGGTGGTGACCCCCAAGACCCCGTCCCACATGCATTACAATAGCTTGCCCTGGGTAGGGGGTGGTCTCCAGGGTGTGGGGCATCTGGCCCCCGCTAATTATTGGAGCAATGCCCCAGAGAGGTGTTGGTCCCCAGGGCTTTAAAGAGCCAATGGAGGGTGGTGTGTGCAGACCCCACGCCCATATTTTGGCAAACGCCAGGGGAGGTGAATGTCCCCAGAGCTCAAAAAAGCTAGGGAAAGGGGGCTCCATTGTGCCCCCTCCTTTTTTTAAAAAGAAAGCCTCAGGGAGGTGGTGGTCCCCGGGGCTCTAAAAGCCTCAGGAGGGGGGCCCGTGCACCCCCATCTTTTTTCGAACAATGCCCCTGGGACCTGGCCCAACTAGGGGATCTTTTCAAAAGAAGCACAGGGCCTGTGCTTGTTTTTCCTTTTTTTGTGTCACTGGAGTCATGGATCCACAATGATTTTCTACAAATTAAAAAAAAAAAGTGTTTTTGCCTTGCTGAGGTGCCTCTGCTACCCCAGCACCAAACCTAATGGGTTGGGGTATTCTTACCGTGCGCACTTTTCTTTTTTTAGCCTTTTTTTAGGGAACCGACTGAAGTCGAGTACAAAGAGGGCTGCCAACACTTCCTAGTTGAAGTGTTGGCTGCCAATCAGATCTCAGCACAAGATCTGGAATGTTTACGTCCTCCCTAGACATGCAAATTTGGATTTCTTTAAATATCTCTAAAACTACTGAACAGATTTACACCAAATATTAAAAAACACTCTTTCTGGTCCAAGAGTTAGCTTTCTGCCAAATTTGGTGTAATTGCTTCCAGCAGTTTGGACTGTAGTCTTATCAAAAAATTCCTATGGAAATGCACTTTTTTAGTTCCCTCCCTTTTCTCAGCCCTCTTCATCGGATCACCCTAAAACTTTCTATGGACAACTAGAATTACCAGCACACTCTTTTTGGAACATTTTGTGAAGATTCGTCAACCGGTGCCAAAGATATAGACAAGTCATTTCCTATGGAAACTGTCACGTCGCATTATCGGGGCAGGCGGAGAACACTGCAGCACAAGGCTTCTCCGTGAACGGACAGAAATCAACTGCGGAACTAGATTACCCATGAAGCCATGGGAACATGACGCTGTTGACGTCACAACGTTTCACGGAAGCGAATGTAAGCGCTTCCAGGGCACCAGTCGGGTGCTGTTAATTCCTGAACTCTCCTTGTGTCATTCCGGCCGATTTAAGACACGGTAGGGGTGCTAAGGCACTAATCAATCCTTGTTGTTCACCGTACTTGTTTCCTGCCTAGCGCCACGCCTGGAACTGTTGGGCATTCAGGTCCGATTCCTTAGCCCCGTTGTACGAGCCGACATCAGGCTCTTGCAGGGCTTCTTCTGATTACTTAGCCCCGATGGACGAGCCAACATCAGGCTCTTGCGGGGCTTCGCATATGTCCTCCTTACCCTCTCTGATCTCTGAAGGTACTGAGGATTTGCTTGCTTTGTTTTACACGTGCGGCTGCTCGTTCGCTTTGTTCTTTATTGACTTTGGGTCTACAACTCTGTGCAAGGCCCCGGATTGCCACAATGCTGTAATTGTGGTGAGGCGGCTAACAGAGTGTACATGCTCGCAGGATATCTACGCGATTCTCTGCAACTTTTGAGTTAATTTCATGGTACAAGTTTTGGTAACAAACTCCTTTGAACCGTATTATAAACACTGACAATATGTATCATTTGCTTAATTTACTCTGATGTGTTATGGTGGAAAATACCCTCAACATGTTCCAGTGTTTATGGTGGACTGTTTATCTCTGTCTCCACAGCAGGGGCTTGTTGAGCTCATCCAGAAGAAAGCTCCAATTCCCCTGTTAAAGTTGCTCTCATGATGCTTTTGGGTATGTTGCTAACTGATGTAGAAATTCATGGAAGCATTTAGAACAGCATTTTATACTCGTGTAGTAATATTGTTGTTTTATCAATAGATCCAGTAGTACTTTGGTATCTGCGATACCCAGCTATGGTACAGTGGCAGGTATTTTCCTTTACCGGTATTGTGTTTATAGCTTTGGCCCGTGAAGTATTCTGCTGTCCAATACAAGAGGAATTGTGATGTACTTATGCGTTTTTACTTTTGTTACAGATCTCCCTCCCTGCTGTTCCCTTCCTTTTCCAGATCAGTTGACTGGGGGTGAATGTTTGTATTGTCAATGTTCTGTCCATCACCACCTTTGGTTTTTCTTTGTTCGCCCTAAGTTGGCAGGGTATGCTCAGACGTGAGTCCCTTGCTCACTTTGCCACTGGAGTCAAGCAAGCCCGGCTGAAGACGGCTGTAATGCCAGAAACCGGTCCTGGGAAGCTTGATTCGGGTCCAGCGAAGACATGGCTTGGCAGTTCGGGCTGGACTGTTCCCATGAGGCACAGGGTCAGACTGATTTGCATATGGCCATGTCTGAACTGGGGTGGCGGAGTGAGCTAAAGAACGGTGATGGATTAAACCCAGATCAGTTGACTGGGGGTGAATGTTTGTATTGTCAACATTCCGTCCATCACCACCTTTGGTTTTTCTTTGTTCGCCCTAAGTTGGCAGGGGATGCTCAGACGTGAGTCCCTTGCTCACTTTGCCACTGGAGTCAAGCAAGCCCGACTGAAGACGGCTGTAATGCCAGAAACCGGTCCTGGGAAGCTTGATTCCGGTCCAGGGAAGACATGGCTTGGCAGTTCGGGCTGGACTGTTCCCATGAGGCACAGGGTCAGACTGATTTGCATATGGCCATGTCTGAACTGGGGTGGCGGAGTGAGCTAAAGAACGGTGATGGATTAAACCCAGATCAGTTGACTGGGGGTGAATGTTTGTATTGTCAACGTTCCGTCCATCACCACCTTTGGTTTTTCTGTGTTCGCCCTAAGTTGGCAGGGTATGCTCAGACGTGAGTCCCTTGCTCACTTTGCCACTGATGTCAAGCAAGCCCGGCTGAAGACGGCTGTAATGCCAGAAACCAGTCCTGGGAAGCTTGATTCCGGTCCAGGGAAGACATGGCTTGGCAGTTCGGGCTGGACTGTTCCCATGAGGCACAGGGTCAGACTGATTTGCATATGGCCATGTCTGAACTGGGGTGGCGGAGTGAGCTAAAGAACGGTGATGGATTAAACCCAGATCAGTTGACTGGGGGTGAATGTTTGTATTGTCAACGTTCCGTCCATCACCACCTTTGGTTTTTCTTTGTTCGCCCTAAGTTGGCAGGGGATGCTCAGACGTGAGTCCCTTGCTCACTTTGCCACTGGAGTCAAGCAAGCCCGGCTGAAGACGGCTGTAATGCCAGAAACCGGTCCTGGGAAGCTTGATTCCGGTCCAGGGAAGACATGGCTTGGCAGTTCGGGCTGGACTGTTCCCATGAGGCACAGGGTCAGACTGATTTGCATATGGCCATGTCTGAACTGGGGTGGCGGAGTGAGCTAAAGAACGGTGATGGATTAAACCCAGATCAGTTGACTGGGGGTGAATGTTTGTATTGTCAACGTTCTGTCCATCACCACCTTTGGTTTTTCTTTGTTCGCCCTAAGTTGGCAGGGTATGCTCAGACGTGAGTCCCTTGCTCACTTTGCCACTGGAGTCAAGCAAGCCCGGCTGAAGACGGCTATAATGCCAGAAACGGTCCTGGGAAGCTTGATTCCGGCCCAGGGAAGACATGGCTTGGCAGTTCGGGCTGGACTGTTCCCATGAGGCACAGGGTCAGACTGATTTGCATATGGCCATGTCTGAACTGGGGTGGCGGAGTGAGCTAAAGAACGGTGATGGATTAAACCCAGATCAGTTGACTGGGGGTGAATGTTTGTATTGTCAACGTTCCGTCCATCACCACCTTTGGTTTTTCTTTGTTCGCCCTAAGTTGGCAGGGTATGCTCAGACGTGAGTCCCTTGCTCACTTTGCCACTGGAGTCAAGCAAGCCCGGCTGAAGACGGCTGTAATGCCAGAAACCGGTCCTGGGAAGCTTGATTCCGGTCCAGGGAAGACATGGCTTGGCAGTTCGGGCTGGACTGTTCCCATGAGGCACAGGGTCAGACTGATTTGCATATGGCCATGTCTGAACTGGGGTGGCGGAGTGAGCTAAAGAACGGTGATGGATTAAACCCAGATCAGTTGACTGGGGGTGAATGTTTGTATTGTCAAGTTCTGTCCATCACCACCTTTGGTTTTTCTTTGTTCGCCCTAAGTTGACAGGGTATGCTCAGACGTGAGTCCCTTGCTCACTTTGCCACTGGAGTCAAGCAAGCCCGGCTGAAGACGGCTGTAATGCCAGAAACCGGTCCTGGGAAGCTTGATTCCGGTCCAGGGAAGACATGGCTTGGCAGTTCGGGCTGGACTGTGCCCATGAGGCACAGGGTCAGACTGATTTGCATATGGCCATGTCTGAACTGGGGTGGCGGAGTGAGCTAAAGAACGGTGATGGATTAAACCCAGATCAGTTGACTGGGGGTGAATGTTTGTATTGTCAACGTTCCGTCCATCACCACCTTTGGTTTTTCTTTCCCTTCCTTTCCTTCCCTCGCCTGATCACTCTTTTGAGTCTGTTAGTTCTACTCACACCAAGGGGCTATCAGGAGGTGGACCCCTTTGAGCATCGTACGTCTCCAAGGATTCGAGGCCTTGACAGAAACATGCCCCTAATTATATAGTGGCCCCAAGGACCACCACCTCCCTACAGAAATGAAAAAAATCGATTGGGGTGCCATGCATACTCCCCGGGGCTAAATCAATGTAATGGGGGGCCTCACTGACCCTCCTCTGAGCCCCATGGACCACCACCTCCCTGGGGCTTATTTGAAAGTAATAGGGGGGCCTTGTGGATCCCCCTGGTCCCGGGGGACCACCACCTCTGTGGGTCTCATAATTTTAAAAAGAGGGAGAGGGGCCACGCAGTCCCACCTCCCCAGCCAAATACAGCCCCGGGGACCACCACCTCCCCAGGGCCGGCCTGTGAAAAGTAAAGGGGGGGCATACATGACTCTAAAGGCTGCCGCCTCGCCAAAGCCAGCTCCTGCTATGTCCCGGGGTGCCTATTCCCTGGGTCATAGCTAGTTGCTTTTGCTTGGCACAAGGTGTGACAACTACCACCAAGCCAAAGCAAGCACTAGAGTTCCAGTGGGCAGGTGCTAGCAAAGTGCTTCCGCCTGCTAGAAGTGGAGCTTTATCTCTTTCCCTGCCCACAGACATACGAGGAGGGAAAGAGATAAAACAGACTTCTCTTGCACGCAGGAAGCTACATTTACAGCAGCTATCTTCATGCGAGAGCAAATGCCGGCATGCGCAGGAGGTGGGGAGTCGGCTGGGACTGTGGGGACCTTGAGCCTCCCACCATGGTCCCGGTGGAAAAAGAGCAGAAAGAGGCAAAATAAAGGTTAGAATTGAGCAGAAAGAGGAAGAATAAAAGTTAAGAACTAGCAGAGAGAGGCAAAATAGAGGTCAGAAATGAGTAACAAGAGGCAAAATAGAGATCAGCAACGAGCAGAAATATGCTAAATAAAGGTCAGAAATGAGCAGAAAGAGGCAAAACAGAAGTCATAAATGGTTAAAAAGAGGCAAAAGAAAAGTCAGAATTGAGAAAGAGGCAAAATAGAGGTCAGCAACGAGCAGAAAGAGGCAAATAAAGGTCAGAAATTAGAAAGAGGCAAAATAGAGGACCGTAACTAGCAGAAAGAGGCAAAATAAAGGCCAGCGACAAGCAGCAAGAAGCAAAATAGAGATCAGAAAAGAGTCGAATGGGCAAAATAAAGGTCAGAAGTAAGCAGAGAAAAGGCAGAAAACAAGCAGAGAACGAGCAGAACCCACTAGGGCACTCATGCACCCACTTACAGAACAACTCCGACAGTCTCACAGCTACTCACAGATGCATTCAGAGATTAACTCAGACACATACACCCACTCACAGACCCAGAGACTCGTGCACCCACTTACAGAATCACTTATGCTCTCTCTTACCCACTTAAGACCTACTTAGTGACTCATGCACTGACTCAAAGACCCACTCAGAGACTAACACACCCACTCACAGACTCATGCGCCCACTCAAAGACTTACTCAGACACTCACGTGCTCACTCACAGACTGACTGACACACTCCTGGAGGCACTCACAAACCCACTCAGACACTGTTACACCAATTCACAGACCCACTCAGACACTCACTCAAACACTCATGCACCCACTCAGACACCTAATCAGACACTCATGTACCCACTTACACACCCAGTGAGACACTCATGCACTCACCCCCACACTCACTCTCAAATGTTACAGTTAGGAAATAACATTAAAAAAGCATGGACATGTATTGTAAATGCCAAAGGTTGCATAGATGTTATAGTTAGGAACTAGAATTTAAAAAAACCTTAGAAATTAACTGAAAAAAACATAGGTTACAGGGAAGTTATAGTTAAGAAATAGAATTTAGAAAAACCTTAGAAATTCAATACAAAGGTTATACAAAGGTTACAGGGACATTACAGTTAGGATCAGATTTCACTCATACCAAACAATAGAAATTCAGCAGTTATAGTTATCTGAGCTAATTGTAACTTATCCCTCCGCAATGCACTGCACGGATTGTTAAGCCCCCGGGACCTGGCACACCCATGTGCAAATAATTAGATGGGGCCCGCGGGGGGCCCCGCAGCCCCAGGGAATGCCAGCTCCCCAGGGCTTTGTTCATTATGTGGGGTGCACGCAGCCCTCTGCAGCCCTGGGTACCGCCACTTCCCCGGGGCATCTAAAAAAATGTGTGTGGGGTCCTGCCCCCCCCACGCTGCCCCAGGGACCACCACCTCCCCGGGGCATTCATTAATATGGGTGGGGGCCTCACGGGCCCCCAAGCCCCGGGGACCGGCACCTCCCTGGGGCTTAAATTGAATATAAAAAAGTGTGGGGGCTCCTGCCCCCTCCCACTGCCCCAGGGACCATCACCTCCCGGGCCCTAAATATTCAAATACGGGGGTCCGTTCTGGGCCCCGGGGACCACCACCTCCCCGGGACTTTAAACACTTGGGAGAGTGGCTGCCCCCCTCCAGGAGCCCTGGATGGCCCTGGGGACTGCCACCCCCCAGCACCGGCTCCTGCAATGCCTACCCCCAGGACATTGCTGTTTGCTACGGCAGGGCAGGAGCACGACTCTTGGTGCACTGCTTGTGGGGCGATGAGGTCCACTTGTGTTCTGAGGATCACAGGACACCAGTGGACTTCATCCCTTGAGCAGCAGTGCGCCGGGAGTCGTGTTTGCAGAGTGGTGTAAAAGGGGGCGTGGCCTCGGACCACTCTCAGCAATCCAGGTGTGTGGCGCTTACTGGAGGTAACTGGTGGGCTAGTTGGCCCCCAGGGTCCCTCAGGAATGAAGGGGACTTAATACCCCAACTTAGGACACACCAGGAGGCGCATTTGTAGAGTGGTGGGGAAAGGGGGCATGGCTTTTGTCCACCTCTTAGCTATCCCACCATGTGGGGCTTACTGGAGGTAAGACATAAGCTAGTTGGCCCCTAAAGGACCCCCAGCAGTGAAGGGACTTCAATCCCCATCTAAGAGCGTACCAGGGAGCGAGTTTGCAGAGTGGTGGACGAAGGGTGCGTGGCCTGCTAAGAGAATTTAGCAATGCTGCTGTGTGGTACTTACTAGTGGTAATAGGAGGGATAGTTGGCCCCCAAGGATGTCCTTGGGGGCCAACATCCCCTCTTGTTACCTCCAGTAAGTCCCACACAGTGGGATTGCTAAGACGTCTTCGAGGGCCATGCCCCTCTTTCGCCACCACTCTTCAAATGCGGCTTCCGGCAGACTACAGGATGGGGATGAAGTCCAATTTACTCCTGAGGGACTTTGGGTGCCAAGAACCCCTCCTGGTACCTCCTGTAAGCCCTACGCAGCGGAATTCCTGAGCACTGGTCGGAGGCCAAGCACCCTTTCTCCACCACTCTGCAAACGTGACTAGTAGTTAAAGAAGTGTTTGCAATGTAATAGCTTTCGCATTTGCGAAAATTAGAGCTATTGGCGTTGTAAATGCAAAAGATTTTTACTAATGTTTTTTGGAGTGGCGTGGATGTACTTTGTGTGTAGTGGAATTATGTGGTATGTTGTGCAGTCAAATTGTGTGGATATAAAGTATGTGGTCTTTAGTGTATAGGAATTATGTAGAGTGGGATTATGTGTTATGGAGAGTAATTATGTGGTAGGGTTGTCTGTGTTGTGGAGTGGCAACCTCAGGTTTAGTCGTTCTCTTTCCATAGAAGCTCAACTATGAACTCAGTGAGACAAAAAAAGAAGGAATAACTGAGGGGCACTTGTGGACCTAGTCAGAGGTTTGAGCAGGGCCACTGAAAGTATGTGACTGTTTGGCTGCACCGACTTTCGCACAATTATACATTTTCAGCATTCGCCACATAATTCATCATCTGCACCCTAATCTGCAGATTTGAACAAAAAAAGTCTTGTTTCTAGCTCAAACGTTAACAAAAATGCAGTGATAAGTGTTACAGCGTGGTGGAAGGCCCTTTGCAAACCTAAAATGGTCACCTGTTATTTATTGCTAAATGTGGGTGTTAAATTGGTACTAATGGTGTGCAAGCCACTCGTGCTTCCCTCTGCGCCTCTCTTGCCTCTTTCTGCATTTCTGTTGCTTCTTTCTGCATGTCTTCTTTTTCTGCACTTCTCTTGTCTCATTCTGCAAATCTCTCGTACTTTCTGCACCTCTCTTCCATCTTTCTTCACATCTGTTGCCTCTTTTTGTACCTCATTTGCTTCTTTCTTTACCTCTCTTACATCTTTCTGTGCCCTTTTTGCCTCTTTCGGCACCTCTCTTCCATTTTTCTGCACTTCTTTTGCCTCTTTCTGCACTTCTGTTGGTTCTTTCTGCACTGCTCTGGATTCTTCCTCCACTTCTGTTACAAATTTCTGCACCCCTGTTGCCGTTTTCTGCACCACTCTTCCCTCTATCTGCACCTCGCTTGCCTCAGTCTGCCCACTTGTTCCCTCTTTCTGTACCTCTTTTGCCTGTTTCTACAACTCTCTTGACTCTTTCTGCAGTTCTCTTGCCTCCTTCTGTACCTTACTTGCCTCTTTTTACACCTCTTTTGGTTCTTTTTCACTGCTCTTGCAAATATTTCCACCCCTCCTGCCTCTTTCCGCACCCCTTTTACCTGTTTCTGCATCCCATTTACCTGTTTCTGCACCTCTCTTGCCTCTGTCTGCACCTCTGTTCCCTCTTTCTGTACCTCTTTTGCCTCTTTCTGCAACTCTCTTGCCTCTTTCCACAGTTGTCTTGCCTCCTTCTGCACCTCTGTTGCTTTTTCTGCACTTCTCTTGCCTCTTTCTGCACCCCTGTTGCTTCATTCTGCACTTTCCATGCTTCTTTCTGCGCTCCTCCTGCCTCCTTCTGCACCACTGTTGCCTCTTTCAGCACCTCTGTTGGTTCTTTATGCACTGCTTTTGCTTCTTTCTGCACCTCACTTGCCTCTTTCTGCACTTTTCTTGCTTCTTTCTACACCTCTGTTGCTTCTTTCAGCAATTCTCTTGCATCTTTCTCCACTTCTCTTCCTTCTTTGTATGCCCCTCCTGCCTCTTTCTGTACCTCTCTAGCCTCTTTGTGCATCCCTCCTATGTTTTTCTGCACCCCTCGTGCCTCTTTTGCACCTCTGTTGGTTCTTTCTGCACTGCTCTTCTTTCTGCACCTCACTTGCCTCTTTCTGCACCCCTGTTCCCTGTTTCTGCACCTTTCCTGCCTCTTTCTGCACCCCTCTTCCCTCTTTCTGCACCTCTGTTGGTTCTTTTTCCACTGGTCTTGCTTCTTTCTGTACACACACAATGGGGGTGGAGAGCACACAACAAAACTGATAACAGAACAGACAAATTCATCTGTTTGAAAAAACTGCCCTCACTCACATAGCGAGGTATGTGACATGCTTCATCATAGGGCCGGCTTGCAATACGCCCTGGTGTAGCCACACTCAGGGCGGAGCATGAGAGAGGGGGAACCAATCATACAAACGTCACACGACACAACGTACGACCACGAAATTCAACACAATACACGTAACATATAATGTGATAAAGCAGTGCAAGTCACCAAGTGGCTGAAAAGTAGTGATGCGACTAAAAAGTGCAGTTGATAGGGAGTGATTAAAACTGATTGGGGGTACCCACCAAAAAGAAATCTTTATTTCTCATATCCAGGTGCCCCCCATCAGGATTAAAATGAAAGAAGGATGGGTAATGTCAAGGTGAGAAAGTGAGGTTTCTCAAGACTTCCCTCCTAGTACTGCTGTGGTCAACATGTTTCGACCGCCTTACTGTGCCTCGAAAGGTCACCCCGGTCTTCTTCAGGACTGTAGTCGCTTCCTGTACCATTTTAAGGTAATACCGTAATTCGGTTTTTGTTGCCCCGAAATTCAAGCCGGTCTATTTCGATCCTAGCTCCTCTAGTCACGTGTAGAGAGTGCTCCCACTAGTCAGGGAGAACATTAACTATTGAGAGACAATACATGCAGTCACTCATCAATACAGCACTATCATTTGCACTCATACACCTATACAGACACTCACACACCACCACTCATCCATAGAGTTACAAACACACCTAGTCAGTCATGCAATGAATCAATCACACTGCCATTTACTCACCTATACAGTTATATACACACACCATTTCACTTATTCATACAGAAACTTACACATACTTACTCTTTTATACAATCACTGATACAAACACACTCATCCATTCAGCCACTCTAACAATCATTCACTCTCACATATAGTCATTTATATACTCCAACACTCACATATACTGCCTTTCACATATGTAGATACTCACACACGTACCACTGAGACATCCATTCACTCACAAACACACCCATTCACCCATTCACACACTCACTCACCCATGAAGCCCTTACACATGCAGTCTTGAACCCATACACCCAGTGAATCACCCACTCACACATCTATGCACAGAGTGTCACACACTCCACCTAACCACACAGACACTCAGGCACCCATACTGATACTCAGGCAACCAATCAATAACCCATATAGACACTCATGTAGCTACTCACCAACCATGCAGGCGTTTACACACCAACTGAGAGACTGATACAAACATTCACACAGTTTAGTCACTAACCCATGCATTCAGTAAGACACGTTTAATCATTCACTTATACAGTCAGTCATGCACCTACCAAATCATCCATTCAGTGATGTCATTTGAGGTGTCATCAGTGATATCATCAGTGATGTCACTGACCATGTCATGAATGATTTAATATGTGACATCATCAGCAGTGCATTGCGGGGGCGCGAGTTATAGTTAGCTCAACTAACTATAACGGCCGAATTTCTCTGGTTTTATACGAGTGAAATAATCAACTAACTATAATGTCCCTGAAACCTATGTTTTTTTTCAGTGAAAAAAAATATATATATATATATATATTTCTCCAAAGTAATATATATGTATGTTTGTGTATCTATTTGTGACAGGATTCAAGACTGACATATATACATATATATATGACCAAGACACTTTGGTGTCGAAACGCGTAGCGTTATTTGAGAAATAAAAGAAACCTGAGCAGCGTTATTTGCGAGTGCGCGTGTTGCTTTGAAGCACCCTGTGAAAATAGAATTAAGCTTTTCGGCTGGGTTCGCCGAATTACGCGCCACCTGACTACGGGAGTACGGATCTCGGAAGGACCCTGCTGTTTATTGATTTATATATATATATATACATATATATATATATATATATATATATACATACATATATATATACATATATATATATATATATATATATATATATATATATATGTGTGTGTGAGTGTGTGCATGTGACCTTATGCTGAACCATTAGTAACATATATGTGGGCATTATTAGTCAAATGATGGTTATTCCTGACAAATCAGTGGCCTCAGGGGCCATGTTTGTGGTATTTTTATCGACATGCAGGCTGTCAAAAATAATGATGCTCGAATACAAAGAATAACAATACTGTGAGCATTCTTGTCAACATTATGGCTACCCTTGTTTAACAGTAGCACATCAGCTATATATTCTGGCAATCCTTGGCATAACAGAGGCTCATCTTGCCTAGTAGTGGCCATTCTTGACATAATTATAGCTATCTCCTACATACTGGGAGTTAAATCCTTTCCACATTTTGGATATAGCTGGTACATAATGATACTAAATGGACATGAAAGGCATAATCTTTCAATGCGTGACCGCAGTGTCTGTGAGTGCGTGGTGAAAATGAAAAGCTTCTATTTTGGGTAAGTGAGTTAAATGATCGAAAGTGAAAATTTCTGCATTTTTAGAAACTGACAAGCTGGCGTTTCAAACAAAATAACCTTAATTACCTTAACTAATGGGTGAGACACTTATAGCACTGCTGAAAGTGGGGTCCAAATACATTTGCCAGCAGATATATGTTAAGCCTGCTCATACTTTTAAATATAAGGCATTTTTAATGCTCAAATGACATTTAAAATTTCACATTAATCATGGTAGCACATAGTTGTGGATAATTATAACATTTAAAAAATGAATAAAATAATAGACTAGAATGGAATTGATAGAAGTGTACTGTGTCACATTTAAGATATTAAAGAAACGCATGCAAATAAGCAATCAGCTCAAGAATAAAGTGCTTGAATATTGAGTAATTGTATAATTGATGGGCAACTGAGGGAATATTTCATGGTCGTCAGACAAAATTAATGCATTTCAGGATTATATTTAAAGCTGCTACTTCAACCGCAGTCGAGTTTGGAAGGCTTATTTCTAATTTTGTTTTTTGGTAGTAGAAATCACTTAGCGCTATTGTTTGTTAATTCATGACGTGTGGGGGCATTTTATTATTCATAGAGTTAAAATTGTTGTGATATTATAACTATTGTTGTCTGATCCCTCAAGGTGTAAGATTGGTGTAACCTGCCTTCTGTCTGATCCTGGACAATTGAGCTAAGGGAAAGCTGTGATATCCTGTGAGGCGTGTCTGTGGCCTATGGTCGTGTGAACTGTCTAGTTTGGGATTTATTCACCTTGCCCCTTCCACACGGAGCCTTACTCATAATGTATGATCACTTAGAACGTACATGAAAGGGTTTAAAGTAAAGTGAAGAGATATTGTCAAAAAAAGATAGGTTGTGTGAACTTGCAGGTAAGATGATCTTTTCTTAACTGCCATTAATACTTGCAGCCAGGCCACTGACAACATTCGATTCACAGCTTTTTCTGTATACATTTGATTTTGTCACTCCTGTCACATAATCCAATATCTGCTGCATAGAATTTACATTTTAGTAAAACATTTTTTCTAGCTCCGCCGGGATTCTGCCATCCTGCCACCAGGTGGTGCTCATGTGGGTCCCATGGGTTCCTGCCTTCACACCAGTTTAAGACACAGAATTGATGGACGGATGCAGAACAAATCAAAACATTCACCCCCAGTCAAGAGATCTGGGTTAAATCCATCATTCTTTTGCTCACAATGCCACCCCAGTTTGGACCTGGCAATATGCAAATCAGTCTTGACCCTGTGCCTCAAGTCAACAGTCCAGCCCGAACTGCCAAGCCAGGTCCTCCCTGGACCGGAAACAAGCATCCTAAGACCGGTTTTAGGGTTTCACCCCTCTTCAGCCAGGATAGCTTGATTCCAGTGGCACAGTGAGCCCAGGACCCACGTCTGGGCATACCCAGCGCACTTAGGGTGAGAAAGCAAAAGACGCACAATTGATGGACGGAATGCAGCATAAATCAAAACATTCTCCCCCAGTCAAGAGATCTGGGTTAAATCCATCATTCTTTTGCTCACCATGCCACCCCAGTATGACATTGTTCTACATTCTGTCCATCAACTGTTTTTGCATTTATCATCCCGAGTGGGACGGGTTTGCTCAGACATGAGTACCGTGCTCTCCATGCCACTGGAATCAAGCTATCCTGGCTGATGAGGGCTGAAGGCCCAAAACCGGTCCTAGGATGCTTGTTTCCAGTCCACAGAGGACCTGGCTTGGCAGTTCGGGCTGGACTGTTCCCATGGGGCACAGGGTCAAGACTGATTTGCATATGACTAGGTTCAGACTGGAAGGCATGGTGAGCAAAAAAACAATGGATTTAGGCCCAGATCTCTGTACTGGTACTGGGGTGAATGTATGACATTGTTCTGCATTCTGTCCATCAATTGTTGTTTTTGCATTTATCACCCCGAGTGGGACGGGTATGCTCAGACGGGAGACTCGTGCTTTCCATGCCACTGGATTCAAGCTATCCTGGCTGATGAGGGCTGAAAGCCCGAAACCGGTACTAGGATGCTTGTTGCCAGTCCAGGGAGGACCTGGCTTGGCAGTTTGGGCTGGACTGTTCCCATGGGGCATAGGGTCACGACTGATTTGCATATTGCTAGGTTCAAACTAGAATGGCATGGTGAGCAAAAGAACGATGGATTTAGACACAGGTCTCTGTACTGGGATGAATGTATGACATTGTCCTGCATTCTTTCCATCAACTGTTGTTGTTTTTGCATTTTTCACACCAGGTTAGCAGAAGACACTCTCTGGCAAATTGCATACCTAGCTCCATATCTCATGTCAGTCCTGGTTCCGCATCGCCATTTTGATTTATTGTGGTCTATGTAGTTCTCTCTTCTCAAACTCATGCCCTGTATCATTTCCTGAAGTTGGACCTCTGCTTTGTATCGTGGTTCCTGTGTGCTAGTAATGTACAGACCCATACTTCTTGCTTTTCAGTGTTTCCACTGATACAGCTGTGCTCTGTACTCTGTTCCTGGTTCTCCTGTTCAATCAACCTCTTGTACTTTCCGAGTACTCTTTCCTTCTCCATGTCCCAGTGTAGTATTCCCTCTCCTGGTGGAGCTCTGATTTCCAACACCTGGCTAATTGCTTTCACTACACTCTCACCCTGCATGTGTGCTCCCCCTCTGAGCTGCCAGTTATTTCTTCCCTGTGATCTCAGCACTTGGGGATTTCCCAATCGTCTTACTGCTGAGATGCCATGTAAACCTGGTTTATCGTGTTGCTCTGTTTGAAAGCTTGTTTCTAGTTTCTATGTGCTTGCATGTTGTTTTTGATTTGTCCAGGCTTATCTTGATTCTAAAGTTGATCTCCTGTCCCTAATCCTGTTCTTGTCTATATATAGATGAGTTGTCCTGTATCCTATTGTTGCATGTTCTGTCTGCACCTTTCTAGTCCTGTTTCTGTTTGTGCACTGAGTCCATGTCCTGTGTTCCAGCGTTCCTTGTTCTTTCTCAATCATTCTATTCCTGTTCATGTTTCTATGCACTTGTACATTAGTCTACCTACTTCCAGTCCTCATCGTGTTTGTAGTTCAGATTGCTTGCATATTATTACATACTTTCTAGTTGCATCTGTATACTACCTGCTCTAGTTGCCTATTTGTCTTTTATAGTGTTATGTGCCCGTATTGCCTTCCCAGTTAGTTAGTTTGGTCTGTATGCTTTTCTGTATTATGTCATGCTGTTTTTGTTCTATGTCTCTAGAACCCTGCCCTGATTATCCTGGGCCCTGCTACTAAATTCTGTTCCTTGTGCTGCAATCTCTTGTTCCTCTTGTATATTTTTCTTTAAATCTTTATTATTACCAGAAGCAGCCAGTGAGTTATGAGGCTTGATCCCTCATGCAGAGACTCACTCGATGCCTTTCTTCCAAAAGAGGCACAGATATCTCTCAAGATTCAGTGAAAACAAGTGTTGCATACCTTCTTGTGATTTCGCTTCCATTATGGACAGATCACTTTTCACGGAGCATATAAGCTATTATTTGGGATAATCAATTGTTCATCTGCTTAGTACCCTGCAATTTCTGGCATATAATTGGTTTTGTTGGCTTTTGGGGTTTGTGTTTTTTGAATGCATTACCCAGGTCCAGTCCCGTATTCAGATCCCAGTAGGCTCCAACCTACTCCAGTCTTCAGCTCCTGTCTTGTTCTTCTCCTTCCAGGTTTAGTGTATTCCGTTATTATGCCAAATTACTTCTCCTGATTTTCCTTGATCCTGCCGACATCATCTCTCCCTGCCATTTACATATACTGGTTGGTGAGGGTCGTGACAAGGTCAAATGGGTCCAAAATGAAAAATCTTGGAACAAGATGTACAATGCCAGACCTGGCTTTGCAAACGTTAACCGCTCAACTCTCATCTGTTGATTTCTGTATTCAGATATTTAAAGAGGTGACAATTTTTGAACGATGGAATGACGGATCCATTTTAGATTAACATATTAAAATGTCAAAATAGCTATCTAATAATGCCACATTATTAGATGTGTGCAAAAATCCCATTTGCTTTTGCATAATTATGTAAAAATGTGGCAAAATTACACAAAATTATGCATTACACGAAATGCAAATCTGTCATTTAGTGTTATATTTTTTGCGCAAAAAGCACCTGTGTCAATTTTTTAACCAAGGATACATTTCCCACTAAAAATAGTGGGAAAAACAAAGTACCACAAACAACAGTTGCTCGTGTTCTGTTGTTCCAATGTGTGTGCTGTAAATTTATTCCACGAATGACACGCTTGTGGCCGATTTTTATTGTGAATGGCGCATAATTGCATGGAGAGGCATAATGGCATCATTTTAGGCATTTCTTGTAGCAAGCATCATTTCTAAATCCTGAAATTACATGAATTATTCTGCTGCAATACATAATGTGCATACAATGTAAGTTTATTTGCAAAATAAGCTATTATTTACTCAACCCAGTCACATAACTTGTTCCTTCACTTTCCTAATTCCATCGACCATACATGCAACTCTTAAGCTAATTTTTAAAGATCATTCTGTTGAAAAATCCACCATTTTGCTACAATGTTGGGGGGGGGGGCAGGAGACCCAACACCACAGGCAAGGTAAGGCTTTCTTGACACATCACAAAAGTAATTAATTTAAAGAAGATCGTGTGTCACTTCGCTCACTCACTTGGTCCACTACTCTCAGAGTTCACCCCCAACATTCAAAGTTCACTTCAAAGAGCTGAAAGAATGAGAGATGAGAAGGAACCAGGCTAGGGTAGAATAGCAGGGACGGAAGCCATGAGGCTAGAAGCAGGGCTAGACCTTGGAACTAAAAGCAGCCCTTGCAAAAAATTTCAAACCAGCTCCAATCCCTTGTCCTTTTCACAGAATGCCTCTCTTTTTATCCATCCATCAATTCTCTCTCTCTCCTACCTCTCTGATCATTTCCTCTCTTTATTAGCCTCCCTCCCACTCTTTCACATTTGTTTACTTATAGTGCTACGCATTCCACTGTAGACTGTCAAAGGACTTTACATCACAGACATATTATACAGAGACAATGAGGCATATAAGTGTGAAAATCAATTTGTAGAAAATGTTACTTAAGATAATGAGATGTACAATGTGTAAAAGTCACACGCCATCCATACTAGTAGGCATTATGTATTAAGAGTGCTTGGTCTGTAGAAATGAAGGGGCAAATTACCTACGTTTTTATGATGTTGCACAGTAACCAAAGTTGCTGTGCTGCATTGCATGAAAAGGAGAGCAAACAGCAACATCATATCTACTAGGATAAGGGGATGTTGCTCTCTCTAGTCCTAGCGTACAATAGGTTGCCTCACATCAATGCACAAACCCTTGCAACATGGTGCACGGGTGTTTACGTGATGTCAAGCTTATGTTTTATACTGGAGGGGTACCCTTCCAGCACAAAACTCTATACTCTGACAAAGTTAAACACTTCACCACTTTGTATGTCTGCAATGCGGTACAAAGGTGAAAAGGTTTTGGGAAAATAAATATTTTCTTCAACTTTACTCCTACCACAAAGAGGCATAGTTTTGTATGCCATTTCCAACCTGCCAAAGATAGTAGATGTACAGGCATATGCATCAAAGTAAATACCGGTTGTAAATGGGCAGATTCTCAGAATATGTCCCTTTGCGACCGGTATTTTTGCATTTGGGATGCATCATCCCAAATGCAAAAATCGCAATTTAAGGAATCTCTAAATTGAGATTCCTTAATTTGCGATTGCATTTAAGGAATCCCAAATTGAGATTCCTTAAATGCAATGCATGAAAGTCAAAAAAATAGCGAATTCGCTAATAGGAGTAGCAAATTACCATGAAGTTGAACTGGATGTATGACATTACAACGCATGCTTTTACATTGCATGCTTTTACAACGCTGTTTTTACAACGCATACCATTACAACGCATAGTGCTTTTAGGCGCTGGATAGTGAATTGTTTAAGTTACTATTCCAACTCCAGTCCCCGTGGATAGTAGGGAAGGTGTTGGATAGTACATTAAACACATTCCCTATCCTAGAGCGCCCCCCAGCGCAATTCGTTGTAATGGTTTGCGTTGTAAAAGTTGCGTCGTAAAGGCACTGCGTGGTAAAAGTTGCGTTGTAAATGATGTTTCCCAGTTGAACTTCATGGTAATTTGCTAAAACTTTGAAAAAAGCACTTTTGTGCATTTTTCAAAGTTTCATGTTGCGCACAGACATGCCCTGAGGGCATGTGTGTGTGTAACATATGTGCAGAGATCAATTTCAGGAGTGCAACAGGGTGTCATTTTGACTCCCTTGCACCCTTGAAATTGCATGAGCAATTTGCGAGTACCTACTGATACTCGCAAATTGCTCATGCAATCTCCAATTCATTACTATGGGCCTGTAGGCCCATAGGAATGAATGGTACAGCATTCCTTAATTGCGACTAGCAATTAAGGAATGTTTAGGAATCGCTATTTTAATAGCGATTCCTACATGCATAAGCTTTTGCTATTCCTAAATAGCGATTCCTTAAAAATCGCTATTTAGGAATAGCAAAAGGCTACGTTGATGCATCTGCCAGATAGACTAGCACTAAAATCCATGTGTGAGTGCATGGGAATGTCCATTTACCACCCATCGTATGTCTCCTTGAAATATAGAAGCACATAGTGCTACTTTGTGTTACTTTGGGGCTACTGTCCTACATAATGAAGAATTTGCACTGAAAGTAAACCCCATAACAATACTTTGCACCAGGTTTTACATAACTTCTGTCATGGAAACTAGGTGCTAAGCGATAGTAAATCCGCCCGTAGCCGTAACACGATTGTGATGTCATACTAATAAAATTGTATTGCACCCAAAGGAACCCTTTTTAGCGATCTTAGAATAACGAAAGATTGAGAGGAAAAACAATAAGGTTCTAAAACTATGCCTTTCAATTTGCATGCAGCACTTTGATGCCAGTTCATAGCTCATTGTGCTATATTACAAAGAGTGTTACCTATTAACTCTACATAGCAAAAGGATGCCTGTGACAAAAGCAATAACCCACTGAGCTATCAACATAAAATACTAATCTGTAGTCTAAATTTCACACTTTGTACTTTGCAGCAGGAACATTTTCCCTCTAGCTTCTATATCAAGAGTCAAAACGGTGACTACACAAATAGCTGATCTTTCCCTCAAGTGCATTAACCACACAGTTGTCAAGCTCTTGTAATATCTACTGAACAATGCCACTCACACAAAGATCTCTGCAGGCTGCTCTTCTCTCAGCTCATCCTGTCATGTAGATGGCGCCCCCTTGACCTTGGCGCCCAGTGGGACAGCACCAGCCACAGCTGGCCCTGTCAACAGCTACTGGTGTTTAGATCAGTGCAGTGAGGTATGGATTCGTATTCATACTCAGTCTCCGATGTCAGGAGACTCTGAAGCAGTCTTGTGTGTTGAAGGTTCCCTGTAAGGCTGCCCACATACAGGAGGCAGAGGATGAACCTGTGTGTGGGGGGAATGGGCGGGGGTTCTTGTATCCAGTCCCTCAGACAGCAAGAACTAATTGGAACTGGTGTACTACAATTTTAACCCAACATTTTCACCAACTGACTAATAAAAAATTACATTTGCATTGCCGACTGCTTGATATGTTTGTTTGTGCGCTGATTGACGGGTGCACATTTGGTGCCGCATGCGCTCAACTGCTCTACCTAAGCATCAATTATAGGTAGGGCCAGTGCAAATATATAGTTAAACTTTTGGGGAGAAAAGGGTAGTTTTTTTTTATTTTGCGCAGATATAGGAAATTTGCTGTAATATTTGGAACTTTTTTTAAATTGCCACTCAGTTTTCTATGTCTGGATGGATTTTCATGCATAGTGAAAGCTTGCAAAAACAACAGAAAAGGACGGAGGGGGACTGGGGCCAGGAAGGAAGAGCAAAACCTGCAGCAACACCACTGGCACTGTCCGAGGGAACAATTTATTGCACTGGCAGCGCCGCTGGGTTGCAAGCTTGGATGGGCAGCGGGCACCTGCATAGTGAGTCTTTGCTGGGAACCCTGCCAGACCTGGCTTACTCCTGACGGCCCGTGTAGGCGGCAGTGGCATCAACACTCAGTGAGGGGTCTAGGATGTGAGGGAGTCAAGGCACCAGCAGCCGGACTAAAATAGGCTGATGGGAAATGTGTGTGAGGAGGAAGAGACCTTGACATTGGGATATGACGCAAAATAAATGTATTTTTCGTACATTTTTTAAGCTTTGTACTACTTCGTCTAATCGGGCTCCTAGCCACCCATCAGCGCCCATGTTCGCCTAGCAAAGCTCCCACCCAAACCCACGCATGCATTAAAGCAGTTCACCTGGTTTGAGTGGGGCGCGTGGAGAGGTCCGGGCAGACTCTGCCTCTCAGTGGAGATGGAAGAGGTGCCTGGAGGGGATAAGGTGACCCCAGGAAAGGCACTGTGTTTAGAGGTGGGCGAGGTAAGGACACATTTGGAACTGCATGGAAGGATGAACGGGAAGGCAGGGTTGGGCGTTGGCCAGTGGCAGAGATCACAACCCTAGAGCCAGTATCCAGCTGGGGAAGGTGGATAGCTTGGCCATGCCGCCGCCAACATCTGAGGCGGTTCAGATTTCGGATAGGTGATTAGGAGGGCAGGGACAACATTCCAGAGTAGTATAGTTTACGAAGAGGCGGCCCATGCCCAGAGGGGTTGTTTGGTTAGCAGTGCCAGGGCACTCAGCCCATGAGTCACAGGCCATGACCAGTTCAGATTTCGAAGGAGTGACTGGGCGGACAGGGCTGGGGGTCCACCAACCCTGCATCAGGGCAGGTTTCGATGTTGGCAAGTGAAATGCAGATTCTGGAAGGGAATACGGGTTGCACAGAGGTCCCAGCACACGCTTTATCCCACTCAGCTACCTTAATGACTTACGTCAGCTTTGTGGCACTTCTTGGCATTCTCTCTCCTCTCCCAGGAGGTGCAGACCCCTCCTCCTCACTGGTGTTTCTCTGTTGGCTCAGAGTGCAGCCCCGTCGTCCACGTATCACTCCCTGGAACAGACCGTTCCGCCTCACTCCTCTTCCAGGGTTGCACTACAGACCAGCGTGCCTCACTCCTCTTCCGGGGGTGCACTACAGACCCTTGCGCCTCACTCCTCTCCTATGGAATACAGGCCGCCCCCTCCCCCACTTCTCTTGTCTCCTCGGAGGTGCATCACAGACCCTTCCTCCCACGCCCCCCTTAGAGGCGCAGACCGGCCCTCTTCAGTCCTCTCTTCGGGTGTGCAGACCCCCCCCCTCCTGGTCCCTTCCTCTAGTCTTACCTCTTCTTTTGTCATGGGAATTCCTTCCTCTTCTCTACTTTCTCTGGAGGTGCAGAGCCCCCCCCCCCCCCATTCACTTTTTATTGGGAGATGATGCCCCCTCCCCCCAAGTCCTTTCTCTGGTCATCCTCTACTCCCCTTTTACATATTTCGGGAGGTTCAGAGCCTCCCTACTCTCTTCCTTCCCTGGGGGTGCAGACCCGTTTAAACTCCTCTGAGATCTCTTTTTGTTACTCATTTCCCCCCGAAGGGTGCAGTTATTTTACTTTTCTGCGAGGAAGTGCTGTTCACTCTTCCTCATAACTGGAGGTTTAAACCCTTTCGCCTCAATCCTCCTCTAAGAGGCGGCGGTCTCCTCCTCACTGAGGCCTAGTTTATCCCTCCTCACTGCTCTGTCCTGTTCTTTATGTGTCCACTGCAGACCACCACCCCTCCCAAGCCTTTATTGGGGCGCAGAGTCTTTCTCAACCCTCATGCTGCTCTTCCTGGAGGTGCAGGCCCTTCCTCCTCCCTCCTATGAGGTGCAAACCCGTATTCCTCCTCCTATGAGGTGCAGGCCCTACCTCTGCCCTCCTATGAGGTACAGTTCCTCCCTCATCACTCCTATGAAGTGTACATCTTTATTCTTCCCTCCTATGAGATGTAGGTCCTCCCTTCTATGAGGTGCAGCCCCTTCCTCCTCCCGCCGAGTGGAAGCATTGCCCCCTCCCACCTACGAAGTGCAGACCATTCCTCATCACTCCTATGAGGTGCAATCCTTTCCACCTCCCTCCTATGAGGTGCAGGCCCTTCCTCATCACTCCTATGAGGTGCAAGCCCTTCCTCCTACCACCTATGAGGTGCAGGCCCTTCCTCATCACTCCTATAGGGTGCAATCCTTTCCACCTCCCTCCTATGAGGTGCAGGCCCTTCCTCCTCCCTAGTATAGGGTGCAAGCCCTTCCTCCTCCCTCCTATGAGGTGCAGGCCCTTACCATCACTCCTCACCAGGAAGGTGCGCACCCCTCCCTCACTCTTCTTCCGGGGGCTGTGGCTTTCCTCCGCTCCTCTCTCTGTAGGCGCAGCTCCTCCCTCACCCGTGCTGTAGTTGCACACCCGTTGCCATTCCTCTTTGTGGTGCAGTTTTCTTCCCACTCCTGTCCGTGTAGGTGTGGCCCCTTCCTCGCCCTGAAGTTGCTGCCGCTTCCAGACCGTCCCTCTTCTCACTCCTCTGGGCTGCACTCTTCCTGATCCGTGCAGTGCAGTCGCTGTGGAGTGCAGACCGGCCCCGACTGCACTCTCCGGGGAACAGTCTTCCTCGTTACTTCAGTCTCTGAAGGCACATGTAGGTACTCACTCCTCTCCTGAGGGTCCAGTCTTTCTCCTCACTTCTTGCTGTGGGGTGCAATACCTTTCAAACTCATTTTTTTCTCGGGCAGTCCTTGTCTTCCTCCTACTCTCCTCCTAGGACGTGTAGTTCTGTCCTCGCGCCTCTAAGTGAATGTGCAGACCCCTCCTCACTCCTCTGAGGTTAATTCTTCCTCTTCCTTCCCACTCCTCCCTCAGAGGTGCCGGCCTGCCTTCACTCCTCTCTCTGGGGGTGCAGACCATTCCTCACTCTTCTGAGGTGCAGACCAGTCCTCTGCTCTCTCCCTCGGAGTGCAGACCGTTCCACACTCATTTGAGGGGCAGCGTTTTTCTCACTTCTTTGAAGTGCAGACCCGTCCTCACTCCTCCGAGGTGCAGACCTTTCCTCACTCCTCTGAGGCGCAGACCTTTCCTCCTCACTCCTCCCCCAGAGGTGCAGACCCGTCCTCACTCCTCAGAAGTGCAGACCTTTCCTCACTGCTCTGAGGTGCAGACCTTTCCTCAGTTCTCCGAGGTGCAGACTCTTCCTCCTCACTCCTCCCCCAGAGGTGCAGACCCGTCCTCACTCCTCAGAGGTGCAGACCCGTCCTCACTCCTCCGAGGTGCAGACCTTCCCTCACTTCTCCGAGGTGCAGACCCTTCCTCCTCACTCCTCCTCTCCCCCAGAGGTGCAGACCCGACCTCACTCCTCCGAGGTGCAGACCTTGCCCCACTGCTCTGAGGTGCAGACCCTTCCTCCGCACTCCTCCCCCAGAGGTGCAGACCCGTCCTCGCGCCACTCCCTGCAGACACCGACCCTTCCTCGCCCGGGCTGCCGCTCTCTTCCTCCCACTCCTCTCCCAGAGGTGCCGGCCGTCTTCACTTCTCTCCCGGGAGCACCAGCTCATCCCTCGAAGCGCTCAGCAGTCCGGCCCGGCTGCCCTCTCCGTGCCCGCGGTGACGTCGTACAGGGCGGACTGGAAGCACCTCCGCGGGTGGACACCTTGGAGGTCCATGGTGCCCTCTTAGTGGGCTGTAGAAGTTGGATGCCAGGTTTACTGCCACTGGCAGCAGGCGGGCGAATGAGCTCTGTCCCTGCCAGCCTGTGAGCGCAGCCTCCCGGGTCTGACGAGTGTCCTTGCTGTGCTCTCCTCTCTCGCGCCCTCCCTTCTTCCTCACACAGGTGGTTCGCTGTCACAGCTCTGCCCGCGCGCGCTCTGAGCGTGATTCTGGGCTCTGCTCCGCCTGTGTGTGCGCGTGGTGTGAGCCCTCTGTGTCTGCGCGTGTGCGCACTCTGCGAGTGCGTGTATACTATGTGCGTACGTGTGTGCGCCGTCTACGTATTGTGTGTGTACGCTGGCGTTTCTCTATGTGCCAGACACTTTCTCTGTGTTTATATCCCAGTGAGCGACGCCAGGATGTATCTATCTATGTGTGTCAAATTATGCAGCATGCCAATATACCAATTGTTGTCATTCAACGTGTGCTCCTCTCTTATAACTCTGTCACTTTCTAGCTTTAACCCGTTCTGTTGTGTCTTCCTAGGTGTTAGCTTTAAGTCGAGGACTATCAGCGTGTGTGTGTCCTACTTTGTCTGCACCTGAACTTAAGTTTCTATGTGCTTGTTTATGTGTTTCTCTTTCGCTATAGATGTCAGCCTGTGCGCGCGTCTCTCTGGCTCCCTAGAGCGCGTCTATATGCACGAGTGCACTTTTCAGCGTGTGGCAAGCTCTGTCTATCCCTGTGTCTGCACATGTCCTTCTCTTTATATTGACTGATGTCTTTGCCCATTCTCTTCCTACCATCGCACATTTCTATCCAATGTCTCGCTCCCCGCTCTTTCTCTATCACATCCGACTAATCTTTAGCCACACGTGGCCCTCTTTCCCTCCTCACACCCATCTTCTCTCATCCCTGGTCATCTTTTGTCCCTTTTTTCACGCAACTGCCGCACTCTTTTATCTGCACTTCTTTCTTTATCCTATATTTTTCATCAATCTTTTTTATCTCATTTGCAATTTTATTATTTGTTGATCTTCGCTTCTCATTCACTCGTTCCACTCTATTACCCCCTCCGCATTTATTATGTCTTTGCTTCCTTTTTCTCTTGCTTACCTACCGCCTCCTTCTCGCGTTCTCTCTGTTTGGTCTCGCATTTTCCTGCTCTTTCTCTTCTTTTCCTCCACTCCCGTCCCCTCCCAGCCATTCATCCTTTTATCTCTTCACTTAATCTGTGGTTATTTCTTCTCTTCCCTTTTCATGTTTTCGTGTGTGACTACGCCTTCTCTTCCCTTTTCATGTTTTTTATCGCGCCCCCTCCGCATTCAACTCTCCCTTCTTCTATTCTTTCAAAACTCGGTTCCACTCTCTTCTGCCGCCTGCTTGGAGTGACCAGCAGCTCCAGGGCAGAGAAGCCCTAAATAATCAGGTGCTTAGGACCTGTATTAGGTCCTGCTCCTCTTTTAATTCAGTAATAGCTCTCCTCCTGTTTCCTGGAGCTCTTCTCCTGTCTCCTATAGTTCACTTAAATTCTATCTCATCTCAGTTTTCATTACCCTCCTCTCTTCCGAGGTCTCTTCACTGCTTAGTGCCAATATCGGCAACACTCCCCATCCCTGCCACAGCAATACTCCAGAGAAATAATCAGACACAACACATTTTTTAGTGGATAAAATTGCTGCAGGTTTATTTGCATAACAAATATGCCAACATGGTGGGTTATCTTATGGGCGATCCCAGGGCAGGCAGCCCCTCGCCACCTGCCCACCTGATGAGCCAACCTACCCGGTGGCCTTCGCCAATCGGTTTTGTCGATTTGGGGGAGGGTATAGCCCCTCCCACCGGCTGACCGCCAGTCCACCCCTTACTCACACCCCTCCCAGCTCAGGGGGGCGGAGAGTTGCAGGCAACCCCCGGTTGCTCAGGTCCACAACCGCCCGAAGGACTAACGGGGCGCCGTCGCTCCTCCAGGGTCCAACATGAGGACCTCCCTGGGGATTTTTGCCTTTCGCACCCTTACTGTGCTCCTGCAGAGGGTACCCTTACTGTACCTTACAGCCTCTGGATCGCCCTGTAACTCCGCCTGCAATACAAAATAATAAGTTAGTAGAACACACCCCCCTCTGCCCGTATGCCGGGTATGCGGTGGGGAGAGAAACGGCATCAGGGCAGCAAGAGAAAGAGGGTGATCAGTGGGCGGGAGAGGTATAAGTACCTCTCCCCCCGCCCTCTCCTGCCGGGAAGTGACGCATGCCTGGGGGACCCTTGAAGTTCCCCCAACACTGGGAGGCTAACAGTGTGCCATCCTGTGGCACTAAGTGGGGCCGCCCTCTTAGGAGGGCCCCCTGCATGGGCCCAGGGCAGCCCTGCATAGTGCCAATATCGGCAACACTCCCCATCCCTCCCACAGCAATACTTCAGAGAAATAATCAGACACAACACATTTTTTAGTGGAGAAAATTGCTGCATGTTTATTTGCATAACAAATATGCCTACATGGCGGGTTATCTTACGGGTGAACCCAGGGCAGGCAGATCCTCGCCACCTGCCCACCTGATGAGCCAACCTTCCCGGTGTCCCTCGCCAACCGGTGTTTGTCGATTTGGGGGAGGGTATAGCCCCTCCCACGGGCGGACCGCCAATCTATCCCTTACTCACGCCCCTGCCAGCTCAGGGGGGCGGAGAGTTGCAGACGACCCCCGGTTGCTCAGGTCCACAACCGCCCGAAGGACTAACGGGGCGCCGTCGCTCCTCCAGGGTCAAACGTGAGGACCTCCCTGGGGATTTTTGGCTTTCGCCACTACGGGACTTGCCAGACCTATTCACTCACCAATCTTTGCTGCCTGGCAGCACTCCCTGCTGCAGGTGTCTAGTTGCAATCCCTACTCGCCCCTCTTGCCCGTAAAGATTGACATTGCTTTAGATGCGTGGTTACCTCTCACCAGGGACGGTAGAACGTATAACATGTGTCCTGAATGTCCAATATATGTGATGTTGTGCAGGAGTAGAGGATTCCGAACCTAATAGTAACTGTGCATTAGGCGTGTGCTAGTATTAAAAAACGTGACATACAGATTATGCACGGCATGTGCTAGTTATTCCAAACTGTGACCCATAGATTATGCACTGTGCTTAGCAGCACAACTTGGCCCAGCTCATCAACTTTACAAACCTAGGAAGCAAACCTTTGCTGGTTACCCCCAGATCCTTGCCATGCACGCCTTAACCCACGGAGCTCTCTTCCTACCGGAGCATTTGTCCACACACAACTGACACCTCTGCATTCCATTTCTGGAAGATGATCTAGTGTTTCATGTTTACTGGCTTACTGCTAAGTGTCCCATATCATGCACTGCTATATCCAAACCGCTTATCTACTTTCTCTGACCGCAAGTGAAAGGATAGTGTAATCACCAGACCCAATGTAACCAAAATTGCAAGCCGAACTTGTCAGCAGACATTCAACCTTTATCCTTGAAGCACCGCAAATTTGAGAACTCACAAGCCTCCATATAACTCGAACACGAAGTGTGACAAATGAGGCAATCCAGTCCCCCAAGACTAACAGGATGGCTTGGGCAGAAGGCAATAGTCAACAATGACTTGACTTACTCAGTGCCTGTTGTAATGGTCCTCTCTCCAAGCCAGACAGTGCCAACTGTTGGCAGACTGTCAGAGGCGCCGGTGGTGAAAATTAACTGACGGTGCCTATTGCACCAGAAAATCACCCAGTCAGATTTAAGGTGAACTTGCTGCTGAAGATCGCAGTGGTGCGCCAATGCCGCACTTACGGAAGTCCAGACTTTACTTTCTCATCTTGTGGGTTTAAACAAGGTACAAAATTGACAAGTGCATACGCCGTGAGTAACTAGACAGAGCGGAAAAGGTAGCTCCTATTAAATGGTTGCCCATGAGTAAAACCCCCTATTCCCATGCTTCTTGGTCATGTGGGCAAGAAAAGCTTCCTTGCGTGCGGTGCTGGGTAAATACCTTCCTGCAAGCAAAATTATTGATGCCTTAACAAAACCAACCAAAGGATGCGTGCCCCTGTCGCCAATCACCTCTGTATGCTGTGCACAAACTCCCAGATATCTCAGGCATATCCCATGCAAGATAAAAAGGACACAAGATCATTGCACTCTACCAGTGACACAAGGAACGTGCTCAACTGGCAGCATCATCAGGAACGAAAGGTGAACCCTAACAGCAGGGCCGGCTATAGCACTGGTGGTGCCCTGTGTGACAATGTTTTTTGGGCGAGTCCCCCCCATCCATGACCACCTGCACAATGAATTCCCTGCACTACCAAATACCCCTTATAACACCATAACCACTCTCACTCAGATGCATCTAATTAGTTTATAGTGTCACTCATAAAAGTGAAGGGTGTCGGAGCACTTTACATTACACACACATATTACTTAATCATGTGTGTAAATCAATGTATAGGGAACGTTACATCAGACAGAGGGTGGAATTTATATGTCATCCCTTCTGGTAGGCAGTAAAGTTCAGGAGGGAATTGGTTTGGAGAAACACCAACTCCGACTTTAAAACGTAAGACCATGGTAATGTATTATTTTTAATAATTGGAATTTATTTCTACCCCAATCAACAGTTTTTACAACATTAGGATTCTGAAAGTCTGGGGGAAAACTCAATACGCTCTAATCTATACTTTTTTGCATTTCAGTTCTTTAATGACAGTAAACAGCTCACTGTTTTTTATTAGTATTTAACTCTAGATAGAAAACCTGATGGGTAGGGAGGGTACCTCGTAGCACATGTTTAGAATAGGCGCCTGAACCTTGTAGTAATGGTGTATGTCTTTAAATGAATTGTAGGTAAGAATTCTAACAATGTAATAGTGGAATGTTGTAAATGTAATGGAGAGATTCCAATTCTTCTGTTAAGACTTATTATTATGCATTCTTCCACTGAAACTTCAGTGAGCTGCATGCATGTATATTTCTCTCTTGTATTTATCTTAATAAATGCATTTATCTTCAACAACTATAAGCGTCATCATAACACTTATTTATTAGAAGATACTACAATTTTTGGCGATAAGGATTGGCGATTTTTTTCAATTTTGAACCGCTACAAGCTGGATTTCCTGTGCAAGTTTGGAGCGCTTGGACCACAAGAACTGGCTGGATTTCCAGTACAAGCCTTTGTTTTGCCCGTGAGTACTTGTACCGAATTTTGGCTATTTTTTTTTTTTTTTAAAGATCTTTATTGTCCAACATACATTGTACACAGCATCAATGCTTACAACCCAACAGGGCCAGCTGCGGATAATGAACTCTGTGATATACGTGGGAAGTGAACACAGCTTCAAGTCCGGCAACCCTGGGGTCCGGCAGCGTACATCAGTATTCCACAGTACACCATAGCATGTATACATTCGATGCTTAGAGAGTGTGTGATTTATGGGTTTTTCTGCATGTAGTCAGTGGGTCAAAGTGGCTGTGCCGAACCTACTCCCATCTGTGACAGCGGTGGCAGCCGCGCCCGTCACGTCTAATGCATGTCATTGGTGAGTGCTGCTGCGCGGGTCAACATTCATACGGGCTTGGCTTCATGTGGGGGAGTGTTTAGGGCGTTCAGCGACTAAGCGCATTTGGGGCGTGTGACTACTTAGCGTATCTATATCAGTGGAAAGAGTTGTCCTGCATCTTAGCGCCCAGTCGAAGTGTCCAAAGTGCGGTCGACACATCCGAGTGTGTCCCGTTGTGCGAAAAAATCATGTAACGCATGGAGTTGTATGTGCACGGACATGGTCTGAGGGAAGAAGAAACCAAATCAACAGCTAACTACGAAACAGGGACAAGGGTTATACAGGAGGTAGGTGGGAGTGGGTATGGGTAGAGTTTGCCTTAGCGTCGAGGGGGATGGAGGTCTGGGACAGCGTGTCAGTCTTGTCTCACGGGGAGGGCAGGCGGGGGGACCAGGGCCCGGGAAGGCGCAAGCCGTGTGTGCGGCGGAACTAGCAGGGGGTGGGGGGGGCCATGAGTGGTCGGCAGGTGTGGCGTTTCGGTTCAGAGCTCGGGCTCTCATCGCAACGTCTCACGCGGTGGGCGTCTCCGGGAGTGGGGCAAGCGACCATCAGTGTGAGGCGGGAGAGTGTAAGTCAGACAGTGTGTTGAGCCTGACGGCAATGGAAAGGTATATGATGTATCGTGTGAGTTCATTAAGGAGCCATATCAGGGAGTGGGAATGGCAGTATCTAGTCCTTCACGTAATTCCCCGTTCCGTACATTTCTGCAGGAAGGAGTGCAGTATGTCCTCCCACTGTTGTGCAATGGGGTATTTCCTGAGCCCCGCCGTCTCTTCCCGTCGTAGGACAGAACTCTCGGCCCGCGCCCAATTCGTCAGCGACAGGCACCAGTGTCGGAGGTGTGGGGGTGTGGCTGCCTTCCATCTCCTCGTAAGTAGTCTCTTGGCTGTGAGGAGTCCGAGGTCCCAGAATCTAGCCTGTACTCTATTTAGGTGTGTGCGCTTATACAAACCTAATACGCAGGCTTCCCACGTGCTCGGTACCTGTTCCCCAGTGCAATGGCGGAGTATCGTGGTCACTCCGTCCCAGTACTGCTGGAGGGCAGGACAGAGCCAGAGCATGTGGAGGAGATCCGCGTCTACAAGAGAGCAGCGGCCGCAGGCAGTGTCGGCTACTGAAAAGTACTTATTTATCTTGTCAGGGGTGAGATACGCGCGATGCAATACGTAAAATTGTATGATTTTAAAGCGGGGGCTACGGGGGATGTTCACTGGACCAGCCAGGATCATAGCCCACTCCTTGTCCGTCCAGTCCCACCCTCTGTCTGTTGCCCATTTTGCCCGTAGGTGTGTAGTCGCCTGGTGTGTATGTAGGAGGAGTGCTTGTGTTAGCCAATGTATAATGTGAGTGCCGTTGTCATGACATGCAGGTACTGCATGAAGTGATGCGTTGGCGGTTCACCAGACATGTCACCCCAAGCGGCGGTCAATGCGTGGACGAGGGACGCGTGTGTTAGGAACTGGCCAGCCGGGAGGGATGCATCCGCCACGAGGGCTGCAAAGGGTAGAAGGGCGCCGTCTGAATAAAGGTCGCCCATCGTTTCCACCTCTGCGGTGACCCAGCTATCCAACTGTGCAGCGGTCAGGGTCCCCGCCGTCGTCGGGGTGCCTAACAGTGGCAATATCAGCGCATACGGTGTCGTTGCCCGCGTCAGACGCAAGCAGCGGAGGAAACATCTGCGTGCCACTGCAAGCAGTAGCTGCGTTGGCCGGGGAGTCCGAGTCAGCGGATGGAATAGTACTTGAATTTGGAACAGGGACCAATCAGTGGTATCAGTAGCCGTGTCGCCCAGGTTCTTACCACCTAGCCAGCTTGACACCCACTGCATTTGTGCTGCTAGATAATATAGCTCCATATTTGGAACTGCTAGTCCGCCCTCCGCAGTGGGCATGTAGAGTTTCGTCAATGCGACCCGAGGCCGACCTTTGTTCCAAATCAGGCTCCGTAGCAGGACCTCGAGGTCGCGGAACACCCGGGTAGGTACATACGTTGGTATGTTTGCAAAATAATATAACAGTCGCGGTAGTACTATCATTTTAGCTAAAGTTATGCGACTAGGGACATTGAGTGGCAGTGTGTTCCAGAACCCCACCTGCGCTCTGGTAGAGGCGATCGCCCTCATCAGATTTCCTTCCAAGATGTCCATTGGGTCTCGGTAGATGTGTATCACAAGGTACCTGAACGTGCTTGGGTACCACTGTAACCTTCCACCCCCGATGTGTATGTCACATTCGGGAATGTCTGGACTGAAGGAGTAGGCTCCCGATTTGGCCCAGTTTACTCGTAATCCCGACATGTCCTCAAAGGTGCCGAAGATGGTGGTAAGGGATTCTGGGATGTCATGGAGGTCAATGATGTATAAGAGCAGATCGTCGGCATACAAGGACACCACATGTAGCCTGTCCGCCAAGGGAATTCCCCAATCAGCTCCCCGCGACCGGAGCACCGCGGCTAGGGGTTCCACCGCTAGGGAGAACAGCAGGGGTGACAGCGGGCAACCCTGTCTGGTGCCCCTCCGCACTCGAATTTGGTCAGAGAGCAATGTTCCAGTGCGGACTCGGACCGTAGGCGTACGGTATAAAAGGCCGACCATCGTCAGATAGTCCTCCCCCAGCTCGAACTTCTCCAACACCGCTCGCAGGTAGGGCCACTCCACCGAGTCAAAAGCCTTCTCCAGGTCGAGTACAAGGCACCCTGCTCGTGGCCATTGTCTTGTGGCGTATTCCTGCAAGCGAAATAGCCGTCGGATGTTGTGGGATGTGTGTCTCGTCGGTACAAACCCATTTTGGTCTTGGTGTACCAGCGTAGGAATCATAGGGGCCAGCCTGCGGGCAAGTGCAGAGGCAATAATCTTGTAGTCTGTGTTCAAAAGTGCGAGAGGGCGGTAAGAGCCCATCTGCGTGCCATCCCTGCCAGCTTTGAGTAAGGAGACAAGCGTCGCTTCATTAAGAGTTGGGGGCAGGGTAAAGTCATCGACAGCCGCAGAGTACATCCTCACCAGTTGTGGGATCAGGATGTCGGAGGCGGCCTTATAGAACTCAGCCGGTAAGCCATCCGGCCCCGGGGCCTTACCGTTCGAGAGATTGAAGATGGTGTCGCGGAGTTCCTCGGGATCCAGTGGTGCTCCGAGGTCATCCTGCTGTGCCGCCGTCAGGGTAGGTAATTGTATGTCTGATAGATAGTCTGTTATCGTAGGTAGCGGGACATGGGGTCGGGAGCGATATAGGCCTGTGTAGTGGTCTATGAATGCCTCGTGAATTTGGCGCTGAGAGTATAGAGACCTGCCATCTCCGGCTTGTATGGTCGATATCGGAGCCGATCGGTCTTCCCGTGCGATCAGCCAGGTCAGTAGCTTGCCCGGTCGGTCCCCCTGCCTGTGGATCCGAGCAGAATGTGCCGTGAAGTTGACATGTTTCAGACGGTCTAGGAGGCGGTCGTGTTCCACCTTGGCGGCAGTCAGTCGGGCGTTCATGTCCCCCCCTGTAGGGCCTTCGAGGTCTAGCAGTTCCGATTCTAGCCGCGTCAGGTCTCGCTCAATTTGGCGTCGCATATGTCCCTGTGTCCCCAGGCAGAGCCCCCGTGTCACCACCTTGAAAGCATCCCACTCGATTTGGGGAGAGGACGCCGTGTCAGTATTTAGGTCAAAGTATTGGGCCGTTTGTGTGAGTAGGGATTCTCGGAATGTCGCGTCAAGTAAGAGGTCTGGTTGGAGGCGCCAGGTGGGAATGGGGGGATGCGGGACGTCCCATGCAATGGTCAATGTGTGAGGGTTGTGATCAGAGTGGGTGCGCCCCATATATTGAGAATCTAGGACCAACGGAAGGAGGTCGGGGGAGACCATGTATCTGTCTAGACGGACATGTAGTGCATGTGCGCCCGACCAATAGGAGTATGTGCGTGTCGTGGGGTTGCGGGTTCTCCAAGCGTCTTGTAGGCGCCATTGTTGGGCCCAAGTGAGGAGAGCCTTCGCCGTGACGTGCGCCTGAGCGTTAGGTGGGGGAGCAGTGGACCTATCTAAGTGTGTGTCCAGGACGCAGTTATAGTCGCCTCCAAGGATCCATGGAAGCCCATGCCAGGGCGCCAGCGCCACGGAGAGGCAGTCGAGGAAGCCACCCTGTTCAGTGTTAGGGGAGTATATGGAGGCAAGTACTACCGGGTGTCCATCTAATCTGCCCCTCACTACTACATACCGGCCTCCCGCTTCTATCTGTGCATCCATGTCTGCCCAAGGAGTACCTGGTCTTATCCATATGAGCGCCCCACGGGCATAGGAGGAGTACTCAGTTGCATAGATTTGGCCGCGCCATCTCCTACGCAGCGCATGGACCTCAACCTTGTTTAAATGTGTTTCCTGTAACAGAACTACATGGAATTTATGACGGCGTAAATATGAGTATATTTGGTACCGTCTCGATGGTGTGTGCATTCCTCTCACATTCCATGTGCAAATCTTAATCTCAGCCATAATATCTGTCTCGGTATGAGGCATCCGCCTCCCCTGTCACCCACCTCCCAGGCGACCGCCCCCACCAAGTTCCCCGCCCCCCCCCCTACCCCCCCCAGACACAGATCCCGACATTGTTATCAAGGGCTTAGGCAATTCTTTGATGTGGGGAAAGAGGAATGTAACTGGGTCCACTAACAATGCTAAACAGCAGTAAATACCATAAGGTTGGCTACGGAACATGTCGCCGTCCAAACACGCCAAGAGGGCGAAATGTCAACGTTCAAGTCTAGGGGGCAGCTTGAGCTAGGTACCAATAGGCAGTTCTGCAATGTCCAATCAAGTGAGATCGATCTACTGCCCTTCCCCGGACTACAAATGAATCCCACCGTACAGTCAACTGTGGCAACCAAATAGGCCATGCATTCACCTGTGGTTCAGCCCCCTAATGTCCATGCATGTATTAGTGAGAGAAGCAAACCGCACTCCCCAGTTGTGTGGGGTAGAAGCGCGTCCACATGCTATGGATGGATGAGATAGCAAGCCCACCCCCACATTGCTTTCACAGCGTCCATACCTCTGGGTGAGTACTCACTGCGCTAGGGCTTCTCCAGCTGCTTCCAGGGCGGCGTGGGATGTCCTTGGCTGCAGTCTTGGCCGCTGCATCTCAACGATCGCTCGTCCATGAGTCTTACCTCCGCCGCCCCGGTGTCAGCCGCTGGTTGCGTGCAACGTGATTCAATGGGGCATGTCAGCCGTTTGTGGCGTGACCTCCGGGAGTTCCACCGATTGTTGAGAGTCTGGAAACCCGTAGACAGCCTCATCATCGCTTTGTGCCATCTGCGGGCTTGTGGCTTGAGCATTGTCTGAAGTCGGCGAAGCACTCAGCTGGGAGACCCTCCGGAGAGCGTCACGTTGTTCCTGGAGCATTTGATCCAGCGGCGGGGAGTGATGAGTCGCGCCATCTGGGCGGTCGTCCGTGCGTCCTCTGTTCCTACGTCTGCGCCGCGGTCCGCGTCCTCTGGGTCGCATCTCAGGTTGCTGCGTATTCCTCGGCGCTGTGTCCGTTCCGCTATCGAGCCAGTCGCTCACCTCCACCGGGTTGTTAAAGAAGTAGGTTTTGTCTCGTGCCAATACTCTCAGTCTCGCGGGGAAAAGCAGGGAGTACTTGAGGCCTGCCTCACGCAGTCGACATTTCACTTCCAGAAAATCATGGCGTAGGCGTTGTACTTGTATGGTGTAGTCTTGGAAGAACATCACCGCGGTGTTGTCGATCCGGACCTCCCCTAGCCGTCTGGTTTCTCTTAAAATAGTGTCCCTGTCGCGATAGTTCAGAACCTTGAAGAGCAGTGGTCTCGGGTTGGACCCGGTGGTGTGAGGTCTCGTGGGCACTCGATGCGCTCGTTCTACTACAAATTGTGGCGAGAGTGTGTCCTCAGGTAATAGCTCTCGTATCCAGTCTTCCACACGTTGTGTCGGCCTGGCGCCTTCCCGTTTTTCCGGGACTCCGACGAGCCTGATGTTGTTGCGTCTCGCCCTCCCTTCCGCATCCTCGGCACGGTCTTCTAGGAATTCTACCCTACTCAGGAGATCTTGCACTTGCTTGTCAGTTTGTGAGACCGCGGGGCCAAGTTCGCTAACCGTTCCCTCCAGCACCTTAGTGCGATCAGCCAATTTCTTGTGGTCGTCCCGCAGGTGGGTGAGGTCTATGGCGACACTGTCTATCTTAGACTCCAGGGACGTCCTGGTCCTTTGGAGGGACTGTTCCAGGCGTTCCATGGCAGCGAGCATAGTATCTAACCGCGACGTGACTTGGTCAGCCGCCATCTTGCGTAGTGACTTAGCAGATCTTCCCTTCGGCGGGGCTCCTCCGGTACCAGTGCGGGTTCTCACCCCTCCGGACATGTGCGAGGTGACTCCACCAGCCGCTGAGCCAGGGGGCCGGGGCGACCGTCGTCTCTAGGTCTAGCAGTGTTGGTAGGGCACAGGGAGGCGTTTTCAGAGTCCGTCTTTGCGGGGCAACGCTGCTTGTCCCTCGCGTGTCGCCAACGTGAGTGGCGGGCTGTGGCAAGGCGTGAGTCCCGCCCTTGGCCGGTTCCCCAGGTGTGTCTGGTCCCGCCGGTGCAGGGGCCCCGGGTCCGTGCTAGGTCAGTGGGGAGTGGGTCAGCCCGTGGCTTGCGGCTGCTGAAGAGTCCGGGACTATCGAATCGCAGCCAGTAGTCACCGGTAATCGACTGTGTAGCGTAGTGTAGCTACTCAATGCTGTTGTCGTGCCTCGAAACCTCGCAGCCAGTCGGTGCCGCGCCTCGTAGCTCGCCCATCGTATGAAGGTCTATCGGGGGGAAGCGGGGGGTATCAATCCAGCAGTGCTTCCCCACCCCCATGTTGGTCGTCTTGTGAAGGGGCGTTAGGGTCAGTGAGGTGGCCGCTCCAGCAGCATGCAGGTAAAGTCGGCGTGTGATGTTCGCCGCGTAGGCGAGCCTCTCCAAGTGCCACGCAGTCTAATAGTGGAGGGATTTCCAGCTGGAGGGGGGGCTTTAGTGATAATGTCTCCTCACCTCGCAGGTGCACCGATAGGTGATCCGGCGGCCTCTGCATGGGGCCAGGCATCAACCGCCAGCCAGGAGTGGTCAGGAGCAGCCAGACCGGGCCTCTCACCAGCCCACCGCCACAGCCCGAGTGAAGCGGCGGTCAGTGAATCTCGGCTGTCCCCAGGTCCAGGGCTCCGCGTGCAGCAGGCCCCGCGGAGTATGCCGAGTGATCCAGGCAGTAGGTTCGCCTCGTAAGTCCCTGTACCCCTCCTCGTCGCCTCGGAGGTCGCAGGCTTCTCCTGGGCTGCCGCGCCGCCCGGTGCACGGGTAGATAGTCCGGCTTGCGCGCCTCTGGCCCAGCTCACAACAGCTCTACCCCCCGGCAGGAAGGTACATACGGCTTCCCTTCAGCGGCGGGGGGGGGAAGTACAGAGGGTGGCCTGTCCGATGGGGCCTCGGGGCCCGCGCTGCAGCTTGCACAGATGTGGGCGAGTCCGGACCTCAGGCCTCGCGTTGGGGCCTAGTGTTGTGGCCCAGACCACGGTCTCCCGTAGGACTCCACGCCGGTCAGGTGGTCTCCAGCCCCGCCAGGCAGCCTTAGGAAAGGTCGGGGATTCTCCACGGAGCCCAGATTCCAAAAGTCGGCCAGAATGCCGAAAACAGTATGTAGGTGTTCCGCCCGGAGTTTCGGGCAGATTCAAGGATAAGTGCCCGGAGAAATGGTCCGGGGAAGGGGAAGCTCAGCTCGGGGCTTCACTCAGGCGCTGTCGTCTCCATTGCGCGCCTAGCCACGCCCCGTACCGAATTTTGGCTAATACTGGTGAATCGCAATCATTTTTATACAGGACCCAGCGGGGAGAGTATCGTGTGGTGAGCAATTGGATTTTTGAGCCTTGGTCTCCTGATTTTGGCGTTTGTGCATTTGCATCGTTTGGGGACTAAAGCGGCTTGAGTGTTTATGCGAGCCAACATTTGAGAGCGGCCAGAGAGTGCAAGTTAAGAGGGCGTTGGAGATCAAACGTACATAGCTTACTTTTGAACTTGGCATCAGAACGTCCGCCCGCAGTGGAACGAAGTGCTCCCATCCGGCACGAAGAAGATCTCAGTGACGTGTGCTTTGTCGTCTGCGCTTGCAACGCGTGTGACGTCAATTACTCAAAGTCATCACGCGGAAGCTCACGCACTGCGGCCATTTTGAGAATTTGTGTTTATGGTCATCTCCATGACAACGTATACCCGGCAGTGAGAACGAAGGATTGCTGTGAAGCGTTTTCTTTTTTTTTTCTACGATCGCTGTGGATAAGTGGTACTCTGCTCATTTTCATACAATTTTCTCGAGGAATGCATGCAGCGACGATTTCATGAGGTTTACCAATAGGTATATTCAGAAGTTTGTATTGTTTTGCACACAAGTACCATTAATTTGACTGTTTTCTTTATTTGCACCAACGTTTATTATTACATTTAATTGAGAACATGTCGACTGATTCTAGACCTGCAAGAACAAGTGGGGATATCAATGTTTCTAACTTGCAAATCAATTCTCCAAAGAAATTTTGATCAGTTCCTGGAAAACCGGTGATTGCTTGGTTAGATTGGAAAGCGTACTTTCTTAATTATATAGCTAATCGAGAGGATGTTAATGGTACATTCTCTCCTGAAAGGAAGACAAGAATGCTTTTATATTCCCTTGGTCCAGAAGGTCTTCGCATATTTGAGGAGTTACATACACAGGAAAGAGTTGAAGGAGATTTGGATGTTTTTAAGATAGCATTATTGAATTTGGATGACCATTTCTCTCCCTCAGTGTGCATTGCAGTTACCAGACATGCCTTTTTCCACAGGAAACAAGGAAAAAATGAATCAGTGGAAGAGTATGTCTCGGCATTAGAACAATTAGCAAGAAAATGTGAATTTGCTCAGCTGCATGATGATCTCATTAGAGACCAGGTGGTTATGTACACCAAGAACAAAACTTTGCAGGACAAACTTTGGGTTGAAGGGGATAAATGTCTGAAAGACATTATTGCAATGGTGAAGAAGGCAGAATTGTCTGAACGATGTTCCAAGGTCACCCTTTCGCAAGACAAGAAGGATCCGGAGGAAATTGTAGGGAAGGTTATAGAAAATAAAGTTGTTTATAAAAACTACAAGAATTCAAAGTTTGACAAAGGGAAAGCGACGACTCATGAAAAAAGAAAGTCAGATGGTTTTGAGCAAAGAAAATTTAGCAATGTAATTTGTTACAGGTGTGGCAGTTATTCTCATGCTGCTACTTATGAAAAGTGTCCTGCTAAAGCTGCAAAATGTATGGAATGTGGATTGGTGGGACATTTTTTAAGGGTTTGCAACAGAAGGAACAAAAAAAATTCTAAGAGTAAAGTTGCATATGTTCAAGATGTAGAAGATAGTTGTTCATCGCCTGCTAGTGAAGATGATGTTCAAGTGAATTTAATACAGAAAAAAAGTTGTGCTAAACATTACGGGTAGTACATCGTCAAAACCATTGTGTCCGGTTTCTTTGGGTGGTATCACTGTCCAATTAGCAGCAGATTCTGGATCACCTTTCACCATAATGTCTCAAGAAGTTTGGAAAAATCAATTTGTTAACAAAATTGGTGAATTCTTAGAGCCAAATGATATCATTGCTGAAAGCTTCACAGGTGAAAAAATTGACATGTTGGGTTTTAGGTCTTTAATTTTTCGCTTCAAGGAGAAACAGTCTTTGGGAATATTGTATATAGCCAAAGAGGGCCCATCAGTTTTAGGATGGAAAGACCAGAAATTACTAGATATCATACTCAACCCCAATAGCAAAGAACAGGTGTTGGTCTCATGTGATAGTGAGGACACCAAGAAGTGGGTGGTAAGAGAGTTTCCTGAAGTGTTTGAGAGTCGAATGGGGAAATTGAAGGGTTTCACCCATCAGATTTGCTTAAACGAAGGTGCAGTTCCTAAAATCCATAAAGCAAGAAACATACCTTTTATCATCAGGGAGGAGGTCAAAAAGGAATTGAATAAATTATTGAACAATGAAGTGATTGAGCCTATTGAAGCAGCCGAATGGGTTTCTCCATTGGTCGTAGCCCGAAAATCCAATGGTAAGGCCCGTTTGTGTGTGGACTTAAGGTATCTCAATAGCAATATCGTAGTTGATCAATTTCCCCTCCCCAGAATTGATGAAATGCTTTCCTTGACACGTGATGCAAAGTGGTTTTCCACTTTAGATCTTTCCGCTGCATACCATCAGGTGGTTTTGGATAAGCATAGCAGCCAATTTACATCATTCTGTACCCCTTTTGGATGTTACAGATTTAAACGCATGCCTTTTGGGTTGGCATCAGCCGCTGCTGTATTCCAGAGGCTGATGTCAAACCTATTTAGCCACATTCCTGAGGTCGTTTTTTTCCAAGACGATATTTTGATCAGGGGCAGAGACAGAATGCACCATGATGCCATTTTGAGGGAGGTATTGTCCATTCTCAGGGTCAATGGATTGGTAGCTGAAAGCAGCAAATGTACATTTTCGGAGAGATCTGTAACATATTTAGGCTACGAAATCAGGGTTTGCGGAATTAAACCCAAAAAGTGCTTAGTAGAAGCTATTTTGAATGCTCCTTCTCCTAAGTCTAAGGAGGAGTTGAGATCCTTTTTGGGATTGGCAGAATGTTATGCAAAGTTTGTAAATAACTTTTCACAAAAAACATATGATATGCGCATGATGATGAAAAATAAGTTTCCCTTTTGTTGGAGTGACAAATGTCAGAAGTCATTTGAGACTATAAAAAGATCTATAGTACAGGCTCCTGCATTACAGGGGTTTGATCCGCTTGCTGATTCCATTGTCACTACGGATGCAGGTGGTACAGGCTTGGGGGTGTTTTGTCTCAAACTACTAAAGATGGTACTGAGGTTGTGATTGCATTTGCGACTCGTTCTCTGTCTCCTGCAGAAGAAAAGTATTCTGTTATAGAACGTGAAACGCTTGCGTGTGTGTGGGCCATGCAGTATTTCAGGAAATTCATATGGGGGAAGAAATTTCTTTTAAGATCAGATCACAAACCGTTGACCAAATTGCTTACAACAGACTGTCTTTCCAGAGCCTCGGCTAGAATAGCCAGAATGTCTATGAAAATTCAAGACTTTGTGTATGAAGTGCAATATGTTCCTGGGGCAAAGAATGTTATTGCTGATTTTCTTAGTAGGCATTCATTGCCTCTTAGGGAAATTGATTCAGATCCTTGGAATGACTGGTGTGTAGCTGCAGTATTTGGCGACACTCCTGGTTTGTCTAAGAATGTGTGGGAGGAGGAATACAAGAAAGACGTTGCTTTACTTACAGTTAGAGATGGAATCATCCAGGGATGGGGTAAGGATGACAAACTAGATCCCAAATGTATACCTTTTTAAGAGGTCCGAGATTAATTGAGTGTGGATGGTGAATTTGTATGTAGAAGTGGAAAAAGTGTACCTCCCTTTGGCATGAGAGAAAGAATACTGGTTATTGGGTACGAAGGACATCCAGGGGTGTCTAGAACAAAAAGGAATATTAAATTGTTGTATTGGTGGCCTAGACTTGATTTGGACATCGAAAGACATGTTCGTAATTGCATCCAGTGTGAAAGCTCTGATAAAGCACAGAAAACACTTAATCCACCAATGTCTTCTTTGGATTGCCCTAACTTACCTTGGCAGAGCGTTGCTTTGGATATTATGGGACCTATAACTTGGCAGGATGGTGTGGTGAAATATATTTTGGTTCTGGTTGATTTATTTTCTAGATGGCTTGAAGTGGAGGTTGTGGTTACGGTTGATGCGCAGAGTGTCATTAACTTTTTGGATAAATGTTTCTTGAGAGAAGGTTTTCCAGCGTCCATTCTAACGGATAACGGAGTCCAGTTTAGATCGGATTTAATGAGAAAATTTGTGAACAATACAGGTATTGAACAAAAGTTTACAGCGCTTTATCTTCCTAGAGGCAACTTGGTTATGGAGAGAGTGAATAGAATTCTCAAGGGTGTTTTGCAATTAGCAAAAAAAGAGTAACAAAAATTGGGATGATGAATTGTACAGATTGATTTGGTCATATAGGATTACTGAACATGATACGGTTGGTGAAAGTCCTTTTTGCTTCATGCGGGGAAGATTTCCTCATTGGAAAATTAATCCAGGATGGATTGGTAGAAGTAGGGAATTTAATTGGGATTCTGAAAAAGTTAGACAATCTATTTTTAAGTCACAGGGTAAGAATAAGTTGTATTTTGACGCTAAGCACGGTACTAAAGAGGTAGATATCAAGGTGGGACAGGTAGTCAGAGTTAAATCGGCTAGAAAATCAGGGAAATTGCAATCCAAGAACATTGTTCAATTGGATGATGGTACTATTCACCATATGAGTCGTATAGCGCTTGCCAGTAACAGCTCTGTAACGGAAAAAGATTCTTTGGAAAAAAATTATTGGTGGTTGGATGTGTTATCTCAGTTTGAGAAGGGGGATGGGGATGGAGAGCTTGGTGTTTGAGAGCTTGCAATTCAAAACTCTATTCCAAACTTTACAGAAACACAACAAAACCCAATTCTTACAGAAATACATAATCCGGGTTCTTTGGAGTTGCACAGCATGCGAGTGAATAATGAAGCGGACTCCTCTATTTCTGATGGGAGTGTTGATGGATACGAGGGGAGTGACTTACAACGGTTGGAGTCTGGTGAGCAACAACATTATAAAGGAGGTTCTTGTGTGCAGAAAGAAGTAAATGTGCAGAAAAAAGTACATTTGGAAGAAGGTCTCGTGTTAAATAAATACATTAGACATGGAAGGCAAATTGTTACTCCAAAGAATTTTGAGGATTTTGTTCGTTTTTAAGTACTTTGCATTTTTGTTTTTGTTTCATTGTTCTATGTTTTTTTTTGTTTTAGTTATTAAGAAAAGGGGATGTGTAGTAATGGTGTACGTCTTTAAAGAATTGTATGTAAGAATTCTAACAACGTAATAGTGGAATGTTGTATATGTAATGGAGAGATTCCAATTCTTCTGTTAAGACTTGTTATTATTCATTCTTCCACTGAAACTTCAGTGAGCTGCAAGCATGTATATTTCTCTCTTGTATTTATCTTAATAAATACATTTATCTTCTACAACTATAAGTGTCATCATAACACTTATTTATTAGAAGATACTACAAACCTCTATCCTTGGACCACAGGGTAGGCCACATGGGAATTGGAATTTATTTCTACCCCAATCAACAGTTTTTACAACATCAGGATTCTGAAAGTCCAGGGGAAAACTCAATACTCTCTAATCTATACTTTTCTGCATTTCAGTTCTTTAATGACAGTAAACAGCTCACTGTTCTTTATTAGTATTTAACTCTAGATAGAAAACCTGATGGGTAGGGAGGGTCCCTCGTAGCACACATTTAGAGTAGGCGTCTGAACCTCTTTCCTTGGACCACAGGGTAGGCCGCATGGTGGCACCTACATCGCCCAGGCCGCCCCCGATGCTATCCACCATTAAAAGATGCCAAAAACAGTGCTTCTTCCTTTAAGTCATTGAAGCGTTAGGCCTGGTTCAGCACGGCCTATGAAATCAGATTTATAATTGCGTGATGATGGGAAATCCTGTGCTAAGCAGAACAACATTTCTATGTGTAAATCCTGTGTAAATCCTGCACTGTAGCTTATTAACTCCACTCCCCGGCTATGGTGGTGAAAATCCCACTAGCAAGTCTCCCTGGAATCGGAAGCTTTCCATTACCGCCCATCTCTAAATAAACCCCTTTGGGTTCAAATCAGTTTCTACCGCCTGACTCAAAGCGTGCAGAAGCTGCGGTTACCCTCCTGTTTTATAAACAGTTGTCTTGCATTGTCACACCATTGGATGTGCTGTATGAGGCCTGGCCATGTGAGCATCCTGTCCGCCCTGGGTTCTCGCCAGGCTACGAACCAGCAGAAATGACCTTAGTGGCCAATACAATGGGCAGGAGATGACGGAGGTCCGTGGGTGCCGGCACTACCAATGACTCTGCGGACCTCGCCGCGGCACTCTCTCAGCCACACCAAGGCTGCCATAGGAGGGCCGCGAATCACTGCCCTCAAACCTTAAATGAGTCGGGCGTCCTCAGGTCCCCGGGCCTTACTCTGCTATAGATTCTCCGACCCTCAGCACTGATGCCGAGAGTATTCTGCTCACTCCCCCCAGGCGCTGTGTAAACCAGGAGCAGGACTCCCCCACGCGACCTCGGGCCCCAAGGGCAGCAGGGAGCGGGCAACGTGGGGTATGCTATTGCCCCCCCCGATATCTACTCCCGTAGGCCGTGTTAACTGGGGATCTTCCTGGAGATCGTTGCCCTCCCCCGACCGGGGGCTGGAAACTGCCTCGCCGAGGAGAAATCAGGGGGGGGGGGTACCTCACGACACCTACTGTCTCATACTGAAACACAGTTATCAAAGGCCGGTCCGCCGGCTTCCCCGACCGGACCCAGGAGGAGGTGAAGCATTGCTGCCCTGGCTGTCCTACCCAGCATCGAGCCCGTGTGGGCCCAATACTGTATTTACAACCGGGAGGAGGGCAAGGCACAGGGTGGGTCAGCACACACCATAGGAGGGGGAGCAAGACTTGCTGCCCCTACCAGCCCCCCTCAAACAGCTCTCTCAGGCCTCGGACCCAAATACCCCCCTGGGCCCCGAATACCCCCTGGGCCGAGGCCCCACGCAGCCGCGCCAGCTGTCCTACCCTCCTCCCCCCCCCCGAAGCGAGGGGGGAAGTGTCTCTAATGCCACTTCACTGAACGGGTGAAAGGAGGCGGGGTTGCAAACTCTAAGCTGGCCCAACAACACCTTCCAGGCGGACCACCCTGCCCTGGACACTGCTAGATATTTTGCACGTGGCAGATATTTGCCCTGAAATTGAACCTAGGTCGCCAGGTCTGAAAGGCACAGCAGCTCGAGCCCTGGACTTTGTCTCCTCCCTGAGAGCCAGGGGCTCTGTGCAAGGGAAAGGCAGGCCTTGCCAATGCTCCCAGCATGCTGGGCACTGTCGTGTCCCCACTCGGTCCCAAGGTACATCAATCGAGGACACAGGTTGGTTTGGTATACTTTCTTTATTGTATATGGTCGCAGCTGGTTACAGGCACGTCCGCCCTGCTTGCTGTCCTGGTCAGTCTCTCGTTCCTGCTCCTAACCGGATGTGGTGTCCGGTGACCTGGTCACCTCCCTCATGACCACAGGGTCCTAGCGTCCTCCTGTCCTGTCGCCCTATCTGTCGGGTCACGACATCTCCCCCTTTGTTGCAAACAAATGTTCATGGTACAGTTCTACTGATCACTTTCGTCCCATCACCCTTTACGGTATTTACTCCTTAGATAGATAGAGAGAGAGAGAGAGAGAGAGAGAGAGAGAAAGAGAGAGAGAGAGAGAGAGAGAGAGAGAGATATAGTCCAGGTCTCTGGTTGACCCGTCTCTCCAGTTTCTGACTCCTACGTCTTACCACTTAGTCTCTTTTTCCCTTTGTATTCCTTTCCGGTCGCTGTTCTCTGCCATCGGCTTTTCTTCTGTTTGTCGGCTGTCCTCCTTCTGCTCTCCGCCTTGCCAGCCTCTCTTCGTCTACTTTTCACTCCTTGCTGTGTGCCCAGTGTCCTGGGCCAGCTGACACTATCTCCCTTGGCTCCTCTCTTTCTCCGGCCATTCTCTGTTTTGTTTGTTCTTTCAGTTGTTCTTTTTCGTTCTCTTCCTCTTTCTCTGGTCCCTGCGTCTTCTCTTTGTTTGCTCTCAGTGCGTCTTTCATTTTTTTTTTTTGTCATATGTCATAGTTATGAGACCCATTGTTTGGGCGGTGCTATTGCTCAGCAGACATGGTCCTGGGACATCGCCTTTCAGCACTTGGAAGTCCTCTTTGTTCTTCTTGTCTTTATACCTCAGTTCCCCTGTGAACTTTCCCAGGTTTGTTACCTCTTTCTTTGACCCCCAAGTGAAGATCTTCACCTTGGACACTCTCAGTGTCGGTTTTTCTTCCATCTTCTCATACTCTGATGCACACATTACATTGCATGTTGCACCACTGTCCAGTATAAACTCCACTTCATGTGCTCCTACTCCTATCTTTGCCAAATCCGTCTTGTCTGGGGTGCTTCTGCCCCCACTCAGTTCTGTGTGAATCTCCGACATGTGATATAGTCTTTCCACTTTCTCTTCTTCCTCTTCTTCGCCTGACCTTCGTGATGAACTTCTCCTTTCTCTGTCGACATACCTGACGTGTCTTGTTGTCGACTCTTGTTGTCTTCCTGTTCTTCCTCTGTCATCTCTGAACGGTACGCCTTGGCACATGCTGGCGTAGTGGTTTCTTCCATTACATTTTTTGCATGTCTGGCCAAACGCTGGGCACGGGCCTCTGTGTGGAAATTCCATTCCGCATCTGTAGCATGTTCCTTCAGGTTGTCTCCTCTCTTTTTGTTCCCTCCAGTCATTCTTCCACCGGTCTGTGAGGTATTTGTTTGTCATGAGGTGTGCGTTTTCGATTTCGACGTTCTTCCCTCTTTCCATTTCTTTGGCATGTTCCGTTGCTCTCGCCTCTGCTCTTGCTAGTGACAGGATGTTTTCTAATGAGGTCGGTTCTTTTAGTATTCTTGCCTTGAAGCCTGTGTCGCGACAGCCTTCTATGATTCGTAACCTTATTGCTTATTCGTTATCGAATTTGTCGAACTCACAATGTGTCACCAGTTTTCTCAGCCTTGTTGCAAAGTCATCTAGCGTTTCGTCGACTTGTTGGCACGCAATAGTGAATGTATATCGTTCGAAGTCAACATTCCGTTGTGGGTCAAATTTGGCCGTTAGGCATTTCTTTAATTTTTCATATGTCTTTGTTTCTTCGGTAGGCAGTGTCACCAGCAGTTCTTCGACGTCATCCCCTGCTAAATTCAGTAATAATCCTAATCTCTTTCCGTCTGTTACATCTGTCGCTTCCATATATCTTTCAAACCGTCTGATCCACTTTTCCCACCTGATTCCTATTTGTGGCTCCTATAAGTTGAACGGCAGAGGCCTTCTGTATTGTGCGCTGGGTTTTGGGTCTGCCATTCTTGCCTTCTTGCGTTCTTATGCTCTTTCCTCTTTTTGTTCTGTCGCTGCTTTGTATGTTCTTTTCTTTATTCCTTTTGTTTCTTTCTTTTTATCTTCTTCTTTTCCTTCACTTTTGCCTTTTGTGCGGTCTTTGTCTCTCCTTTCCTTGTTCTTTTTTTTTGTCTTTTTGTCTTTATTCTTTTACTGTTTCTTTTCTTTCTTTCCACTTTTCATTGTCTTTTTCTTCTTTTGTGCGGTTTCTTGTTCTTTCCTCTTATTTATTTCTTGTCTTTCTGTTAGTATTTTCTTTATTTCCTTTTTTTTTCGCTTTGTTTCCTTAAGTCTTTAGTTTCTTTTTCTCTTTTTCCTTTGTCCAGCCTTTGTTTGCAGTCTTTGGCTTTGCCTGTGCTTTATTTCTTTCTTCCTCTTCAAATTTGGCACTTTTCCATTGCTCACGATCTTTTTCTGACTTTAAAATGGCTGCTGAGTAGTCCTGGCTTCCTATTGGCTTATTTGCCTGACTCCAAGATGGCCGCCGATAGTCTCGCGAGACTTCGCAGCCAATCCGATCGTTTCCTGACTCTAAGATGGCCGCCGGTGCTTTCCCGCTTGCTGATTGGCCCTCGCGCCTGACTCTAAAATGGCCGCCGAGATTCTCGCGCCAGGTCCTTTAAACTTCGCGCTTCCTTTTGGGCGCTTACCGGGGCAATCGTGTTTCCTTCGCAGCGGTCATGGTGGGCTCCCGCGTCGCTGCGCTTCTTTGTCTCCGTGAATGCTCGTCCTTTCTGCAACTTCTCCTCGTCTTTTTTGGTGCACTCCCGACGTGGAAAACGCTCTTTAAATCCACGGGCACGCAGATGGATGATCCCGCCTCTCGTCGCCAGTTGTCGTGTCCCCACTCGGTCCCAAGGTTCATCAATCGAGGACACAGGTTGGTTTGGTATACTTTCTTTATTGTATATGGTCGCAGCTGGTTACAGGCACGTCCGCCCTGCTTGCTGTCCTGTTCAGTCTCTCGTTCCTGCTCCTAACCGGATGTGGTGTCTGGTGACCTGGTCACCTCCCTCATGACCCACAGGGTCCTAGCGTCCTCCTGTCCTGTCGCCCTATCTGTCGGGTCACGACAGGCACCAGCTGGGGTGCCACGGGGGATCCGCTGCCCCCAGCCGCCACTGTAGGATGACTGCACCGGACCCGGTGGTAACTGGGGCCTAGGTGCCCCACTCTTCCTCCCCGCCACAGCTGAGGTCTCTCCCTCGACCCTGCTGCTAACTGCAGACACCGCAAGGCAAAGGCCCCCAGGACGGACAAGGCGAGGGGTGCTGTTGAAACAGCTGGAAACCCACAGGCCCGACCCCAGACCCCTCGGACCACTTGGTGCTCGGGGCAGCCCGTAGGAGACCCGAGGAAGCTGCCCAAACCCCCCCACAAGCGGCGGCTCGCGAGCATGCCCGGGCCGCCTTGCCCTGCGGGCAACCGTGCCACAGATCTCATTAGCTCCCATGGAACACATCTAAATGTGCGCCGCGAGACGACTTGCATACCTACGCCCCCACTGAGTGCCCCCAAAACCGCTGAGCCGCCTCCTCCTACCCCCCCTAATAACACGGTCAACTCGCAAGGGGGTGGGGTTGGGGGCATAGCCCACACGTGGTCCGAGGCCTAGTTGTCCCGAAACGGGCCTGCACCGCGGTACCCCTTGGCCCAAGAGCGTAATCAGAGCGGGGGGTTGTAGCGTGGCTTGTGTGTTAACCCTTGAAACAATCCCTCACCCTCAGCCCGTCGCCACCATACCGAGCAAACACATATTGCAGCAGGCCCCTGCAGGCCAAGATTCCCCTCGCCTGCTCGCCCCCGGCCTGACCCCGTCCATACCAGGGGCTCTAACTCAAACCCACTCCCCCGCCTTACAGTGGGGTGGTCGTGCTGGGAGAGGAAAAGACTCCCGCACCCAGGCCGTGCACTCGGCGACTGCCGGGCCTACCTGCATGATTGCTGACCCTAAGACACACCCTCCGGCCCTGGTACCAGTCCCACTCCCTAGCCCCCGGGCCCCACCGGTACACAGCAGCGGACCTACAAAAGGGGCGGGCTGGGAGGGAACAATTGAGACATGGTCCCTGCGTGGGCCCGAGGAAGCCCTGCAGTCTCCTCGCTATCATTCCTCCCTTCTCCTTTCGCTCTGTTCTCGCGCTGTTGTCTGCACCCCATGTCTCTTCTTATCCATTCACCGGAGCAGAGGGTCGGACACGGCCACGGTCTCTGATCCGTTCTGAGGCCTCTTTCCTCAGCCATTATTTTGGGAGGGAGGAGGCGTTTAACACCGTGAATCCCGCTCACAGTCCCGGGTGATACCAGGGGCGATCCTACCCCAGGGAAAACCGCTGTCCCGCCTCCTCGTAAGCAACACAGACAAGTTCTTGTTTGGAAAAGCACGTTTTAGTGCAGAAACGTGACCGAGATACCAGAGTCCTTTAATATCGATTATTGAGGCTGATTCATTGGAATGGGGCGGCCAAGGTGGGTAAGTGCCTCTTTCTACCCAGCTGCTCCTCCTGAATACTTTTACTGTTTCAGAGCCACAATGATGAAAAAACAGAACAATAAAACAGGCAGCGGAAGCTCCTCCGCTAAGGCTGAGGAGTATTGCCCATCTGCTCTGTGAGCAGTTAAGAAAGGAAAATAAAATTATAGTAACCTAGAAGCGGGCCAGGGTTGCCCAGAGCAGGGGGAGGAGTGGCGGGCTCTCTCTTAAGTGCGCATGACGGTTTGGCTGGCCATCTTGGGCCGGCCAAACAGTCATGCGCACTTAGCATTTTCTTTACCTGGCTGTATTGCACAGCCTGGGTGGAGAACATGCACAGGTTCACAGTCCCTGTCTGAGCACTGAACCATGGTGCTCAGACCAATCAGGATGCTACTATCATGTTGGTGACAGTGGCATCATGATGGCTAGGAGAGTCTGGGAGCCTGTGTACTTCCTGCTTCTGGAGTTAGTCAACCGAAGAGGACTGAGAGGGTGCGGCAGGCTTTCAGGTAAGTGATTAAAAAAAAAATCATCTCCCCTCACCCCTGCCCCGCCACCCCATTAAGTAGCAGCTGCCACAGCTCACTATCAGTACAGGGTCAAAATCATGTGGTCTACTGGTGCTAGGCGAGTGTGAAATTACTTTTTTCAATCCATGATAAACGGATGTGAAACTGTGTGCTTAAAGGTGAGCAAGACAACACATTAAGAGAGAGCTGAGTCAGTGGTCGGTCTATGCCTTTGCTTTGTTCTAACAGCTCATGCATGATACAGGCACTGAAAACATTTGACATGAAAATCGTGCAACAAGCATCATGTAAAAATTTGATAAAGTGTTTGCAAAGTCCACAGTAGCCTCGGGAAGGAAAACAAAGTTTAATCACCATAGGCCGCTTGCCTTCCCTCAGAATGCCCCAACTGTTATCCTCTCTTAACATTCTAAATACATCATATAGACTCACAATGAAGGGGAAGGGCAAAGGACAAGGAGTATAGATTCAGGGTAGGTGATATATTCCTCACCGCCGGTGAAGTTTGGCAGGAGTTCTGGCCAAATTCCACCACGTGGTAGAGTGTTTTCTCACACGCAGCTTGCCAACAGTAAGATGGCGAGCGCGAGCAATATTTGGTGTCCCCAATCACGATATTCAGTCGCTAGGAGGGCACCTGATGAGATTTCTCCAACGCGAGCAGTCCAGAGAAATCGTGACCGTTCATGGTCATAAAGCTGACGCTTGATTACAAAATCCACCCGAGGGGCAACAAAATCAACTCGAGAAGCTACACCTTCTGGCACACCTCGTGATGCCATTCATGCAGATTTTTTGTGAGCAGCCTGACGTGCCTTTTTCTGCTTGTTCGCAGAATTCTTTGAAATTTCGGAGAGTTGAACTCCACAAGTTACGCCCAGGCCTAGTATAGATGATGAGAGAAAAATTAATCATATTTGGAAAGAATTAGGTTCAACAGCATAAGACTATATTACATCTTCTCCCTCTCTTTTAAGGAAGTCAGGCCATTACATGATATTGGGACCAAATAGACATGCCTATTAAGGTATGCTGAGATTGGCCACTCAACACATTTGGAAGACCCATCAGAACACTTAGGGGAGCTCTGGTAGGGTCTTGAAATATATTTACAATGGGTGGTGTTGGTGGCAAAGTCACTCAAGATTTGTGTTGCATGGAGTTATTATTTGGGACATATTACATGGGTTCATTATTTCTGGGACTGGGAAGAAGTTTAGGTGACTCATTGTGAGGTGATACTTGTATAGCCTGTAAAACATTCCACCAATTCACAATTTCCAGAGATTTTAATTACCCGCATATGATTACCAAATTTGTCACCATCGAGTTTGTTATGCGAACGCTTGGTTCTGACCACATCACCAACACATATTCTTCCTTGAGTCACAGCTTTTCTTTGATTGCAATACTGCTTCACTTTGGACTGTTTCTTTTCACCATACCTTGCATAGCTCCCTTTTCGTAAATTTCAACAACAACTTTGTTTTTCCTTTTCACTAATTGGGTTGTAGCTTAGTTCAGAGAAGTCTAACTCTCAACAATTCATGTAAAGTCTTACCTGTCACACTATGAAGGGTACAATCAGAAACAACGGTTCCTGTGGACAATGTAATTAATAACAATGGAAGTAAGCACAATGGCAGTGAAAAAGAGGTTTGATGGATGCCCAAAAGAGAAGGAAAAACCATGTACCACTCAATTTTTAGTAATCTCAACTGTTATTTATACAAATGACATCACATTTATATAAACAAAACGGTGCAGGGTGTCCACAGTGAACATGGAACCTACAAAAATAGTGACATATTGTGACATACGAAATTAGTTTCCAACAATAGTAAAGTCCTCTTTTTCACTGCCATTGTGCTTACTTCCATTGTTATTAATTACATTGTCCACAGGAACCATTGTTTTTGTTTATATATTACATACCCTGGTTCCGTGTAACAAATGGGTCTCCCATATTCCCTTTACACAACACTATGAAGAGTGGCACAGTATGTCCAGAGACAGGTTCTTAAGGCATTCTTCACAGGTAATTTGCCTTTTTGGGCTAACTGTATAGTCTCCTTAATTATCCGATTTGCCTTTTCGACCTGACCTTTACTTTGGGAATGATATATGGATGATTTGCAATGGATGATGCCATACGTTTTGAAAAGATCAGAAATTTCTGTTGAAAGAAATTGCACACTGTTGTCACTCACAATATATTTAAGAAAACCTTTTCTGGAGAAGATCTCTTTAAAGACCTCCAATTCATTCATTGTGGTGGGACATTCTAGGAATTCTAAGTCAATCTGCTTGCTATAATAGCCTATCATGCCTGTAGCATAACACATTTCAGAAGACAATCCATTCAACGGTCCAATAAGGTCAACTCCCACCTTCTGCCAAGGACCATCCAAAAGTACAAGTGTCAGGGGAGTTGAGCACAAATATTCATAGTTTTATCAGCATCCTTAAGCAACAGGTATTCATGCACAGATATATCCACATCATGGTCCATAGGAAGACACCAATATCCCACCCTTAATTTCTTTTTGGCATCAGTCATATCTGTGTGGTCTTTATGGGCCAAAGCGTGGCCTCAACAAAATGGGGGCCACCAGCATGTCATTCCTCATAATGATCTTATTTATAATGGTGTACTCATTCTATCCTTCTTTCCAGTCTGGTCTAATGTACATATCTAATAATTTCCCTTTTGGCCAACCATTTAGACTGAAATTAGAAACAATGGAGTACTAAGAATCATCATCCAATTCTGATTGTCATCTAATCCTTTCTGTTTAGAGTTATTTCATTCGGACAAGGATATTCTTGTTCGTTCTGCTGGAATGCTTGTGTTTTTAATGTAGAATCAAATTTATAGTCAACATCAGTTGCAGTGAGAGATTAGACCATTGTATCCATCGTGGATGTAATGCTTTTGCATTTTGAACGCTTGCTTTTGTAACAGCCTCCAAAGTCGGTGCTGGAGTTCCGACAATTATGCATTTCCCCTGAGCTACTGCTCTTTTGCTCGCTACAGCAGTCGGTACTGCTGTTAGTATTTTCTCTGTAGATGCAAAACGCATTTCAGCGTTTGTATACAAATGTGATTTGTATGCACTGGGTACAGTTTCGTTTTCATTTAAGGTGAGGTACGTGTACCCAGATTGACCCGCAATTACACGGATCACCAAATTTGTGGTGTTTAGACTTGTGTGTAAGTGTTTGAAAGCTGTCATGTCAGCTCGTAAGGAAGAGAGACTTTCTGTGTGTTCCTGTGTCCAATGCCAACTGGTTATATTAAGTCTAAGAAAGGTTTTACTTTACTCCATAATATGTTTTTTTACAACGCATGGTGTTACCACGCGGTAGGTAATAACGCGGTCGTTACACCGACCGAGTTGTTACCATGCATGGCTTTACATCGCAAGTCGTTTCTATGACTTGCATTAGATGGTGCTCTGGACATAGGAATAGTATAAATTCCGATTCCTACTATAGTTAGTGCAACAGCAGGGAATGTGTTGGATTTAAAATCCAACACATTCCCCGGTTTTGGTAAACATCCTTTACAACGCAACTTTTACCACGCAGTGCCTTTACGACGCAACTTTTACAACGCAAACAATTACAACGCACTGCGCTGGGGGGCGCTCTAGGATAGGGAATAGGTTTAATGTACTATCCAACACCTTCCCTACTATCCACGGGGATTGGAGTTGGAATAGTAAATTAAACTATTCACTATCCAGCGCCCAAAAGCACTATGCGTTGTAATGGTATGCGTTGTAAAACTTGCGATGTAAAGGTAGGCGTTGTAAAAGTATGCGTTGTAACGTCATACATCCCCTGGTTTTGTGCACCATGCGATGTAATGCCATGCGTGGTAACAACGCGGACGATGTAACGTCAATGTTGTAACCTACCCGCGTGGTATTACCCACGTTGAAACCGCTGTTTACCTTTACTCTGATTTCTCAGGAAAGACAGTTCCAAATTCTTGCAGAATAATTTCAGGATCGGTTTCAGAAAGGTTAAATACGTATGGAACTTTACATGAGTTCACCAACATATGGAGAATCTGCTGTTTAGATCAACACAATATGCTGACCTCTTGGTTGACAACATAGAATTGGGCCTTGGCTGGTATATTTCTAAAATTCAAATTAGCACTGAAGAGACCTTGAAGGCTGATTTTATGTCCCCCCAAGCACCTGGTTTAATGCAGATATTTTGAAGTATCGCTTATTTGACAGCTTATTGTATTCTTCCTCAGATATGATAGTGAAACGTGATGCACTATTGACTAGAATCTCCACATTCTGCTGATTAATTTGTGTACGGGACCTTGATTGATCGCTGGAATTACATTTGTCCAGGATTGCCACGATTAAAATAAAATCTTCAAGTTGTTTACCAATGTCATGAATCTCGTTGTCACCGTCTTTGCCGAAAACCCTTTGGCAAAACAGTCCCTTTTTCTACATTTGAGACATACCTTGCCAAGTGTTGGGCAATCTCTATAAGAAATCCTCCCATTATAGATACAGTAATCATGTAGTAACATGATTACTGTATCTATAATGATAGGATTTCTTTTTGCCAGACTCTTCATGCTTAAGTCTTGGTAAATAGACTTTTTCTTTATCCTGGATATTCCTTACTGGTTTGAACACTAGCATGTTCACAGTTTATACTGTTGGCCAGTCCTTCTGTGTTTTAAGCATTATTATGCCTTTGGCTGAACCTTCACAACTTTTGATGTCACTTATAAACTTGTCAAGGCTAATATTTTTGTGGCATAACAATGTTTCTTGTACTTTAACACACATAGTACATATGACCACTTGGTTAAATGTCATTTTGTCTGTATTGCAGAATACAGACGTGGAGGCCAGCATGCGTAATGTTGCAGTGTACATCTCAATGGATTCTTGTGGTACTTGGTATCTATAATAAAAAAGATGATGTTCCATAATAATACTGAGGATTGTGTCAAAATAATCTTCCATTCTTTTTTATTACTTTTAGTGTATTAATCCTAGGCTCCTTCTTCTTCAAGTTTCTCAACGGGTGTCACATTATCACATGGTCATGACCCTTCAGTTCCTAGGCAATTGTACTAGAGAGACTTTTTATGTTGAGGACTATACTCCATTCCATCAATTGCTGCTAAGTGCATCTCAGTGCTTTTAATCTTTTGACTCCACCTCTCTCTCTCTCCAGGTGGGTCTGGTAATTCCAAAAAGATGGTTGGCATTGCTACTGCAGTCATCATCCCAGCCATGGTAGGTGAAGATGTGCATACAAATGCAAATGGGGTCCACTGGTCTATGAATAAAGTATGACAAAAATACAATGAATAGCAATGAATTCCAACATCATGTGGAGCAGGTAGAGAACAAAGAAGATGGCGACAAGTTGGAATAAGTGATACATGCTTAGGTGCATAGAACAGTGATTGCAATGTTTAAAACAGCTAGTAGGTGTTAGTGTAACATCACATCATCGATGAGTGACTAAAATAAAGATTCAGGATAGGTAAATCACTGGTGAGCTGGGAGCTTCCAATTCCAGTTCAGGGCGGATTAATAATTGTCAAACCCACCCTGTGCTTAATTTGAGCCATGGGTTTCCGTGCTCGGCACCGGTATTTAATTTTTAACACCTGTGCTTGTGACAGTCTGCCCCAAGTTGGTGCTGTCTGGCTAATTTAGAGATTACCACAAAAACAGTCAATTATGAATACAATATACATTAGAAATGACTATTAGTTGCCGCACAAGCCATTCTTATAGCTTTGGGGACCTGCAGTAGTCTGAATTGTCACACTTGTAGGAGTGTGATGGTTAGTAGTTGTGATGTTACTATCATAGGCAGCATGGCAGAGGCAATGTGTTGTGCAAGCTGCAGTGGCCTCCTGACGAGAGCCCTGATACTTATTTTTTCACAAATGAATCACTGATTACCCACCCCTTCTAACAAGGGATGACACAGGAGCACTGAAGGGGCAGTCTACCGGTCATGGTAGGATTCACCTCCAGTTAGGGGTGCAGTTGTTGGCTCACATGAACACAGTACTCAGGTGGAGCAAGGCGATTCCCCGACTATGTCAGGGAAATGAAGCATGACAGGAAGGCAGGATGACCGGCGCGGGCAAGAGAGCAAGAGTGTTGTGCGGCCATGTTATAAGAAGTGCAATGGAGCTGACAAAATAACAGTGAAAGTGGTCAGACAAAAAAGATGCGACAGTGGCAAAAGGCAGAGAGGGAACCGTAGACCTACTGGCATAATCAGTAAGGGGCAGGCAATGATGTGCAGGTACGATGCAATACTGTGCTTGTCACTGATTGAGGTCTGTAAAGACCACAGGAGCCTCAGGTAAGAACACGAAGTTTAATCACTACAAGTCGCTTGTCTTCCCTCAGAATACCACAACTGCCCCTCTACCCAAACGTTACCCTCCCCAGCATTCTAAATACAACACTTGATCATTCACATTCAGGGACACATTAGTCTTGGTTGTTGTCCAGAGATTTTCATTTTGGATTTGCGTTTTTGTATCATTAGAGAAATAATTTAGGTTGGGTAGACATTGCCAATCCAGGCCTAATTTTTGCTGGAGAACATTTTTAAAAATGGCGGATGTGTTGCAGTGACAATGTAATATTTCAGGAACCATGAGACCTATATACTTTATTTTGGTGTCAAAACATAGTTTCGGGGGTCAAGTAGTCTTATAGGGACAGAAAATAACTTCTTAGAGCAACCTTTCCGCCATTTTCCAAAATAACGGCTCTATAATGATGTGTTTTAGCCATCATATTGGTAATTTATTTTATATTATTTTTGTGTCTGGTTTTCCATTGATTTATATTCATAAACATGAGTGACGCAGGTGGTACCAGAGGATCTTTATGTCCTGACAGAGTGTTACTAACTTCAAAATCTGAGGATTCCTTCAGCAAAGAAAAAAGTGTTATACGGCAAACTAATCGGAAAGAAAAGCTAACACCAACTGCTTCTGGACAGAAGAGAGTTCGAGATGATGCAGAAATATGTCTAGACAAAGTTCACAAAAGATTGAAACTGATGGGGGAAGAGGATTTTATAATTGTAATAACAAGGGTTACAAGTTGTACGCAATGGAAAAAACTTGGAATTTATTTTGCCAAAAAACAGCAGAAACCAGTGAATCACAACAAGAAACCGAGTCTTCTGAGAAAGCAACGACAACCAAACCCAATGCCCATCCACTTAGAAGATTGATGGCTACCCCTCGTTCACCTCTAACAACTGATCAAAAAGTAGAGGATCTTCAATATAGAACAAGGGCCAAAGGAACTGACGAAAGGACAAAGTACAAAGTAAGCGAGTCTCAAAGGGAAAACATGTTTTTATTTGCAGCTAGTTTCTTCCAAGATTAAGTTTTCACTCAAGTAGCTGATCTAAACATCGAGGTGAATGTATTTTTAGCAGATTTGTATGCTACCTGAACTGCATGTGTACATCAGTGATGTCATCAGTGATGTCACTGACCATGTCATGAGTGATGTAATATGTGACGTCATTAGCAGTGCATTGCGGGCGCGCGAGTTATTGTTAGCTCAACTAACTATAGCTGGCTAATTTCTCTGGTTTTATATGAGTTAAATGTCCAACTAACTATAACGTCCCTGAAACCTATGTTTTTTTCAGTGAATTTCTAAGGTTTTTAAATGATAATTCCTAACTATAACGTCTGTAAAACCTAGGGTTTTTTCAGTTAATTTCAAAGGTTTTTTTAAATGTTAATTTAATATTTTAATATTTATAAAACCTATCTTTCTTTTAATTGTTTTTTAATATTTTGCAACTCTATTATCCTTTTTTTAACTTTAAAAATTATGTAATGTTTTATATCTTCCCCCAAAAATATGTATATTATATATTTTTTTTTAGAAAACTACAGTCCCGTACCACTAGCCTACCAAGCTCGATCAGCACGGGAATCCTATACACCTCATTTAAATGAAGCACATTTCATATCTGACGAGTTTGTGACACCGCGTCCCGCATAACACATTGTACGTGTGAGGTTGTGCCAGCTGCTACTGTGGGATGCGACCAGTACGCACTACCAAGCTGCGCGTTACGTCATATACGTATGGGGTGGCACCCGCTGCGCGTCCCAAAATTGACGGATGCTCACTGCCACGCCCTGTGTTCCGTCATAGACGTATAATATCACGCTGCATACGCCATACCCTCATTTTTTTTGTCTCAAAACTATAAATAACTTTAAAGTGTATAGGAGAGCAAGCGATAATTACAAATATTTTAAATAGTTATATAATTCTAACTGTAATAAACTTATATTATAGTAAATATATTTTCCCAAAATCACATCGGGTGCGATCTCATTGCGCACTAGCTGGGCGATTGCCATGTGACCATAAAAAAAAATTTCATTAGTTCATAACATTTCCCATTGTAACAGTTCGAAAACGCCACCCATTGTGGGCAATATCTGTACTGCATTTCATGAAACACACCTCTTCTGCTTAGAGAGCTTTATTCTAAACTTTTTGCAATATACACATATCTTACACCTCACACAACATGCAACTATCATGATCATCTATATTCATGCTCTGTAAAGTAGCCTTCCACCTGTGATAGCCATACACCTAAAAGTTACATTACAGACATTTTCTCCAATATCAGAGGTCACATGGTTGATTACACTGTCCACAGCACAATGTAATATAGTACGGCCCAGAGACAGTATCATCCATAGATAATGAACACACGTACATAGATAGATAATGCAAGTGGGTACAGGCATGTGCGCTTGACTCTTTTTTATTACCTGGGTCACATATCCAGTGACGTCTGTGCTGGATGCATGTGGGGTGAGTGTAAACCAGCCCTCAGGGAAGAGTTGCTGCTAGCATCAACTACAACAGTAATCATTGCATCACACACAGAGATTCAATATTAAAAGAATCAATAATTTGTGCTGCAGTAAGGTAGGGACGGTACATGTGAAATAATATAGAAATAATTCTATAATAAAAGAACCACAACTTGTGGTATACTGACACACAATTAATAGATCTAAAATAATACACAAAACGATTATATCATAAACACTCCATCAGTTCTAGTGCACTCACATAGCCACATCAAAAGCATTCAGCATGTGCACAGCCAGCAATAATGTGTGCTGTAGACAGGCCGTACTAGGAGCAATATCTGTTGCCATCAACACTGCATCATCTGCAATAGCAACTCAATCTGAACTGTGAACACTGCTGTCTGCAGTGTTGGCCTTAGAGAGCGGTCAGCAACGACCCACACCAGCATAAGGTGACTTGAGCTGCCCAGTGTGTCGTAAGCGAAGCAACAAAAAAGCACGTGAAGAGCCTGCAATGATACATATGCAGGGTGTAGACAGTACGCACTAGAGCAATGTCTTTTCCTACAGGACTATCTCATCTACAAAAGCGACTTGATCTCAATTGTGAACACTGCTGTCTGCAGTATAGGCCAGAAAGAGCGTTCAGCATGGGCCCACAGCGAAGTGGCATTGACTTGAGCTCTACAGTTTTCAATACGCAAAGCAAAAAAAACTTGTGCAGAGACTGCAATGATACATATAAGTGGTGCAGACAGTATGCACTGGAGCAATGTCTTTTCCTACAAGACTACCTCATCTACAATATCAACTCAATCTCAATTGTGAAGACTGCTATCTGTAGTGTAGGCCTAAGTGAGCGTTGAGCAAGGGCCCACAGCCACGTGGCATTGACGAGCTCTACAGTTTGCAATACGCAAAGCAAAAAAAACATGTGCAGAGCCTGCAATGATGCCAATGAGTGGTGCAGACAGTACGCACTGCAGTAATGTCTTTTCCTACAGGACTACCTCATCTACAATAGCAACTTGATCTCAATTATGAACACTGCTATCTGCAGTGTAGGCCAGAGAGAGCAGTCAGCAAGGCCCCACAGCCACATGGCATTGACTTGAGCTCTACAGTTTCCAATACGCAAAGCAAACAAAATGTGTGCAGACCTGAAATTATGTATATGAGTGGTGCAGACAGTACGCACTGGAGCAATGTCTTTTTCTACAGGACTACCTCATCTACAATAAGGACTCAATCTCAATTGTGAACACTGCTGTCTGCAGTATCGGCCACAGAGAGCAGTCAGCAAGGGGCCACAGCCCCATGGCATTGACTTGAGCTCTACAGTTTGCAATACGCGAAGCAAAAAAAACGTGTGCAAAGCCTTCAATGATGCATATGATTGGTGCAGACAGAGCACAATGGAGCAATGTTTTTTCCTACTGAACTGCATCATCTACAATTCCGACTCAATTGCAAATGTGAATACTAAATTCTGCAGTACAGGCGAGAGAGAGCGTTCAGCAAGGGCCCACAGCCAAGTGGCATTGACTTGAGCTCTACAGCCTGCAATACACGAAGAAAAATGTGTGCGGAGCCTGCAATGATGCGTATAAGTGGTGCAGACTACAGCAATCTCTTCTCTTACAGGACTGCATCATCTACACTAGCGACTCAATCTGAATTATGAACACTACTGTCTGCATTGTTTTTAAAAAATATATATTTTTATTTGCTTTTTGATAATGCATGAACAAAACAGGCATGTCACATATAACCCTCATCCACCACCCTTCTTCCCTCCACCCTCCCCCCTCCTCCCGCCAAACCATGGTCCCCTCTCCCTCCAGACAGGACTGTGCATTGCATCTCCAGGAGTCCACAGACTGCAAAAGAACATTCCAAGTTTGCCCCGCACACAGCCAGAGCAGCCGGGTACCCCTCCCTCTCTTATTTACAATCCCCATCCGATCCATGATATTGACGCCATTTCCCCCACACTCTGTTGAACTTCTTTGGGCACCCTCTTGCCTTGTACGTGACTCTCTCTGCTGCCATGTATAAGTCCATGCCCCTCCTCCATTCATCTAACCTCGGCGGCGCGGGGCCCCCCACGCCCGTGCCACGTCCCTCTTAGCCACCACCAGTGCTAGAACTACAAAGATTAGGAGTGGGCGTCTCAAGTCCACATCGTTTGTTATGCCTAGCAGCACCAATTTGGGGTCTAGCGGCAGAGTGACTTCCAGGACCTCTGCTAACTCTCCCAGGACCTCTGCCCAGTATGTCTGTATGATGGGGCTCAGCCAGACAGTATGGTAAAAATCCCCACGCCCCTGACCACACCTGAGACAATTTATGACGCTAGTCCTCCCCATGTGGTGCAACCGCACCCTATCATATTACACCCTGTGCAGGATTTTATACTGAATAAGTCGCAAGCGGGACTTAATTGCAACTTCCCTTGGATGCATCAGGGCAGCCTCCCAGTCCACTGTATCCATCTCCCCCACATTTTGCTCCCACGATTCTCTGAGCTTTACCAACACATCCGGCATATTATTGATCAATGTTTTGTAGGTCAGGGAAACTGCCTTACACGGGATGCGTTCCTGCAACAATCGTCCTTCAAGCGGTGCATACTCTGGTAAGGGCAAGGCAAGCGCCTCCTCCGCCCACCACGCATGTCGCAACTGCGCATATCTGAGGTACTGTGTGTGGCGCAGCCGGAATTTCACCCTCAATACCTGTAAAGACTATAGTTCCCCCCTCTTCATCAGATCCCCCAGTAGGGAGATACCGATGTCGTCCCACCTCTTGAACCTTCGCAGCGTACTGTCTGCATAATTAATTTAAGGCAGTACTCACACACACAGCCATCAATACTTTTTCTCACTTCCTCTTTACAAAATACAATAACATAAATTACATAAAACTCTACAATAAATAAATCAAAACAATTTGAATTGGGATTTCATCTGTCCACAGTCTACTCTATTCACTGTTCCTTTCGACTTGCAAGATGAATTTGGTCATTGTACTAAACCTATAACTCTAAAGGCACTCTCCAGCACTAAAGGCCCAATCTGAAGGCGAGGGCCTTTAACAAGGCAGAGAAACTTTAATAGCCACTATAACCCAGCTACAAAGAGCTATCAGGCAATCTGCCACGAGAGAATACAATCTACTAACAAATAAAGCAAAGCCTTAAGAGGGGATTGGATTCCCTTCAGCCTCTCTGAAGCATTTTTTCACAGCCAGAGCTGTGAACAAAAAAACTTTGCAATGTTGCAGCTCCAGGCTTATACAAGACATTATAATAACGGAGCTACTCCATTGTTTTCAATGGAGCTCCCAACATTCCAATGTTCTAATAAAACAATATTGTGTATGTTTCAATAGACATTCTAATTACTTAACTACTGGATTCTGTAATTAAACAATAACCACTCAATCTAAATTGTGAACCCTGCGAACCAAAGTCTAGAACAGATGCACTGGTCATTAACACCTCACAGCCACATAACGTTCGATTCAAAAGCATGGAGTTGGTTGCACCTGATCACAGAGGGTACACAGAAATCATCATAAACTTTAACTTATGACATCCTCAATCATACAATCAAGACCCCATTTCACTGTTCACACCTGTTGTACCACAGTATACTCCACCGACTACTGTCAAGCCAATAATGAAGACACTAATCCAGTGTTGGGACCTAGAGTTGGTTGCAGCTGGTCGAACAAACTACCTTCATTTCCACTCTTAGATGCAGTTCTAACATCATCCACTGTGGGATCAGGACACCATTCCACTGTTCGGACCTACAACTGATTGCACCTGGCCGAAGGGATTACCTCCATCTCCACTCTCAGATACAGTTCTAAAATCGTCCATTGTGGGATCAAGACACCGTTCCACTGTTGGGACCTAGGGTTCGTTGCAGCTGGTCAAAAGGAGTACCTGCATCTCCACTCTCAGATACAGTTCTAACATCGTCCATTGTGGGATCAAGACACTGTTTCACTGTTGGGACCCAGAGTTGCTTGCACCTCATCGGTGGAGCAAAAATAAATCATCACAAACTTTAACTTCTGACATCCTCAATCATAGAATCAAGACCCAGTTTCACTGTTTGGACCTGCTGTACCGTGGTGTATTCCAGCAATAGCAGTCAACTAAGCCCAATAACCATGTGCAGCAGTTAACTACTGAAGTCTGATGCACCTCAACAGAGGGAGTTCTGTGAAAAACCAGCAGCAGGTAATATCAGACATCGCCCATTGTGTGATCAACACACCATTCCACTGTTGGGACCTAGAGTTTCTTACACCTAGTAGAAGGAAGTACCTTCATCTCCAGTCTCAGATGCACTTCTAACATCATCCATTGTGGGATCAAGACACCGTTCCACTATTGGGACCTACAGCTGGTTTCATCTGGGTGATGGGACTACCTCCATCTCCACTCTCAGATACAGTTCTAACATCGTCCATTTTGGGATCAAGACACCGTTCCACTGTTGGGACCTAGAGTTGGTTGCACCTAGTCAAAGGGAGTACCTTCATCTCTAGTCTCAGATGCAGTTCTAACATCATTCTGTGTGGGATCAAGACACTGTTCCACTGTTGGGACCTACAGCTGGTTGTACTTGGTCGAAGGGACTACCTCCATCTCCACTCTCAGATATAGTTCTAACATCGTCCATTATGGGATCAAGACACCCTTCCACTGTTGGGACCTAGAGTTGGTTGCAGCTGGTCAAAGGGAGTACCTCCATCTCCACTCTCAGATACAGTTCTAACATCATCCATTGTTGGATCAAGACACCGTTCCACTGTTGGGACCTACAGTTGCTTACACCGCATCGGACAGGGTACACAGAAATCATCACAAAATTTTACTTCTGACATCCACATTCATATAATAATACCCCGTTTCACTGTTCAGACCTGCTGTACCACAATGTAGTCCAGCAATTGTAGACAACCAAGCCCAATAATCATACGCAACAGTTAACTACGGAATCACAGAGTCTGATGCACTTCAACGGAGGGAGCTCTGTGAAAAGCAACCACCAGGTAATATCGAACATCGTCCATTTTGGGATCAAGACACCGTTCCACTGTTGGGACGTAGAGTTGGTTGCACTTGTCGAAGGGCGTACCTTTATCTCCACTCTCAAATACAGTTCAAGCATCACCCACTATGGTCTCAAAAACACCGTTCCACTGTTGGTCCCTGTCGGACTACTGTGTTAGTAGTATACAGAGCACTCCACGCTCCCTGGCCTCAGGCTGGGCACTGTGTGCCTGTGTCGCGGTAGCCAGCGTTAATCTCAGGACCCTTCCGAGCTCGCAGACCTCGGCCCAGGACCGTCCACCGGCACGTGCCTCTTCTTCAAACGCCTACGCTAGCCTTGCATATGCTGAGACATCCCACTACCCTAAACATTTAGGGTGGGGGCACGTACTCACTACCATTCCATAATCTTCCCTACTGACTGTACTATCATGGTTGCGTCCACTATCCACTTCACTCAATAGACCATCAGTGTACGTTGACATGTACATGTCTGTGCTCTGCATCCTCAACTGTGTCCGGCACATCCCCACAAGACTTTACATTGTATACTTTTATAATCGGTGATTACTTACCACCTTCGCACATACTTTGCTCCCATCTCTCCCCGCATTCAGCATTGTGAGGCAGAGGTGCCATGCCATGTTTAGTTTGTGTACATGTGTTGGAACCGGAGGTCTCTGGTTGGCACAGGTATGCACTTGTGACAAGCAGGGACCCTCAGCTCCACGTCAGGGCAAGGGAACTACTCCTTCGAATAACCCCTGCTCACCCTCTAGGTAGTGTGGCGCGAGCAGACAAGGCTAATCCTCAGGGCGATAGTAAGTTAAGCATTTATGATCACACACAGTAAACCCACTGACCCACCACAAATGGACACCAGTCGTGTAGTTGTATCAAAAATAAGTAGACTTTATATAAAAGGTAGATTCAAGCAGGATTATCACAAGACCATATACACGTAACGATTCAAGGCCAACAGATGGTACTTAGGCAAGCTTTAGTCTTTAAATGTTCGTTGTTCAGCAAGGTACGATGACAGGGAAATAAGAACGTTGCGGACCCTGGATCCGATGTGAACTCGGGACGGAGTTCAAATGTACCTTGCTAGTGGAAGTCCAAGGCGTTTCAGGCGCGGCTGGTGAGGGCGGACTCCGAACGAGGCCGACGGTTCTCCAGAGGATCTCTCCGGCTCAGGTCCCCCTCGAGGTGCAAGGTGGAGGAGCAGGACTGTGGAGGGTTGCGGCGATCCGGGGTCGATGCAGCTCACGGGGCGAGGCTCCGTTCAGGCCTGCGGGGCGTACTACGTCTTAGCACGCTGGGTCGTACTCGTGGATCTGAGAGGGGCGTCACGTTCTACTGCAGACGGGTGCAACACCAGGCTTCCGGTACCACTGTACGGGGAGGCCTTTCTTGAGGTGCGACACGGGTCTTGGTATGCAGGAGGGCAAAGCGAGACAGTCGGGTACGTTACGACGTACGGACCGTCCGAGGCTATGGAATGCGCTTCGTGCAGATTCCGGCGGGAGAAGATGAGAGGTGCACAACGCGCTCCGTTAGCGGCGAGGTGACAGGAGAGCAGACGGCCCGGCACTGAAGCGGAGAGCGACTCAGGGATGAGCGGGCTCTCTACGGCGGGGCGACCAGGCTCTGAGCTGGGAGGGGGCGAAGGCACCCGAGTCACAACTCCGGCGAGGGAATAAGAACTAGGGCCCAACAGCAGACGGGCACAAGCAGATAGAACCCAATGGTCCTGGGGTTCCGTTCAGGGGGCAAGCTCTTGATCAAGCCCTTGGAGATCGTTTCAGGCACAAGTCTACAAAGTCCTTTTTGGTCCTTTCCTCTCCGTTCTCAGCAAGGCACCACTGCAGGCCAGTCTTACAGGATTCAGACTGGTTTCCGTCCTTCAGCTTCTCTTGGTCCTTCTAGTCAGGCAGAGGTTCGTCGTGGTCAAAACTGGATCTGATTTGTAAGAAGCGGAGCTCCTATATTTATACTGAGATTCTTTTGTCTTTGCAGGCCAGGGGGCCTGAGCCTAGTTCAACCCGGTTCTGGAGTACTCTGTTTACAGGAAGCTGCCGTCTTCTTTCAGAGTGCGGGCAGGGACATCAGATGCTCCGCAGGGGGGTGGAGCCAGCATTGTGGTGGTGGAGCACAACCCTACTCAGAGTCAAGGACTACTCCGCCCACCCATCCTGGTGCAAGCACCCTATTCACCACCTGGGGGTCCCAACTGTCCCCGGGAATATCCCAGCCCTGTCACTCCCACAAACCCAGACAACAGATACACATCCTGGCAGAGGCGGGCTAAATAGTTAGGCGCGCAAAGGCTATCTTTCTAAAAGTAGCATTTGCAAACCCAGGATATTAAAATAAACCTTGCTAAAGGAAGTATTTTATTATTCTGAGTTCAGGCATACTAAACTCGACATGCTACCGTGTTCCCTGAGTCTACCGGGACTATAACGTGTAATAGTTCCGACAGCTCATCTTGGCCTAAGAGAACCGGTAGCCCTTCCATAGTGAAGAACGAAAAGGGCGGTAATTCACTATGAGGACATGCCACACTCTAGGCTTGTCCTACTGTACGCTTCAATGCACCCTGCCCGTAGGCCTACCGTAGGGGTGACTGATATGGAGTTTTAGGGAAGGTTCAGGGACTGGCAAGTGTGGGCACTTGCGCAGTCAGCGTGACAGTACGGGACTGTACACGGGGTCTGCACTGGCGGACCCGAGTCATGTTTTACGAGGCCGCTTCTGTGGGTGGCGCAACCAGCGCTGCAGGCCCACTAGCAACATTTGTATCCACAAGCCCCGGCACTCCTCGTGCACGATACTGGGGACTGACAGTAAACCAAATAAGCCAATCGTGGAAATCAATTGTACATACACTTTACATTGGGAGCACTTGCACTGCGGCACGGATTGGCCGTGGCGCAGTGCCCTGAGCATCGAACACCAGCAAAACATCTGAGGCACATCAGCGAAAAGTGGAAGGGAGACTCACGCCAAGGTGCCAGGTCTAACACGGTTCCCCTCCAGCTGAAATGTGGGGAGAACTACCCTTGCCCAGGGAGTTCCTCATCACTAAGGCGGAAAAACCTTGACAGACCGTCAGCATTGGCGTGGTCTATGCCAGGGCGATGTTCCACCGTAAAGTCCATACTCTGTAGAGAAATGGACCACCTCAACAGTTTCGGGTTCTCACCCCTCATTTGCATCAACCATCTGAGGGGCCTGTGGTCCGTCTGAATGCGGAAGTGAGACCCAAACAAGTAGGGTCTTAGCTTCTTCTGGGCCCAGACCACAGCAAAAGCTTCTCGCTCAATCGCACTCCACTTCTGTTCCAGTGGAAGTAACCTCCGACTGATGAAGGCCACAGGGTGATCCCATCCCTCCTCAGTCGTCTGTGAGAGGACAGCCCCAATCCCATGCTCTGAAGCGTCTGTCTGCACTAAGAACTCTTTGGAGAAATTAGGAGCCAGGAGCACGGGCGCCGTGCACATGGCCGTCTTCAGGGTGTCGAATGCTACCTGACAGGCGTCAGTCCAGATCACTTTCCGGGGCTGCTTCTTCGAAGTCAGCTCGGTCAAGGGGGCAACGATGGTGCCGTATCCCTTGACGAACCTCCTGTAATACCCGGTGAGTCCGAGGAAGGCCCTCACCTCCATTTGGGTCTTGGGGGCTTCCCAAGCCCGGATGGTTTGGATTTTGGGTTGAAGGGGCGCCACCTGGCCACTCCCAACTTGGTGTCCCAAATACACCACTGAACCCTGCCCGATCTGACACTTGCTTGCCTTGATCGTGAGGCCTGCCTTGCGCAGAGCCGCCAACACTTCCCATAGGAGTCGCAAGTGTTCCTCCCACGTACTGCTGAACACTGCGATGTCGTCCAGGTAGGCGGCACTGAATGCGTCCAGTCCAACCAACACCCGGTTGACCAACCTCTGGAAGGTGGCAGGGGCGTTTTTCATCCCGAAGGGCATAACCCGGAATTGGTAGTGCCCATCTGGGGTTGAAAACGCGGACCTCTCCTTGGCCCCTTCAGTTAAGGCGATCTGCCAGTACCCAGACGTTAAGTCAAACGTACTGAGGTACCGGGCAGCCCCCAACCGATCGATGAGCTCGTCAGCTTTGGGGATGGGGTGCGCGCCAGTCTTCGTGACCGAATTGAGTCCTCGATAGTCCACACAGAACCGTAGTTCGGGTGTGGCTCCCGGCGTCGCAGCCTTCGGGACCAAGACCATTGGGCTGGCCCAAGGACTGCTGGAGGACTCAATCACCCCAAGAGCAAACATCTTCGAGACTTCCTCCTTGATGCAGGCTCGTACCCTGTCAGTCACACGGTAAGCCTTGTGCTTTCACCGGCAAGCTGTCTTCCGTGTCCACATCATGGACGCACCAATCTGTGACACCAGGGACCAGGGAGAACAAGTCAGAAAATTGTCCCAGCAGATGTCGGCAATCACTCTGCTGTTCAGGGGTCAGGGAGGGTGAGAGGTTAACTCCATCTGCTGACCCGTCTCGCTCGGCGGCCACCAAGAGGTCCGGAAGAGGCTCGGTCTCCTCCTCCATTCCGTCATCGGTTGCCAACAGCATGCCCACTTCGGACCTCTCCAAGTGGGGCTTAAGGTGGTTAACATGTAGGACCCTCAAAGGGTTCCTGGGAGTTTGCAAGTCCACCAGGTAGGTGACAGGACTCTTGCGCTCCACAACCTCAAATGGACCCGTCCACTTATCCTGAAGTGCACAGGGCTCCACTGGGGCCAAGACCCACACCTTTTGTCCAGGTTGAAGCTCCACCAGAGTGGCATTCTGGTCGTATCACCGCTTCATCTCTTCCTGGCTGGCTTCCAGGTTTGCCTCAGCAAGTTTCCTGAATCGCCGGGTCTGGTTTCGGAAGGCCAGCATGTAGCTATATACATTCTGGGGAGGTTTCCTGGGAGACTGCTCCCAGCCTTCCCGAACCAGACTCAGAGGTCCTCGGACCAGGTGACCGTACAGAAGCTCGAAGGGACTGAACCCGAGCGACTTCTGGGGCACCTCTCGGTACGCAAACAGTAGGCATGGCAAGAGGACGTCCCACTTACGCCTCATTGGTCCTTCTAGGCCCATGATCATGCCTTTCAAGGTTCGGTTGAATCTCTCAACCAACCCGTTTCCTTGGGGATGGTAAGGGATGGGGAACGTGTACGTTACACCACACTCTTGCCAAAGGGACTTCATATATTTCGATATGAAATTGGTACCTCTGTCAGACACCACCTCTAGAGGGAATCCTACTCGAGAGAAAATTCCCATCAGTGCTCGTCCCTCCACGGGGGCCGTCACTGTCCTCAGAGGGATGGCTTCAGGGTACCGGGTGGCATGGTCCACCAAGACCAGGATGAACCTGTTGCCCATGGCTGTCTTGGGGTCCAGAGGCCCCACAATGTTGATTCCCACTCGTTGGAATGGGGTACTGACGACGGGGAATGGTTGGAGGGGAGCCTTGTTCTTCCCTCCACACTTACCACTGGCTTGGCAAGTCGGGCATGTCCTACAGTGAGCATCTGAGCTCCGGTGCATCTGGGGCCAGTAAAAGTGGGTGACAAGCCTGTCATAGGTCTTGTCCATCCCCAGATGTCCTGCTAATGGCACATCGTGAGCCAAACCCAGTAGGAAGGCTCTGAACTTCTGGGGTACCACCAGCACACGGGCTGACCCAGGTTCAGCAGCCTTAGGCTCTGAATACAGGAGATCGTTCTCCCAGTATACCAAGTGTTCTCCGGACTGAACACCATTGGCCTGGTCTGCAGCCTGCTGCCGCATTCCTACGAGAGAAGGGCACTCTCTCTGCTCTCTGCAGAATTCCTCCCTGGAGGGACCCCCTTCCTGCTGCCAATGGGTCAGCTCAGGCAGGTCTCCCAGTTCGGCGATCTGTTCCCCGGTAGGCTCCAGGGCATCCCCCTCAAGGTCTGCTTCCTCCTGGGCCGTGGGAACTTCAGGAGCCGGCTGTCCACGCCCCCTACGCCTTCTCTCTAAGGCCGGTTCCTGGGCCTCTCCCTCAGGCTCCAGGACCTCTTCAACACCCCTACTGGCTGCCATGGACCGTGTGGTCACGCAGGCCCAGTCGGGTAGACCCACCATCCGCAGATGAGTCGTCTTCTCCACCTTTCCATAAGGGGAGTTCTCCAAATCGTTCCCTAGCAGACAATCTACAGGCATGGAGGTCCTCACAGCGACTTGCAGAGTACCAGAGACCCCCCCCACTCAAAGGGAACCTGAGCCATCGGACATTGGCTCTCAGAATTGTCAGCATTGATAATCCTACAGTAGGCGTGCGGTACTACTTGCTCCTGAGACACCAGGTGCTGCCTCACTGCAGATACGCTGGCTCCTGTATCTCGAAGAGCCTCCGCCTTCTTACCGTTGATGGTCACTACCTGCGCATATTTTTTAGTGTTATTGGGCAGGTAGTTTTCGGGGACCATCTCACTGTCTCCTAGCGAGACTAGGGTCATCTGAACGGGATCCCCACCCAGTTGGACGGCTACTTCCTCCCCAAAGTTAACGTTAGCTAGTTGCCGGGGTGGAGCACCAGTGGGTGCGGGTTTTGAGAACAAGCGACACTTAGGGTCAGAGGCAATGTGACCCAGGTCGCCACACCTAAAACAGGCGATGGGCCCTCTTTGAACAGGTTTACCTGTCGGGGCCCCGGTGGATTTCGGGGGTGGAGGAGGCTGAGAACCTTTTCCTTGGTTCCCTTGGGGATTACTTTGGGGGCCTTTTTGGAACCCTTTCTGTTTTCCCCTGTCCCCCCACTCTTCTGCTGGGGACCCTGCCCACCTTTGGCTGAATCTCCCACTGGACCTTTGTGGACCCTGGTGCTGAGCCAGCGGTCCGCTTCCTCTGCAAGCTTCCTCGGGTTGGACAGCTTGCTATCGATCAGTTGCTGGCGTAACTCAGGAAAACAATTATCCGACAAGTGCTCCCATGCCATCAAACCAAGCAGCCCTTGAAAATCAGTTACTTTACTGCCCTTCACCCAACAATCCAGCGCTCTGCAGAAAAAGGTCACATACTCCACATACGTACCCCCTTGAATCTTCACACACTTCCTAAACCGCTGTCGGTACATTTCAGGAGTTAACCCAAATCGATTCATCAGGGCATCTTTCATGTGCGGGTAGGAGTTGGACTCTTCAGAAGGAAGATCTAGCAGGGTATCCCGCCCCTCGGTCAGGAACCGTCCCCACAACCCCGCTCCCCAGTCTTTCTCAGGGACACGGTGGGAGGACATGGCTACCTCGTAGGCCCGGAACCACTGCCCTATGTCATCCCCCTTAAAATACTCCTTCACCACATCTTTCGGTACGTAGACCCTTGACTCTACCTGGGCTGGCGTTGTGCTGCCACCAGGAGCTGCGTCCAAACTCTTTGCTTTCAGCTCCAATTCTTTGAGTCGTATCTCATGCTCCAGCTGGAGCCGTTTTTCTTCCATTGCCATCTGTCCTTTTAATCTGGCCATCTCCACTTCATGCACTCTGGTTGCGGCCCTGTCCGCCAGCTCTTCTGACGACAGACCTCCCGGCACTTCGATAAGACTCTCGGGTGGATCCACTACCACTCGATTTTCCGGATCTCTCGACCCCTTCCAAGCTGTTAGTGCCTTGATGCGCTGGGCTCTGGTTTTGCAGCCCGCTTGGGAGACTCTGAACTTTTCGCACAGGGCTTTCAATTGATCAAGCTTCAGCTGCTCAAGCCCTTCCCAGTCAACTTCGTCGAATCCAGAGATAACAGAGAGTAGACTTTATTTAAAAGGTAGATTCAAGCAGGATTATCACAAGACCATATACATGTAACGATTCGAGGCCAACAGATGGTACTTAGGCAAGCTTTAGTCTTTAAATGTTCGTTGTTCAGCAAGGTACGATGACAGGGAAATAAGAACGTTGCGGACCCTGGATCCGATGTGAACTCGGGACGGAGTTCAAATGTACCTTGCTAGTGGAAGTCCAAGGCGTTTCAGGCGCGGCTGGTGAGGGCGGACTCCGAACGAGGCCGACGGTTCTCCAGAGGATCTCTCCGGCTCAGGTCCCCCTCGAGGTGCAAGGTGGAGGAGCAGGACTGTGGAGGGTTGCGGCGATCCGGGGTCGATGCAGCTCACGGGGCGAGGCTCCGTTCAGGCCTGCGGGGCGTACTACGTCTTAGCACGCTGGGTCGTACTCGTGGATCTGAGAGGGGCGTCACGTTCTACTGCAGACGGGTGCAACACCAGGCTTCCGGTACCACTGTACGGGGAGGCCTTTCTTGAGGTGCGACACGGGTCTTGGTATGCAGGAGGGCAAAGCGAGACAGTCGGGTACGTTACGACGTACGGACCTTCCGAGGCTATGGAATGCGCTTCGTGCAGATTCCGGCGGGAGAAGATGAGAGGTGCACAACGCGCTCCGTTAGCGGCGAGGTGACAGGAGAGCAGACGGCCCGGCACTGAAGCGGAGAGCGACTCAGGGATAAGCGGGCTCTCTACGGCGGGGCGACCAGGCTCCGAGCTGTCACGACCTGGGAGGGGGCGAAGGCACCCGAGTCACAACTACGGCGAGGGAATAAGAACTAGGGCCCAACAGCAGACGGGCACAAACAGATAGAACCTAATGGTCCTGGGGTTCCGTTCAGGGGGCAAGCTCTCGATCAAGCCCTTGGAGATCATTTCAGGCACAAGTCTACAAAGTCCTTTCTGGTCCTTTCCTCTCCGTTCTCAGCAAGGCACCACTGCAGGCCAGTCTTACAGGATTCAGACCGGTTTCCGTCCTTCAGCTTCTCTTGGTCCTTCTAGTCAGGCAGAGGTTCGTCGTGGTCAAAACTGGATCTGATTTGTAAGAAGCGGAGCTCCTATATTTATACTGAGATTCTTTTGTCTTTGCAGGCCAGGGGGCCTGAGCCTAGTTCAACCCGGTTCTGGAGTACTCTGTTTACAGGAAGCTGCCGTCTTCTTTCAGAGTGCGGGCAGGGACATCAGACACTCCACAGGGGGGTGGAGCCAGCATTGTGGTGGTGGAGCACAACCCTACTCAGAGTCAAGGACTACTCCACCCACCCATCCTGGTGCAAGCACCCTATTCACCACCTGGGGGTCCCAACTGTCCCCGGGAATCTCCAAGCCCTGTCACTCACACAAACCCAGACAACAGATACACATCCTGGCAGAGGCGGGCTAAATAGTTAGGCGCGCAAAGGCTATCTTTCTAAAAGTAGCATTTGCAAACCCAGGATATTAAAATAAACCTTGCTAAAGGAAGTATTTTATTATTCTGAGTTCAGGCATACTAAACTCGACATGCTACCGTGTTCCCTGAGTCTACCGGGACTATAACGTGTAATAGTTCCGACAGCTCATCTTGGCCTAAGAGAACCGGTAGCCCTTCCATAGTGAAGAACGAAAAGGGCGGTAATTCACTATGAGGACATGCCACACTCTAGGCTTGTCCTACCGTACGCTTCAATGCACCCTGCCCGCAGGCCTACCGTAGGGGTGACTGATATGGAGTTTTAGGGAAGGTTCAGGGACTGGCAAGTGTGGGCACTTGCGCAGTCAGCGTGACAGTACGGGACTGTACGCGGGGTCTGCACTGGCGGACCCGAGTCATGCTTTACGAGGCCGCTTCTGTGGGTGGCGCAAACAGCGCTGCAGGCCCACTAGCAGCATTTGTATCCACAAGCCCCGGCACTCCTCGTGCACGATACTGGGGACTGACAGTAAACCAAATAAGCCAATCGTGGAAATCAATTGTACATACACTTTACATTGGGAGCACTTGCACTGCGGCATGGATTGGCCGTGGCGCAGTGCCCTGAGCATCGAACACCAGCAAAACATCTGAGGCACATCAGCGAAAAGTGGAAGGGAGACTCACGCCAAGGTGCCAGGTCTAACAACATGGCTAGCCAGGTTTTCCACAGTATGTAGTGTTGTTTTGTCTGCTAGGTGCACATGTTGTTTTTAATGTTGTATGTGATTATATAAGGTAGCGCGTTTATTCACAAGCAGTATTTTCTCCCATTTACATATCGCAGTCTTAAAGAGCATACAGAAATTTTTCTCACAGGTGAAAAGTGCGACCACAATGACAGTCATTCATTACTATCCAAGAATGTCCAATTACACTGCGCTTCTAAGCTTACAGCCCTCAACCTTACGTCCTTTCTTAAAAGCACGCCAACTCCCACAATCCGACTAACATTCACACAGCTTTCTAACTGCAGTTATCTGCTTCTCAATAACAAGCACTCCTACGGAATGTGAGCTGGCACACCGCATGCCCTCCTGTTTCAAACAGAGTAACTTCATGTGGCAATGTCTATTCCCACCAACACAAAGTAACTCCCAAACTTTAACTTGGCCTTCAATTCTTAGTTTGAAAACAGATTTCAAGAAACAAACCATACTAAAAGCGCTTTTGTTCAGAGCAGTAGTCTCCCTCACGTCTGCAAAAGACATGTTTCGACTACAGATATCAGAAACTTCAAGTAAAATACACTACCTTTTAAATACGAACTGCCCATTACACTTTGTGAATTGTTACACAATTTACAACACATATCACACTCAAGGTCTGGCACACTTTTTTAACACGCTCTCCTACAGCCTTCTAACACGCTTTCAAACTGTTCTTCCTTTAATAGCAGACTACATTCATTCGACCATCTCTGGAGTAACAGGAACAGTGCCCACATTTCTTGCTCTCTTTGCGGCCATCCTACTACTAATTCTACTTCTAGAAATGGCTACGCTCTCTGTGATAACAACTATGTCCGACAGAATATGACTCTAAACCAAGCTACATCAATACTGTAAAAAACTGAAAAGCTTTTCGGCTACCTGCCTCTATCTATTATCGGAGCTAGCTACAACATAACATTTATCTACACTTATGCAATATGCGTACAACCATTGTTTAATTGCAAAACTTGCCCATTTGACTGGCGAATGGATGTATGCCTTGCCATTGCTCCCGATATCCAGCAGGTAATACATTATCTTGAAAACCATGAACGGGATTGTTCTGGCAGTGGAGCAATGTCAAACGCAATGCAAAAAGGAATCGCAGCGGAATGGGATTTCTGCGCAGCCGCGAAATATCTCCTGCAACGTGCGACCTTTCAAAACATCGCAGTTTGCCTGCCAATTCAAATTGCCGCTCCAACATTCGAGGAACATTACTGTCCCTTCAAAGATATGAAGTGGATTGCTTCGCTTTTCTCAGACGATGGCAACAATTGCCTCTTGGAACATTATGCATCTCAAGCCGCTGAAGAACTTCTGGACTGGAATCTCCAAGACTTGTAAGAAACTCACGTTATTCTTGAATGGATTTTTTCCCATCTTTTTTTACTTTTTCATTTAAATTTTTTATAATACTCTTCAATCCTACTACTTTCATATAACAACTTTCTAAGTATACTCAGACATTTGAACTCTATCTTCATTATTGCCCCTTACGTCTCCACTTTAACCAGGGATCGGTGATGTATGGCCTATGCAAATACGCTATTTACTTCCTAAATTAGCCTAAACCTGACACCCATTTTGAAACCACGTCTATTCTTTGTGCACACGCCTCTCTGCCTCCCTGTAATTCACAAAGCCCTTTCACACAAATTTACTCAAAGTCAACTTCTGCTCAGAACCTCACAATAAAAATTAAATAAAGACGACTTCGTTTAGCAACTGTTTGGCGCAGTGTAGTAATCGTAAACTACCTTTATTTTCATTACACAGTTTATTCATCCATGTCTAATAGCTATTGTGTAGGTCATATAGAAATCTAACATATAATGTGCAATTCACTGATGCAGGAGCTTCGATTTGACTACAGCAGAAGCATTTGGAGTTTGTCTCAGCTCGATGCCTTAGCTCTCTACACAAGATTGTTTTTTTTAAACAGCTGAATTCAATAATGTATAGTTTCACTACAAAGGTACCGAATGTGCTTCTCCGAAGCACAATGTTTGTATTCACCCTCAAAGTTCCAATGTGGGTAGAACTAGTACCAGTTGTGACATGCACCGCATTGAATCTACTGTACAATAGATTGCTGACTATTCTACTGTTGATAATTTTGTGCTACAAAAAGTACTGCCAAGGTACCTAAAAAGTTTATTAATTACATTTTGAAATTTCTTTTTTATTTCTTTTTTTTCCTAAAGGATACATGTGGTAATCGTATCCTACCTTTATTTTCCTTATAGAATGTAGAGTCATTTAAGTGTAATAGCTATTGTTTATGTCACATACAACTGTAACATGTAATATACAATTCACTGATGCAGGAGCTTACGTCTGAATACAACAGAAGGGCTTCAACTTTGCATCAGCTGGATGCCCTAGCTCTTGCTCCAGTGGGTCCAATTATGGCACTTAAATAAATACACTCTCTGTATAATTTCCAAACTCCATGCCTTTATTACACACACCCACTTTCTTAGACACACCTCATTTCACCATTTTTATTCTGTGGCATTGCAACATTCTACATTATATTCTTCACGATTATTTCTTTATTACTGCTTCCTAAAACACTTCATTCGAGTCTACAGACCGGTAGGGGTGAATAGTTCGCTTCCCACTTCCTGTATAGTATAAACGCACACTAACACTACTTACACAGGTATGCTACAGCGGCCAGTATCCTACAGCACCCACAGCACATCACTTTACAACAATAAACTCACGACTTACATCCACAGTTTCATCCCCGACTCTTGAGACCGGTACCAGTGAGCACTTTGCTTCCCACTCCCGCTATACTCTAAACGCATACTAACACCACCTGCAGACATATGCTACAACAGCCAGTATGCTACACCGCCCAGAGCATATCAGTTTACAGCATCCAGGTCACAGTTTAGGTGCACAGTTTCATCCCAGAGTTTAACAGTACCTCACCTCTGCACCATCTCACTCTAGGCAAAACAGCACATTCACACCGGTAACAGTAAATACTTCGGTTCTGCCAGTATGCTACAGACCACTCAGCTCACAGTTTAGGCATACGCTTTCATCCCCAGGTGTACCGGCACCTAATCTCTCCACCATCTCACAGTAGGCAAAACATCACTTTCACACCGGTGGGAGTAAATACTTCACTTCCGCCAGTATGCTACAGCGCCCACAGCACACACTTTCATCCCCGACTTTACTGATACCTCACCTCAACACCATCTCACTCTAGGCAAAACAGCACTTTCACACTGGTAAGGGTAAATACTTTGCTTCTGCCACGATGCTACAGAGCACTCAGCTCAGAGTTTAGGCACACGCTTTCATCACCCAGTTCACCAGGCCCGCACCTACGCACCATCTCACAGTGGGCAAAACAGCACTTTCACACCAGTAGGGGTAAATACTTCGCTTCGGCCAGTATGCTACAGACCACTCAGCTCACAGTTTAGGCATACGCTTTCATCCCCAAGTGTACCGGCACCTCACCTCTCCACCATCTCACAGTAGACAAAACAGCACTTTCACACCGGTAGGAGTAACTACTTCACTTCAGCCAGTATGCTACAGCGCCCACAGCACATCAGTTTACAGCACTCAGCTCACAGTTTAAGCACACGCTTTCATCCCCAACTTTACCAATACCTCACCTCAACACCATCTCATTCTAGGCAAAACAGCACTTTCACAGCTGTAAGAGTAAATACTTTGCTTCTGCCAGTATGCTACAAAGCACTCAGCTCACAGTTTAGGCACACACTTTCATCGCTGAGTTCACCGACCCCTCACCTCCGCACCATCTCACAGTGGGCAAAACCGCACTTTCACACCAGTAGGGGTAAATACTTTGCTTTGGCCAGTATGCTACAGTGCCCAGAGCAAATCAATTTACAGCACTCAGCTCACGGTTTACACGCAAGCTTTCATCCCGGATTGTACCGGCACCTCACCTCAGCACCATCTCACAGTGGGCAAAGCAGCACTTTCACACCGGGTGGGGGAGGGGCAGGGTGGGGGGTAGTAAGGTATGGATTACGGTGTTTAACAGGTAAGTAAACATAAAAATAAATAAAATGGATTTCGTTGCGCGCACTGCATCACCAAATTCGATGCAGTGTGCGCAACTAAATTTGTTTTATTTATTTTTATGTTTACTTACCCGTTAAGCTCCGTAATCCATACATTACTACCCCCCACCCTGACCCTCCCCCTCCCCACGTCACTGCCCGGCCGGTACTCCCACTACCGGCCGCGGCTAGTTAAACTCCGTAATCCATACATTACTACCCCCCACCCTGCCCCTCCCCACGTCACCGCCCGGCCGGTACTCCCACTACCGGTCACGGCTAAAGTCGCCTAAGTATTGGCATCAATTATTTTGATGTGTTCTAAACAATAGAAACATTTGCATGAGGGCTGAAAACACTGAAGCTTTTAGGGGCAACATATTGAGAAAATCAGTAGCTGTATCAAATTGTCTATTTTGTGCCGTCGTCTTAATTATTCACTATGTGTTATTGTTAATCTAGTTGTTTAGTGTTTCTACGTGGTCAGTTTGAGTGTGATAGAATGCTATCAGAATGTTTTTAATACCCAAGGTGCTACACATTTGCAGACAGAAAAGAGATGCCCTACATCTTAATGCTGCTCTAGGAATCATAAATTGCATAGCAAAGCCTGTCTTTACATTCCTGACACTTGACTATGTTTGTCCTCCTCAGAAGGAAAAAAGAAATATCCAAGGTATGGAATCTGTACATCCCAATATGTTAGGAGCAGACTGTCTGTTATGGGTGTAGCTTTAAAAAGTCCCAAGTGTTCCCTCCCTGTGTCAGTCAAATGGCATGGGAAGCATACTTTAGAATAACCAGGTACTTGCAGATAAATACCAGGCCAGAGAGATCTGGCTAAAATTTACCCCTGTGTTTTCTTCCAAAAAGTTCCTGAACAAACAACATTGGACAAGTCTAGTACCTGGATTAAAAATATAGTTGGGATAGTTGGGACTAAAAGTTGTGTTTCATGGCCACACTGTGAAGCACCGCCTCTTTTGCACACGTTTATTTGTTTTTACTAAGTCTTGTTTCTCCTTTGAGGTAGAATTGTTTGGGGATGGTGCTTCCCGTTGCACTACTTGGAACTTTCTATTCTCAGCAAGTCTGAATTCCTGCCAAGTGAGGTTTATTTTCAGTCCGTTTTCTTGGTGTCTTTATGCTTTGTGTTTTGGGATTTTTCTGGGGGTATATTCTTGCTAGCTAAATAAATGTGGACTCTGCCTAACAAATTGTTATTGTGTAGAGCTCGTCTTTGCCAAACCTTCTTAGAGTAAGAAATATCAGCTACCAAGACAACTTTGGGGGATGGGGTAATTTAGGTAAACAGTTGATTTGACCTATACTTGCTTCTATTGGTTCACTTCCTTTATGTGGGCAAGTCCTGGCTTTGTAACCACCAGTTACTTTAATCATAGCACTATGGTCCATGGGATTGCTGTTTAGAAGCGAATTCTAGCCTCCCGTGTTACATCTCATTTCATATTTCCACAACACTCGGTGATGATTGTGAATAATCTGCCCATGTGGTTTTATCCACCTGACTGTTTTCAAATTGAAGTGGGTATGACCGAATGGAGTATTTGAAATGTTCTACTACTTTAGCCGACGCTATACATTTTGTATTTAGTATAACTCTGCGGTGTTGGTGATCAAATGGTTGTAGGGAACCAGTTAGTGTTCCTAGGAAGTGGCCTATGTAAATATGGTCATTATTTTGGCCAAAGCTGTAAATAAGGTAATAGCGTTTTGTCAAATTGTACTGGTTGATGGGGTATTGGATGTAGTTCAGCCTGTGTGAGTGAGGTGCGTAAGGATAAAGCATTTGCTTAAAAAATGCTATGCCACACTTCAGTGCACAACATCCTAAGGTGTTGCAGTGTGATTTGATTTGATTTGATTTGATTTATCAACTTGTAAAGCGCGTGAATGCCCGTAGGCGTCTTGGCGCTATGATAGATCCTCCTATCTCAAGAACGGTGTCTAGAGTTATGCCGAGAACAGCCATGTTTTTACTTCCTTTCTAAAGGATTCCAAAGATGGACACGTTTTTATGGCAAAAGGCAGCTGATTCCAGGTTCGTGCTGCATGTACAAGGAAGCTTCTTCCACCCCAGCTAGCTCGTCTAAATCTGGGGACAGTAATTAGCTTCAATTGACCGGATCTCAGAGGTCTCGTTGGTTCATATTGTTTTAAATGAGACCTCAAAAATTGTGATCCTGTTCCCTGAAGTGCCTTATATGCCAGGCAGAGTGATTTAAATTTCACCCTTTTTGCAATTGGCAGCCAATGCAGGGTTTTTAGTTTGTTACTGATTGGCTCAAACTTAGGTATGCCTAAAACCAGTCTGGCTGCTGCGTTTTGCAGGCGTTGTAATTTAGCTATGATTTTTGTCTGAGAGGACACTCAATTCAAACAGGGGTAACTGTTCCAGGGTAGGGTGCAATAGTCAACACTTTTAGGAACCCTAATATCTTGCTGCAAGAAATCCCCCCCCTCTCAAAGTCTTTTAAGAAAAAGTGCAGACGCTTATCAAAGATTTCTCTCACTCGATTCCACCAAGCCGAGGTGAAGGGATCCCTGCAGGCACCGATACTGCTAGCATGAGCTCTTTCCAGCCCATCAACCTGGAGGAAACGCACCAGGCTATTTTGTCTATTAAGTTGGGTTCTCCTTTTGATCCCTGCCCCCCCATGGTATTACAGGCCCTTGTGGACATTGTCAATCCCATTATCAACAATATAATAAATTCCTCACTGTGTTTGGCAATGATTCCTACAGAATGGAAGCTTGCAGCGGTAAAGCCTCTCCAGAAGAAGCAACTTGCAGATCCCACAATCCTTTCAAACCTACGGCCTATTTCGCTCCTACCCGTCTTGTGAAAAGGCAACTTACGACCTTCCTTGAGGACAACAATGTTTGGCACCCTAATCAATCGGGTTTTAGAGCCCAAAACTCTACAGAGTCAGCTCTCCTTTTTACAGCGGAAACCCTACGCTCTGCTATGGATCAAGGCAAGAAGGCGGTTCTGGTATTATTAGACCTGTCCTCGGCCTTCGACACGGTCTCACATGCCATCCTTATAGACCGTCTAGCTACATCTGGCATAGCAGGAAACGTATTGGAATGGATTAAGAACTTTCTGAAGGACAGGTGACAAGTTATCACGCTAGGGCAGTTCAGCTCAGAGGAAAAAGAGCTTACGTCAGGGGTCCCTCGGGGATCTAGCCTGAGCCCTACGCTTTCTAATGTATATATGGCTCCCCTGATTAAGCTAATATCGTCCTTTAAGATTAACACCATTTCTTATGCGGATGATACACAGCTTATACTGGTGCTGGACAATGACACGACAGAGGCAGAAGAAAATCTTAAAAACTGCCTCTCAGCCACCTTTGAATGGATGAGCCACAACCACCTGAGGTGCAACTCGGGAAAAACAGAAATTTTACCTTTTGGGCAACAAAATCACTTCATTCCAAACAGTGGTGGCCTGAAGATGCCATTGCCCCCCCCCAATACAATTAATACAGTTAGGAATTTAGGAATTAGGTTTGATGCCACTCTGTCTTTCAAGCTACAGGCCTTGGCTGTAGCTGGCTCCTGTTTTAACATCATTAAAAATCTACTACCACTCTCAGCCCGACAAATGGTGGCGGTTGCCCTCATAACATCTCGGCTGGACTACTGCAACAGTTTGTATTCAGGAACAAAGAAAGCAGTTATGCATAAGCTGCAGATGGTCCAGCATGCAGCTGCTCGACTGGTACCGAGATGGCCCAGGAAATCATCTGCCTCAGCGGTATTGGACGCCCTACACTGGTTACTTATCCACAAGCGTGTGCTGTTTAAGGTCCTAGTTATCACCTTTAGGGCCTTCCACGCACGAGGGCCCAAATATCTTCAAAAGAGTTTTAGGCGATACTGTCCAGACCGTAACCTGAGATCCTCCAATGCAAACCTGCTGACCATTCCCACCTTTAGACTGATCACAAAGGGAGGGAAATCTTTGGCAGTTATAGGATTCAAGGCTTGGAATCCACTTCCCCCCTTCTCCGCCAAACCGCCTCTGAATCAGTCTTAGGAAACTGCTTAAGACTTGGATCTATGGTCTTCCCGACACTTGGTGTAAAGCTCTAATTTGAATGTCTGGCCCCGCCTGACAAGAGCAGTTGACCAGCTTTTTTCATCAGTCTGATATTCTCTTTCAGCGCCAACATGCTCCTTGGAGTGATAGTGCGCTATACAAAAACACCTTAACATTACATTACATTACATTACAGTCACCCGAAGCAAGAGTAAGAAGAAGAAACAGGAATAAATGGAGTTGGGTCCTAGGCTTAAACCCAGTATGTTAGAGGCAAGCACAAGTCTTGTCTCTTGATGCCCTCACACCCCGAAGGATGTCATGCTTTATCATCCCGCCTCATCTTTTGTGATATACAGTACTATAGATGTATAGTACACATACTTTTCTAGAACTGCTAATCTGTATCCTAGAATTATGTGGATGAGAAGATAAAAGTTTTTCAAGCTCTTTGAATTCCAGGTGATTGCCAATTACTCTGACTCTTGCAGGAATCGAGTTCCAGAGCTTGGCAGCTTGGTCAGGGTTTTAACACAGTAACCCGTTTGTTTTGGGATCTTTACGTGTTGCCGTTTTCCCTGGCACATCATCATACGGTAGAGCTCAGCATGAAATTCAACACTTTACGGGATGGCCTTCTTCACTTTTCATGCAGGGAGCTGCCTGCTGCATAGCTGCCTAATTGGCCACTAATATCTCCAAGGGTATTGGAGGCTATGTATTTACAGCAACGTAAAGACAGATATTGAAGTACAGAGATGGACGGATATACATTGACTGATATATTTTTATACTGTGGCCAACTGGCAATCACCTGGTCTAATTCTTCACCCAGACTGGCCAGATTGGGATAAGTGTATGCAAAATATTTAAAACAAGCAATCAAACTGATTCCTGCATAACACATAGAAAACTCGATGGCTATAACGGTCTTCACAAAACATGTTCTAGCCGAAACATCGCTGGTTGTTTTCCTCATATCTATTTAATGAGCAGCTTCTTTTCAGATTAAGTATTGTTAAAATGTAACATTCTTCAAAAAATCATGTTGTGTAGAATATTATCATTAAGCATCCGAGGGCCTCCAGTTCCTACTTTTCAGAAAATCGAGTTTGAGGTAGGATAAGACAAATTCCTAATATCTTTAAAATTGCTTGATTACAGTGACCAAAGCATCTGACAACTTTTAGGGGTTTATATGAGAGTTCCTGTTCTCAGATAAAGAAGTGGCTGGTCGAATCTGTGGCTGATTAAATTTAGTTTCAGAAGGAGATTCGTTTGGGATGATCATTCTACAGAAAGAAAACAAGCAAACGATCAGGTGATCAGGTCATTTATGAAAAGAGCCAAATGTATGACAGTTCAATCAACCACTCTTAGGGGCACATGCATTTAGGGATTTTGCGATCGCAAACAGTGCGATTCACAAAAATCTGCTGTTTGCGATCGCAAAAGGCCTTTTGCGATGCATGAAACGTTTTGGGATGCGCAATTTCGGTAAGCGCAATTTTTTTGCAATTTCCCAAATTGTGAATGCATTTAAGGAATCGCAATTTGCGATTCCTCAAATGCAATGCTTGAAGCACTTTCAAATAGCCATTTCGTTATTTGGGGCCGCAAATTACAGTAAAATAAAAAAGGTCAGTAATTTGCAAAAACTTTGAAAAATGCACTAAAGTGCATTTTTCATAGTTTCATGTTACACAAACACATGCCCTTAGGGCATGTGTGTGCGCAACATGAGTGCAACATGAGTGCAGTAGTGCACAGTACAATTTCAGGGGTGCAACAGGGTGTCCTTTTGATACCCTTGAAATTGCATGCGCAATTTACGAGTACCAATTGGTACTTGCAAATTGCGCATGCTTCCCATTCATTCCTATGGGCCTGTAGGCCCATAGGAATGAATGGGAAGCCATTCCTTAATTGCGACTCGCAATTTGTGAGCCACAATTAAGGAATGTTCAGGAATCGCTATTTCTATAGCGATTCCTACATGCATAGCCTTTTGCAAGTCCTTAATTGCATTCCTTAATAATTGCAATTAAGGACTCGCAAAATCCTACCTTGATGCATATGCCCGTTAGTGCTTAGATTCAGAGATTTCTCTTATACTCTGAACTCTGGAAACCCTGCTTAAACCTGATATTTTTGTACTTTCTGGTAAAGATGAAAGCATATTACACATTTCTTTCACCCTTGTTAAAAGTTGCTCTTAGATTCAGATTTGCAGAAAAAATGTATTTATTCATGAAAGGGATTTCAGAGAACTTTTGATTCAAGTACCAGACTATGGTGCGTAAACTGTAAAAATTGAACGACCTTCATTTTCACACATCCGAAAACAGTGAAAAAGATCTTTATGAATAGTTTGGTACTTGCTCTAACAAAAATATCGTTTATATGCTGAAATGCTGGTGTGACATGGTTTATGTTGGCCAACACTGAAGAACTTTGGAACTTATACTCAAAGACGTAAGTCAAGCATTATGAATACAGATCTGGAATGAAATGTTGCACGTACATTCTTGAAGCTAGTCATATTGTGTCATAAAATGCGATTTCAAATTTGTGAAATTGTGGCAACTCGCATGAGGGAAGGGGACATGCATAGGAATCTACTCCAGCAAGAAAGTTATTGGGTAGATCGTTTACAAATCATTTTTCCGATGGGATGAACAGTAGATAAAATCTAACTTGTTTCCTATAATGGAAAAAATGATTTGGGCTGCAATAAAACGGTAGAGGGACTTAGAGCAGGAACTGAGGGAGGAAAATAAATGTAACATAAAATGCCATTTGACATAAAATGGGAAATGTAGTTACCTCGGTTTCCATAGTTTATCAATAATTGATGGTGCAGGATCAGTTTGTACTTCGTTAATGTGCAAGTTGTTTAGGAGATTATTGTGCAAATCATTTACATTTTTCTTTGCATAATGTACTTATAATTTTTAATGTCTATAATTCCTTGTAGAAACATGATTAAATATTACCCCCCTGATGATGGGACAGCATAGTCCTAAAAAGCTTATATGAATATACATCTTCAATACATTTGTTTACCTCAGAAGATTGTATTTAATTTTAACAAGAATGAATATCAGAAGAGCTGGTTAAAAGGACTTTATATCTACTCATCAACAGCGACTGTCCTTTTGTTTAGTGAACTGACAGTTTTTTATGGGAGAAGAGGATATTCTTCCACTCGTCGTAATCTTTAACACCCAATCAGACTGTAGCTTGAAATATGTTGCAGACTCCAGATGTAGTGATAACAAAGCCATCTGCACAGATCTTCACTGGTACAGAAGAAATCTCACCATCCTGGTCCATGAGCTGTGCAGTTGCACCTACAGGGCTGCAATGAAGGAGGAAGGTCTAGCATCCTTATCCTCCACGGTTTGTTTGATGAGTCTGATTGAAACCAATCTGACCATTTCCTCAGGTACAGACACTACTCCCATTACTTGCAAATGTTAATGCATACCTCGCAGAATATATTCCCATAGTTGGCATGCCAAGATTTTATTTAGCCATGTTAGCATGTTGTAACACGGCACCACATACATTACAAGTAATATAGTGCGACAGTCAATGTTCGACATGTGTGTATGCCATAAAATGCCCCCACAGGATTTGTGAGAGTCTCTTCATTGAATTGGAACAGCCCCAAAACTGTGTCCTTATAAAGTCGCCACCATGCCTTTTGCAGACGACACGCTATTAATATCAAAAACACTGTGTGATCTGCAGGCGATAGACGACCGCTTTTTACTTTTTTCCAGAGGCAGGGGTCTTGAACTCAACATTAAAAAGCCAGGTTCATGGTCTTTATCCTCTACAAAACAGTGAGGGTGAACATTCAGGTTCACGGGGTCTCATAGGACAAGGGCAGGAATTCATTTATTTAGGGGTTTGTCTGACAAAATAAGCTGAACTGGTCTGCGCACATAAGTAAGAGTACTGTGGAACTCCAGCAGGAGGTTGGTGCCGTGATTAAAATACAGAAGAGAACACAGGCGTGCCCACTGCACCTACGGTGGAGATATATAATGTAAAAGAAAAAAGCTCAGCCATGTATGGGTCAGAGTTATGGGGTAATGTGAAGGCTGAAGAACTTCTCAAGGTGGAAAATAGGTTCGTCAGGAGCATACTAAACCTCCCCCAGGGTGCTCCCCACATCCCTCAATACCTTGCAGTTGGCATCTAGCCAATTAATTTTAGCTTGATGCTTAGACCCAATATGTAATAACATAGGCTCTGGTCTGTTGACAAGCTGGAATCTTACAGACTAATGCTAAAAGGCACTTTTTAGATCTAAGGGCTCTGAGAGGATTCCCTGGCTTGCCTTCATTAAATCCATGTCCCTAGAGATTAGCTTGTCGTCCTTGTCAGAAACTCCCAACGAAGCAAAGTTAGTCTCACTTTCATTGATTAAAGAACGCTTCAAGTAGTATTTATGGGTTCCGACAAATGAAGAAAGTCAAGGCAGAAAGTACGACAGACATTTTTTTAGACCAAGAGATTATTCCTGCTTATGAATAATTTCTCGATGTTGTTCCTGGGTGCTTAGCAAAGCACCTTTACTTAAAATGGAGGTATGGCATGTTGCCTGTAAACAGTGCTTGTATAAAATGGAGGGAGAATTACTTTAGTTCTAGCAAGTGCCCCTCTTGCAAATCGGAAGATGAATCCCTAAATCATTGTGCTTCATTGTGTAATGTCTATGCACACCTACTGGGGAAATGGCGCAAGCCAGTATGCAAACTCATGGGTCTTAGCCAATATCCAAGTGCATTAAGAGTTCTACGATCAGACACTAGAGAAGTGGTTGTTGCTGTGGTGACCACATTTCTTCATTCAGCCTGGCTCATCCCTAATTGCAACGGTAGCTTTGTGAATGAGTGCGAGGATTCCACTGCCCCTCCATGACCATGTTATAATCTACATTAGTACTGAAATTTCCCAGCCCTAAAATATTTTATCTTAGTAGACACGGGGTTGAGGTTGTGCGGGACGTTTTGGTAATGTTCTGAGAAGCTGTGTATTGCTTTGGAAATGTTATCTGAAATATTGAGTGTTTTATGTTCCATCATGCACCTGCACTTTCATGTCTGATCAGTGGCTTCATAGTGCAATCTTGGTTTAAAAATGTGTAACTTTACAGAAATGGGGTGGAAGACCAGGGATTTAGCTGGGTTTACACTCCTTACCGAAGCACTTTATTGATATGGAATTGATCTGTGCAATAATGAATGTGCTACATCTTCTTTTTACTGAGCATTTGCACTTTACAATGTGACTGACAGCACCAGTGTAAATATGTGTGCACGTACTGTATCTCTTTCTTTAACTATTGTCTGGTAGATTAGCCAGGTGTTTACTGCATGGATTGTTTTATTGTGGTTTTATTGATTACATAATCCGAAATAAAATGACTGATGATGATGAATTGGCACAACACCACCTACAGCTGAGGCAGGTCCTGCACCTCTGTATGCAGCAACAGTTTCATAGGGCCACTCCCATATCCAGCATTCACTGACCGATTGGCTATGATCAGGGCCACTCAAATTATGTGATTCTACTGCCACAGCATTCTGAACATACTTCTACATTTTCTGCATTTGCCATGTAATGTAACATCTTCACAATCTGTAGATTTAAAAAAAATGTTTCTAGATCAAATGGGTAAAAGTTGCTAAAACACAGCAATGCATATTGCTGCTCAGTGTAAAGCCCTTGGATGAATGTTCACCTTTCAGTTACTTATTACCAGTGCGGCCCGTGCAGGTAACATAGGTGGGGCGGTGGGGCCAGATGGTAGGGGTGGGGTTATTTCAAGGGTAGATGCAGAGGGAAAATGAAATAAATATTGAATTTTCCCTTATCTTCGAAAGTCGGAATCCCCCACACCCTGCCCCACCGCCCCACCCCTGTTACCTGCACGGGCTGCGGCTGCTTATTACTATATTTGTGTGTTAAGATGGTGCTAAAGAGGTGAAAACTTTGCCCAGACAGTATTAACATGTGAACAAATGACAAAGTGAAGTAATACTATTTAAAAATGTACCGCATTATGGGGCATACTTTGCCTTTTCTTGCCATATAATTTATTCAGTCTTGCCTCTTAATTTGGTCCTACCCTGCCACATAATTTCAGTGGCGCTTGCTATAACACTGTGAAAGGCACACATAAAATGTAATATAATGCCTCCTTCGTGTAGATGACCATCCTCAATGCAGTGACAAGCCAGAAATGACCTCCACAAGTAAAGTTCTGGATTTTCAGTATTGTTACCAACATGCTCATAAAATGGAAACACTCTCACGTTGCACATAGGCTGATCCCAAGCCTTAGAAGAAATAGTAAAAGCCATTGAAAATGCACATTAAAAACATTGTACAAAATATTTCTGAAACTTGACTACAAAAGGAACATGCATGCAAACAAGGTTACTATTTTTGAGAGGCAGCAATCCAGGACAAAAGAAGTTGTGAATGCAGTGTCACTATAGTAAACCGTATGCCGAAAATATAGAAATATAACTTTTAGAAATTAACATTTCCTAAATGAAATTATAACACAGTCAAACATTTCAATACAGTCGACATTACCACTTGCTGTGTGTAATTAAATCGAAATGAGTTGGCATAAAGTTTAATCAAAAACGTTTTCAAGCATGTGCAATTAAAAAACATTTTGGCGTTCACCTTCCAAACAATGTAACTCTTCTATAGACACTATGGGGCCGATTTATATGTTGGCGGTGTGTATAATCAATTGCAATGGAGTATACACCCACTGCCAACATGAAGGTCCCCCACCTGATTTTGAAAGGAGTGGACTTTCGGTTTGGCTATGGTGGTGACTAGGTCATCACCGCCTTAGCCAAAGTTGTCAGACAGCCCGATGGAGTGCGGGCCCTCAGAGAAATGGCTACATGCCTGCACATCCAATTTATATCAGTGGTCATGTAGCCATTTCTTTGCTGTCCCTGGCAGTGAGCGACAGTGAAATGTGAATAATGCTCCTCCTGCCATGGTAGATGACTGCCATGGCAAGGGGAGCATTATTTTTTTGTATTTTCATAAAGAAAAATCAAATTTTGGAATTTTCTTTATGAAAATAACAAAAACTAATCTGTTTGTTGCAGTGTTGCTTCATGCTGACACATCCCTGCACCAAACAGCAATATGCATTGAATGGAACTGCAGTGATGGTGGTTTCTGCCAATACTTTACAAATTATAGCAAACTTGGGGGTCATTTATAAATTCAGCAGGCAGTTCCTCCACTAGGGGATAGAGGAAATTACTGCGCCCCCTAGTAGAACAATGGGCCATCTTTCAAGAAATAAACCAGCCCTTAAACGTGGAGGCTATTACTTGTCCAGCTAATCTGTATGGTGTGGAGAACTTTCTAATTTTTCCATCAACAAGATCCAAGCTAATTTGGACGTCGACAATAGTCTCTCAGCAGGGAACATGCCCCTTAACTGGCTGCCTCCGGTTTCTCCATCTACATTGGTGGCCTTCACAGCTATCGCTCAGCCAGACTCTGTTGGCGGTCCTCAAGTCTCTTAAATCTGGAACACCAACAGACCCCTGTTCTGCTAGGCTGATGTCCATGGCCGCAGAGACAGTCAATCCTATGTTAAATCGATTGATCAATCTTTCTCTTTCCACAGCCATGGTGCCTACAGCCTGGAAACAGGACAAAATTGTCCCATTGCTGAAAAAACCTACTCTTGATCCCACCATCCCTTTAAGCTATTGCACTATTTCCCTCCTTCCTACTGTGGCGAAAGTATGTGATAAATTGGTTAACAGGCAACTATCACATTTTGTAGAACTTCATGGCCTGCTTCACCCGGCACAATCAGGATGCAGATCCACGTACAGTTCTGAGACGGCTCTGGTCGAAGTTGCTGAAGCCATTCGGAAATTTGGACTCAGGAGGTAGGGCAGCCCTGATTCTGTTAGACCTGTTAGCAGCATTCAACTCTGTGCCACGGATGTATGACGTTACAACGCATGCTTTTACCACGCATGCTTTTACAACGCGGTTTTTACATCGCATACCATTACAACGCATAGCGCTTTGGGGTGCTGGATAGTGAATAGTTTAATTTACTATTCCAACTCCAGTCCCCGTGGACACTAGGGAAGGTGTTGGATAGTAAATTAAATCTATTCCCTATCCTAGAGCGCCCCCCCAGCGCAATGGGTTGTAATGGTTTGCGTTGTAAAAGTTGCATCGTAAAGGCACTGCGTGGTAAAAGTTGCGTTGTAAAGGATGTTTCCCCTGTGCCACACTCCCTGCTCCTGGACCGTCTCCTGGAAATTGGAGTCTCAGGGTGTGCTTGGAGATGGCTGAAATCCTTTCTTGAGGGCAGAACGCAACAAGTCTGGACCCCACTCTTTCTTCTTCCTCCCAGACTGTGACCACAGGAGTGCCACAAGGGTCTACTTTCAACCCTCTTCTTTTTAAAATCTATGTCATTCCCTTTATACAGATGGCTGAGGAGCTTGGTACCAAGATCATCGTTTATGCTGATGACACCCAGCTCCTCTTCACTTGGAAGAAAAATGACTAATTTACCTCCTTAGCTAAATCCTGTCTGTCAGCCATCTTTCAATGTATTTCCGCTGCACAGTTAAAATGCAACAAGGAAAAAACTGAGTTCCTTCTTTTTGCGAACTTCCCCACTCAGTTATGGAAATCGCTCTGTCCAAACGAATATCCCATGTTGACCTCCGAGGGCCAACCCACGAAAAATTTAGGAATTTGGTTTGATGAGAAGTTGAACTTCTCTACCCAGATCGATAAGCTTACAGGTCAGTGTTTTGGCATACTGAAATCCCTAAGAAAGTTCCTCCCTCTTCTCCCTAGGTCAGCAAGGGAAACTGTCACCTGTGCACTGATATCCTCGCTCCTTAATTATGTCAATGCCTTATATGTAGGCCTGCCCAGCTATCTTCTGAACAAACTGCAGGTGGTACAGAATGCCGCTGCTAGAACTCTTCTCAATATCCCCATGAAGACCAGCGTGAGACAACACCTGGGTGACCTACATTGGCTGCCTGTGATGGAGAGGGTTACATTTAAATCCCTTTCCCTGGCACATTCAGCTGAGAAAGCACTTCAGGTTTTATGTTCCCACCAGACAGCTGCGTTCAGCCATGCAGCTTCTTGTCCATGTTCCGAGATTTCGGCTTAAGAGATCTAGCAGTCTCTTCCTGCCTTTCCTTCCACCAGGTTTGTGCCGATACACTCTTTGAGTAGCTGTGTGCGCTACAAATCCCATAAACATAGTGACCATTAGCCATTATTGTTTGAGTTGCAAGTTAAGCATTAGAACACTATGATTCCATTTTCCCCACCAAACATCGAGGTGGAAAACAAGAATAGTATTAGCCCTAAATGGGCTAGTGTCAATACCACTGTGGATTTGGGTGATGCCATAAACAAAAATAAGGACAATCTGAAGATCTGAACAAATCCTGAGGCATCCCCAGGTGTGATTCTGCATGTCTATTCTGGTATAATGTCAAGTACTGCAATGAATCTGAAAAGGACAGGCACTGGACCCAGAGGAAAACAAAGGATGGTTTGATGTCCCATGCTCATTAGCAAACCGCAAACTAAGAAAGGCCCTACAGTCAGTTCCCCGAGATTACAGTGAAATTAGAGAATTAAGAAATCAATATAAACTAGCACTTAATAAGAGGAAGACACATTTGCAGGAAGAAGCATGGGCCAAATTGGACCAAGCCACAGATACTAAAAACACAATCCTTTTTGGAAACTAATACATTCCTGGTTTTTGAAGGACTGTCAGGACCCAAGGGTAGACAAGGTTGTGCCCTCCACAGAGTGGCTTACACATTTTGGGAGATTGTTAACCCAGCAGACTCTTACAGAACGGATTTACATTACGAACCTGCTAAAGTATCCTTAAAACCTGTTAATTTGGAGGAGGTCACACTGGCTATAGATAAATCTGCAGCCACTAAGGCTCCGAGGCCAGATGGCGTACCAGTAGATGTCTTTAAATTTAACACATCTTTATAGGCTCCCATACTTACTGTAGTATTTAAATCTGTAGCACAGGTGACTATTTCCATACCTGGCCTGAGAGTATAACTGTTACCATCTCCAAAAAATGCGACAGAAATGAGCCAAAATGCTATCGGCCTATATCCCTTTTAGATTCATCTGAACAAATAATGGGCAGAATTAAATTGGTGATAGGTTGGAAGTTTGGGCAATGGAGAATAGCATACTCATAGACGCACAATATGGTTTCAGAAGAGACATAGGGACAACCGAACAATGTTTAAACCTCAGTCTCCAGATTCGTAAATATAAGGAAGCAGAACATGGGCTTACTCACCTGTGTTTTGCTTCGACCGTGTCAATCATGCAATATTATGGAAGACCCTTATGGAGTTGGTGCCATTGTAGATATAATTATTCACCTATCCCAAGTATACGGAAGGTTGAGCTCAAGAGTGAGATGTGGATTGGGAGGAGAAAGTATGCCCAGCTTCAAGGTGACAAGAAGCATAAGACAGGAGTGCATCCTAGCGCCTTTGCTTTTTTTAATATACATCAATGGGGTAGATAAGACACTCCAACAGTTAGAAGTGGACGTTCCTAGAGTAGGCCCCCGCAAGACCACTGTGCTCCTGGGTGCAGATGATGCAGTCCTGATAACAAGAACTGCAATTGGTTTGCCGCTCTTGATTGAGGAGTTCGCATCAAACATGGAGAAAAGTGTTTTAAGGCTTAACTTATCCAAAACATTTACCATGGTTGCGGTAGGGAAAATCCCCAAAAATTGTTACACTACGTGAGGGACATCAGATTGCCCGAAATACATAGCTCTTCTTACCTTGGTATACAATTTTCCAATTCCAGTACATGGCTCCCACACATTTGAAATGCAAAAGCAGGTAGATCTATGGAGGCCCTAAACAGATTCTCTAGAAAAATAGGAAACAAGCCAATAAGAGAATTGACCAAATTATATAAGAGAAAATATGTCCCTACAGTTATATAAGGGGCTGCAGTGTGGGGCATGGCAAATAAAAAATCCCTCTAAACCCAGGGAAAGCAGTTCTTATGTAAGTTATTGGTCGTCCCCCATACTGTTTCATCTTACATTGCCTACAAAGAGCTAGATTTGCCATTTATAAAAGATTTGATTGATCAAAGCTTTATTATTTGCTGGTACTACAATTAGAGCAAAAAAGGAACTAAATTTACAAAAGATGTCATCCTTGATTGCCTAAATCTTGATCAGTAAAGTAACATCCCATAGTTTGGTTACACTAATTCATTGCTAACTGAGACATACGAGGGAGTAACTATTACTAACCCAGCCAGCATCCTACAGTTCAGTAAGAGAGAGTTAAAATCTTTTTTAACAATCATAGGAAGAAGTATGAGGGAGAGCAGTGAGAATGGAAAACCCTCTGTGCCAAGATATGTCCATCCAGTCCTAGGTGGGTCTACCCAAGTATCTATCTTCAGTAAAAAAATATCCAGCAGAGATTTTATCTGACTCGAATGCAACTGGGTGTATTACATCAGTTAGTGGCATGACCTAAGAGGACTGTCTAAAACACCGTGTCTGCCAAAATGTCCTTGTGATGGCCAGTCTAACAATCCATTATCCATCTTATGTCATTATGCAGCCTATACGGAGATATTAGGAGTAGCTTGTTACGTGTACATTTTATCTCTCAGAAGCTCTTCTTCTACCAGTATGCTTCAAATTGTTATGTAACCTGGAGAATGATCTAGTCTGTTATGCTGTCTCAACATATATTACATACTCTATTGCTAGAAGAAAACAATTAACAGCACTGGACACTTTGAAATATGAAGATTAGAGTTTACACTATTCAAAACCCCAGATGATATTTTGGTATAATTCATTTTAAGAAATGGATATTTATGCAATGGATTTTGAAATTTTAGGATCTTAACTTGTATATTTATGTACAGTGTAACATCAAGCGTAAATTGAACCAAGATATTGACTGTATAAATCATATAAACTATTCTGTTTTTATTACTTTCTATAATGTATTTACGAGGAGACTTTTATGTAATGTATTTTAAAATTGCTTTATGGATTAATAATTATCCGAATAAAGATTTTGATGATGATGATGATGATGACTTTGGAAGTACCTTTAATTCCAGCGTTGAATTTGGACATAGTTTAATGTTAAAAGCAGCCTACAACGCAGGGTTGTCTTTTAAAATGACACCAGGTACCAGGGCAGTTCACACTTAAGGGCATTACATTTACTGGGCCTCTAAACCTACATGCCATACCATATACTAGGGACTCACAGGTAGGTTGTCAGGACCAATTGTAATGATACCGAAATACCAAATACCTGTTACACAGGGCACATGCCCTGAGTCTGGTTAGCGGTTTCATATTCGCAATTCTTTTTGACCTGAACGGCCATGGAGTAAGTTTAGTTCACTGTGATTCTTAGTTTAGCATTCACTGAATGCTTTCTTCAGCGCGCAGAAGTTCAGACTTGAGTGAGTGATAAGACAAATATTCACTTCACTTCACTTTTACTTTTCTTTTCTTATCACGCCTTCATTTAGTTTTGTGCACAATCAGCCATTAACACGCATGGAGTGTTCACTATTTTTATTGCGTGATTTTTCCTCATATTGCCTTTAGCAGAATGCATATAAGTATCTATTTTCAGTGTTTTCACCTCAACATGCATTGTTTGTAGCATGACAGTGCTCACGCATTGTTCTTCAAAAGAATGATTACTCATTATAGTTATAATTGTTTTCTGTTCTTCACAGTCGCTCCTGAAGAAGGGATTGCACATAATCCCGAAATGCATTGGGCAAGGTCGTGAATATTTGAACCCTGTTTATTGAGTTATTGATGTTGAAGAATTTTGTATTTTCTCACAATTTTTATTTCATGTCAAGTTTTGATTATTATGTATGTTATTGGATTTTGAACATGCAAAAAATCTCACTGCAATTTCAATGAGTAAAGCAATTGAAACTCATGTTGAATTTGATTGATTAAGCATATGATTCCATGTAAATAAGAATTTAAAGTGTCTATACAGTAGTTCTAGCTGTGCACCCGGTAAACTGGTGGATTCCACCTGATATTTATCTTATTATCAGGCTGGCTGCCTCACAACTGGGTCGCACCCATCTTTGTTTAACAGTAGATTTTGATATATGATTCTGATTACGTAAGGGTGTACAAAGACAGACTAGTCATCTGGTTTGCAGAGCCCAAGGCACAATTAGAGTTGGAAAACCAGCATCTAGTAGTCAAACTGGGGGCAAAAAGTAGGGGGACACTGCAAAAAGTCCTAGTTTCTCACAGTTAACAAACATCGCACAGTTATTTTTTGTAGGTTTCATTCCATAGCACCATATCTTAAATCAGGACCGTATTCTTACATTTTGGGACTTCATCCAATAACACTCTACCATAACTCCTGACTCTAGTCTGTTCAACAGATAAAAACAATATGATATAGTGAAAAAGATATGGGGCTTGAAACATGGATATTTGCATTGGATTGGATCCTCCCCTGCCTTCCGCGGGAGCCCTTATCTAAGCCCTGACGATTTTTAAGACTTTTGTGTTCAACTTTGTGTCCTTACTATTTTAATTAAAAACTTACCTGACCCTTGCAGGGACCTCTCCTTGCCTCGTTTTCCCCCGTGCAGCCGAGGTAGACGCTGCAGCGGGGTCAGCCTCTCTCGCTCGCCGCCATCAGCGAGCTGCTCCCCGAGCCACGCCCACTCTCTTTTGGCCACGCCCACTTTGGGTTTAAAAGGTAGGAGCTGACTACTAGCTCGCCATTGGATCCTCCCCTGCCTTCCGCGGGAGCCCTTATCTAAGCCCTGACGTTTTTTAAGACTTTTGTGTTCAACTTTGTGTCCTTACTATTTTAATTAAAAACTTACCTGACCCTTGCAGGGACCTCTCCTTGCCTCGTTTTCCCCCGTGCAGCCGAGGTAGACGCTGCAGCGGGGTCAGCCTCTCTCGCTCGCCGCCATCAGCGAGCTGCTCCCCGAGCCACGCCCACTCTCTTTTGGCCACGCCCACTTTGGGTTTAAAAGGTAGGAGCTGACTACTAGCTCGCCATTGGATCCTCCCCTGCCTTCCGCGGGAGCCCTTATCTAAGCCCTGACGATTTTTAAGACTTTTGTGTTCAACTTTGTGTCCTTACTATTTTAATTAAAAACTTACCTGACCCTTGCAGGGACCTCTCCTTGCCTCGTTTTCCCCCGTGCAGCCGAGGTAGACGCTGCAGCGGGGTCAGCCTCTCTCGCTCGCCGCCATCAGCGAGCTGCTCCCCGAGCCACGCCCACTCTCTTTTGGCCACGCCCACTTTGGGTTTAAAAGGTAGGAGCTGACTACTAGCTCGCCATTGGATCCTCCCCTGCCTTCCGCGGGAGCCCTTATCTAAGCCCTGACGATTTTTAAGACTTTTGTGTTCAACTTTGTGTCCTTACTATTTTAATTAAAAACTTACCTGACCCTTGCAGGGACCTCTCCTTGCCTCGTTTTCCCCCGTGCAGCCGAGGTAGACGCTGCAGCGGGGTCAGCCTCTCTCGCTCGCCGCCATCAGCGAGCTACTCCCCGAGCCACGCCCACTCTCTTTTGGCCACGCCCACTTTGGGTTTAAAAGGTAGGAGCTGACTACTAGCTCGCCATTGGATCCTCCCCTGCCTTCCGCGGGAGCCCTTATCTAAGCCCTGACGATTTTTAAGACTTTTGTGTTCAACTTTGTGTCCTTACTATTTTAATTAAAAACTTACCTGACCCTTGCAGGGACCTCTCCTTGCCTCGTTTTCCCCCGTGCAGCCGAGGTAGACGCTGCAGCGGGGTCAGCCTCTCTCGCTCGCCGCCATCAGCGAGCTGCTCCCCGAGCCACGCCCACTCTCTTTTGGCCACGCCCACTTTGGGTTTAAAAGGTAGGAGCTGACTACTAGCTCGCCATTGGATCCTCCCCTGCCTTCCGCGGGAGCCCTTATCTAAGCCCTGACGATTTTTAAGACTTTTGTGTTCAACTTTGTGTCCTTACTATTTTAATTAAACACTTACCTGACCCTTGCAGGGACCTCTCCTTGCCTCGTTTTCCGCCGTGCAGCCGAGGTAGACGCTGCAGCGGGGTCAGCCTCTCTCGCTCGCCGCCATCAGCGAGCTACTCCCCGAGCCACGCCCACTCTCTTTTGGCCACGCCCACTTTGGGTTTAAAAGGTAGGAGCTGACTACTAGCTCGCCATTGGATCCTCCCCTGCCTTCCGCGGGAGCCCTTATCTAAGCCCTGACGATTTTTAAGACTTTTGTGTTCAACTTTGTGTCCTTACTATTTTAATTAAAAACTTACCTGACCCTTGCAGGGACCTCTCCTTGCCTCGTTTTCCCCCGTGCAGCCGAGGTAGACGCTGCAGCGGGGTCAGCCTCTCTCGCTCGCCGCCATCAGCGAGCTGCTCCCCGAGCCACGCCCACTCTCTTTTGGCCACGCCCACTTTGGGTTTAAAAGGTAGGAGCTGACTACTAGCTCGCCATTGGATCCTCCCCTGCCTTCCGCGGGAGCCCTTATCTAAGCCCTGACGATTTTTAAGACTTTTGTGTTCAACTTTGTGTCCTTACTATTTTAATTAAAAACTTACCTGACCCTTGCAGGGACCTCTCCTTGCCTCGTTTTCCCCCGTGCAGCCGAGGTAGACGCTGCAGCGGAGTCAGCCTCTCTCGCTCGCCGCCATCAGCGAGCTGCTCCCCGAGCCACGCCCACTCTCTTTTGGCCACGCCCTGAACGGCCCTATATATTATGTGCTTTCCCCGTTCGCGCAGCGGACGGGCGCAGCGGGCGCGCAGTTTGCGCGCCGAAGGCGCGCCTAAGGCAAGCCCGTCTGCGCCCGTCCGCGACCGGACGGGCCCAGGGCCCCGGGATGCTGCCCTTCCCATCACTTATTCCCCTGCTTCACTCAGAAATCTCCAGCGGCCCTCTTGTGCTCTTTCGTCCACAATTTGGGATCGTCTGGTGTCTCTCGGCATCTCGGCCGACCTGCCTTTTCCCAGACTCACCCGGGCATTCGTGTCTGTCCCCACCCTGCCCGAGACCTATATTCGCATACTGTATCTCAATACACGTTCTCTTCCTCAACACCATGCCGATATCTTTCTTTTGTTGACGGCCGAGAATCCAGATATCCTGCTGCTTACTGAGACCTGGCTGTCTGATCTTTCCCTCCCTGACATCCTGGCTGCCCTACCCCCTAACTATTACATGCTGAACGCCAATCGGCCTAACGGCCGCCGTGGCGGTGGGGTGGCGGCAGTCATACGCAAAGACCTACCTTTCATCACGTCTTCCTCACTATGTCTTCCTGATGTCGAGAATCTCGTCATCAGCCTGGCAACTGAAGCTGGTGCCCTGACCCTTATTGTCCTATACCGTCCCCCTACCTCCATGCCCCTGTTTCCCGCCGCTCTCTGCGAGCAGCTCTCTGCCTTAATGACTTCTTCAGCCCGTGTCGCCATGTTTGGAGATTTCAACTACTGGTTCAATCACGCTGATGCTGGCCCCCATGCCACCGAATTGTTCGAGGCGCTTCTTAGCCTTAATTTGACTCAGCACGTCACCTCCCCTACCCACATCGGGGGCAACATCCTAGACCACATCTGGACACAGGGGGTGTCGTTCTCTGGCCCGACTATCTCCCCTTGTGTCTGGTCCGATCACTCATTGATCGAATCTTCCATCCTTGTAAAGGGCCTGGTTAGGCCTCCCCCTTTGGATGGAGGGGCCGCTCGGAAATGGAAGACCCTTGATTCATCTGCCTTTCTCTCCTCTCTTGCTGAGACCCAGCCTCCAACTCCTGACACCCTAGATGTTAACATCATGGACGCCAACATCTCCCATTGGCTTACGACGGCTAGCGACCTATTTGCACCCTTGTCCTGCTTCCCTCGAACACGTCTCAATAACTCTCACAAATGGTACAACCCTGCCCTGAAACAACAACATCTTGAGCTGCGCCAACTGGAGCGTAGATGGAGGCGTAATTACCTTAGCTCTGACAGGGAAGCGTATGTGTCGGCACGGAAAGCTTATAAAAAAGCCATTATTTCAACCAAGTCTGTCTTCATCTCCGACAGAATTTTAACAGCCCCCAACAAACCCAAAGAGATCTTCAAGGTCCTTGGCGAATTAACATCGGACGCCAGGACACTCCCGAATCTGCCTCCCTCCTCAGAGTCATGCAATGCTTTAAACTCCTTTTTCATCGACAAGATCATTACAATCAAAAATTCCATTCCCCATTCCCTCCCTCCAGCCACAGCAGCATCCCCTCCCGTCAATACCTCCATCCTGTCCTGGTTTCCTACACTCGACCCGGAATCGCTTGCCAGGCTGTCTATCCGCGTGAAATCTGGATCCCCCAAGGACTGCTGCCCCCCTTCTGTGCTCCGCGATATCTGTCACACCCTTCCACATTGCATTCTTCCTTTACTTAATTCCTCCCTCAACTCTGGCATAGTCCCAAGGTCATTTAAGTAGGCCGTACTGGTGCCCCTGTTAAAGAAACCTGGCGCTGACCCAGCGGTCCTCGCTAACTATCGGCCCATCTCCCTCTTGCCCTTCCTGTCTAAAATCTTGGAGGCTCATGTCACGACCTGCCTCTCGCAATTCATCGAGGAGTCCAACTTCCTGGCGTTCAACCAGGCCGGTTTTAGACCAGCCCACTCCACCGAGGCTGTGATTCTTGCCGTGTTGGACAACCTCAGAAGCAACGCTGACAAAGGATTACCCCAGGCTTTAGTCCTACTTGACTTATCGGCGGCATTCGACACGGTGGACCATAACATCTTAATCCACCGTGTCGAGTCCGCCGGAGTCTGTGGGGCCGCTTTGTCCTGGATTAAATCCTTCTTAGAGGAGAGGTCTCAGGCAGTTAGCTTGGGTCCTTTCAGCGCTACCAGCGTTCCGTCATCTTGCGGGGTCCCTCAGGGATCTTCCCTGTCCCCCCTTCTTTTTAATTTGTATCTTCAACCCCATCTTCATTCTTTAGGTAGGTGGGACGTCACCGTGTTTAACTACGCTGAAGATTTGCAAATTATTTTCCCCCTCACCTCCCCTGACGCTGTCACCAACTTTCAGACGGCCATGACACACATCCAGCACTGGATGAACCAAAATCAACTAAAGCTCAATCCGGGCAAGACTGAGCTCCTCCTCCCTGGGAGAAGTGCCCCTTATTGGGGCCCTCAGTACTGGCCCATTGAGCTCGGTACACCTCCATCTCCTGCTGGCTGCGTAAAGAGCCTCGGGTCATTATTGACTCTGGGCTCACTCTCAAGGCCCAGGTGAGTGCAGTAACATCCTCCTGTATGTTCCAGCTATACAGGATACGGAAAGTTGCCCACCTCCTGACTCCCGAAGCCTTGTTACAAGTCTTAATAGCCTTGGTAATGTCCCAACTGGACTTTTCTAATTCAATATACCACGGCCTTCCCAAATCCCAGCTGTCCAGGCTACAGATCGTACAGAACCAGGCTGCTAGGCTTGCTTTCAAAATCCCTAGATGGCAGTCGGCCCAACCCCTATTACATCAACTCCACTGGCTCCCAGTCAGTGAAAGAATAGCCTTTAAGGTCCACTGCCTGGTCTTCAAGGCTCTCACCGGTCCCTCCCCTGCCTTCCTCAAGTCTCTAATTACTCCTTATTGTCCCTCTCGTACCCTGAGGTCCACCCACCTCCAGCTCCTAGTCGTTCCCCGCTTTAAACTTACAAGATCTGGTGGTCGCAGTTTCTCTTATCTGGCCCCTAAGCTGTGGAACTCCCTCCCACTCTCACTTAAGACCTCCTGTTCCCTCCTCTCTTTCAGGAAATCCCTAAAAACATTGCTTTTCTCCCACCTCCACTAAATTCCCTCTGTTCAATCTTAGGATCCTATCAGCGCCAGGAAACTTATGGTGACAGTGCGCTTAACAAATGCCTCATAACATAACATAACATAACATAACATAACCTTGGTTTTTCTAATCTACCAAATTGTTTGATATTGGGTAAATCATGTTCTGCAATGGCTTTTGTCATCCTACCTGTCATTAGGCTGTGAGCTGACTAGCCATTATGTGAATGTAAATTGTTTAGGGCTCTGGTTTAGTGCTGCTTCATTCTTAGTTTTTAAATTCTTTCCTGTTAGCTAACACCTTCAAATGTAAACAGTGTGGCAAAGTGACTTATGTAGGTCACTACTTGTGTTGCAAGTCTTCCCTCCCAGTTATCATGGTATCACATGCTTGCCCTTTTGTAGTGATGACTCAGGTACACATATGGACCCTCCAAATTGAGTAGTTAAGTATCCAGATATTTAATACACTAGAGGTAAATAAGTAGAGCCCATCAGCTTATGTCCAGTGCTAATTAATCCTAACATCACCTGACAAACAGTTCGGTATAGAACATGAAAGCCAAACAAGTCACAAGACAGCAATACATATTAAAACAACTCAGAAAGCATAATTCATTTAACCAATGTAAACAACAACAATACACAAGGATACATCTCCTTCCTTTACAACAAAACAAATGATGAATTTATAGAAAGCAATACGTACAAAAATCTTACAAGTAACTAGGTTTCTTGGGAATACACCAACATCTAGTAGTCAAAAGATAATCAGTTGCATTAACACCGTTTTCATTGTTTTCTCGCTGTTGATCAAAAACTTGAACATTGGATGACTCAATTTGTTGATCTTTCGAACAGTGTTCAAACGTAGTTTAAATCCACAAATTCATTAAAAACCTCCTGTGAAGAGGAAATACATTCATCCATAGCACTCTTTTCTCTATTTTGCACATGTATAGCAACATGACGAAAAAACAAATCTCCAGAAGCATACAACGTATTGTTCATAATCTTTTATATGAAACTCATCCAGTGGAAGTAAATTTCACTCAGCCCACCATCTTTCATGAGCCAACTTGAATTAACTACGACTGATATGATCAACTTTGTATGGACCATTAAAATGAAAATCGGTTTTGCAACCCCGAGATTTCATATTTCTCATCAATTTTACAATTTTCATCAAACCACTTACAACTTTTGTCATGATACAATTTTATTTTAGATTGTGCAGTTTTTCAATTAGCACACAAACTTCACAGGATGCACACAACTCTCCAGTGACCTTCCTGCTTGTTTTTTTGCAGTCCAACCAGTCAGGAACTATGTTAGTATGCAACATTCTCTCTCCTAACAACATAAAAGGAGAAACACCAGTGAAATGTGATGGATTCTGATATCCCCACATCTTTTCTCGAATAAATTCAACCAAATCAACCCTACAAGTTAACACAGTTTCTACTCCATTTAACAGCCTGTTAGACCTCTTAACAGATCATTCTCCCACCTCGCCACCAAGATATGGAACACCCTCCCCATCTGCCTATGGCAGACTCAAGACTTGCTGACCTTCAGAAAACTCCTCAAGACCTGGCTTTTCGAACAGTAGCAGCACCCCTCACCCCCTAGCGCCTTGAGACCCGCACGGGAAAGTAGTGTGCTTTACAAATGCTTGATTGATTGATTGATTGATTAACAGCGGCATTAGATTGAGGACTATGCAAAAAAACCATCAAATACTTAGCCTCTCTGTCCTTTAAAAATGATTCCACCTAGTCCAAAATTAAGTAAGCACCATTATCCATAGCATGTTCTAAAGATGTTCCTTCAATGGCAAACACTCTAGATCAGTGTTTCCCAAACTGTGGTCCTCGACACATTCCCAGGCGGTCCGTAGGCAACAGTTTTAAAAGCACAGAAATGTTTCTTGTATAATTAGCAGCTTTCCAGCAACAATAAAAGTGTCAAGAGAATGCCAGTGATTAATGTACCTGCTGGAGAGCCAGTAGAGTTTTGTTCAGTGGCAGCTTTGATTTAACTAATGTAGCACAGAGGGTTAATGTGCCTACTGCAAAGAACGTGTAACATGCATCTTAAAAAGCAGTATTTTATGTGCCTAGGTTCGTGGTTACTGCTTTTGTCACAGAGATTCTTTTGTTACTGTGCACTTCATAAGTGACAATCGTAATCTAGCCCAGGGACCTATAAACTGTCATCAAAGAGCTGCTTGCAAACTGCATGGTACCAGTTAGTAACTTATATTTTGTCCCAGTTATTCATTATCCTGATGCTGCTAAAAAGATATATTTGGGTGGAAATACATTTTTAATGTTAAAGTTAATGCTAGCCACTGTGTTATGTTCTGAATCCTGAGTTTGTGCTTTTCCAGACCAAGCACTCTTTAAACATTTTATATACACACTGATGTATGATTCAAAGTCTCTATATGTGTGTGATGTAAAGTGCTCTGACATCCTACAATGTTATGAGAGTTGCTATAAAACAAATGAAATACATTTGACAGAGGGGCTATTACTTCAATATAAAATGTTTCATTTTCCTTTTTTTTAATGCATGGTAAACAGGCTGCTTTTTAAAAAAAAAAACTGCTTTATTTAAAAGCAGTCCAAGACATGGTGGCCTGCAGAGCCCAGCAGGCCACCATCGCTGGGAGGGCTGGCATTCCCAATGGGCTCGCAAATTGCGAGAGGCTCATTAATATTAAGGAACCTCGCAATTTGCGACCCCATTGGGAACCCCAAACAGTGTTAAATACATTGTTGTACATTTCATTTAGCAACTCGCAATTTGCCACTCGCAATGTGTCGCCAATTGCGAGGCGCTAAAAGAAATGGTCGTACATCTGGCCCCAAAATCCTTAGTACTTTGAGTATTTGTTTTGTGTGCACACGTGTGTATTTATTTTGAATTACTGTTTTAATGTTTGAAATTTAATTCATACAAATTGCTTGGGGGTCCCCGGCTTCCAGTGGTGACTCAATGGGGATCCTCAGGAGTCAAAAGTTTGGGAACCACTGCTCTAGATGAAAAATCAGTACCCACTTGAGTATGTGATGGCTCCCCGCCAGCACCAGACAAATGATTACCCAGGCTCTCGTGACCAGGCGGCTTGACTACGGGAACACTCAGCACGTAGGAATCACCGCTCACCTTCAGAGACGACTGCAGGCAGTACAGTATTCAGCAGCAAGGCTAATCTTCGACCTACCGAAGCAGACCCACATCACACCCCACCTTAGAAAACTCCACTGGCTCCTAGTCCAGAAGAGATGCAAGTTCAAGATCAGCCGCGGCCGGTAGTGGGAGTACCGGCCGGGCGGTGACGTGGGGAGGGGGAGGGGCAGGGTGGGGGTAGTAATGTATGGATTACGGACTTTAAAAGGTAAGTAAACATAAAAATTAATAAAACTAATTTCGTTGCACACACAGCATCGCATTTGGTGATGCAGTGTGTGCAACGAAATTCCACAATATATCCAGGGTGTTGTAGCGGTATCCCAATTACAATGGTCGGAATATGCTGGCAGTCCGGGATTTAAATAAATAAAAGCCTCTCAGAGCACACCACTGCAGGACACAGACTGGAATCCCTCTGGAGTATTTACTCAACTCAGCCGCCTCTTCTCGCTATTTGTGAAGGCTTTCAAATCCATTGAACCTCAGCAGGACGCCAACCGGCTTCCTCTAACAAATATCCACTCGATTCAGCCTTATCACGCTATCAGCGACGGCTTTTATTTATACCGCTACAACATCCTGGATACATTGATTTACACCTATTAAAACCTTGCAGTAGAGTCATCCGTCTTTACGATTTACATGTATTCAAGACAGGCATTCTTTAATACTACTGTCCTGATGATGGTCCCACACATCTCAGTTAAGGGATCGAAACGTCGACACTAATGTACCATATGCCTGAAATAATTCTGAAATGTATTGCGCAATGGTGATTATATTTATTTGTATTTATTTTGAAAGTTTTATATAGCGCGAACAAGATCTTTGCAGATATCACAGCGCTTTACAAAAACAAGGGGTAAGAAAAACAAGAGAGAGATTAACAGACTTTTGAGCCCAGAATGAATGTAGGTAATAAATGAGTAGCAAAATAGGGTAGGTACATGAAGGAGCATAGTCAATCAGATAAACAAATAGTGCAAATAGACAATCAGATAAACAATAGTACAAATATGCAATTAAGTCTGTCTACTGACTACTAGGAAACAGATCTTTTTTCGTTTTGCCTGAATTCCCCTTGTCCTATTCTGTTCTTGTGTTTTTCCTTTTTGTGTGTGGTCACTGGTTGTGCCCACTTATTGAAAAGAATTTCGCTATTACCTACATTGATGAAATAAACTCTGTCCGGCTGGACAAAGAACATACTGTCTATTTAGCGTATGTTAATTTGATCACTAACACTCGTTTCTAGGGACCTCTGTCTTTAGTAACAATTACTGTCCTTGTAAGCTGCCTCTGCAAAGCTGGTTGCAAGGATCTACACCACTTGAGGTCGTACCCTGCTTAAAGTGGACTTCGCATGCAAAATCAGTGATCACACAGTGTATCTGAGGCTGTGCATGGGGGCCTGTGTAGAATCCTGAATGCTGGGCCCCACCGACCCTGGCAAGGGTGGCACGCTTGTGCGGGGGCAGATCACGCACAGCGAAAACACTCAGGCTGACACTGGTGTCTGTGTCGGAAGTGACGTGCCCGAGCGCCCGTCCCTCTTTTATTTAGCCCCGCAGGCCACGCCTGGCCTGCGGATGTGGGGATGCGTGTACGTGCGGCAACTAGACCGCTGGCGGTATTACATCCCTATCCAACCATACAAATTTTTCAACAGCAACTGAAAATTAGTTCTTATCTTGACAAATAGTTCAGACAAAAGTCTCAGTACTTGCATGTCCCTTGATGATGGCTTCAGGGTCTCAGCAAGCAGGCATAGTCCTTTAACTTCTGACTCGGTGGTGGATTAGGCCGCAGATTGTACCTCCGGGTGTTGCCCCGGCTACTTTCACTACCTTGATAGGCGTCTCCGATTGCATCAGACGGCGTTTGAGATACCAACGCCGGATCAGGTCTTTCCGTCTGGCTTTCTGGGGGTATGTTATTTTCTTCTCCGGGTGTTGCGGTTGTGTGTGGTTCGTTGTCCTCTTCCGCTGTCTCCGCGCATTGTCTGGGCTCTGGTGGGACCGCCTTGAACCAGGAGGTATTTCGTGACACTTCCTCTTCACCTTTCCTTGCGGTGACCATGGTGCCTTTTGTGGACGTTACTGTCCATATACCCGGCTCATACCGAGTTTGGAATTTCCCTCCAGGACGTCTGTTTCGTATGATCACCTGGGTCCCCTGGCTTAAGTGTCTTGGGGCGGCTCTCTGGCATCGGCTAGCTCGCTGATTCCTTTGTCGCCTCCGTTCCTGTGCTTCATTGGTATTGGCCAAGTCCGGTGTCCATTCCGGGATAGAGGGAAGGTGGTCTCTTCGTTGTTCTTGGAACATGAGGGTCCATGGGCTCTGTTGTGTGGTGCAGTGAGGAGTGCCCCGGTATTCCCATAGAAATTCGTGTAGTCTCTGTTCGGGATCGGCTTGCTCCACCACCGCTATCCGGAATACCTTATTGAGGGTCCGCATAAATCTTTCAGCGTCCCCATTTGCCTGGGGCCATTGAGGCGTGATGCGACGATGTAGGATGCCCCTTGCTTTGAGAAATGTGGCAAATTCGGCCCCGTGGACTGGCGGTCCATTGTCACTCCGTATTTCAGTTGGGTATCCAAACATGGAGAATATTTTTTCCAACGCCGGTCCTACATGTGTGAATGCAGTGGAGACAACCCTCTCCACTAGCGGGTATTTTGAATAGGAGTCAATGACCACGAGCGTGTGTCCTTCCCCCGGGAAGCTTCCAAAGTCTATGCTGACCTTGGTCCAGGGAGATGTGCAGGCTTCTTCCGTGATTACTGGTGCGGGTCTCTCAGGATCGCTCGTCAGTTGGCAGGACATGCAGTTTCTCACGTACTCCTCCACCATGGCTTCCAGTTCCGGGAACCACACCTTTTCCCTCATACGCGCCTTCATTTTCGTCACGCCTTGGTGACCCCCATGGGCGAGTTGTGTTGCCCGGTGTCTCAGGTTCTGTGGTATCACCAGTCGTGGCCCTCTTAGTAACACTCCTTCTTCCGTGGCGCTTAGCTCATGCCGGACCCGCCAGATCTTCGTAAGTGCCTCTTTATCTTCCGCGGTCCATGAGTTGGGTGGGTGCAGGTAGTCGGCCCACGAGCCTTCTTGAACTGCCTGAAGCGACCTCATGTAGATATTGTCAGCGGCAGCTGCTTCCTTGATGTCTTCTATCGTCATGCACTGTGGACATGAGGTGAGGGCCACCCACTGGGCGTATTCCTCGCAGTCGTCGTCTACTGATTCTAGTTCCTGTTGTGAGGGATGGCGCGACAGATAGTCTGCAGGATTTTTGGCCCCTGGGCGGTATACCACCTCCATCACGTATGGCTGTAGCTGGATCACCCATCGTTCAATGCGAGGCGGTGGGTGTGGGGCCGTTCCCTTGAAGTGGGGCACTAGGGGTTGGTGGTCAGTGACCATAACAAAGGAATGACCTTGGAGATATAAGTGGAAATGACTACAGGCCCATTTGATAGCAAGAGCCTCCCTCTCGATCTGTGCGTACCTTGTTTCAGTAGGAGTTAAGGCCTTACTGGCAAAAGCTAAGGCCGTCCACTGTCCGGGTTCATGTTCTTGGGTCAGGACAGCGCCGAGACCTACCGGACTGGCATCGACGATCACCTCCATGCGCTTCGTGGGGTCGAAGTAGGAGAGGGTGGCTTTCTCCAGGAGGGCATTCTTGATTCCCTGGAATGCTTCATCTTCCTTCGGGCCCCACTGCCACGTGGCATCCGTCTTGGTCAGTGCTCGCAGTGGTTCGCCTCGAGTTGCGAGGCCCGGTATGAATCGGCCACAGTAGGTGGCCATTCCGAGAAAGCCAATGAGATACCGAAGTTTAACCGCTTGTAGCGCCGGAGGCCAAGATGGGTACTAAAAGTGGTGATGAATCGGCTTTCCTCCGCTAGTGGTAGTTGATGGTATCCAGCGTTGAGGTCGATTTTCGAAAACCACTTTGATCCGTTCACGTCGGCCACGATGTCATCCATAGTGGGGGTCAGATGTCTCTCCCTCCGGATCGCTGCATTCGGTAACCGCATGTCGATACATAGGCGAATTTCACCCGGTTGCTTAGGCTTTTCTACAATGACCATTGGCGAGACCCACGGGCTGGGCCCCGTGACCTTTTCTATGACGCCTAGGTTCTCCAGTTTTTCGAGTTCCTTTTCCACCAGTGGGCGAAGGTGAAAAGGTATCCTGCGGTGACGCAGGGCAGTGGGAGCGACAGATTTGTCAATATGAAGTTTGACTGGCTCACATTTTATGCAGCCCAGGCCTCTGAATAGTTCAGGGAATCGTCCTAACAGTTCCTCCACTTGATGTGCTCTAATGCGATTGGCAAACGCTATTAGTTTCAGGTCCTCAGCTGTGTGGCTACTTAGTAGGGTGTCTGCTTCTCGGTTGATGATGTGAACCGTCGCCATTACCTCTGACTCGTCGGCCTGAATAGGTATTGTGATTTTTCCCTTGAGAGGCAGCAGTGTGTCCGCTCCGTAGGCGAATATCCTTGTCTTGGATGGTAGTACCTGGGGCCGTGGATGTAGTTTGTTGAATTGTTGCAGGCCCATCACATTGACGGTGGCGCCAGTGTCAATAATGGCCGTGACCTCGTTTCCTCCCATCTGCACAATGCACGTTGGTTGTGGCCGCCGTCGTTGCTTGAGCTCCCGTGCGAGTGAGACAATGTAGGCCTCTTCATCCTCCGACTCCGAATCGTCGTACACCATGGGTAGGTGTCTCTCTGTCTTCGCTGACGGTGGGTCAGCCAGCGACAGCTGACGAATGGCCTTGGTAGGCGTCCGAGATTTCTTGAAGCTCTTGGATGTGTTCTTTCTGCGGCATACCGATGCGAAGTGGTTTGGGATTCCACAATTTGCACATGTCTTACCCTGGGCCGGGCAGTCCTTGGCCACGTGGGGCTCATGGCCGCAATACCCACACCGGGTTCGGGGCGGGTCTATCCGATATTCCTTCTGTGGTGGTCCTCGTGGTTGAGATTGTACTGCGTCAGCCCGTTCGATCTTGATAGTTTCAGTTTTGATCTGGGGTTTGTGTAGTGCCTGTTCCATGGCGGTGGCTCTGACGTTCGAGAGTTTGTGAGATTTGGCCAAAATAAGGATATCCTCCAATGAGATCCCTGGTTTGCACAGAATCGACCCTCTCAAAGTCTTGTCTCGACACCCTTGGATAATCTGCCTCCTTATGGCTCTTGGTTGGTCCTCGTTGGTGGAGCTGGCTAGCTCCCTGACGCGAGTGTGGAATTGGTCTCGCCCTCCCGCTGACGTGCCTGTCCCAATTTAAACACCTCAAAGTCCACGTTTAGTTGGGGGTCGAAGTGGCCGTTGAGAGCAGCAACCGCTGCGTCATAGCTGTCTGCTGCTCCCGTATTAGGTAGATGTTTGAATAGTCTAAATATTTCATCCCCTGCATAGTGTAGTAAGAGTGACCTTTTTACAGCATTGTCAGTCTCTCTTGTGACCACAATGTAATTTTCCAGTCTCTCAAGCCATATTTTCCACCTTGACGAGGCGGTGGATGGATCTTCCGCTTCGCTGAACGGCGGTAGCACCCCCGCTGCGGCGTGCTGAAACGGGATGTTGATGGTGGTTGCTAGTGGGTCGTCATCCCCCATGGTGGCAGTGCGACTGTACTCGTGTAGAGTGGTCTGAGCGTTCCTCTAGCCCCCCTCAACAGGAGAAGGAGTCCAGGACAATGCGTGAAAGCAAGAAAGAAAAGTAAGGACGACAAGCGAGAGGTTGGGATCGCAGACAGAGTTACTGCACACCATCATCCTGACCTGTGGCGTTTCTGTTTCTCAAAAGGTGGCAGTGTCTTGGCTTCTCCCCCCGCACATGCCACGAAATAAAATAAATATAAAAGTCAATAAACGTACTTACCTATACCTTCCCGCCTTCAAGTTCCGACTCCAGACTCCCGATTCCCGCCGTCCTGTTCCTGTTCTTGAATTCCCATGGTGCTCGTCGTCATGCAGGAAGGCTGCAGGCAGCCTCCCTCCCCTCCACCACAGCACAGCGCTGTGATTGGTTCGGCCGGCTGCCCCAACCACGTCATTTCTTTCTGTATGCTGCAGCATACAGAGAACAGGGAGAGTGGGAGGGGTTACTTGAGGGCAGGGGGGAGCGGCTTGCCCACTGTTCTTAATACAGTTAATACTGTCTGTTTGGACAGCCTCTCAGGCTGCCCAAACAGACAGTATTAACAACAGTGGGAAAGCCACTCCCCCTGCCCTCAAGTAACGCCGCCCACTCTCTCAACCAGGAACTTCTGCTTTCTCGCCGTGCGAGAAGGCAGAAACAAATAGTAGTTCTCAGTCTCTACTATTTGTTTCTGCCTTCTCGCACGGCGAGAAAGCAGTGGGGCGGCGCCCAAACGCCCCCATGGAGGATCCGCCACTGGGGGACTGTCATTGGGAGATTGCGGGCCGGAGACTGGGTACCCTGAAGTGGTAACCAGCCCCGCTTTGTGTGACAACTTAGGCCCCCTTAACTTCGCATTGTGTTACCCCCACAGGGTTAAAAGCATACTGCCGCCCATACGATCAGGGTGGGCTAACTGGGAATCCTTACACCCTTTGTTATGATTGTTGGCCTACAAAAGAACTGCCAGAGAGTGCTATAATATTTCCCATGCAAAGGACACTTTCAGAAAGTCATTACCCATAGGAGCTCTTGACACATATGAGCTTTTGGGTGATTTGATCAGGCCTGGGAACTGGATTCATTCATATTGATTATTTATCTTGCCTGGGAACTGGGTTCATTTTTATTGATTATTGAACTTGCCTGGGAACTGGATTCATTTCTATTGATTATTGATCTTACCTGGAAAATGGATTCATTTTATTATTGATCAAGCCTGGAACCTGGAGTTATCTGATTATTGATCTGCCTGAAACTGAGATAAAGATATTTTGATTTTTATAAGTCATTGCTGTAGTGTCTTCTTGTGCGTGTTTTACTGTGTCATCGTTGTTGTGTGTTGCACAAATACTTTACACATTGCCTCTGAAGTTAAGCCTTCCCGCTCTGCGCCAGGCTACCCTGTCGGAAGCGGTGGTCCATTACTTGGACTAGGGTGCCTACCCCGGCCAACTAAAGACCCCAGTTCTAACACTTTTCAAATCAAAACCACCAATATTTCCAGAGCAAAACTTTACTTTTCTTCTAACAATCAAACCTTTCTCACCATCCACATCCACAATTAAAATAATTTTAATGATCTCATCAAACACACTTTGAACCTCTGACTGTTGTAATAAATTCATTTTCACAGGATTGCTCAGCCTACACCGATACACAAAATGACCAGTTTTCTTACACTTAATCCACTTCTTCCCTTGTGCAGGACAATACGTGTTATATCCTATATGTATACTGGAAACACACCTATTCCAAGCAGTGTAGTTGAACCACACCTATAACAAGAAGTTCCTTTGAAAAATGATTTGCTGCCCTTATTACTATTGCTCTCCTGAACGTTATTCAATGCATTAACACCCATTTGTTCAGCAGGCACATTCTCGCCAGCAATCACTCTTATAGACTCCAAGGAACATTCTTGACCTTTATCTATTTTAGTAGTCTCCTCTAATGTGGGATTTGTGCAACATAACATATATTCTTCTACTTTTTTTTATGCACAATTTAGAAACATTCTTTCCCTTATATATAATTCAATGGAATTTTCAAATCTACACGTGCTTGCTAAAATCCTCAGTGAAGCAACATACTGATCAAAACTTTCACCTGAGGATTGTTCAATGGAATAATTTCTTTTTTTTTTAGAACAACTCTAGGTTTTTCAGAGAAGTGTAACGCAAGTCGATTAACGTATTCAATATATACATTCCATCTTTTTTTAAATAAATCTTTTTAATAAGCCTCTAAACACTGTTATAATCTGCATAAATAACACTGTTGAACATTTCACTGCACTCTCTTGCCTCCCTCCACCCCTTTGTAATCCTCATCCAGTGCGAGTTACAAGAACGTTATCTCTGTGCCTGGATCACCCCCTCACTCTCGGTCTTCGGTTGTACATAGATTGCTCCTTAAGATATTCCAACCCTTCCAGATCTTCTTCCATTTTCTAATACAAACCTCTTCTTTCATAGACCACCCATTCCGCCATCATACACCAGTCCATATCTTGTTTCCACGTCTCCATATCTGGTGGCTGAGCGGATCCCCAAGCTTTTGCGATGATACTGTTTGCCACTGATAGACCCATCGTCATCCATGTCCTGCATGCCCTAGTGGCATCAGTCTCGTCCCAAATGTAAAAAAATGCATTGCTTTGCTGATACACTGATGCCAGCACCTCCCACGCCTCTCAGGCTGCCGATCACTGCCCCCCAGTATTTCTGTACAAGTGGGCAGTCCCAAAGAATGTGGAAGAAGGTGCATATCTGCCTATACATTCCAGCTTCATACATCTCCAGCTTTAGCCTCTGTAGGTCTCAACTCAAGAAAAAGTTTCTGTGCTTCTGTACCAAGGCAATTAAATAGGAATGCAAGTTTCCTAGTGGGTGTCTAGTTCACATCACCAATATCTACTAAATAATTCTGGAACACTCAATACCAGTGTTTCCATTCCTGTGGTGGTCTGCCTGGATTTTACCAGAAATATGGTAATTGTTGAATATGACTGCTGCTGGCTATGTTCAAGTCATGTAGTCGCAATGGTAAAGAGAGTAAATACTTGTTAGAATTGGGGGTCTCTGGTTGGCGCAAGTATTCACTTGTGACAAGCAGGGACCCTCTCCTCTAAGTCAGGGCGAAGGATGACCCCTTAGAATTACCCTTGCTCACCCTCTAGGTGCGTGGCATGAGCAGCCAAGGCTATTCTCCAGGCGTTGTTAGTTAAGCATTTGTATTAACACACACAGTAAATATACCAATCCCCCCACAAATGGACACCAGGCTGTAGTTATATAAAAATACGTTCTCTTTATGTAAAAATATCTCTGCAGTCAAGTATTTATCACAAGACCATTGATAACGTTTTGCTAAGCCACAAGGTTGTAAATAGGCAAGTGTACTCTTTGTTTACAGTTCAAATATTGCTTCTTAGTCTCTTTTACTGTTCTTAGTCCCTGAGGCCTCTTTAGGACTCCCTGGCCGCTTCTTAGCGCTTCTGTGCGCTTTCCTTGGTGAAAATGAGCAAGACCCTACCGCGACTCACGCATCTCGCGGTGCGGTTGAATGGAGACCAGAGAGGGGCCTTGAGAAACCCTGGGCCTTTTCCGGAGGTGGGGGCTCTCAGCTGCAGTGAGGAGCAGGGAGGCCTCGAGGAATCCAGGGCCTAACCCAGGGCCTAACCCAGGGCCTTTTCCAGAGGTGGGGGCTCTCAGCCTAGAGGAACCCAGGGCCTAACCGAGGAACTTCTCAGAGGTAGGCACGTACCTTTGTGATCAGCGTATGGGGAAAAAAAACATTGCCCGAGCCCGGTGAAGATCCTTGGGAGGAGGCGTCCGGACTTGGGGGACCTGTTCTCTGGGTCTTTGGGGTCCGGTGGGGGCTTCAGGTGGGAGCGTGGGGGGCACACCAGCGAGCCTCCAAGGCGAGGTGACACGGTGATTTCCCACAGCGGGGGAAGGGCGGCTCGGCGGAGCGGGGCTCTTCCTCGGCAGGGACAGGGAAACACAGTTGGTCACGGCCTCGAGGAGGCGCTGGGGGCACCAGGGTCAAGGCTCCGGCTGGGGCAGAAATCCTCACAGATACCGGCAGACGAGCAGAGAGCAGGTTGAGCCAGATGATCCTGTGGCTCAGGTCAGGGGGCAAGCTCAGTCAAGCCCTTGGAGAAAGTTTCTAGCACAAGTCAGCAACGTCTTTTCATCAAGTCTTTTCCTCTCCTTCCTCAGCAAGGCAAGCAGCAGGCCAGTCCTTCCAGCGTCTTCTTCTCCTTCTAGTTGTGCAGAGGTTCTTTGTGGGAAACAGGATTCTGATTTACAAGGAGCAGGGCGCCTACTTTTATACAGAGTTTTCTTTGTTCTCCCAGGCCAGCGGGACCGTTGCATAACTTCATTGAGTCTCTGAGCACTTGTTGGGTGTACTCTGGGTTCTGCTTTCAGTGTGAGGGGCAGGCACATCAGACGCTCCACAGGAGGTGGAGCCAGCATTGTGTGGACAGGGGCAGCCAGGAGTACCTTGATGACAGTGCTTCGCCCTTCCTGGGCCAGGTGCCGGCTGAGTCATCAGTCGCTTCCCAAGGGGGCGAAGCCAGCATTGTGGTGGCAGAGCACAGCCCTATTAAGAGTCCAGGGGCACTCCTACCTCCCACTAAGGTGTAATCCTTGCATTCACCACCTGTCATCCCCCAGCCCTGTCACTCACACATCCCAGACAGTCAGATACACATACTAGCAGAGGCGGGCTGAAATGGTTAGGCAAGCAAATGCTAACTTTCTAAAAGTAGCATTTGCAAACACAGGATATTAAAATAAACTTTACTAAAAGAAGTATTTTATTATTCTGAGTTCAGGCATACTAAACTTTACTTTCTAACATGTTCCCTGAGCCTGCTGGGATTATAGAGTGTAATAATTCCAGCAGCCCATCTTGGCCTAAGAGAACAGGTAGCCTTACAATAGTGAAAAACGACTTTGGCTGTAATTCACTATTAGGACATGCCACACACATCAGAGCATGTCCTACCTTACACTTACAATGCACCCTGCCCTTGGGCCTACCATAGGGGTGACTAATATGTAGTTAAGGGAAGGTTTAGGGGCTGGCAAGTGTGTGCACTTGCCCAGCCAGCATGACAGTACCAGAGTGCATGCAGGTTCTGCAGTGGCAGATCCTAGACACATTTTCAAGGCTGCTTCTGTGGGTGGCGCAACCAGTGCTGCAGGCTCACTAGCAGTATTATCATTTACAAGCCCTGGCACTCCTGGTGCACTTTACTGGGGACTGACAGTAAATCCAATGAATCAATCAGGAACATCAATCATAGCTACACTTTACATAGGGAGAGCATATGCACTTTAGCACTGGTCAGCAGTGGTAAAGTGCCCAGAGTCATTAAACCAACAAAAACAGGTCAGAGAGAATATTGGAGGAAGGCAAAAAGTTCAGGGATGACCCTGCCAAGAGGGCCAGGTCCAACAATACTGAATGCCCAGAAATGCTGTGTAAAACCACCTTAATGATGCAAGGAGACCAGTTGACTTATTTTGTGATTCCTCTCTCCAGTCCCTGTTGCATACTTATAGAAAGCTCTTACGTCAAAAACCTAATTAGAAGGATTTGGTTAAACACGGTATCCTAGCTTTTGTTCGTCGGGTGATAATGATACAGCGTAAAAGCTGATCATGCTATATACATGACACATAAGCCATCTTGACAACGAAAACATAAATGTGCACTTTGCACACGTCTAGAAAAACAACACTGAAACTGAGAACAGTTGTACCAGCACCCTAATAGTATGCTTGACTGGGTAGAGAGAGTAGGATTAACCAAATGGTGTAATTAATAAGTTTAGTAACTGATTACCTATATTCTTAACAAAGATTTAATAAAAACTAATGATGAAACTTAGCATTTTTATTGACTTCATTAAAGAGCGTCATAACAAACTCTACAATGGTGCAATTCATGCATGCAATGTGCTATGTGACTGAAACTTTCAGTTCAAGTCCCCAACGTTATAAAGATCTTTCAATCATAGAAACAATTTAATTTTTGATATTTAGAAATAGTTTACATGTTAGTATTTTTTGAAAATTTGCTAGTTGGCCACAATGACAGTTGAAGATTTCTGTGTAACAGTCACTGACAACCTTACACAATGCATATATGATATATTAGTTTTTACTTCGTGATGCTTGACCTTAATGAGAAGTTTATATTATTAAATAAGAAAAGCTAACTTTAAAATGCAGTGAATTGGTTTTCTCCTTAGGCTACATTATTTCATAGACTTGCGCAATGGACTTTGATATGTTTCCTCAAATATTGCTTATTTTTTCTTGTCCATGCAACATTCTTTAAGTGACAAGAGACTTACTTACAGTATTTCTTAGCATATTGTTGGACTTGACCCATTACCCCCAAAATTTTTCGCTTTTCACCCCCCCTAATTTAGGATGTCTCCCCCATGGTAAAGAAAGTTGTATAGGCCATGTGCGGTACGAGATCCCCTTTGTAATGTGAAAATGTAACGCAATGGTGTGAGCACTTATTTCCCCCCATTGTAAAAACGCGCCCTGGTGAAATGTCGCATTTAAAATGGATGCCATTGCTATGTGTTGGGCCACCTGACTGCAGTGGGTTAGAGGTCTAGTTGTTTGGTACCCAGCAATCCCAGCATTTGGAGGGAAAGCTTGGCACCCAGGGTGCTCTACTCCTCCCCCTGAGCCAGTTAGAACTAGTTCCCCTGAGAATTCCAGAAGCTTCTGGCACTGCCTGGAAGGTGGGGTGAGGGGCATATAAATAAGGGGGATGTGCCACCATGTGCTGAGACAGAGCAGGGACAGGAACGTGAGGTGACCTGCTGCCAGGGGATACTGCCACTTGGGCTTTTGTGCTGGACTCTGCACCCTACTAGAACCCCTCTGCTGTCCCCAGGGCTAGTGGAGCTCCACTGCAGGAGTTTAGGCTGCTGTGTAGGAGGAGGGCCATGCTACAGTGGAGGATGGTGTACCCCTACCGCCCTGTTTTGATGAGTTCCCACTAACTGCTGACCTGGCACAGAAGTGCCTGCTGCTCTGTGCCCTGGCCCCTGAGGAAGAAAGGAGTGCCAGCCTAGGTTCCTGAGGCTGCGGGGACCTTGCACCACACGAGCGCTATATCTAAAAACTGCTGGAAAGGAAGGAGCACCTTGGACTGGACCCCCCAGGAGGTGAAAAGCATTTCCCTGGGGCCCCTGAGGCTGGCTGTGGGGACTGTCCGCCCCCCCTTGTGCTGTGCTACTGGAAGCGCTGTCTGTCAGGGCTGGGGAAGAAGTGCTGCCTGTTAAGCGCTATGCTGCAGAGTCCTACCACGCTGTGTTAACAGAACTGTGCAGCCCCGAAGCGCGGTATGCTGGAGGAGTTGTGCCTATCAAGCGCTGTGTTGTTAGAAGCGCTACCCCTTTTAAGCGCTGTGCCAAGAAGAACTGAGCCTGGTAAGCGCTATACTCCATGACCGCAAAGGAGGTGAGAAGCTTGCCGCCAGGGAGAGCCACATGTGTGCTGATCTTCAACTGTATTGGTATAGCGGGTGCCTACCCCGCTTCATGGATAACTTATAGGTGGGTGCCTACCCCGCGCTTTGCCCGCAAGAAGCACCGCCGCCGCCCGGGGCAAGGAAAAAGAGAGCGATGTGTCTGCACCCACCCCCGCGGGTGCCTACCCCACGTTGTGGCGCTCCTATGCAAATTTAACTTAATGGGTGCCCACCCCGTGTATTGCCACCCTTTTGCACCACTTAAAACTGACAGGAGCCTACCAAGTACTTCGCCACCACTGGAACTGCTCCCGATCACCGTCGCCGCCCGGGTCCCTGAGGGTAAGCGCTGTGGCCGAAGAAGCGCTGCGTGACCCCCGATCACCGCCGAGGCCCGGGAGAGATGAGAGCTGCTGCGTGGGCCTCGCCGCACCGAGAGACAAGAGGGCGCCGCTGAAGATTTCCACCGCTGCCCCCGGAGCCTGGGGAGGGCCGCCACGGTAGAGGAAGGGCCACAGGAGGCCCTGGAGCGTTCCACGAGGCCGACGTCATCGGCCGTGTCTGGGGGCAGGCGCTACCTTATTGGTCCCTGCGGCTGCGCCCACTGGAAGGCACCACCTTATTGGCTCTTGGGCCCAGCCCTTTAGAAGCGGCGCAGCCATTGGCGGAGGCTGCTGCGCCCCCGCCAGAGCCGCGCAAGGTTTGGCTGCCGGCCCGGAAGTCAGCCAGAAGACCCGTAGAGGAGCAGAAGGCGGCCAACCTCGGAGAGGGCCGTCTGGAAGGTGCTGCTGCCGGCGGGGCTCCCGTGTCAGTAGGGGAAGCCCCGCGCCTGCTGCCAGCCTGCCCGGGAATGAAGAAGAGTCCCGGTGGTGATCCCGCAGCCCCAGAGAGAAGCCGAGACACCCTGAGGAGCCCAGTGAGTAGGGCTCGGTCAACACGTGGTTGGGGGGGTCTGTCGGGGCACAGGGTCGGTGCCCGCCCCCCGGGAACAGTGGTTTTGTTGTGGGGGCTCCCCCTAGGCCCCGAACTAATTGGGCTGGATACCACTGCCCTGCTGGACAGTGGGCAGTGACAACCATTGGGGCCACAGTTTTGAGACTTGAGGGGCCTCAAGAATTCTGCAAAGTGAAGGGCCATGTTTGACCTCATGTAGTTCAGACCCAGGTTGGCCCTGATTGACCTACAAAGGCCTAGAGTGTGAGGGAAACATTATTACAGGTCTCCTGAACTGGGCCTGAGTCTGCTCAGTTAAGAACTGTTGTTGCACCCCCAAGGGACCTGTGGCCTTGATAATACCGAGGGTGTTTCACTAGAGTTTTGGATGCCCATCATTACAGGGGGAGGTGTTTGTTGCTCGGGCGTTGTACTCAGGATTACTGCCAAAGGGATGTTTTTCTTCCTAGGGTTTCCATGTTACCTTTTCATGCATAATGGGCTTTTGCTCCCCTGGTAATGGTTTCCCCCCTGATGCAGATCCTGAGGGCTATTGTTATGCTAATGGAATATGCCTCCATGTTCATCTGCCTTACACCCATGATTTAGGCCTATGCCTGATGTCAATGCTGGGGGCCTAATGTTCCTTTTTGTAGGAGACGCTGATGCAGGTCCTACTGTGTGTTATGCCTAATGTTTATTTTTATGCGGAGTGCCTGCCGTTATATGCCTACTGATGTTCTATGCCATACGAGGTTGCTTTATGCCTTTTTTTCCCTACAGCCTGGAAACTAATGGACTTACCCTTTTTCTTCTTTTTTCCATTACCCGTGTAAATAATCCCTCGTGTATATATTGCCCTGGCGCTAGTTGGCGCAACATTGTGATTACTGTGGTTTACTTTTGCAGGTTGGAGACAATACAAGAGTTATTCTTTTTCATCCAAACCGGTGTTGTGTCTCTTTTTGTGCTGTGCCTGGTGTGTCGTCTGTGCGTACTGCGTGGATGCTTCACACATGTCCTCAGGAATTTGGCCTGCCCGCTCTGCTCCATGCTACCCCCCGTAGAACTGGTAACCCCATTTCTAACACATATGAATAGTGGGAACTCTACCTTTGGACTATATCCATGTAGAGGAACAAAGTAAATAAGCTTGTTGTGAACTAACCTGTGAGGATGAAATGGACAGTAATTTCTCATAATCAGCATGGGAAAGTATGCTGGAGTATCAATTTGTACATAGAGAACGGAAAAATTATCATTTGGTGGTCAGAGCATTGAGGGACGACTATTGATGTGATAATGAACAATTTTGGACTATAATGAATAACTTTTCTAGGAGGAGGGAACCGCCTTCTTTGCACACACTTTCCTCGCTTGTTCAGAAAAGCAATTTGCGTCTTGCAATTTGTAATTGGAGGGCAACCCCCTTCACTTTCCTTGCCTTCAGCCTGCCTGACAGACTTTCCTTTTTATGGCCCTTGCCCTTTTGCCCTTGCTGATATACTTGCCAGCTGGACGATTTGGAGCAGTTAGGTGAGAGAACAGACTTGAACTTCCCTGATTTATGCTCCATTCTCCTTGCCCATACCATGACTTTAACTTGTTCCCTTTGCCAATGCTAAGAGAACTCTTGTGAGACCCTCCAGGATTTCGCAGTTTGCAAAATAATTGCGAACTTGGCACTTTTGTAAAAAGGCAGCGCTTTTTACAAAAGTGCTTACGAAAACAGGTCTAATTAGGGCTTGGGCGGGAGAAAGCTGCAGCAGTCCTGTCTCCTGCAAGAAGAGCCAACAGAGTAACAATGGGGACCAAATCGCCTGCAGGTATGTTGAGGAAGAGGTACTGGCTAAGAGTGTGTTAACTTTCAGAACAGGCAAATGATCCCGTTCATGCACCACCTATGCAGGGCAAGTCTGGCATTCTGTTCTCAGCAACAACGTGCAGGCAGCAAGGGTTTTTTTGTCAACTCCAAGCTGTGCCCAAAATAAAGGGCTAGTTAAGGGGCCATCGTGCAGCTCATTTTGATCGAATATCCTGACTGGACGTGGCCTGGAACCTCACTTAAATGCAAGTACAAGGGAAACAAAACTGAAATAAAAGCACACAGCTTATTTCTTCACAGGTACTTAAGAGAGGCATGCTTTGGAGTTTGTTCAGCCCCTTTCTCTAAGTATGTACATGCACTGTAAGAATGTCAGATGTGTTGGTCTGTCCAAGTACTTACAAAAATAACAATTTAAATAGTACTATTTTATTTCTTTTATAGCGCTACTCATCCCAATGGAAGTTGTCAGAGCGCTTTATATAACATACAATCAATGTACAAGATGTGTTACATGAGTTAGTGAGGGTTATAATGTGTAGGAGTCACATGTCCTGCCCAGCTCAATGTGCTGTATTAGAAAGATTACAATTTATGAACTGCAATTAACAAAAGGATCTCCGTGTTCAAAGCAGTAACTTACTTACCCAGCTACATAAAATAAAAATCTCTCATTTGCATGTTACGTGGTGTGCTTTGCAGGAGACACATTAACCTTCTATACTACTTTGATGCCCTGAGATTTACTGAGCACCTCTGTAGCAGATGCCTTAACCCCATAAAATATTTTAAAATGCAGACCTTGCAAGCAATTAAGCACAAGAGATCTACTGTCATGTTTCTCCTTGTTGATAATTTATTTGTGGCAAGGTTTAGAAAAAAATGTTTTATTAGTTGAGGCCCAGATTTTGCATCGCTATTGCACAACTTATTTTGGCACAGGTCCAAAGCAAAATCGAATTTCTTAAATCTCATAATGCGCTTAAATGCACTCATGATATACCTGAGAAACATATGTGTGACGTCTTAATATCTGATGTCACTGCCAGAGAGGTCACTTCCTGTTATCCCAAGTGCAATGCCACTCATCGTGGCGTCATGTGCTATGGTGGCATGCGCCACGATGTCACCTGCAAACTCCCTAACTTGGTCAGTCCCCCCACTTCTTTTCTTAGGACTTGTGCCCTGGGGAAGGGGGTGGTGGTGGGTGGAAGGTGGGGGTGAGGGGAGTCTTTCAGTTTAATCACTTGTGCAACTTGTTGTGTACTGCACAGTTATAAAGTGCATGAGCAGACGGGAGAGAATTGAATTACAGCAAACAAGGGTGTAGGCTTGTAAGCAGAGCTAGTGGCAGGAGAGTGGAAGGGTTGATGCCACTGGTCAGGGTAGGGGCGACGAGAGTAGACAGGAAGCAGAGAGCAGTGTTGGGCCCAATGCATCCCCTCTCTTCTTGTTTCGGGACCCAGCAGGGGTGCATTTAGGCTTGCAAGAGTGTCTTAGACTCTCGCGGGCAGGCCCATTTAAAAGTAGAGAGTTATGATTGGCCCTGGGATATTTATTTTCCTTGGGCCATCTCTCTCCTACGGAAATCAGAGTCCCAAAAGTTCTCTAATTGGCTACCAGCAACATGAGAAAAATGCCAGCCATTACAGGACTCAGGGACTTAGCATTACAAACAAATACTCTCAGACACTTTAAACATGCCTGCTTGAAAGTGGAATACTCTGCTAAAACAGTTTCCATGGATTTAAGACTGAAAAGGAAAGATTACGACTAAAATAAAGTGCCGCAATAATGCTGCAAAATAAAAAATGTTGTGCTGCTAAATTAAAAATGTTGTGCTGCTAAATTTGCAAATCTGTGCCCCAATATCCGGGGAGGTCTGCATTGTGAATCCTTCCCCTGCCTTTGTTGATGGTAGAAATCTTTGGCGATTGGAACCACCCTCTTATGGATGACTATATTTAGCAATAGATTTACTTTGGCAGATGCGTAATTTTATATTTTGAGCTGTAAGACTCATGACAGAACTTCCTATAATGTTACCTATCTGCATTGATTTTGGATCTTTAATTCAATAACCAAATTATCTAAATTTATCTGAGTCTTTTATTGTGTCTTAAAGTTCTTTCTACAGAAACTGTGCTTAAAATTATCTGATTTCTAATGCATGTTAGAGAGTGTTATAGTCTGAGAATAGTGTACTTAAACCTGGTCTCTAATTCGTGAGTTGGCTACCAATTCATGGTCCTCTTTGGGTGGTCGACAGTGGGACATCCTGATATCTCTCTCCTCACTACGACGAAGAAAGGTCCATCTGAGGACCATCGTCTCTGAGGGTGAAGTATAGAATAAAAAATGAAAGAGGTTTCATGTATGGCCCCAGTGCTAGGTTGATCTGAAAATAAAAGTTTGCGCCGCAACATAAATAACCAGAACTGCCTGTGCACGTCACGCTACACAAACAACTGTGCGTGACGTGTGCAATGATGTGTAACAGGCTATAAAGGAAATTGCCTGACCTTACTGTTACCAATGGTGCACGTGTGGCAGCATGCATGGTGTGCTGCCTAATGACTCTGGCGCAAAGCGTGATGACAGTCTTGACACCAGCTGCCTGACCAGTGCATCAAGGTCATGCCAACAACCAACGCTGAGCAGTAGCGAAGGTCTGTAACACATGGACAGTTGAGAAGGATGAAAATCAGCTGATGAACTCCTGCCATGAATCGCTGTATACTTTAATATGTAATGATGTATGTGGCACAAATAAGAATCCTCCAAAGCGAGTAGGTAATTATTCAGATATTTATTAAAAGAGAGGTAAAAAAGTAGAGCCATCAGCGCATTTCCAGTGTCCAACGATCCTGGCACCAACTGACAGCAGTTTGGTATGGAAAGCGAACTCCAAACGAGTTACAAGAATGCACAAGGCACGAATACATATTAAAAAAATGCAGAAAACATGAATACTATGCAGAAAGAATAAGTTAATTAAACAACAATACCCAAGGATGCAACACCACCTCTGCACAGTGGGTGGCCCCAGTGCTAATTGTGGGAATGACCGACTTTGACTAGGCGGCTTGATTTGACCTGTTTGTTTTATTTCCCTTAATGATTAGCCTGCACCAGACCTTTGGCATTTGGCATTCTGCAGCCATCATATGGCTGCATTGGGCCCCAAGACCAGTGGGTCTTGGCGCTACAGCACCTGCTGCACTGTTGATAGATATCAACAGCATTTTCTGAAAGGAGTCCCTGCAGTGTGCAAACAAGATAAAGAGCCAAAAAACTAAAATAAAAGGCACTATGTACTACGCTCAAAATAGTTAACACAGCAGCCAAATTACATTTAAGAAATTTAAGTCAGTTTGTGAGGCTGTCAACTGCCCTTCGACCTCTATAAGTTATTGAAGGAGGTCATCATCCTCACGGCTATAATGTGCTTTGGGACATGTATGAAGTGAAAATTCACTCATGAGAAATCGTGAGCTGGAATAGACTTGAGATAACGGCCCCTCGCGGCCCCTCGCGGCGGGATGCCTGACTTTCACCTTGTGGATACCCTGCTATCTCACAGGGGAATACCAGGAAGGGTTCCCTAAGCAAGCGCCGGGAAACCCACTGCGGGTAGCTGTGCGCTATATAAGCTCAACTACATTTACATTTACATATTTAGGCCCTAACATCATTTGCATAATCACTTGTATTGCCTTACTATTTGGAGCATTGGGGAGGGGGGAGGGGCGGTGGGAGCAGCACCGAACAATGTGACTTTTTGAAACACTATTTTTACATACTGCTTTTAAAAGAAACAATTATTAATTGTGAAGTATTAAATACGACATACTGAAATACTAGTTTTCTTATTTTCCATATTTTATCTAAAGTAGCCAGCAAGTTGTAATTGATAATCCAACTTAATTATTCAAATAAGTATGCCAAATGAGTCTCAGGTGACCAATGTCTCTTTATTTATTTTTTAGAAGCAGCACCTGGTCCTTTAAGAGACACAATCTACTTTTTTTAGGTTGAGCCTGAGCCAGCGCGCAAGCGCTGCTCTGAGGATGATCTGTTGTAGTTCAGTACGGGAGAGAAGCTGCGCCTACTCCCCCACCCATATTTTTAATTGGCTTGTGTCTTTGTCCTTCGTAAATGCTGTCTTTTGATTTCTAAATAGGCTTGTTAGTCCCTCCTTAGTATGGCCATGCTGTCATTTGTCACCTCCCAGGGCTACTGCCCCCTTTACTTGGTTGTTACATGGTACATGTACCATTTTATTTATTGAGTTTCTCCTACTTTAAGCACAACTTGCTTTGTTTACATTCAGCGGTGCGTGCTTTTCCTTTTACAGCAAAAAACACAGTTGATGGACAGAATGTAGAACAATGTCATACATTCACCCCAGTACAAGGATCTGGGCCTAAATCCATTGTTTTTTTGCACTCCACACCACCCTGTGTTAGACACTGGCTATATGCAAATCAGCTCTGACCCTGTGCCTCATGAGAACAGTCCAGTCCGAACTACCAAGCCATGTCTTTCCCAGACCGGAATCAAGCATCCAAGGACCGGTTTCTGGCTATCAGCTTTCATCAGCCTGGATAGCTTGACTCCAGTGGTGTGGAGAGCCTGGGACTCGGAAGCTTGTTTCCGGTCCAGGCAAGACATGGCTTGGCAGTTCGGGCTGGACTGTTCCCATGAGGCATAGGGTCAGACTGATTTGCATATAGCCATGTCTGAACTGGGGTGGCAGAGTGGGCTAAAGAACGGTGATGGATTAAACCCAGATCTTTTGACTGGGTGTGAGTGTTTGATTGATTCAGATGCTCTGTCCATCACCACCCCTTTTTGTACTTCACTTTTACAGCAGCAGGAACAATTCAGTCATTTGTTTGCAATGCCATAGGTTTCACATTTAAATGCGAGACCTATAGCATTGCAAATATTTTTTTTGCCAGAGCTGCTGGTGGCAGGTTTCCAGCTTATAAAGTTTCAGGCTACACAGTGTCGGTCGCCCTGCGACTGAGCAATGTTTTTCGGGGCAGTTCAGCAAACTCTTCCGGTGCAGCTGGGGTTGCTTTCTTCAGTATTAGATGGCCGTGCTGCTCGTTACAACCAATCACAGGAGTTTAACGGGAAGTGCATTACAGACACTCCCAACACGGCGCCCTGGTCTGTCCATCACAACACAGCTTTCCCAATTATCTCTCTCTCGCTGGCGATGGTTAGAGATGGAAACGAAGAAAAAGAAGAAGCCTGGTTTTCTTGGGGTGATAGGTAAGTGCACGCTCGGGTTTCTCTTTCAAGATTGTCATGTCAACATCAGTGTTGCTTCCTCTAAACAAACTCAATAGAAATTGAAGCAAACTGATTTCACGGTGTCACTTTGGGCACTTAATTTTCTTAATATGTTGAAGTGTGCACTTCAGTTCGTAAAGCGTATGTTTGACGCTTAGCTCGAAAGCTCCATAATGTTGCACACAAGTGAAAGTATTTAGTATTATTGTGATACATTTGAATGTTAAAACAATTTGCGCCACTTTGCATGAGCCCATGACAGCAGCAGCTAACCTTCGAAGTCCATTGGGAGGGAGGAAAGGGGGGCAAGCACACCGACCACCATTTGTGTGTGTAAAAGGCCGCTTTATTGAAACAGGTGCACATCACACTTTATTAAAGCTGGCAATCTGCCTTACAAAACTAAAACCTCTCTAAACATCGAATTACCTGACCCCCTTTACTTTTCCTCCCCCCACCCCTACAATTCCCACATGATAAAAATCCCCCACCCTGCAAGATCCAATATATAACTTCAAATACATTACATAACACACAATTTTATCACATACATTATAACTCCAACCCTCCCAAGACCTACAGTCCTATTTGCCTTCTTGCAACTGTAACTAACTACCCTCTAATGTAACTTCCAAATTGCTTAACCTTTCCCCGCTCCCGTTCCCCAACTCCCCAAGCTTAACGATAAATTACCAAACTACAGCCAAACTTGGCCAACTTCAAAAACGACTCCGCCAGCACCTGTTCCAAGCGACAACCTTACATAACATACCCCTATGCACTTGTTCCAAACAAAGCCCCCTAACCAAAAACTTTCGTGCAAAAAACGCCTCCCCCAAAAACCCTAAGCCCAGGGAGGGTGGGCAGGGACAAAAAAAATCTAACTACCATGCTCCCAGCCACCAGGTCACCAGTACCTAAAATGGTGGCGGGGAAAGCGCAGGCACCCCCTATATACCCCTTGGGCTTCTACTACAAACGTAGGCTGCCTTTGGGCTACTCCCCAAGCAGCCCAAATCAGCAAAATGGCCGCTCTCGCGCTCGCCCCCCCTTCCCCCTCCCAAATATGCCCGGGGGCAGACCTCGCGGCTCGGCTGCCCACCAAGCCCCCCTTGCGCAGCTGCTCATAATTGCATTGTTGCTTTCCTATTTATTTGTGACTGGCTCATTACATTTGATAAACATCCATCCCTCATTCAAGCTAATTGCTTCTTCATTAGAGATGATAGCGCTTTAGAAGGATAACCAAAGAAGGAAATATTGCTAAAACACCTGCGAAATAAGTTCTCTTCATTTGCTATGTGCTGTGATCCTACACAGGTCCCATGTTATGTGCAGCACCGTACACTATTCCTGCTGTTTTTAGAATGCCAAAGGCACTCTGCTTTCAGGGATATGTAGTTTTGTGTGGCAACATTTTAGTAACATCCTGTGATTCTGGACAAATCACTTAATCTTCCTGTGACAAAATGCATGTGTCCTTATTTAATGTAACTGGTGCTCATGTAAAGCGTTCCAATACCTTGTAGTCGAGTTTGCGCTGTATAAATAAAACTGCAAAAAACAAAGTATGACGTCAAAGCGCTTTTGGTTAAAAAGCCAAGATGACATAGTGCTATTTAGCTGCCGTTCTTCACACCGTTAATTTTGATGTATTCAGGGCTTTCATTAAGTCTACAGGGCAGGCAGGTTCTTAGATGTTTTCAAAACTTGCATGGTGCATGGTTTTACAGTGGAAAGCACTGGCAGGTTATTGTTGTGGCTGTCAGACATCGCAGAATTGGCAATGCCCTATGATGGCTGGCATGAGGCTGCCTGAAGGGCTGTCTCTTTGCAAGACTGGTGGGAAGTGCAGGGCTGGAACGCAACAAGATTTGTATAGTGCAAGGGCAATGTCACAGTCAATGTTTCATGACTGGCATTGCAAAGGGGCCATGGCTGGTATTGACGAGTGCTGGCAGTCTGCATTACAGGCAGATCGCAATGCTGTCTTCATTACCAAAAGTGTGCAAGGATAGCAGAGAGGGTTCAGTGCTGCACGAGCACTGGTGCACAAGGCCACGTTTGCACACAAATGTCACTAGGGCTGATGGTGTGAGGGGCATCTTGAAGGACTGTCTTTGCAATGCTGTCTATGCAAAGCTACCTGCAGGGCTCTCTGCGCAAGGTGATCTCTTTACCTTTATCCATGTATAGCCACAATTGATACTTACAGGGAAAAGCAAATAAGGAAGGAGAATGAAGAAACCCTCAGTCACGCATGTGTGTGCGTGCGTGCGCGCGTGTGTGTGTGTGTCTGTGTGTGTTACACTCAGTGTTTGGGAAAGAAGAAAAGGGCTTCACTGAGGACTTTGTGACTTGATGTAAATTTGCTCTCCAGCCAGAACTGAAAAGCTGACCCAGCCCCACCAGCCTCTCTTGGAAATTATTCTCCATGCCTGCCCAGAGATCCCCGGCCCCTCCTTTACAGCTCTGCTCTTTTCTCTGTACCGGGGCCTGCAAGAGGAGCTTGGACTGCCGCTGAAGTTGAACTCCACAAACATCAAGTAAGTTGGGAAAATAAAATATCTGGTGCATTTTTTTTTTTTAAATAAACGGAAAATGTCGAATGTCTTATCTGCTGTTTTTTTATGTTATTTTCTTTCAGTGTGTAGTGCCCAGTAGTGCGGGTGTGTAGATCTGTGTCTAATGGGCTGGGTAACATGAGAGTTATTTTATGTTAATGTATATAGTGTACCTGGTTAATTGCACAAAGCAGCTTGGGAAGCATAAGGTGCATTACAAATTTAGAAACACCTAAATATGTCCATATGTGGGTGCCCTCAAGTAAAAAACGTATACATGCATGAAGAAATACAAGCATGAGTAAGGAAATGAATGCACGTCTACACAGATAGCGCTTTAAGTGCATCGCTACTCATAATAGAGCTTTAAGTGCGTCGCTACTCATAGACTCAAGGAGCCGTTGCCCATAGACACCATAAATGCCCATTCTTCATGCGGTGTGCCCCTTTAAACCCAGGGCCTGAGACATGGGTTAGCAGTCTCGAGCAGCGTGATCTATTTTATGTGACCTTTTCTTCCTGTCGCTGGTTGTAAGCAGTGTCCTGTTTCTTAAAAGATCCTTTCTTTGAGCCTTTGAGATGTCCCTTAAATGACACTTTCCAAGTGTATATGACGATTCAGTCAGTGTGATGTCTCATAATTGACCCCTTTCCAGTAAATTGGACTATCCTCAAAAGAAGAGGTCTTGGCACTAAATAAAAATTTTAATGCAAGTAATAATGTCTTCAAATCTGACCCAATTCAATTTTTTTCAAAGATGCTCAAGAGAAAATCACTTTTAAGCCGACAAATGTTTGCAAATGGTTTTTGTTTTGTAGTGCCTAGAACAATATCAACAAGCATTGGCATAGGCAATAGGTCTTGCTTTTGGGACCTTATAAGTATTTAGTTATGCAGCACAATATCCTTGGTGCAACAACAGCAACTGTTGCATGGTTAAACACCTATAAGGTCCCAAAGGCGAGACCTATTGGCTATGCCAATGCTTGTTCTATCTTGCACTCGCTCTTCAACATTCGGTATTACATTCTCACTCGCACTCACTCTCACTTTTTCCTACTCTGATTACCTCATTCTAACTTACAGTTTCATTTACTCTACGTGACTCATTCTCACTTACTTTCTCTCACTTTCATCCACATACACTCTTTCACTCATGCTCAGTTACAATCAGGCACTCAATCATTCGCACCCACATTTACTTACTCACACTTATTATTCTTTGCAGAACACTTGAATACATATTTGATATACTATGTTTGAGCAGCTAGTTGGCTGACATGAATATGAAGGAGCCCTTGTGGGTTTCGGTGAGTCAGATCAGATTCTCTTGAAGAGTTCCTTCGTGTTCTGAGCCCTCCTTGACACATATGTATAGGAGGAGCCCTATATTCATGTCCTCAATGTTTGAGACACAAAAATACTCATTGATTTCTGAACAATGAGAGTAAAAGCGATAAGGTAACATGTCGTTCCTGCTTATATTTTGTGTGCTTTACATAATCCTGCATTCACTATGAGTGTTTGAAATGAGTCACATCGAAGTGATTATAATGGGGCAGAATTGGGTTGTAGCTGAAGACAGTGCGAGTTTCACTCAGTGGGGCAGAAGGGTGTTTGGTGGGGGTAGGATGTGGCACTATGGCCAGAGATACAGAATCTGGAACTGGGGAACCTAGTTCAGCCTTCATGCCTAGTCCATCAGACCACTCCCATGATAAACCTTAGAAGGCCCCACTAGACTTTAGAAGTCCTGGTCACTTAGCACCAGCAGGTGAACCGTACCGGTGGCCAGTGTTGGTTAACCATGAAGCCCTGTCCACCACAATCCATACTGATGTTCACCTCCAGTCTTGCGGGCAGGCCTACAACGCAGCACACCCTAACGCAGCAGTGACTTTGGGCCATATGTATCAAGCACAAATGCGTTCGCTAAATGGTATGTATGTAGCAAATCTGCGTGCAAAATAAGGAATCTCAAAATTTGCGATTCCTTATTTTACGATTGCATTTAAGGAATCGCAGATTTTCTGATTCCTTAAATGCAATGTAAGAAGCACCAAAAAAGTGCAATTTGACCTTAAGGAATCGCAAATTACCACAAACTTCAAGTTGGTGGTAATTTGCGATTTCTTTGAAAAATGCACTTTTTTGCATTTTTCTAAGTGCAATGTGAAGCACATACATGCCCTTAGGGCATCTATGTGCGCCACATGTGCACCCATGCTTATTTCAGGGGTGCATCAGGGTGTCCTTTTGTCACCCCTGTACCCTTGAAATTATTCTGAATTTGCGATTCTCAAATTGCGAATCGCAAATTGAGAATAACTTCCCATTCATTCCTATGGGCCTCCTGGCCCATAGAAATGAATGGGGAAAGTATTTTTTTACATACATCCCTATTTGCAATTCTCAAATAGCGATTTCTAAAAAATCCCTTGAGAATCGCAAATCAGGATGTTGATACATATGGCACTTTGTCATGGAGGTCAGAGGACCCTTGAGGCCAGTTCACCTCACCCATTGGTGCCTCCATTGGTCTTGTTCCAGTAGTACTAATGCAACTCACCAGGGATTTGCAATGCAGAATTTGCATGCACACCAGACAAAGGAGCATGTTTCCAAGGGCCTTGCGTCATGCTTGCACCTTGCTATGTGGTACATACACAATGCAAAGCTCCAAGTCATGTTTTAAAAGCCAGGTAAAGCCACTTTGCATGTCTTTAAACAACTTCATAGATATTGAGTAGTGCAGCGCAGCACAAACTGCTGCATTGCCTTACTGTGTGCAAGGGAGGTGTTGCGGTAGGTGTTGCATGGGAGACTGGTTTTGTAACTGGGGACTGGTTTTGCAGCAATGCTTCAAAATCGGCCCCCAGTAACAAAACCAGCAGAACTGTGCAGCATTATGACTCACTCTTAAAAACGCATAAATGAAATGAATGAAATGAAATGAAATGAAATGAAAAGAAATGAAAAGGTGTTTTATAGAGCGCGACTAGCTGCCCTGAGGCGTCCAAGTGCTAGAGATCGCTAAATCACTGCAGAGTTCCTTGTAAACCCAGTAGTTTTCCTGCAACATTAAAAGTCTCCCACGCAACTCCCATGGTTTTTTATACATTCACAGATTTACAAGGACTTGTAATCCTGGGAATTCGCCAAAATCTTGCGCTGCCCCAGGGGAGGCATAACTAGGAGAAATATCTTTATTTATCCTTGTTTTTCCCTCTTTCAAAGAGTGCTTTATTCTGCAGCACACATAGAAAGAGGAAAAAGCCTCTCAAGATTGTTTTTGTGCAGGCAGGTGGCCCTTCCTGCACAAAAGCAATCCTGCATGCAACAAAGGCACCCTTGCACCATGAGGCAAGTGTGCCTGCCTTGGCACTAGGCTGTCGAAATGGCACCAGTGCAGGGGGAAAAGACAGGAATGCACCATATTGGATAAATACTGTGCATTCTTGCCCTTTCCCTGTGATACAGGGCAGTGCAGCAAAATAACTTGCTGTGCTGCCCAGGGCCACCATTCCCATAAATATGCCCCTAAGCTCACAAATGTCATGGTCTCTCCGCTTCATACACAAGCATATTTAGCATGTGCTACCTGCTTTGGGGCCACTGCAATTATGCAACAATGGAGGACAACATTATGTTGCAGTGTTGACTAAATTATGACGCAAAAAAGACTGCAGTGTTATGTAGTATATTGTCCGATACTTTATTATTTTGACATTTTTACACTTACAAACTGTCTCTGGAAATCTTTTGCCTCATTAATCCCAGTGGGCCCGATTCACAGAATGAATTTAAGACTCAATCCTAAACTTACTACTATTTTGGTATTCACAGAATGAACTTACTACTTTTGGTATTCACAGAAGTTAGGATTTTGTCTTAAGTTTGTCTTAAGACAGACTTAAGACAGACTTAAGACAAAATCCTAACTTCTGTGAATACCAAAAGTAGTAAGTGCATTCTGTGAATACCAAAATAGTAGTAAGTTTAGGATTGAGTCTTAAATTCATTCTGTGAATCGGGCCCATGGTAACATGCAAATGCAGCGGTGAGAAAGGTGACCAGTCAACCTTTGCCCACGGCCTGCCACTTCACAGCAACACAATTCACATTGTTTAGTAACTTTTGCTCCGTTAAACAACTTATATATTAAACCTCAAATAAACATGTTTATCGATTGTTTGAATTAAATAGCGTTATAAGCTGTAACTGATCAGTGAAATGCCAAACGTACAAAAAATTGGTATGTTTTGCTATTTCTAGCCACACCTCCGACTCCGCCCACTAATCCAATACTCTGCTTATTTCCACCCTCTGAGTCTCCGCCCACAGTTCCCCTATTTTTTCCCCCACTTTGACCACTGGTTACACTCCTGGTGAGTATGTGGTGTTTGTTTAGATAAAGGACGGAGAACCCTCATTTACCCTAGCGTGGCAAGCTTCATCATAGGGCGGACTCCTCACTCATGCTATCTTTCTTTTTTTATTTGAGTGGGCTTAACCACCTTAATGAAGGAGTATTCAAAGTTGAGATGGTGTTATTATGGACACTATTACATAAATGGAATCTAAAATGAAATAGGTGCCAGTCGTAGACTTCGTTATGGCTGCCTCCTAGTAAAGGTAAAAATAAATGGGGTAAATGAAAGTGACAGCAGTAACCGGAGTGGAGTCATCAAAATATGGTACTGGAGGCACCAGAGCCGAGGTGAGTGATTTCAGTGCATTAGCAGACCAGGAACTGAGGAGACTGGGAGGCTCCACAGCTGATACAGGTAATTATGCCACTCCTTTCCAAGGCCTGGGTAATGGTTGTGGATGTACATACATGCATGAGTGCAAATGTGTGTGTTAAAATGCACATGCTTCAGTATGTATACATGTCTACACATTTTTGTATGTGTGTATTCCTCTGTGCCTGGCATTGTATTCCTCCCTGACAGATGGAGTTGCTCCTAAAAAGCTAAGCCGGGTTTCTGAGATCACCAGATGTTTATGGTACCCTCCATCATAAGAGTTTAATCCCTGTTACTATTGTGTCCAATCCTGGCATAATTGTGACGTGAGATAATAGAAGCCACCCTTCACATATTTTAGGCTTTCTGGTCTTGTGTGGTAAACTGGCAGCCATTTTTGATATGTTGACCATCATGGAACGAATTGTGGCCATCCCTGGCATAATGGTGGCCAATTGTAAAATAATGTTTTCATCCTGGTCATTATGATGGGCATCCTTGTCACAACAGTGGGCCTGGCATAATGGGGGACATTACTGCCGTATTTTAGACATCCGTGTCATTTTAGTGTAATACCTGGCCATCTAGGGCTGAGCCTCTATGGGAGGCATTTGTATATTTGAGTAATTAATCAAAACGCATGCTTCTTTCAGAAAAAGACAAGCTTTTCTTTAGAAAATTGAGTTTGTTTAGTCAAAAAGAAAAGCTGTATTTGATTGCAAAACATACGTTTGAAAGAGTTCAAAGCTGATTTTTGAATAATAATTTAGGTTGAGTTAGGAAGCTTTATTTCTGTGGTCTTGTCTGTTGTACTAGAGAGCACTTGCTGTTTCAGGTTGTTATTTTATTAGGCATTCACCTTGATAATCCTTTTCCTGACATTTTTGCTGGTTACCCCATCTGAAGCGCTGGGATGATCACTATTGATGCTGTTGTGGCGTGGTCACTGCTGTAATGTTATCAGGCGTAGTTACTGTTGTCCCAATGATCAAATTTGTTTATAGCTTAGGATGATTTTTCCTGATCATAAGTAGCTCTTATTTTAGACAAGGTTGGAGAAGTGTGGCTCAGGGGTTAGAGGCAGCAGACCCGGAAGCTGAGATCGGTCCTGGACCAGGGTTCAATTCCCCGCCTCAGCGGGTCTTGGGCTAAAAATTCCACGGACTCGATAATTCTCGCCCCGGTGCCTCCTCGACTCACGGGTTCACACTCTGCGACTCTGGGCAATAGCTTGCTTAATCTCCACAAGGGCCCTTCGCGGCGGGATGCCTGACTTTCACCTTGTGGATACCCTGCTATCTCACAGGGGAATACCAGGAAGGGTTCCCTAAGCAAGCGCCGGGACACCCACTGCGAGTAGCTGTGCGCTATATAAGCTCAACTACATTTACATTTACATTTACATTTGGACACCCCTGATCTAACCCAAAAGGGTCTGGGACTTTCATCAAAATCGAAGCCCCTATCGGTTCTGCACTATTGTAAATCAAGTTACCCATATCGGGACCCTGTGTATATCGGCTTATAAGGATTAGAGCAGCAAGCATCTCTTTCAACTTTTACTGAGGACAAAGGAGCGATTGCAAGGGCAACAGCCAGTAAATACACTGTTCTCCTGGATTTACACAACATTTTCAAATTATTCATTGCACCGCAGAAGAATGATGCTTCAGGTGGGTAGCTATTTTAGATAATTGTATTTACTAATTGTGTTATTTACTTATTTGACTTATTATTTTATCTGCCTGTTTTAAACAGAAATGGCTGTGACTGGAATGACACAACCATCACAATTCTGCCTGATGCTGGTGATACAATCTTACCGTTGCCAAGATGGAAGAAATTATTTTACTCCTATTTAGTGACTATAGACGGTGAAGAGTTTTCTGCATCCAGGGTGTATGTATTGTAACACAACCTTGGTATGGAGAGGAGGGATATTTATGAACGTTTGGAGGAGTGCAATATAGGAAATGCTGACAGAAACCCATAAGTCTTATATAAAATATAAGTAAAAATGTTGGCACAGCCTTTTGGAAAACAGATAAATATTTTGGAGAGACAAATTTTTAGGTCGAGCCTGGGCAGCGCATAAGCTGCTCTGCAAGGCATGCTGTGTTCAGGTATGGGATTGAAGCTCCGCCCACTTTCCCCCCCATATATTTCTTGGCTTCTGTTATTCTCCTTTGGAAACTGTGGCTTTTCATTGGTCAATAGGCTTAGGAGCCCCTCCCCTCCGTAGTACCACCTTGGCTCATTGTGTAACCTCCCCTGAGGGCACCAAATTTTACATGTGTTTTTGCTCGGTCAGCTTCAATTACAGCCTCCGAGCGCTATTTTGTTTAATGGTTTTGACATGCCTGCTGTTATCAGCATTCCGTCCATCATTTGTTTGCTGTAACACTTTTCGTCCTAAGTGGGATGGGTATGCCCAGATGTGGTTCCCTTGCTCACTTTGCCACTGGATTCAATCTAGCCTGGCAGAAGAAGGGTAACATACCCTGAAACCAGTCCCAGGATGCTTGTTTCCGGTCCAGGGAGCCCCTTGCCTGCCAGTTCGGTCTGGACTGTTCCCATGGGGCACAGGGTCAAGACTGATTTGCATACATTTTACATAGCACGGCACACCACGCTGATAGTGGCGGCTGAGCCTTAGCTTTATTTGCTCCGCCAAACGCGGGCGCATGTTTTGAAAAAAAACTATTTATTAAATTCTTTATTTTTCAATTGCCCCATGCCGCACTTACACTTCAATGGCGGCTGTGCCCTTTTTCCTTAAACGAGCCGAGCCTAAGGAAAGGGGAACGACCGCCATTAAAGTGAATGCTCGGCATGGAGCACTTTTACAAAAAAAAGCATTTGTTCCTCAACTTGACAAACAAGTGCTTTTTTTTTTTTAAACGTGCCCCATACCGCGCTTTCACTTTAATGGCGGCTGTGCCCCTTTCTTTAGACACAGCTCGTCTAAGGAAAGGAGCACGGCCGCCGGTAAAGTGCCGCATGGGCTTTTTTTATAAACAAGCATTTGTAATGCAATAGGTGTCACATTTACAAAACTCTCATAAATGCGAGACTATTGCATTGCACACGCTTGTTCTATAAAAGGTTTCCCTTAAGGAATGCAAATGGCGGGTCAGAGTTGTGCTGCCCTTGGAAGCCTGCATTCACAGAAATTCACAGGGGTTTGCAAATTGTGACCTGCCTAATTATTAATCAATAAGCAGGACGTTCTAAGACACGTTGCAATGGACCGTTTGCAATACCACCTATTAGCGTCCAGTTTGCATTATAAATTGCACAATCATTCACAAACCAGTCAGTGTGCAAATTGCACATTCTGGTTAGCGGAGGAGTTTATTTACAGCTGGCCCTAAGTGCCAGGGTTTAGGCCAGCTTGATCCAAGTAGTAAATCACGGTCTCTGTTTGCACCACGCTCTGTTCGTAAACTGAAAGAAGATAGACACACACATCCCACTGGCTCCAGGAGTAAGGGTACACCCCATCCCTGGTCTGTTTAGTACTGGGAGGGGATGGTCTTTTTCTGTGAGGACCTCCCTTTACACTGGAGGCTTCTTCCCTCATCAGAGAGTGTCTGAATGGAGCTTTCAGTCGCACTGAGCACAGAAGGGCTTTTTAGGAGTTCCGTGGCCAGCCTACGAGGCACTTCTCAGGGGCCCCTCATGATGACAAGAGCTAAAACTGGCCTGCATGTTCATTAGGGCTTATAGGTGAAGCTGTATGAATCAGAACTCATAGGAACCAAACCAAAGGAAACTTTTGCTTAATTTCTATTGTATGAAGCAAACTTTTTCTTTGCTTACAGTGTCAAATTAGACTACCAAGGCCTCATATCCACTCTAGACAGGACACACAGGTTGAGTTAATTCATCCTTTCATTCAATAATTCATTAATTCAGTCGTTCTTGTTGGAGCACCAGTGAGTGTCTGCGGTTCAGATCATCAGTTCTTGCTGTTTAATTTTAGATTCTGATGCTTCACTTGCGGCTATAGAGTCCACATTCAACCTGACAGTGGCACATTCATTTGAGGTTTTGGCTCTACTGAGTTTCAGTCAAACCCAGGCATGGCCCGCGCCGGGCGTTATACTGGGGCGATGACGTCAAGCAGGGGAGGGTCAGGGTGGAGGGTTGTAAAATGCGGAATATGGACCATTAAAGGTAAGTACCGAAAAAAGTAAATAAACCGAATTTCGTTGCCCACTCTGCATCACATTTGGCGATGCAGCGTGGGCAACGAAATTCGTTTTTTTTTTCCGGTACTTAGCTCTAATGGTCCATATCCCGCATTTTACAACCCCCCACCCTGACCCTCCCCTGCCTGACGTCACCGCCCCAGTATCACGCCCGGCACGGGCTGTGCCTGGTCGAACCTCAGAAACCTAGAAGCCCCCTCATGAACTAATCTTGGAGCAGGTGTTGGTAGGCTTCTAGAATGAAAACTTTAACCTGGGACCACCTCAAGTGAAGCATTTTAACCGCATGCGTGCGGGCGGAATTCCGCTCGTACGCTGAGATTTTTAAAAGCGCACTTTACGTGACGAGCTGGGCTCGTCATCAGCGTGCGAGGAGGCTACCTCATGACGAGCCCAGCTCGTCATCAGCGTGGAAGGGGTTAAGATCTGCTGTTCATCTCATTTCCTGCTTCACCTCAATCCCAATGTCTCTTAATAACTGCGGTTCCCACCTCAGCTTTCTGTGATGTCATCACTCTGCAGCTTCTAGAGGTTCCTAGAATGTTTTTTGGAAAGAAAGCACACACATATGGCAGATTCTCAAACTGCACTTTGTAGTACGTTTTGTGGTACTACAAAATGGGCTATCAAATATATTACAAGTTGCAAGTTTTGCCTATACATATATGTGTGGAGCTCTCCGCCCCCGCCTGCGGGGTCTCTGCACATGTAAGTATAGATTTTAGTTGTACATGTCTGAGGGATACAGGAAAGTGGGAGGGAAAAGGGGCTGATTTAATACTAAAGGGAATGTGATTAGGGAGGAGTTAGAGGGGTTTAAGGAGTGTCACGGAGGGGTTATTGGAGAGAAGTCACCCACCCACTCATTAGTAAGCCAATTGCATTATTCTGAGGGTGTAGATCTGTAACTTACATTTTTGTAGTAAATTTACACTTGGAGTTTATGAATATCGAAAGTAATAAATGCGCTATAAAGTGTAAAGTTACTCAGAAATGTAACTTACGTGTGTGAATCAGGACGATAGAATTTACACAGAGACTCCAGTCAAAATGTAAACACTAGAGCCTACAAATCAGTATTCCAATCAGAAAGCATATCCAGACAAAAGGAACATTGAGGCACAGACCAGCTGCAGCCGAATTCCAGTTCTGCCAAGCAGTTCCAAGACACGGATGATCTGACTGTACGCCTTCCAGATACTACAAATGCATCATATTGAGGTTCCTGCACAGGCAGTTAGGTATAAGTAACTACCACTATTATCTGGCTGCACAAAGGTAATAGGGTATTATATCCAACAATCTGGTTAAGTAAACTCTGTATTATCTCAAACTTGAATGCCTGATGCTCTGAGGGCAGATGCACCATTTGAAGGAAGGTTTGAATCTTTGTCTCTTTGATAAGTGAACCAACCCACACACCTGTGCAGATCCCTGCTGGCGAGTTGGCCTGAACGACACAGATGGACTGTGTAGTGATGTCACATTTACCTTTTTGGACTCGGCTGCGTCCAGTCCCGAGATTCCGTTGCGATAGAGCGCTCGTGGGAGCGTTTGCTCTGAGGAACTGTCATTGTTGAAATAAACATCCGTTCCTGTCTGCCTGGTGTGCGGTGACATTACTACAGACTGCAGGTATAGGTGTGCTGCCTGCTCGCCATGCCAGGTGCAGGAAAGCCAGTCAGCTTAGTTGGAACTGCTATGGCACATCAGACGTTCTGCTTCACTACTCTTGGGGACTGGACACGATTATCACTGCCAGGGTCAGTTGATCAAGTTGAGTGCAATTACAGAGACAATGTCCTAAGCCAGCCAAGTGTCATTAGCCAATAGGCATCAAGTGTAGGGGGCAACGCTCATGCCATGGCTTTCCTGCCTTGGGGAATGGGTGATTTACAGCTTCAGAATGTTTTGAAAGTTTAGAAACTGCTTCAGGGATGTCACCCTGAACACCAAATTTCAGGGACTACTGACGCAAACAAAAAGTCTCCCTGCTTTCAACACTGAAAGCTGGGCAAACACCAGCGCAAATTAAGAGCAGGGCTTCCCCAGTCATCCAGCCTGTCCTGGAGGCATCTGGGTACCCATTACAGAGAAATAACAATGGAGCGGACTCCAGATATCGAAAGTCACTTATGATGTCACCTCTCCACACATTGACCCACCTGCCTGCTATGTGTCCTTTTAACACAAGGAGAAGCCACAATACAAATCGAACATGAGTCATAAAGTAGCACATTTCCTCAGATTAGAGATAGTCTGGCTACAATCAAAATGTATCTGTGAATGCACCACAAAACTCAGTCTCTGTGAAATTATTATGGTGCTAAAATGTATTAACACCGATAACCACTGATTTTGAGAAGTTAGGAAAACACTGGAAAATTCCTACTGGGTTCACAAAAAAGAAACCCTGAAAAAAAGAAAGCCTCGCATTAGGTGCTTCAGTGTAATTTCAAGTGCATCTATTCTGGTTTGCAGCGTATAAAATCCTCCATTGTGCATTCCACAAATGATACACATTCGGATGTGTGCCCTATTCAGAAGTTTAAGTACAGCCTCTTTTGAAGCAGAGCAGAATGGAAGGAAAACACAAACAATCATATTGAAACTTAGTAAAAGTAAGCATTCAGGCGACATGTATTAGGGTCACACTTGTATCAGTGAGGGAATATGCCCGCAGGTGCCCCAAAGAGCCCGTGCCTGGTTTCCCAAATCTTTGGTGTCCTTCTATCCCGTCTTTTTTGTCAGGATGGTAGCACTGGCGTGTCAGAGCTCCTCTCTTAAAGAATGATGACTGGCCATTCTCTCCTATGGAGGTAACACAAGGAAGAGGCTTGGCAGGGCTACCCTAGGGCTAGGCATAGGGCCTGGGAGTACTGCCTCACTCTCTCTTTAGACCAGCTCATGACTGACTCTGACTACAAGAATGTCACAAGTAATGCGCTCATGCACAAACCATCTGCAAGTCAGACTATGTACACCCCTCAAGCATGGAAGACAGGAATCCTTTACTTCTTCAGGTCACCCATCATTCTGGAAGGAGATCCATTTATTGATGATTGGAGGCCTCTAAGTACAAGTCTGGTGCTCAGCAAACAAGGCACCTGCTGAGCCCTCAAACTCTCACATACACACTCACACATACATGTATGGAAGATGTATACATTTACATTTTAAAACCACAGGCAGCTGCAGGGAGTGGGATGCGTGTGTATTTGACCGTGTATTGCATTGTAAGGAACATGATACTTGCAAGCCACCCTGAATTCCGTGATTTTATAAAGGCACTTGGCCTAATGTCTTGTACTTTTAGACAGACACAGAGCTCCTTAGTGACTTAAAATATAATTGAAATGTAGGGCAGAATGAACTTCATATGATATATAATATTAATAAAGCTTGTTAACTTTTGTAACTCTCTAACTGATTACAGTTTACTGTACAACTGTCACATCACAACTGAAGAGCTATCGCAATCAGAGGCCTCGAATGCTGTGACATCACAATACCCTGTTGCCGCTACACTTACCTCCATGCCCGACTATGTTCACTCTTTAAAATCTAATGGAATTTTGGATACAACTTTATACAATATGTGAAAAACAGGACCGAATAAGAAAATATATCGAAATCTAGTAGAAGGGAAAGGTTGTTACTCACCTTCTAGGTCGTGCCTATCCAGCGCTCATGCGCTGTCTGCAAGACCTGCTGTATTCAATAAAGGATTTTGCTCCCGCCTGCTACTTACAATAGGTTCAGTCCACTGTCACTCTTTTTTGCTGCTGCCTAACTTAGTTAACACAGTGATACATCACTTTCGGTTTTTGCAGAGGAGCACCGGCCAAGTGCATTTAACTTACGCTTTGATTCTTTATTAGTTGTATGGGAGAACTCTGTCTTTTTTGTTGTTTCCTTCCTCAGCTCGTGTTCAGCTGTGGGTTTAATTCCAGGCCCGCCCTTCGACAACCCCCCTCAGAGCGGCCCCCATTGGCAACGATGACTGGTAAGCCTATGCAGGCAAAGCTCCCCCATCCGCACCACTATCCCGTAAAGTGAGCGCAACTCTGCAGTCGGTGCCCCATTCTTCCTCTGGTGATCGTAGGGCTGACAATGTGGGCCAAAAGCTCGTTATTGGGTCTCCACTTGTGCAGTGATTGGGACACAACAAACTGATTGAGAAAATATTCTTTATTCCAAAAAGCATTCTTCCTCTCATTCCCGATGCCTTCTTTCCAAAGCGGAGGTGGCCGGTAGATTTATTTAATAATTAGCATAACACTTGTGGTAGAAATGCAGGTGCTCCTGTGGCCTAAATTTGCCCTGCAAAAGAATTTGTACTGTGTGCCTAAAAAAGTCAAATGGTGTCTTCTTTTCGGCTTCTCGCAGCAGCCAATCACAGTGCTTTCACCCGCAGTGCGCATCTTTGCCTGTACGTGACATCATGCACAGTTCACACAAATGCTCTGGACTTCCGTACCCATTGCAACGTTGCATGACCACCACGGGGTCCAAGTAACACCACCACTTAAATTTTATGGGGCATATTAGCAAAGAATAGCGATATTTATCGCAAAATGCGCTTAGCGCATTTTTTTTTATCGCTGCCTATCGCTGGATATGTTAGCGGAGAAAACATGCTATTAGCAAGGTTTTTCTCCATTGTGCTAAAATATCCAGGGATAGCGGTGAAATGCGTGAACGTCGCTGGAAATCCAGCAATATTCACGCATTCACGCCAATGGGGACTTAACCTGAAAATCCACCTCTCATTGGATAAACAGGTAAGTCATGTTTTTAGCAGGCGTTAGATTATAGCGATAATCGCATTAGCGCGATTTTGTTTAAAGCTTTGCCTGCCTTACTAATAGGCGATAGCTGTGTTAGCGACTGCTTTCAGTCGCTAACAGTTTGGGTACGCCCACTTTGCATGTCATTAGCGATAAATATTGCTGACATGCAAAGCGGGCCCCAAACCGGTGACTATCGCCTAAAAGCTGTCGCTAACAGCAGTTAGCGACAGCTTGTTAATAGGGCGATAAAAATATGGCCGCTTTAGCAGCAAAAAGTGCAGCTAAAGCGGCGATATGGCCCTTGCTAATATGCCCCTATGTTTTTAATAATGTTTTCTTTAGTGCAATGTGCACAGGATGCTTCTACCGAGTCTATCGCTTTTTTAAGTCCTCTAATTGTGTCTCATTTGTGCTGCTTGTAAAATCACAGCACGTCATGGAGGCGGAAGCACCTCCAGATGGGCATCACTCACCTTGTGCCTCGGCTGGTAAATGGCTTCACGAGTTTTTCTTTCACTGGCCTTCTTCATCCTGTACTCCTGTGGGCTTGAATAGACAGACTACTCGTTTATTTGTTTCCCCTGGCTCTATTACGCACTGTGCTCTCTACACAGCTTGGCAGTTTAGACTTTGTGGGAAATTTGAGATCCTGCTATTAAAGGCAACTTAATTCACTATGTGTTCCACATCTGCCACTGCAGTAAAGACAACGATCTTTGCTAGGAGCCTAATTTGCACTTTATTATCTCATCACTGTCTCCTTTCCCAACGCTTCGAGAAACGATTCAAACCTATCATGCTAGTCCAGACTGATTGGCTCAACACCCACTTCTTTTTCTGATAAATAAAGTATGAATACATTACAATAAGCTTAAAAACAATGTTACCCTTTGTGATAATAAAACATTACTTTCGACAAAATGGTGCTGCTGTATGGGTATTTTTAAACTCGCAAAGGTGCATTTAATAAATGTATTTATTTATTTTTAAAATATGTTTACAATTTGCTGTTGTGGAAATAAATTAAAGGAGGGGGGATGTTGCGTAATGGCCAAAGCTGCTGATTTAGTGCTGGGGAACAAGGTCGGTATCTCGGGGTAGCCTCAACATCTTGTGATTTAGGGAAATTAAATTACTTAATCTCCCTGCTCCTACCTAAGATTAATGTGACCTTGTGTAATGTAACTGGTGCTCATGTGAAGTGCTCCAATACCCTCGGGTCAAGTTTGCGTTGCAAAAAAAAAAATACAAAAAAAGGCCGCACTCTTTTCAATTTTTGTATTGGACAGTGCTGCTATATCAAGGGCAGCAAGAGCCCTTTTCTCTTCCATGTTTCTTCTCTATTGGTTTGTTCCTAACAATATCTCTCCTTAAAAGAAATTGCCGCTCCAATAAAGCACATGTAAAATAACTACTAAAACTGCATACTCTGTTCCACATATAAAGTACCTGTACGATTTCAGATATAAAGTAACTCTTTAAAAGGAAATTGTTTTTAATTCACGTTTGCACATTTTAGCAATATAATTTTCAATACCTACCTTCTTTTACCTATGTGCTTTACTACAAACAAAAGCCAGATATCCTTCTTGATTATATATTTAGTATAAATAGTGCTTAATTATATTTGAAAGCTAGTGTGTTTTTATATGTTATCAATTAACTTGAAGGTGCAATGATGTATTCAAGGCTAAGTGCCAATAAGTATTGTAGGCGCTACTCTACCATATTTTAGTTCTCACAGCAATATTCACATCTGAGAACAGGGTAAGCGGCCACTCAACACTACGTTTTATGTGGATTAAACACGAATCACAGACTATAGGTAGAGCAGTGTAATGTCTGCAAACAGCATTGGGGTAAGGATAGGTGGAGTTATAGCAAAATTACATTTTGTCTGTTGCTGTCATTTATCCAGTTCTGCATCTAGTGCACATATTTGCAGTCGCCTTTATTGCTATTTCATTCCTTATATTTATTTATTTGTGGAAGACTTTATTTATATTTCAAATGGAGTGTGTTGGCAAATTATTCAGTATTCTTTTAATATGTGTTTACCTGTTGCGCTCTAGTCATATTCACTGAGTGCACACTATGGACGAGTACATGTTTTTGCATTAATTAGTGGCTGCTTTTGCTTTTTGTTAGCTTGTTGGGATTTGCTGTCCTAATCCTTCTCTGCCCACGTTTTGTTCAGTTAGTCCGTAGCTTCCTTTTTTGCCACTTCCCTGTAACGTGAGAGATGCCCAGTTCTTAGTTACATTGGCAAAGTGCACATGATGAACGAGTAAATATATTAAAGAGAACCTTAAAAGAAAACACTACTACATTGTAGCATTGTAAAATAATTTGCAGTGTGGCTATACCAATTTTATCCTCTTAGAGTAAAATATTTTTGTAACCTGCACAGGAAAAAATAACTTTAAGATATTCAAATAACATAACACCACACCAGCTTAATACAATGTTAATGTATTTATGGGAGGTTTGCATTCAGAAAGGAAAAACGCAGACGATAGAATATTTTCCATCAGAAGCCTTAATTACATATTTGCTACAAAACCTTCCCTATCAAAGAGTAACGCAGAAACAAATCTTCTATTTCTTTTCATATATACTGTGAGCACCATCATTCTAACATGTACTCTCTGTTCACACTCTCTCACATTAACTCATTCTCTCTCTAGCTTCCTCTATCTCTCTCCACAACACAAACATTCATACCACATACATTTCCTACACACAACACATTTTTACATCTCATAGTAACATAATGCCATTCCACCTAATTCAACTACACACACACTTCCGTTTCACATCATTCCACTCCATACCAAATAATTACAAACCAATAAAATAAACTACACATAACTCAACTCCACGCGACAAAATTCCATTTCATATAACACTACTACACAATTCCACTCCACTTCAAACCATAGTTACACTACACACAACACAATTTAAATCCATATAAATCTACTACACATAATTACCCTCCAAGCTACATTTCACACCACATATTTACACTCTACTTAGATTCACGCAAATCAAAACACATAATTACACTACACTAAATCAATTCTACTTCGCACAATACCACATAATTACACACCATATAAAACTACTCCACACCACGCCACATAAAACCACTCCAAACCATAATACATACCACCACACAACACCACACAATTCTCAACCACACACTTCTGCACCACACAACATAAATACACTTCACATAATACCACTCAGCACAACATAATTACACGCTACTCAATACAAAATAAATACAACCTCACATAAATACACTCTATGCCACATACCAACAATCCACATAAATACACTCAACACCATTATACATAATTCTAAAAGACATAATTTCACACATCACACAATTCAACTCAACACATTTCCAATAAACACCACATTATTCCACACCAAACCACATACATCAGCTAAACAACACAATTCCACAACACACCACATACATCCACACCACTCCAAACAAAAAAATACATATGTAAAAGACATTATCAATTACAACACCAACAGCTCTAACTCTCTCAAATGTGAGACCTGTTGCATTGCAAATGCTTGTTTCTATTCCGTTTTCTATCATTGACAGGCAGCGGGATAGTGGCATGTAGTTTCTGAAAAATGTTAATGAAGAACATTTTTCCTAAACTTGAATTTAAAGGATGCGATAACAGTGAAGGCAGCCTTGTTTATATGACGTCTGCTCTTAACTTATCATGGAGCACTGCTGTCATGAACTATTGGTGACAGGAGCTGCAGCGACACACTATACGAAGAAAGACTTTTCTGCTAATAAACTGTAGACAATTCCTTCAAATGAGCACGCTTTTCACAGACAAAATGGCTGACCTGAGAAGGATTTAGGTGAATAGTCTCACACATGCCTTTTTCAAGGGGATGTAAACAATTTCCACCAGCAACCCCCCAGCCCCACGAGTCACATCGGAAATGATGCGGAGGTGATTATTGGCCCCTTCTCATCAACCTTACCCAAGGACAAGGGTGGAGACTCACAAAGAGAATCTGGGGTAGCTGCCAACTTCCCTGGTTCTATCTGTACATTTGCAAATGTGAACAAGAAGCGGGGACAGCTGAGTCACACTGGAGTGGGACAGGCGGCAGCTTTCCCCTTGGCAAGGTGAGGGAGTGAAGGCTAATCCCTTGGTTAACACAAGGGGGGGGTTGGAATAATTTACCTCCGCCTTTAAACAAGATAGAAGGAATACATATAACCCCATGCCCTTGTGCCAGGTATAGGGAACTATCTACACTATTCCCACCTTTATAAAAGACTGGGGGTAGGAAAATAATATACCCTGAAACATTTGAGCAAAGTGAGGATAAGGCCATGTATTTGCACCCCTCTCCCTTCACCAAGTCAGGGGTGCTAAGGAACAGCCTCCTCCCCAACTTTAAAGGTCAAATAGTGTGTTGTCACTTCTGCTGCCCCTTGCATTTTGGTGAAATTACGTCCACGTCTGTCCTCTGGCTTTGACACAATGGCCCACTGATATGAAATAGTTGGCTGTGCACTGGTGTGGGGATTTGAAGGAAACTTCAAAGCCTCTTTCTGGAGAGCAGGGCACAGCGGGCACAAATATCTCCTTCTGATTTCTTCCTTTTGCCTCTGGGACTATAGCACTTAGTTTAGGGGTACCTCAGGGGCTTTCCACTACCCTTTACAATATCTATCCTGCCTATCTCTTCAACGTGCTAGTAATAAAAAGGCAATGATGTCTCCTCAAATAGGGTCAGCAGCTTTGTTTCAGCTAAGCAAATTGAGACGTATTGTGCACATCTTATCCCAAACTCCAGACCCTAGTAATTGATGCAGGAGTTCTTAGCCCCTCAGGGTCCGTGTTGCTATCAGAGACACTGAGCCATTCCTGTCAGTCTCCAGGTGCGTGCAGTCGGTGTGAATCCAGACCCTTCGATGTCTTCCTCCTCCAGATTGAGGTGCCTCTCTTGCTTCACAGCTCTCACAGGAGGCTGCAGCTCCTTTCCAGTTTGAGAATCGCCCTCTGGGCAAGACAGATGCAATCGGAATGTGTTTCACATGTTATGTTGGCACTTTTGCGGAAGGGGTGCCTCTTAAGGGTGTTACGAGTTTAAATCATGCATTCCCCATCATCTGTGCAAATAATGCTACCAGTGTAGCTGGAAGAAAGCGTGCATTAGGCCAATCCTAAAAAAAGAGACACTGGATCCCACGGATCCAAGCATTATCGGCCAATATCCTGCCTCCCCTTCCCAGCCAAAATTCTGGAAAAAGCTATGAACCAGGAGCTCACAAAATACCTAGACCACAACCATCTCTTAGACTCCACACAACACGGATTTAGGGCATGCCATTCCACCGAATCTGCTCTAATCATAGCTACAGAAGATATCCGCAGGACCATGGACGATGGGGGTACAGCGGCCTTGATCCTATTGGATCTTACAGCGGCATTCAACACCGTCAACCATGGGGTCCTTCGGACCAGACTGAGGGCGCTTGGCATTAAAGATACTGCTCTAGCTCTTCTTGAGTCCTTCCTAGATGCTCGCGTACAGCAAATCCACTGGGGCGGTCTCCAGTCAGAAGAGTTCCATCTCCCTTGCGGGGTACCCCAACGTTCGGCTCTATCACCAACATTATATAACCTGTACGTGACCCCCCCTTGCAGCACTAATAAAATATCATGGCCTGCACCTAGTGTCGTACGCCGACGACACTCAGTTAGTGGTGTCACTCTCTCTGTCGGTGGAAGCCACAGCTGGGAATTTCAGGAATTGCCTATCAGATGTAAAAAACTGGATGAACGATCACTTCTTAAAACTCAACACCGAAAAGACGGAAGTGATCGAGTTTGGCCAAAAACCATCCATCTGGAGCAATCTCTGGTGGCCTTCAGAGGCTGGCATCTGTCCTGTCCCAGCCAATAAGGTCAGAAATCTAGGCTTTATGATCGATAAGGATCTCACATGTACAGCAAAAATTAGCCAGGTCACCTCGGCGTGTTTTTACAGAATGAAGGTGCTTCGGAAAATGTTACCCTACATACCATTCTCTCTTAGGAAAACAGTGGTGGGAGCTCTAATCATGTCCAGGGTGGACTACTGTAACGCTCTATACATAGGAGCAGGGGTCAAACAGCTAGATAGGCTCCAAGCCATTCAGAACACAGCAGCAAGAGTTCTACTAAATCTCCCAAAAAGACACCCCACTTCAAAAGCCTTACGGGAACTTCATTGGCTCCCAGTAAGGCGCAGAATTCAATTTAAGGCCCTGTGCCTGGTCCACAAAACACTCCATGGGTATATATCTGAGGAGCTTACCAACCTCCTCCCTCGGTACGTGCCCGCTCGCTCTCTAAGATCCTGCAGTCAAGACCTAATCCAACTGCCCAGAATAAAGAGAGCCCGGTGGGGTGGAAAGTCTTTCTCCTATCAAGCATCCAAGTTGTGGAACAGCATGCCCATCGCTCTGCGCTCCAAAAAGAACAGATCAAGCTTTAGGAGAGCCTTAACAACCTGGCTTTTCACCATGCCCTAAACACCTCTGCACTCCCTTCCGTTCTACAGCGCCAAGACGTTTCGGCATAAGAGCGCTTAAAAAACAATTCAGTCAGTCAGTCAGTCAGTCAGTGTGAAACAATGCAGAGGAACTAAACGGCAGTCAGTGCATGAAATAAGGCTGCACATTACCAAGAAACACTGTGTATCTTTATCAAACACGTAGCCTATAAAACCCTGCTCTTTTCAGTGCCTCACCTTGATCCTGGCTCACATCACAAAGGCCCTGTTGTGAAGAATTTAGCTGGCATAACAGGCCCTCCTTACCTCGAGCGGGTTCACTCAGTCTCCTAGCTGATGCCTCGGGGCAGATTTAAGGACAGCAAACTGACTCTTTGTTTTCCCTCCATCGAAGGTCCATAACTTTCTAGAAGAGATTGCTTTCAATACAACAACTATCTCATATTGACACTCCCTTAACCTCTCAGTACCTTCTGCATTAGAGCTAAAGCTAAAGGCCTGCATTACATTGCGAAACAAACTTCAAATTGTCAGCGAAATTGCTCCTGCATAGCCATCTATCAAAAATGCCATAATGTGGGGTGCGTTCATGTGGCTTAGATGAGTAGATGTAATCTGTGACTCAGTGGACTGTGTATTTTACTTGTCATCTTTTTTGAAGTGGGCCTCGGACAAAAACGTTATTTCACAACTTTATTTTCGATGTTATCTTTCCTAAAAGACTCATCACACTTCTGTTTTTTAGATCACCATATCTTGGGTTCATCTTCATCCTCAGCCCCCAGGGCTTTTACATCACCTTAGAGCTCTGAAGTTGGCATATCATAGTATAAGTGCATCATAAGAAAGCAATGACAGCACGTGAGACACTAAAGATAATAACTGGCAGGGATTGACCCCACTGGCACAGACACATTGACCAAGGAGCACCAACCTTGTCGCTGGCACATTGCTACAGGAGCACCTACACTGATGGCCAGACATTCACAGGGAAACGGTGCCAAAAGGACCCTGCCTTGGAACAATAACAAGTGGGTACTGGCAAATGTGCACTTTCACCAGGATAGTGACATAGGTAAATCACACTGTCAATACTACTCTGGCATAGAGGGCTCTGAAACAGGAGCACCAACACTGGCACGGGAACAATGACACTGGAACGGTGACAGGGAGCAGAAAGACTAATCCTGGGGCACTGGCTTGGGGCAGTTTCATTGGACACTGACAATTATGTAACAATAGAAATGGGACTGACACAGAGGCACTGACTGGCGTACACAGCACTAGGGTAATGACGAGGATTCAGATGGGCACCTGACACAAATACATGAACATGGAGACACAGCCACTGGGACGTGAACAATTACTCACTCCCACTGGGATACTGCCACTGAGATACTGGGAGACACACCTAGGAGCTCTAACAATGACATTGGTATATTGACTTGTGGGCAGTGAGACGGAAGGCTTCACATAGGTCACAAACATTGCTGGAACAATGACATGGGGTAGCGACACTGAGAGACAGACACAGGGACTGATACGGACTTGAGGATACTGACACTAAGATTTGGACGTTTAGACATAAATAAAAAAACTGAGATAACGCAAGGACTCTCTAACACAAAGGCCCTGATACTGGGTACACTGTTCCGTGTTCCCAAACATGGGGGCACTGGGATACTGAGACAAGGTCAGTGACATGGAGTCCCTGGCATAGTGAGACAGGCCTTGACACTGACAAAGACACTGAGTACAGCAATAGTGACAAGGGTTACTGCCACGGCGACCCTGCCTGGGTACACAGACACTGGAAGAACAGGACACTGACACAGAGATACTGAAACTAACATGGGCACATGATCATGGGAAGCATAGGCGTCCGCAGGGAGGAGCAAGGAGGGATGTTTACCCCCCCCCCCCAAAGCCCCTCTCCCCGGATCACCAGTGCGGGTCGTAGTGCTGTGGTGCAAGTGCCATTATTTTTTGGAATGCTGGCACACCGCATCCCAGTGAGTGACTCACTGGGCTGCTGGCATGCGATTAATGTTACAAAAAAGAATGGCGCCCTTCCGCACCGTGGGCCGTATCTAGAGTGTCTAGTACAGGCTACTGCCGGGCGTTGCGGGCGCCATTGTGCAGAGGCTGTGTGTTGTGACCTCTTCTTCAATAATACGACATCCAGGAAATGGTATAGAGCATTTATTTGACTCGTAGTTCAGGGGATAAAAGTGCATGCAGCAGATCATACAGGTAACATTAAATTGAATCATGACATTCTACAATCCCAGAACACCTTTCAACATAGTTCTATTACATAGTACAATTCCATTGCTTATTAAAAAAACATGCAATCACTACACATCCCCCTTCTTTATAAAACTAAACATAAATAAATAAATACATTTTTACAAACGCTGAGCTGCTTGAGTTTGTCCCTCCAGCATAACGTATCTCATCTGCAGAAGGAACTTGGGTAATTTGATCTGCAGGAATTTCTAAAACATGTGTGGAACTAAACGTCTTCTTTTAATACCATTCCAGAAATTTGCTAGAAACTGTACGCAACATATAACATCTGCATATAAGTTTAGACAAGCATAGTATCTTAAGATACTGCATTTATACACTTAATATGCTTTGGGTTCTGTATATTTCTCTAAAGCGGTAAAGAATGCCTATTAATAAGCCAGGAACACACTGTATATTATAAATGAAGTTGTGTAGACTTGTAGACATCTTGTTTATTTTAGTTGAAGATCAGGTTAAATTTCCCTTATTTAGTATTATAATTAGGTGAGCTGTTTCCAGCAACCAAAACAACGAGAAATGGACTAAGCTTCCCGTAAAGGGATTTATTGCTGAATGTATTCATACTTATAACTAGAATACTCATAACCAGAATATTTGAAGATAAAAAGAAAGATGGTCACAAGGGTTTGACCCTAACTTCTGAGAACTTTCAGCGGTTGATGTTCAATAACTTTAGGTCCTTCCACCCTAATATCGGTGGACCATTTCTTGCAACATATACTTTTCCCATAGCATGCTTTCCCTTAAAACGAAACTCAAGGGTTCTAAACCCTAGAATATCAATTCTTCTCCCTGTAAAACCTTCGGCAATAACATCATCGGTTTCTAACTATCCTCTTATTTTGTCCACAAAGTGACTTTTCCGCATCTTTTGTGGCACCACAGTGAACGGTGAACTCGAATCTACCACCAAATGTAATATAATTCCACTCAAAGAAATATCACAAAAAGGATTAAATGATGAGAAATTAGTGGCTCCTAAATCCACTTTGTTCCATCTTGATGTAGAAAATTTACCCTTATGTTAAACATGTACCTCTTTTTTTTTTTGTTTTGTTTTTTTGTTGCATATTCGCGAAAAGTGTCCATTCAATCCGCACTCCCAGCACTTGGTAGAACTAGCAGGACATTTTTCAAAGGGAATCACATGTGAATAATCACCACCTCCAACACAAATTACGTTGCTACACTTTTCTTTCCCACTACTCCTAAATCTTCTTCTAACATGGAAACCAGTTTTCCCTTCCTCAAACATATCGGTTCCAAGATTCTTATACCTCGTTCCCTTTTCTATCACTTTTCCTACCGTTTCGCCTGACGTCTTGTTACCTTGCGATAACATAGCTTTATAACGAGGATTAGACAATCCTGCCTTTCCAACAAAGGCAATGGTATATCTAAGATAGTTAACCCATAACTTGTCCTGTAAAGACTTGTTCCTGGTATGCCCAACTACCTGGTCAAAAGTTAAATCATTGTAACATAGAGCAAATTTACATTTCTTCACTGACGCCAAAGGAGGATTTAAAGTCTTCTGGGTTTTGTTTGCACTTTCCCAATTGAAACTTTCACGAACTTTTCTCTCTGTATCAACATCAATCTTAGGCCACCAATACAAGACCTTTATGTTTCTCTTGGTACGAGAGATTCCTGGGTGCCCTTCATGGCCTATATCCATAATCCTGTCTCTAATGCCTGAAGGAGGTACAATCCTTCCTCCCCTGTAAACAAAATCCATTTTCACACCCAATTCATCTCGCACCTCCCAAAATGGCCTCAATTTTGGATCAATCTTAGCTTTGGTTGACCAACCATTAACGATTTTGTCCTTGACTGCATGCAACATTGTGTCATCATGGTTTTCCTACTGCCAAATTTGTTTAGAAAGGCCAGGAACATTATCAAACACATTAGCTACACTATAACCTTTCCATGGATCACTGTCTAATTCTGGATTTTTGTTCCTGGTAGTAACTGTTCTTGATTCATTCGCTGTCAGAGACATAATTGATAGTTTTACTGAAAAAAAATACCTGAAAGAAAAATCGTTAGTTATTAGAAATGACTCCTTCGTGACTGATGTCTAACATAATAGCTAGACAATTATTTGAAATGCCACTTCATGCGCGATGCACAACAATTGAATTTCGAATAAACCCTTAGTGAACAATGTTTTCATGTAAATTTGAATAAGCCACTTCGTGAATAATGTTTCCAAATAAATTTGAATCAATTACTACGTGAATAATAGCTCCATGTAAATTTGAATAAACCACTTCGTGAATAATGTTTTCATATAAAGGAAAACCAAAGATACCAAACAGTTCTTGTATTCGTTGACTCCTTCGTGACTGATGTCTAACACAATAGCTAGACAATTATTTGAAATACCACTTTATGCGCGATGTCTTCGTGAAACAACAATTGAAATTCGAATAAACCCTTAGTGAATAATGTTTTCATAATAATTTGAATAAGCCACTTCGTGAATAATGTTTCCAAATAAATTTGAATCAATTACTACGTGAATAATAGCTCCATGTAAATTTGAATAAACCACTTCGTGAATAATGTTTTCATATAAAGGAAAACCAAAGATACCAAACAGTTCTTGTATTCGTTGACTCCTTCGTGACTGATGTCTAACACACTAGCTAGACAATTATTTGAAATACCACTTCATGTGCGATGTCTTCGTGAAACAACAATTGAAATTCGAATAAACCCTTAGTGAATACTGTATTCATATAAATTTGAATATGCCACTTCGTGACCACAAAGTGACTTTTCCACATCTTTTGTGGCACCACAGTGAACAGTGAACTCGAATCTACCACCAAATGTAATATAATTCCACTCAAAGAAATATCACAAAAAGGATTAAATGATGAGAAATTAGTGGCTCCTAAATCCACTTTGTTCCATCTTGATGTAGAAAATTTACCCTTATGTTGAACATGTACCTCTTTTTTTTTTGTTTTGTTTTTTTGTTGCATATTCGCGAAAAGTGTCCATTCAATCCGCACTCCCAGCACTTGGTAGAACTAGCAGGACATTTTTCAAAGGGAATCACATGTGAATAATCACCACCTCCAACACAAATTACGTTGCTACACTTTTCTTTCCCACTACTCCTAAATCTTCTTCTAACATGGAAACCAGTTTTCCCTTCCTCAAACATATCGGTTCCAAGATTCTTATACCTCGTTCCCTTTTCTATCACTTTTCCTACCGTTTCGCCTGACGTCTTGTTACCTTGCGATAACATAGCTTTATAACGAGGATTAGACAATCCTGCCTTTCCAACAAAGGCAATGGTATATCTAAGATAGTTAACCCATAACTTGTCCTGTAAAGACTTGTTCCTGGTATGCCCAACTACCTGGTCAAAAGTTAAATCATTGTAACATAGAGCAAATTTACATTTCTTCACTGACGCCAAAGGAGGATTTAAAGTCTTCTGGGTTTTGTTTGCACTTTCCCAATTGAAACTTTCACAAACTTTTCTCTCTGTATCAACATCAATCTTAGGCCACCAATACAAGACCTTTATGTTTCTCTTGGTACGAGAGATTCCTGGGTGCCCTTCATGGCCTATATCCATAATCCTGTCTCTAATGCCTGAAGGAGGTACAATCCTTCCTCCCCTGTAAACAAAATCCATTTTCACACCCAATTCATCTCGCACCTCCCAAAATGGCCTCAATTTTGGATCAATCTTAGCTTTGGTTGACCAACCATTAACGATTTTGTCCTTGACTGCATGCAACATTGTGTCATCATGGTTTTCCTTCTGCCAAATTTGTTTAGAAAGGCCAGGAACATTATCAAACACATTAGCTACACTATAACCTTTCCATGGATCACTGTCTAATTCTGGATTTTTGTTCCTGGTAGTAACTGTTCTTGATTCATTCACTGTCAGAGACATAATTGATAGTTTTACTGAAAACAAATACCTGAAAGAAAAATGGTTAGTTATTAGAAATGACTCCTTCGTGACTGATGTCTAACATAATAGCTAGACAATTATTTGAAATACCACTTCATGCGCGATGCACAACAATTGAATTTCGAATAAACCCTTAGTGAATAATGTTTTCATATAAATTTGAATAAGCCACTTCGTGAATAATGTTTCCAAATAAATTTGAATCAATTACTACGTGAATAATAGCTCCATGTAAATTTGAATAAACCACTTCGCGAATAATGTTTTCATATAAAGGAAAACCAAAGATACCAAACAGTTCTTGTATTCGTTGACTCCTTCGTGACTGATGTCTAACACAATAGCTTGACAATTATTTGAAATACCACTTTATGCGCGATGTCTTCGTGAAACAACAATTGAAATTCGAATAAACCCTTAGTGAATAATGTTTTCATATAAATTTGAATAAGCCACTTCGTGAATAATGTTTCCAAATAAATTTGAATCAATTACTACGTGAATAATAGCTCCATGTAAATTTGAATAAACCACTTTGTGAATAATGTTTTCATATAAAGGAAAACCAAAGATATCAAAGAGTTCTTGTATTCGTTGACTCCTTCGTGACTGATGTCTAACACACTAGCTAGACAATTATTTGAAATACCACTTCATGTGCGATGTCTTCGTGAAACAACAATTGAAATTCGAATAAACCCTTAGTGAATACTGTATTCATATAAATTTGAATATGCCACTTCGTGAATACTGTTTCCAAATAAATTTGAATTAATCACTACGTGAATAATAGTTCCATATACATTTGAACAAACCACTTCGTGAATAATGTTTTCATATTAAGGAAAACCAAAAATACCAAAGAGTTCTTGTATTCGTTGAAAAATGAAAGCGACCACTAACTGAACAATGTCTTCATGTAAAAGGGATACTAATTATATCTTCATAAAAGATCTTCTTTCAAACACAATTTACAAAGTGGCCTAATATTAGACTGATGCTTTACGAGATTTCTGTTGCAAGTAAAAATGATTTGTTCCCATTAGTGCTTCTGCCTTTCTTGATATTTCCACCACGTAAGTAGTGGAATATATAACTCCTTTAAGTAAAACCTGCAAAACAAATTGGGTTAGTAATATATAATACTTCCAAAATGGCCACGAAATGTAGACTTAATTGTGAAGATGCTATTACGCTGGATGGCGTGGTCAAAAGTTAAATCATTGTAACATAGAGCAAATTTACATTTCTTCACTGACGCCAAAGGAGGATTTAAAGTCTTCTGGGTTTTGTTTGCACTTTCCCAATTGAAACTTTCACAAACTTTTCTCTCTGTATCAACATCAATCTTAGGCCACCAATACAAGACCTTTATGGTTCTCTGGGTACCAGAGATTCCTGGGTGCCCTTCATGGCCTATATCCATAATCCTGTCTCTAATGCCTGAAGGAGGTACAATCCTTCCTCCCCTGTAAACAAAATCCATTTTCACACCCAATTCATCTCGCACCTCCCAAAATGGCCTCAATTTTGGATCAATCTTAGCTTTGGTTGACCAACCATTAACGATTTTGTCCTTGACTGCATGCAACATTGTGTCATCATGGTTTTCCTTCTGCCAAATTTGTTTAGAAAGGCCAGGAACATTATCAAACACATTAGCTACACTCTAACCTTTCCATGGATCACTGTCTAATTCTGGATTTTTGTTCCTGGTAGTAACTGTTCTTGATTCATTCGCTGTCAGAGACATAATTGATAGTTTTACTGAAAACACATACCTGAAAGAAAAATGGTTAGTTATTAGAAATGACTCCTTCGTGACTGATGTCTAACATAATAGCTAGACAATTATTTGAAATACCACTTCATGCGCGATGCACAACAATTGAATTTCGAATAAACCCTTAGTGAATAATGTTTTCATATACATTTGAATAAGCCACTTCGTGAATAACGTTTCCAAATAAATTTGAATCAATTACTACGTGAATAATAGCTCCATGTAAATTTGAATAAACCACTTCGTGAATAATGTTTTCATATAAAGGAAAACCAAAGATACCAAATAGTTCTTGTATTCGTTGACTCCTTCGTGACTGATGTCTAACACAATAGCTAGACAATTATTTGAAATACCACTTTATGCGCGATGTCTTCGTGAAACAACAATTGAAATTCGAATAAACCCTTAGTGAATAATGTTTTCATATAAATTTGAATAAGCCACTTCGTGAATAATGTTTCCAAATAAATTTGAATCAATTACTACGTGAATAATAGCTCCATGTAAATTTGAATAAACCACTTCGTGAATAATGTTTTCATATAAAGGAAAACCAAAGATACCAAACAGTTCTTGTATTCGTTGACTCCTTCGTGACTGATGTCTAACACACTAGCTAGACAATTATTTGAAATACCACTTCATGTGCGATGTCTTCGTGAAACAACAATTGAAATTCGAATAAACCCTTAGTGAATACTGTATTCATATAAATTTGAATATGCCACTTCGTGAATACTGTTTCCAAATAAATTTGAATTAATCACTACGTGAATAATAGTTCCATATAAATTTGAACGAACCACTTCGTGAATAATGTTTTCATATTAAGGAAAACCAAAAATACCAAAGAGTTCTTGTATTCGTTGAAAAATGAAAGCGACCACTAACTGAACAATGTCTTCATGTAAAAGGGATACTAATTATATCTTCATAAAAGATCTTCTTTCAAACACAATTTACAAAGTGGCCTAATATTAGACTGATGCTTTACGAGATTTCTGTTGCAAGTAAAAATGATTTGTTCCCATTAGTGCTTCTGCCTTTCTTGATATTTCCACCACGTAAGTAGTGGAATATATAACTCCTTTAAGTAAAACCTGCAAAACAAATTGGGTTAGTAATATATAATACTTCCAAAATGGCCACGAAATGTAGACTTAATTGTGAAGATGCTATTACGCTGGATGGCGAGATGTGTGATGATGCTATCAGGTTTGCTGGCGTGTGTCCTACGTGTCGTAATTCCAAGATGGAGATAAGATTCAGTACACAGTTCCTTCAAGAACCACGTCCAAGACGTTTCAACATAGGAGGTTTTGTCAGGGATCCGTTACAGCATCAATGTCAGCGTGGTGTTTATTAAACAGGTTGTTGAGTAACTTGAAGATTGTCAATAGATCAATATTTATTAAAAGTGTATAAAGAATGTCAAGAATTATATGCTGAAAAGCTGAAAATAACCATAACTGTCCTCAAGAACATAAAAGGAAAATAAAAGAATGAGCTTCTGGAATAGATCTTACGCTGCATGCACTTGAAAATGTCACACCTCATGTAAAATGCGCCACAAAATGTGCTTTTTGTCAAAAGCGCTCGAAAAGAGAAGAAAAATTGTTAACTTCATGTAAGATGCGCTATCCGATTTGTTTTCCGCTGAAAGCGTTCGCAATTTCATATAAAGAAAGTCATTAATACCCACATGTATACCGGAGAAAACGCTCTTCGTTTCCGTGATTGCGTTGTCCTAGCAACCACAAGATGGCGATGGAGAGCGTGATGACGCTTACAAATGTTGATGAATTGTGGAAATAATCACGTAAGCGCGTGTAGAATTCAGTTTTTCAAAGCGTCGCTGCTGCGTGATTCGAAATTGCTGAGAGCGAGACACTCGTGCATTCGGTAAGCGTTAATTCTTATTTAAAAGATACACAACGCTAATAAACTGAATCGCAGGGTGAATATGTTAGAGTCAGCAATTATTTACTCAACGCAGTTAGACTTTCATTGACATATGGTTTGACTTTTTTCTTTTTGAAAATAGTCCATGGTGAATGTACACGCGAAGGTAATCGTTTTGAATGCAGTTTTGAGGTTGTAAAGTTCATACACGATGAACGTTGGAGTCACAACGTTGTAATTATCCACAAACGACTATGAAGGAAGGGGTGTTTTAAAGATACAATTCCCTTTAGTTACTCACGTTTAGAGTTGAGGTGAAAACGAGGGTTTAAAGTTGAATTTCGAAACAGAAGACGAAATCGTCGTGGTATTTGAAATTACACGTTGTGCCCATCTCGTTGCCAAGTTTGTTGTGACCTCTTCTTCAATAATACGACATCCAGGAAATGGTATAGAGCATTTATTTGACTCGTAGTTCAGGGGATAAAAGTGCATGCAGCAGATCATACAGGTAACATTAAATTGAATCATGACATTCTACAATCCCAGAACACCTTTCAACATAGTTCTATTACATAGTACAATTCCATTGCTTATTAAAGAAACATGCAATCACTACACTGTGCCAGGTTAATCATGCAGCGCACTCCGGATCATGGTACAACGGCAGGGAGTGCAGTCAGATAGTCATTTTCAGCCTCCCTGTATTTAGTGGAGGACTCGGGATTAAAACAATCAGAGACCCATTCAGATTGAGCTGAGCAGCCAATCAGCAGGACGTAACTACATAAATTGAGCTACAAATCCCTCTAAAACCTGCAATGACAACGACTGCTTCTGGCCGTGGGGTGTGTCTCAATATCCACCCTGAGTGGCCGTCAATCATTCATAGCGCGAACGCGCTACCTATGGCTGACCAATTTCTTGTTTCTAGCCTGCCCCCAGAGAGAATGGACCAATGATCTCACAAGGGCCAGGCCTGTCATCTTTTTTTTCTTCACTTTTGAATCCCTGTATTTGCCTCTTTTGGCACGGGAGCACAGTAGACCCCGAGTGCTGTGGTATGGAGCTCGAGAGGCGGAGTCAGAATGGTCAAGGCAAGGGTTGGTTGGCCGACCCTGCAGTCTGCGTCTGTGTTCTGTTGCACGTGGGAGTCCTTAGGTGCCAGCACGTGTATTAAGGTAAGATTAGTGGGCGGTGTGTTCACTTTTCCTGCTCTGCCACTGTCAGCTGCCTCCTCTCTCTTTATTCCTCTTATTCCCTCCCTTGCTGTCTTTCTCGCAGCTCCTCACTTGCTGAAAACGGTGCTTCAATAAACGTCCCTTACCCTCTGTTTCCTCCAATTTAACTCATTCATTTCTCTGTGAAATGGATCCAAACATGAAAGAAACACTCCTGGAATTGTCCACTTTCTATTACATTTTTCCGTTACAAAGTGCAGCCTCGGGACCAAGAGAAAAATAGGTGCAAAATACGAAGGGTAAATAACTAAATAAATGATTACACAGTCACTCTGTAAAGATTTATTTATTTATTTTTGTACTTCACGTACGAAAAACACCCAATAAAAAAGCCCTGTCAGTCAAATAAATACAGCTCAAGTAATGGTCAAGGAATAGTTTCGACCCGGGCTTTCGGGCTGAACAAGGGTCAATGAACTTGATGTTTATGTGCACAAAAGTTGAGAAATAAGTCCTGTGGGGTGCAGCAGGTGTTCCCACTGCACAATACAATGTGTGTTTTGCTCCCAATTTTTGGTCTGGCTGAAGATAAATGACTTCCTAAGAGGTTCGGCTTTTGTAGGAGTTTAGTAGTCGGCGCCATCTGCAGAAAGAAAACTTTCTGCAGATGCCCATGATGGGAAGACTGGCATTTCCATGTGGGCATTGATACCAAAGACCTGACGTGGGAACTTTGACACTAGGACGCTGACACATGGTGTAGCGAAACTGGAACACAGGAAGATGTGGAAGCAAGAACACTTCTATTCTGAAACACTGACATAAAAACGAGCAAAGAGGCAGTGAGACATATGCACTAGAACTGACACTTGGGCACCCACATTGTGATGCTGACACAAGGAAGATATGGCACTTGGATTCTGACATGAATAATGGGTAATAAAATATTACAAGGGCATAAGCATCAAGGCACTGACACTCAAACACAGGCCCTTGCAATACCAACACTAACGCAGGTAAACTGCCAGGGGGAAAATAGACACCGCGGCACCAAGACTTATGAATACTGATATGAAAGACTCCAATACAGGGAAACTGGCACAAGAATACTGATATGAATACATTGAAACAGGAACACTGGTATATCAATACTGACTCTGGAACATTAGCATGGACAGTGGGAAAAGCCACAGATATAATGAGGCACTGCTACGGGTACAGTTGAACCTGTAAAGCAGGGAACAAAGACTGACATTGGAATGGTGGCACTGGGACAATGTCACAGTGAGATGGGGATATTGGCACTGTGGCACTGAAACTGACGAAAGTACACGTGCAGACATGGAACACCGGTATAGGGCCACTGGCAGACGAACATTGTAACTGGCAGCTTTCATAGTGGATTTTAATGATCTTTTACTGGCCGCTGACAGGAATGTCAGCTGTGTGCCCATTCTGCTGGGCCTTCTGACAGCCTTTGACATGGTAGATCACAACATTCTAATCTCCTCTGCGGATGTAAAGGCCCTGCTCTCAATTTGTTTATCTCCTTTCTTACCAATCAAGACCAGAAGGTCATGCTAGGAAAAATTGCTACTGGCTTTTTGGAGATCTGGACAGCAGTACCACAATGCTCATCCCTCGCGCCCATATCTTTTTAAAATCTAAATAAAACCTTTACTATCCATGGTTAGACAAGATGAATGTATGTTCTACTCCTAAGTTGATGATACACAGCTTATTTTTTGACTAGCCAACACTGACCCTCCTCTGTTTTTGCGTTCACAACTCTTTTGTAATATCAGACATGTATGACCTCTAATTGGTTGAAGATTAACTTTGACAAAACCAAAATCTTTGGAATTGGGAGATATCATTCTCCCTGGCTGTCTGTTTCTTGGCCTTCAGACTTAGACCCCTGCCCTCAACCAAATACCTCTGTAGAAAGTCTTGGAGATAAAAAACACAACTCTAGACTTAACATATAAGTCTCTACAGCAATGCTGTCTTGCTCCAACACTCCATGTAAGCTGAAAGCTACCTTACATTTATTAACTCATAGGCTGGGAAATCAGTCATGTATGTCATCATGGGTGTCAATTCACCAAAGTGCCAGGGATAGAGGAAGTGACATCACACGTCCTTTGACCCCCTCTTTCACTCACACACACATACTTACACATACAAACAAATTCATACATATACACACTCTCACACATGAGCACACTCTCACCCATAAGCATGCACACAACCTACATTTAAAAGCATTTTTACATACCTCAGCTGCAATTGGGCATATTCCAGCTTATTGTACTCTATTTTTATTACACTATTAGCGCATAACTTATTTATTCAGTATTAGTGTAACAAAGAATTGACAGAATATAAAGAGAGTCGAGCCCCAGCTGGCCCCTGTGTTTCTTACATTAAATTTGCTATCTCTGAGGCCAGGGGTCGCAAAAGCAGTGCTAGAGATAGCAGAGAGCAAGCCAAGGCTCTCAGCTGCGACCCCCAGTGACCCCTAAATTACATCCATGCATGTAAGCTACCATAGGATCAAGATTCGATTACTGTAATGCCCCGCACAGCATTTTGCATAGAAACAACTGAACAGGCTGCAATCATAAACAAGCATTGGAAATGCAATAGGTCTCAGATTTTTTTGAGTTAGAGCTAATGGCATTGTAAATGGCAATGTCTTTTAGCCATGTGTTATGGAGTGTATGCATGTGGTGTGTAGTAAAATTATGTGGTTTGGATTGGAATTGTTCACCCTGCACACTCACACACTGTTCACCCTGCACACTGACACACTGTTCACCCTGCACACTGACACTGTTCACCCTGCACACACACACTGTTCACCCTGCACACACACACTGTTCATCCTACACACACACTCTCACACTGCTCACCCTGCACACCCACACACTGCTCACCCTGCACACTCACACACTGCTCACCCTACACTCACTCACACTCTGCACTCGCTCTCACTCTACGCTCACTCTCACTCTGCACTTACTCTCACTCTGCACTCACTCTCACTCTGCACTCACTCTCACTCTGCACCTGCACTCACTCTGCACTCACTCTGCACTCACTCTGCACCTGCACTCACTCTGCACTCACTTTGCACTCACTCACTCTGCACTCACTCTCACTCTGCACTCATTCCACACTCACTCTGCACTCACTCTCACTCTGCACTCACTCTCACTCTGCACTCACTCTCACTCTGCACTCACTCTCACTCTGCACTTACTCTCACTCTACACTCACTCTCACTGCACTCACTCTCACTATGCATTCACTCTCACTCTGCACTCACTCTGCACTCACTGTCACTCTTGCACTCACTCTGCACTCACAGTCACTCTCGCACTCACTCTGCACTCACTGTCACTCTCACACTCACTCTGCACTCACTCTTGCACTCACTCTGAACTCACTCTGCACTCACAGTCACTCTCGCACTCACTCTGCACTCACTGTCACTCTCGCACTCACTCTGCACTCACAGTCACTCTCGCACTAACTCTGCACTCACTGTCACTCTGCACTCACTCTGCACTCACTGTCACTCTGCACTCATTCTGCACTCACTGTCACTCTGCACTCACTGTCACTCTGGCACTCACTCTGCACTCACAGTCACTGTGGCCCTCACTATGCACTCACAGTCTCTCTGCACTCACTCTACACTCACAGTCACTCGGGCACTCACTCTGCACTCACTCTGCACTCACAGTCACTCTCGCACTCACTCTGCACTCACTGTCACTCTGCACTCACTCTGCACTCACAGTCACTCTGGCACTCACTCTGCACTCACTCTGCACTCACAGTCACTTTCGCACTCACTCTGCACTCACTGTCACTCTGCACTCACTCTGCACTGTCACTCTCGCACTCACTCTGCACTCACTCTGCACTCACCCTGCACTCACAGTCACTCTCACACTCACTCTGCACTCACAGTCACTCTCCCACTCACTCTGCACTAACTCTGCACTCACTCTGCACTCGCAGTCACTCTGCACTCACTCTGCACTCACACTCACTCTGCACTCACTCTGCACTCACAGTCACTCTGCACTCACAGTCACTCTGCACTCACAGTCACTCTGGCACTCTCTCTGCACTCACTCTGCACTCACAGTCGCTCTCGCTTTCACTCTGCACTCACTGTCATTCTCGCACTCACTCTGCACTCACAGTCACTCTCGCACTCACTCTGCACTCACTGTCACTCTCGCACTCACTCTGCACTCACTCTGCACTCACTCTGCACTCACAGTCACTCTTGCACTCACTCTGCACTCAGATTCACTCTTGCACTCACTCTGCACTCACAGTCACTCTCGCACTCACTCTGCACTCACTCTGCACTCACAGTCACTCTCGCACTCACTCTGCACTCACTCTGCACTCAGTGTCACTCTCGCACTCACTCTGCACTCACTCTGCACTCACAGTCACTCTCGCACTCACTCTGCACTCACAGTCACTCTCGCACTCACTCTGCACTCACTCTGCACTCACAGTCACTCTCACACTCACTCTGCACTCACAGTCACTCTGTACTCACTCTGCACTCACAGTCACTCTGGCACTCACTCTGCACTCAATCTGCTGCACTCACAGTCGCTCTCGCACTCACTCTGCACTCATTGTCACTCTTGCACTCACTCTGCACTCACCATCGCTCTCGCACTCACTCTGCACTCACAGTCGCTCTCGCACTCACTCTGCACTCACAGTCGCTTACTCACTCTGCACTCACAGTGGCTCACGCACTCACAGTCGCTCTCAAACTCACTCTGCACTCACTGTCACTCTCGCACTCACTCTGCACTCACTGTCGCTAGTTGTTGGTGCGTTGTTGGTGTCCCTCCTCTGACAACTGAATGAGAGCTTCCTGAGCACTGCTTGCAGACAACAACGCGGCATTGCTGTCAGGAGGACTTCCGCACCTGGTCTGACTGACTAACCCCGGAAGGGGGGGGCAGGCCCCTCTCCAGCTTAATTGGTAACACTTGCCTGGTGCATTGCCTCACTCCCAGCTTTTACCCTTGAAGGGCACTTACTTCCCAGCACCATCCACATCAGTGTGTCACTTTTGGGGGATTTCGAAGGATCTGCGTTAAACCTTGACTGAGAGCATTGTTTTCATTACGTGACATGCAACCCACGCTTGCATGTCACGGCCTTTCCACAAGTTCAACCGAAAACATCTTTTGCGCTGCCGCTGTTGAAGTAGTGTAAAAAATGATTTGCGCTGTCCTCGTTTCATTGGAATAGGCTGTGCTGGCATCCCTACTTCCAAAGAATCCAAGCCTATAATGGTGTTAAACATTTCTTTCATGTCGATATTAAATTGCTCTTTGCGGCTTTGGTGTTTACTTAACTCAAGACAAGACTTTTATTGCTTCCTGTACACGGAGCAGAAACTGTCACTAAAATATTCATATCTGTATTATTGTAAGATCGGAGGGATGTGCAACTTTGATAGCAACGGCTGCCCTCCCAGTGATTTCCGCTTGGACATTTGGAGCTCTGAACTGATTTAACATTTGTTCTCAGTATTTCATCATGAAGATTGTTTGGACTGTGGCATGGAGTCATCGTGCTCAGCTTTCCACTAGACAAACAAGCTTTGGCCAGGAGGCGGCATGCGCACACACACAGCTGAGAAAAAGAAACTCGAGAGTGGTGCACGCACGCCCAGCATCTGTCTTCAATTACCGCGGGCCCTGACAGCGAATAATTGAAGAAATATGGCCTTCTGCTGCGCGTGTCCACACGGAATATGCACTAGGCAGAGCAACTCTAACGCCTTTGGCCTATTGCGTGCTCTCTTGTAAAAACACACGCATGCGAGGGCCAACTGCCATGCAGCCGGCAAAAAAATCCTGCAAAAATCACGAGCTTTCTGGAGTTCGGTAGGTACAATTTTCGAAGCCCTCAGAAAATGACTCTTAAGCCACGCCCACTTCGTGGGACGTAGGCCGAGCCCTAAAAATCAAGCAGATCGTTCAACTGCACAGGCCTCTCTTTATACACTGCTCAAACCTATACTTTGTGATCTCCAATGGCTTGCTGTCCAAAAAAGAATACATTTTCAAACATTATGGATAGTGCCTAAATGTGTTTTTAGTCTTGCACCTTATTTTCTCAAGTCCCGCTTTAAACAGTATATACCACTGCAGGAGCTCTGATTATCCAAAACTAGTCTCATAGCAGTCCTCCAGATCTACAAATCCTGCACTGGAGTGAAATCTTTCTATTATGCTGATGCCCATCAATGGAATGTTTTTACATCAGATCTAAGATTTACTACCATCTATCACAAGGGAGGCTCCTCTTTTTGAGAGGAGGAGCATCAATCCACAAAGGACAGCCTCCGGCCACAGCAGAAAAATAAAATGGCAATAAAGTTTAGTTATTAATGCAAAAACAACAGTTGATGGACAGAATGCAGAACAATGTCATACATTCTCCCCAGTACAGAGATCTGGGCCTAAATCCATCGTTTTTACGCTCTCCATGCCATTCCAGTTTGAACCCAGCCATATGCAAATCAGCTGTGACCCTGTGCCCCATGGGAACAGTCCAGCCCGAACTGCCAAGCCAGGTCCTCCCTGGACTGGAAACAAGCATCCTAGGACCGGTATCGGGCGTTCAGCCCTCATCAGCCAGGACAGCTTGATTCCAGTGGCATGGAGAGCACTGGACTCACGTCTGAGCATACCCGTCCCACTCCGGGTGACAAATGCAAACACAACAGTTGATGGACAGAATGCAGAACAATGTCATACATGCTAATAAAGTTCAGTTATTACCAGGCTTTCCTGCAGAATTTTATAAAGCCTTTAAATATATTTTATCACCCCATCTGCTCATAGTCTTGCCACCCTTGATGTGTGAGGGTCCTAATGGTACCTCCTGAGTCCAGGAAGCACAATTTTTTCTTTTCGGCAACCAACCCATCCCACACTGAGCATCAGGATGGCGCTGGCCATTGCTGCAACGGCCAGCCAGGCATGAGCATTTTTAACCTCTCTAATCCTGCTGTTTTATGACAGCTGGGTTAGAGAAAGCAGAAGCATCCAGTGTTCTTGTGAGCGCAGATAGAGGCCACTCCCACCAATCCTGGAGCTGTTCTCATGATGAGAGCAGTGCCAGGGCTGGCTTGGGAGTTTGGAGCCTGCCTGCCTCGAGCAGAAAAGACGAACGAGGAAGATGTCTCGCTCGCAGATAAGAGTCTTTAATCTAATTTCCTTTTTATGTCCCATTCGCCACACCAACCTTGGGACACTGATCTGTTATTCCTTCAGATAATCCTTGAACAATCATCTGTACTCTCAATAGCCCTCTGTTTTCCGGGGAACTTGGTTTGCTGAGTAGCTAAGATGGTTGCATTAGGCAGTGCTCTGTAGCACAGGTGAATCCATGGCAAGATGCCTTGCCCAGGTTTTACAATCCACTGAGCCAATTGCGGCCTCACAGCCTGACTGCCACATCATACACATGCGAGCCTCGGAGGTGCGGTTACAACCGGTGCCACCAGTGAGTCTGAAGGCTCCCTGATTCTTGCGCGCTGAGACAGGCGGCCTAACGGAGCATTGAACAGCGCTTTGCCTGCGGGCAGTGACCAGGAGAGGTTCGACACTTCGCCCTCGACCCTGGCACTGCAGGGAGACCCTGATGACACAGGCGTTGGGCCACTGACAGAATCGCTCCTGAGTAGCGGCACACATGTAGGAGCTAGTTCAATCTGAAGGAGGTGCACCCTGCTGATTAACGGTGACAACTACACTTGTCGTGAGTGGGCCTGGAGGGGCATGTTGTGCTGGGTGGAGTGCAGGGGCGTAACACAGGCCCCTGCAACCCCTGCAGTGCGGGGGTCCTCACCCTCCAGGAGGTCCCGTCAGCACCGCACTTCTGCTGGGGAGCTCTAGATTGAGTCTGGAGTGGGCCCCTTCACGTACCCTGCAGGGGGACCCCTCAAGGTTCGTTACGCCACTGGTGGAGTGCAGCCAACTCATAACAGAAGCACAGCCCCATTAAGGATTTTAAGCTTTTCATTATTATGATAATAATCTTATGTTCAATGAGTTATACTCACAGACACTGACTGGCCTGAAGTACACACCCCTTTTTTCTGGCCTTTGATCTTTTTGCTGTGATTGACGGCCTGGCTATTACAGCAGGGAGTAACATACACCTACCTACAGCACAGATTACATAGACATTGCCGCATCTCCAGGGGTGCATAATTCATTCACTATAGTTTCCACGCTTTGAACTTTGGCAAGACAGACCCCAATCGAAGCAAGCGGGAGCTCAGTCTCTGCAGGACCGAAGATCCACAGGCCACCTTCATCTGAAACCGCTGTGGAAGGAAAAAAGGTGGAACACTCTTGCCCAAACACTTATATAGGTGCCATTTTATTGGAGCTGAAGGTAAGCCTTACGTCCGTAAACCATAAGACTGACTCTGTTACTTCATGTCTAGACAGGATAACAGAATGGTTCCATAGACAGAATATACTGCTGGATGGTGTGGAAAGGAAAATCTCAGACTAAAAAGACAATTGTTTGACACAATAGGGTATCCAATGCCCAGAAGCACAACAGAAAGTGAAACCTGTTTGAGAAGTTCCTACGGTTCATTTGTTAGATCCTCACCCGCTCTATTAGTGGCATGCTTCATTATCAGGTCTAATACTGACCCCTAAAAGCCAGGATGGACTTACACATAGTCCAGGGAGTCCTTTAGTTATTTTTTTCAGGTGGGGTCTTAAGAAGGAGATATTGGTTGTTCAGGTATGAGTAAAAACACACATTGATTCATGGATATAATGGCCCTAAACACTCCTAATTTGTCAACATGTTTCAGCCCTACTCTACAAGGCCCCTGTGGTCCAGGGCTTTCATCAGGACTGCAAAGGTGCCCCAAGATCACTGTCATATGTTAGTTGAGGATGTTTGCCAACCTGTCTTAACTTTACGGGACAAACAACATATAGCACAAAGACATGCAGTTGTAGGATATACTCGCTATCAAATGCAAATTTTTGTCCTTATTCCTTACTTTGGGAATGTATCATGCAACATTGGAAGGGGGTGGCGCATGCCCCTGAAGTTACACAATCATCAAGGGTGAGAGGAGTTGGAAGGAGAATGGGACCAAAGTAGGAGCCAGAGGTGACAGCAATGTTGAGGTTCACCAATCCCTGGGTCCGAGGCCTCTATCTGGATCCCTTCCCGCAGCCCATAATTACTAGAATACTCTCCTTTTGCACCATGACGTGCAGATTGGCTCACAAGCAGGATCCACTTAAGTATCAGGGCCCATGTACCCCTGGTGAATGTTCATCATGCTGAAATGAACACTGTATACTAAAGGTGTAAAATATTTTTGATTAATGTCCTCATCTTTGCAACAGCTGCCTTAGGCTTCTATGGGAGATTCACTAGTGCAGATAAAACATCACAACAAGAGGATCCAAAGAAACATGAGGAGGACTGCTATCTCAATAGCAGGGGATCAGTGACTCTAAGCAGCTACACGCCCTTGTCCTTACTTGTCGCTGTCCATCATGCCTTATTACATGGTGGACTGAGATGCTGAACTGCAACGGTTAAGCTCTTGAACATTAAAATGTGCTCAATATATGTGACGAAACTGTTGCTATATGTACGTAGTCTCAATAATGGAGATTCCCATACACCTATGTGTTATTTACACCTATTTGTAAATGTGGCAGGCTGCCTTCATTACATGCCCTATGGGTGTGTTGCGACCAGGTTCCTTACTATAATTGGGATTTATCTCTGGTGTGTTTCAAGGCACTGAAAGCTAGATTATTCAATTTGGGAGAGGGCGGGGTAAGTGTATTGAAGAAGTTGTCTGTATTCTGAAGTACAGGCCCTGGCAAGTGGGGAGTCACATGAGACAAGGACTGTATACAGAGAAAGGCAAAATAAATTGAACTAACATAAATGACTCCCCTAGGTAGAAAGATATTGAAATTCATGTCCTGTAATGCCCGGGGGCCAAGCAGTCTGCAAAATAATCAGAAGAGTGATGGCATGTCTAGACAGGCGTAAAATAGATCTAGCAGTAGACACACCTATCATCAACACATGTTCCTAACCTGGCTAAGAAATGGGGTGCATTTCCCATCACACAGCTCCAATTCCAAGGGTGTGTGCATCCTCGTAAAATGACATGTACATTTTTGATTGACTTGCAAATTTACAGGCCGTGAGGGGCAACAGGCAACATGTCATGCTGGTGGGGACGCTCCATAAAAAAGAGAACTGTGCTAGTGAACGTATATGCACTTAATGCTGATCCCTCTGTTTTTTTTCTATAGAATATATTCTTTATTGAGAAATGTGGAGGTGGGAACCCTGATCTGGGGGGCAGATTTCATTCTATCCCTAGACCTGATCCTAGACAATTCAAGCTGCAGTGAAACGCACAAATCACTCTTTAAGGCAGTAATGTAAGAGGTTTCAAGAATGTTTTGTCTAAAGTATGTGTGGCAACAGTTTAATGACTCTAGTTCTGTTTACTGTCTTTCTATTCCATCCCACACATGTCCATGTTGCACATTGATAACAGGCCTATTTCTCAAGATATACATTCTTGGGTAACAGATATATGATATTCAGATATATCATACCAACCCTGCGTGTTATGAGACCACTCTCCAGTGCTTCTGTCACTGCAAATCCAGCAACCCAGATCACAGACCCCACAGTGAATGTTCCCTGCAAAGCCTCTGCTTGACCCAATGTTCCATTGGGTGCTCCAGACATCCATCAGCAAATGCTTAAAATTAAATGAAGGATCGGTGGGTTCTCGGGCAATCAATGGGATGCATTCATAGCTTATTTTGAGGGTATACCAATTGCTAAATATGCAGGTATTTTGAAATATGTTCATAACCGGCTGGCGAGCCTTCAAGCAGACCTTAAGAAATTGATTAGTAAGGCCTCCTCAATTCTGCAGACACAATTCTTAAAAGAAAATCATATTCTGCAGCAGAAATACAGCAATCTGGGAGAAACAGAGGTGGCCCATATGGGCAAACATGCTTGTGTTAGTCAATATGGAGAGGGTGAGGGACTGGGCAGGACGCTGGCATGGTTGTTCGACTTGATTGACAACGCAGTTATGTATTACAGCGGACTACTGGGCAGTGTGAGATAGTCACAACAATTTAAGATAAAGTGGGGGAATTGGTCCATTATTACAAGCAACTGTAGAGTGATATCTGGACGAAATAACTCGACAACTGCTTCACACTATTTCTAAATGAGCCAATATCAACAGAAGAGATTAATGCAGCTATTGAGGTCTTGGCAGTAAGAAAGGCTCCTGAGTCCGGAAGGCTTCCTTGCAGAATTTTTTAAGGCCTTTAAATATATTTATCACCCCATCTACTCAGGTTCTACGAAGAGGCCTTCGTGACGTGGATCTTGCCACCTTGATGTGAGAGGGCATCATAAAGGTACCTCCTAGGCCCTTCTTATTGCTCCCTGTCATTGCTGAATCCCGATAATAAAATACTGACTAAAGTATTGGTGAATTGCCTGTCCCTACTGATGGAAAGGATGGTCTCACCAGTACAGCTGGTCTTCGTGCTGCATAGGTCCATGGTGATTAAGGTGCGCACTGAATTCACTACCATCCATCAGATAAACCGCAAAATGGAAGCTGAGGTAGCCCAGGTCATCACACAGAAAGCATTTGATTCTCTTGAGTGCCCGTTACTAAAGGTCACCCTTGCAAGATTTGGTATAGCTAATGTCTTCCATAGGCTCCTGATGATGCTATATGCACAACCGGTGGCAAGAGTCCAGGCTAATAGGCTTGTGTCACATGCCTTTGACCCATGGGGATGAGACAGGCATACCCGCTCTCCCTTTTGTTATTTCTACTGGCCATGGACCCACTCGCCAGGCACACGCAGGAACACCACACACACAGGGGGCTTTACCGTCATTCGGGGTGGAGCCTTCACTTCATGTACACTGAAGCCGCTCTCCTGTTTGTCAGGCACCCACGTGCAAGCCGGCAACCTCTGATCGGAGAGGTGATGAGGTTTGACAGACTCTCTGGAACACCCATCAACTGGAACAAGACTGACCTGTTCTCACCCACTCAACACACTCAGACACCTGGCATGGAGATTCCTGGACACTGGATGGAGGACTCTGTGTTGTACCTTAGGTTGGTGTTACATAGAGACACAGAGGAAACCCTTCGACTGAACTATGGCCCAGTTGTTGAGTGATTGAAACAGTAAGTTAATTCCCAGATCAAACTTCTGATTGACATTTGGCTGGTTCCTGTCTGTAATGCACAGATAAGTTAAACCCCTACAGACTAGAATGCAGCCCTCCCTGACACCCGCAATTGACATTATTTGAATCATTCCACCTATTCATTTGTGTGCTGTGTAAAGATAGATGAAAATCAGTGCACTGGTGAACTTGCGAGTTTATTTCATGCAGAAATATAACCATATAGGATTAATGATATATGGAAGAGTTAAAGGAGCAATATTAACAGCTAGGGCTCCATTCAGTGCCAAATAAGTATTTATTTATACAGAATGAAGTCAAGGTAAATTGTGAAACTTGCAGTATGTGGTTGCTTTATTTACAGTGCGAAATTGACTTATACGAATTTTGATTTAGGACTTGTTTTCATGACATTTTGGAGATGAATGGTTATTCAGTCATCAGTTATCCTTGCAATTCTGACAGAATACTGTATGTATTGCCATTCATGTGCTATCACACATTGACACTTCGATGGCTAAGGACATTTGTCAATTTAATGTCATGATGTTTTCAGAAAAATTAAGTTAGTGCTCATATCTGAAATGTGGTATTACTCGTGACAGCGGGATTGTGGTTTCTATGAACCAGCAAGTAATGAAGTTACACAAGCTTGTGTGTTATTCAATATGTACAGAATTTCTTGGCCTTATTTAGCGTGGGACGGACAAAGAACTCCGTCAAAACGCAACAGATATCCCATTTTTAGTGGCGTTTTAAAGCAGTGAACAGGACCCCCACCTTTAATCCCTTTGAAGATTCAAATATAATTTAAGATTTCCCAGGGTCATAATGCCCTCCAATCCTATACGATTTAAATCTTAGTGAGAACCTATATGGTCTGATTACCCTTTTTGTGCAAGACCTAAGAACGCCCTTTAAACCTTTAAAGGATTTTGGGGATGTAGCCGTTTTTTGGTCTCCTTGTGCCGTACAGTGAAATCTGCATATTAGCCAGCACAGGCGAACCAGGTGGTACCATTGACTGAGTTTGACCGAGTGTATTATTTATTTATGTGGTTGTTGTCAATTGTACCGTGTGTATCTCTATTTGTGTCCAATGCATTCACTTTTTTGGCACAAGCTTTGTTTACACTTCTCTGTGCTTTTAGTTACTGTTGTATCACCAAACACAATAAATACATGATTGATTTACATTGCCCCATCTCCGCTGTATTGCTCCTGCCCACTTTTATTTTTTACACATCTGGGCTGCTACATCAGAGTTCAGGTGAAATGACCCGAAAACAGTAAAGTGGTACATCTCAGCAGCCATGCCCTGCCTCCTAGTGACGTAGCACAAGTGCCCAGGGTCCTAATATAGGCAAGGAAAATGGACCCCCCTACTGCTCCTTAAGGTAGTTAAACACTCATGATTGGCATGTTACACTCCTGGGCCCTGCCCCACTTCACCTGATACACTAATAATTGCCATGCCCCCAGGGTGACCAACTGGCATGGGCTCAAATTCAGGATGGTGAGTGCAAACATTCAGGACAAAGGCTCAAAATTCAGGACCAAAATTCAGGGCAGAGGTCAAAATTCAGGACAAAACTTCGGGACAAAAGTTAAGTTTTACAGACACATCAGAAGTAGTCGTGCAATAGTATATACGTAATTAAATAGACAACCAACATAAGTACAAGTCAAAATAAGTTTTATTAGTTTGAGACAACACCTATCTGTGGCCAGCGACTTCCAGAAACCCGAAGAAGGCTGCCTGCTCTTCATCAAAGACCTGATCTCCCGAAGACAGCGGTCCTGTCCAGAAGAATCCAAGTACAAGGACTCCGGATCCGGCTGGAACTACGACACCTGCCCTCTCTGCACCCGACACCCACGGCCTGAGTCCGAGTGGCTCACCTGTCCAGTGAAGTCTCTCCGGCAATCCTGACCTCAAGTCCAGCATTGGCTGACCCCTACAGCCTAAATCCAGAGGCTCCCCTGACCACGACACTCTCCGGTAAGAAGACTTCAACATCCAAAGGCACCCCTGCACCCAAAGACTATGCGCCTTAGTGAGCTGAATCAATGGTGCCCTCATGACCACCCCCAACTCTACTTACCTCTGCTGTCATTGGTCTTCCTCCTGCAACCCTGGTGCAATGCCTGCAGCCTGTTGGTTGAAAGCATAAACCTCATTGAAAAGCATTGGGAGCCAGATGCTGAATTTGCATCCTGCCCCCGGCTGCCTCTGTGCCGCTGGTGATGTATGTTTGGTGCTACTTTGTGCCCCCCCCCCCGGTGCTTGACCTAACCCCCGAAGCTTGGCCACTGCAGCTGATTTTTTACATGCAAGTAGTGTGGCTTTGAGCACCCCAGTCTTCATTGTAACACATTGAGCCAAACCCCGAATTTGGCTTCTGCACTCAGCCGCCCCTGTGCCGCTGGTGGTGCAGTACATGATTGTTTTTCCCCATAGGATAACATTGAACTGTTCAGAAACTGCACTGTGCTGACTTTTTTGAAAGTGAAAAGTATTTTTAAGTAACATTTTACTTACCTTATTGCGAAGAGCTTGGTCTTAAAATAAATTACAAACAATGCTTACTTTACTAAAATCGGTGTGGAACCCATTTTTGAGTTGTGTGTCCATTATCTGTAAATGTTGTGCAGTAAATGTATTAGGCCGAAGGCTGCTTCCCCACACTACTGCTAATAGAGCACCTTTGGGTTTACATTGAGCCCTGTACACTTATGGGTAACAAAGCAAACACAAGGAGATGGTGGACGGAGCGCTGAAACTTTTCAAACACTCACCCCAGTCACAGATATGGGTTGAATCCACTTTTGGAGAACCCCTGGGTTTTGTGCATGGTATTACCACCTAGAGGCATACCACATACAGCGACAGCTTCCTACAGGAGACACACAAAAACACGTGGGAAAGAACAAGGAGAAAGCAGTGAAAATGAGAGAAAAGCAAGGAAGCGGCACACAAAAAAACAGGGGCAAAAGCAAGATAAAGCAGTAAAAACAAGAGAAAAACACTTTGAAACAACTTACCCTTCAAGAAGGTGATTGCAGAGAGTGCTTTTGCATGACCTAAATTAACCCAAGGGTGAGTCGCCTAAAGCTGTCCTCTGTGGCCCTGAAGCACCCTTACAATGCTCAGTTAATTTAAAAAGAGATTGACAGAATGTGACCATCATGGCATGGAGACACCTGGCAGCTATGAAAGAGAGTGAAACCCGGTGTGCCCTGTTGTGATCCCTCTTGCTATACCGCCACCATCCTCACCAACCAGTGTTTCTTGGAAGCACTCTATCGTAAGATTGTTTTCAGGTCTCAAGAATGTGACAGATAACTAGCTTAAGGAAGCTCTTCTAGTATACACTGCTGCCAATCCTGATTGGCGTGGCTTTGTAAAAAACAACAAACAAAAAACGACACTGTCAGATAGGTGTTACATGGGTGTTACATGGACGGCGCATGGGCTTCCTATGCATCCACCCATGTAAACCCATATTTACAAACTTGTGCGGATGGGTTTACTGCAAAATTGAGTGCCTGTCGTAAGCTGGGGTAACGAGGAGAAATATCTTTATTTCTCCTTATTACTTTCTCTTTGCACACGTGCAAATAGGAACTGGCCTCAAAGGGTAGTTTTCTCTTCCTGCTCAAACAACTTACCTGACCACAATGTTTTGGCATTTGGCAGCCTCAAGTGCAACAGAACTAGGAGATAGCAGAACTATTCCATATCTTTGAAAATATGGTGCTGTTCTGCTCTTTCCGCTTCACATAGTGTAGAAGCTGCATTTGCTGAGCTTTGTTAGATTAAATGTTAGTAAATATGCTCCTCAATGATTTGGCGCAGGCGTCCAGACATGAATCTTGTCTGGGACCTTGAAAACCATTCTGCTGCCTTTTGACTAGGGTCACGCTTTAGTAATAAAATATAAATACGGACAGAAATTCACAAGGCAATTTTCCAAATATTGAGAGAGAAATCCATCCAAGATTGCAGCATGAGTCATTTGCCTGCCTGGTTAAAGAAGGCACTAGAAGATTTTGGGATTAGTGCACAGCAGTCATGTTATGTTAGACACTTCTAATTGTGCTCTTCGTTCTCCATAAGCAAGAAATGTTTAAATAAATACTGTACAGAAACAGGGATTACAATAAAATTAAATCCCTACGTTTATAGACTAGGCCTTCCTACTAGTCCATCCCACATCAGCTCCTGAAGTGCTTTTGTCTTTGGACCTGGGGTACTGCATAAGCTACTGGAATAATAACTACACCCCTGGCAGGTCCAGCTTTGCTGCTGGTTGCACCCGGTGTACAATCTTTGTTGGCGCCCCCCCTCAGCCCCACAAGATCTCCTTCTCCAAAGATTCCCCCAGTACCATCATTGAAGAGTGCCCCATTAAAATCGATACCCTCCCCCGTGTGTATCTAATTTTTTTTTTATTTTACTCATCCCAATATAGAGTGTCAAGAGTGCTTCACATCACACATATTATTTAGAGACAGTGATTTTTATGTGTGTGTAAGTCAATGTTATTAAGACAATGAGGGCTGCAAGTTGTAGAAGTTACATGCTATTCATACTGTTAGGCATTATATGCAGGGCCACTGGAATTATGCGGCAGGGTTGACTAAATTATACAGCAAAGAAAGGCAAATTATGCTGCATAATGCAGCACATATTTTGTTGTATTACTGCATTATTTATTTTCATTTTAATACATGGTAATACTATTTTAGCAAAGATTTCCCCTCATCAGTGCCAGCTTAAAAACTAAACACATAAATAAGCATTGGAAAGCTGACCAGTTAACCCTTGTGAAGGGCCTTTTACTGAGCGTGAACACATCTCGACAATTGTTTTGAAACTTTTGGTCCATTTGACCTAGAAACAATTTTATTTTTTGCTATAATCTGCAAATTATGCAATAGATAATGGGTTGTGTGGCAAATCAATAATTTTGAGGAAAAAACTGCAGCCGCAGAAGGGCTTAATTCCATTTGCCCTGAATATGTTTTAAGAGTGCTTGGCCTGGAGAAAAACAAACTCAAAGTTCAAAACATAACATTGTGGTTGGGGGTTGTCCTTACTAATACAACTTTATTATTTTCCAAAGGAACCCATAGAACCATCTACATAAAAACAATTCTTTGAGCAGCAGTTACACTTTGTGATTTGCAAGAGGCACACTGTCCCTCTGCTCTACTTTATTATGAGTTCAACCTGGGATTAGTCAAAGTTCAGATATCTCTCAAGGAGATACATTAATCACCAGAGGTAAATTAACATTTTTATGATGGTCTTATAATTGCAGGCAGGCCAAAAACTCAAAAGTCTTTGCCATTAGCCCTGTATTTCAAAGTAAAGCTCGCACTCAGAACCCCAAAGCTTGGCTCATGTTTCAGTGGCACATACGCTGAAATTAGTTTGTTATTAATTAATTCTTCTGAACAGGGACATAATGTTACTATTAAGTAGGTTAGCAGGAACAGTTATAATAATTAAAAATCGAAATAACAAGTCTGCCAGTCTCTCAAAGTTTATGCAATCCTGCCATGCCCTAGGCTGCTGTAACAGCAGGATGGTCCATTGTCATTCTGTATGAGAGAATCACCACAGACAAGAATGACAATGGGGCTAATTGACAGTCTGCAAGGTCTGGTAAGAGCTGTTGAAGCCTCTTCATCACTTCAAAGAAATGTGAACTGGCCTCCAACAGAGAGTGCTGTAGAACTCCAAGGGCGTCTCACAGGGGGCATCGCAAATTCCTGTAAACCCCAGAATTACGAATAAAAGGCGTCCTTAAAAACAATGATTACGAAAACGGACTAGACAACGAAATAACGGACCGTCTGTGAAATTTTCGGACGGTTGGTCACCCTACATGCCCGGCGTGCACCCCTGCAATCACCGCGCTTGGGGCATTCACAACTGTTCGTAGAGCTGGTAGCGCTGATTCAGGTTTTGCAGGGGTTATTTAAGGGTGGATAGATGGCAATGTAGAACTGGCTGAGATTTCCTACCACCTGGTAGGCCCCTGGCATAAACATTAAAAATATCGATTTTTAAGTTCGATGGAAAGCTAAACCTAACAGCAAGAATGTCACTACTTGCCACAGGGAATAGTTGGGTATGACACTTAAGGCTCTGCTGCTGTTGCTCTTGTTTTCCCCTGCTGTCTGCCTAACCCATACCACTAGTCCACCCATAGGGCGAACTAGTTATTTTTTGACCGCAGGGACAAAAAAATTCAAATAACCCGCTTTAAACACAGGTTCAACCGCCCAGGTCTCCTGTAAAAGACAAATATCAAATTTGTCAATAAATTCCATCCAAGCGGGTGAATTAGGTTTAGACCCCAAACCCGCCACATTCCATGAAATAAAAGTTGTCTGGCATACTGACCCATCCGATCTAAAAGCTACTTCTCCCGACACAGGAGATACGCTAGGGGCTTGGTATGCACTATTCTGCTTTACTAATGGGCACTCGCTTTTAGCGACCTCTACAGTGCCTAGACATGTGTTGTTTTGCCTGCTGCCACCATTCCCTTCATGCCTACTTCCCAGGGCAGACACTTGCCTCGACCCTCCTTTCTACATCTTCCCCATTTCCAGAGACTATACTATTCAAGACGGGGCTTTGGGACACATACCGTCAGTCACAATCCCACAGCCCCGACAGAGCCTCAAATCTATTGAACAGCCTTATGTTCCCCAAGGGGCAAGGATTAGGTGCCTCTCCCAGTGAAAAAGTATCCCTCTCTATGGGAGCGGGGGGGCCATAAAAATAAGATAGGGGGTGTGCTTGTATCCCAGGTGACCGGTCATTTTGAGGCCAGTTGCAGATGTGATTAACACACCTCCAGTCTCTGAAGTTAATAATGACACAGTCCCCCGCCACCGACTTACAGCTCCTTCCTAACCAATTCACCCTCCTGGCAAACAAAATTTCTGCATGTATATTAGTCGGCAGTGGACAATACTTATTAAGCCAGAAGGTGCACTTATTTTTGAGATCAGCATATGACTCCCGCTTCTCCTGAGCCAATGAGGGGACCCCCACCTGTTGAAAATGGCAATGTATGTGTACATAAGCGGCGTTCATTTGTGTTCACTGTACCCCTTGTTGTAAGCAGAACGAATAATTACGAAACACTGACTGTGTTATCCCGCCAGCATAAGACCCATGCACATATGTACACGACAGCTATTTTAGGCACCATGGCCTCTCTGACCGTTTGCTAAACCCCCGACACCCCTCCCCGCGCGCACTGCTCATGCAACGGCCACAAGACCCTCTCCCTCTGCGTGACCCTGCTCTAGAAGTAGCACTCCTGCTTGACCCACACCCCCCCATTTCCTCCCAGGAACACCCTTCCCCTCAGCTGACAACCTCCCCCCGGCTGCGCTTGACCTCTCGACCCGGTCCCAAGTCCTAAGACCAAGCCTCGTGGATGTACATCCCCCTTTTCCCTGCCCAGCATAACAAAACCGTGATACACCAACCGAAGTGTCCGACCTTATCACCTGACCAACCTTTGACCTGATCATCCCCTCCTGCCCTCGTGCCCTGTAGGAATGTCCAGCTGAGAGGTCACAATCTCTTGTTACATTCAGGAGGGGAGGATGACATCTGAGCGACTGGTATGGGAATAGGCCTGAAGCTGGGATTCCAAGCATGCCTTTTCCCACTTCAAAGCGTCTTTATTGTAATAAGGAATGTTTGTGCATCATAAACATGTGTATAAAAGACAAAGCCTCAGAGAACTTGTTAGAGCACCTCCTGAAGACACTATGCGAGTGTCCGAAATGACAGGCTCTCCTCATGAGAAATAAAACTCTATTCTTGTCTTCCTGCTTGCAGCGCCCGTCTCTTTATTTGGTAATTGTTCAAGATGGGAACTAAGAGGCGTCCTGCGCCAGCAGCCTGGGCATCAGGTGTGTTATGGGCTGACTTTTCCTCAATTGGCGCCCCAACGCGGGGTCCATCAGCGACATAAGGTCCGGTAAGAGAGGTCCAGACGATGGGGTGAACATCTAAACGATTGGAGTATACCTGCCTTGAGAGGGCCCTCGTCCGGCTGCCGATTGAATGAACTTCACCGATTCTGAACGGACCTCTCTCAAGTGACCTACTGTCCTGACTGGAATCCCACAGGAATGCTGCGGTAAAAACATGGAGAAAGAGAACGATGGGGCGCTGGAGAAAGGAAGGCGAAGAATTGCCCACATGGTCCGGTCCGGGTAAGGTTAAGTAGGACGTCTTTACGTCCGATTGGTAGGATGGCTTTATCCATCTGATTGATTGATTGATTGTTTTGAAATCAGTATTTAAAATACTGGTATTGTTCATTGATTGGTTCATTTAGCCTCGGTTGCTACTTGAAGTATTGGTTCTCTTGGAGACATTCTCTGTTTGCAAACAGCGACGAATAGGAACGTTCCTCTCTCTTTGCAAATAGTGAAGGATAGGTAATGCGGCCTTTGTCCCGCGTTGTAATCCGTCATGCCTATTTTTCTCCCCACTGATTGATTGGTTGCTCTGTTGCTCTTTGAGACATTCGCTGTCTACAAACGGGGAAGAATAGGAATATTCTGTCTCCCTTTGCAGATAGTGAAGGGTAGGTAATGCAGACTTTTGTCCCCGTTGTAATCCGTCATGCCTATCTTTCTCCCCATTGATTGTTTGTTATCGGTTTTTATCGATTATTGCTCTTTGAGATATTCCCTGTCTACAAACGGGGAAGAATAGGAATATTCTGCCTCCCTTTGCAGATAGTGAAGGATAGGTAATGCAGACTTTTGTCCCCGTTGTAATTCGTCATGCCTGTTTTTCTCCCCACTGATTGATTGATTGTCTGAACATTTATTGTTCAAGGAATAGTTCTTTTGAGGCATTCTCTGTTTGCAAATAACGTGGAATAGAAATGTTCTGTCTAGTCTTTGCAAGTAAGGAAGGGTAGGTAATGCGGACCTTTGTCCCCCGTTGTAATCTGTCATGCCTATCTACTCCCCACTGATTGGTAAACCAGTTCCACCCGGACCATTTATTGGAGGTAGGTCATCTGGCTCGGCCAGGAGGGTACCCCTAATACAAAAGGACAAATATAAAAATGCGGATTAGCCGCTGTATCGTGCTAGCAAATAAAAGAGAAAAATATATATATAAAAATCGTTAGGGAAAAGAAAAGGAATAGAGTGAAATCAGTAGGCCGCTGATGAGATCTCTTTTCAACCTCGCTGAAATAGAAACATAGGGAACAACCCCTCAGGAAATATGAAACTGGTGAGGAAAGCCGAACTCAACGCTATGACTTCGAGACAGCTTGGCTCCACCACCCACCCCGCCCAATTAACGACAAAACGTAGGCGAATAATAGAAAAATATATAACACTCTAGCGAAGTAACAGGTGAACACGTTTTATTTTTTAACAAACAAAAAAAAAACATTTAAGCAACTATTTACATGACAAACTGCTGCAACGACAAACGAAACCCACAATGCATTTCGCCGTCTGTCTGATGCCGTTCCAGTCCTTCCTTCCCCAAAGTAGCCATGTTGGGCTACTTTGGGCTACTTTCTAGTAGTTTTTGGGCGTTTTAAAGTCTACAAAAACCGTCAGGGGCGGTGGGGTGGAAGGACCACTACGCGAATAGCCCGAAGGCGGCGCCACACGCCAAGGCCTGTCCCCCGGATGAACCAAGGGACCCGTTCCTGGGGCCAGGGCGAAGAAGCGTCCGGCCGCCATCGGCTGTAGGCCCGGCCTGAAACGTGCCAGGCGTCCCCACTTCTTCAATAATGGCTGCGACGACACTGGGGGGGGGATGTCTTGCACATGCCTCCGACCCCCCCCTCGTCCTCATCGCCTGGTCCGGCCATAACAAATGTCAAGCAAGACGCCGTGGGGTGCACCGGGAGGGATAGGCGGCGCGAACGAGCCTCTCCCACCTCCCCAGGTGAAGGCTCCCCAGCTGCACCCCCAACGCTCCTCGCACCCGGCAAAGGGTTCGTCCACTCTTACGGTGAAGCGACGCTCCACGCACCCGGCAAAGGGTTCGTCCACTGTGGCGATGCTGCGACGCCTCGCCCGACAGGTTGGAGCCCGTCTGCTCATTTGACCCCGCGATTGCCGGTAGCTGCCGAACTCTCAAAATGGCGGTCGACCTTGCAAGAGCGGGCCCAGCATGAAGGAATGGCCCGGTTGCTTGTTGACTCCACCATCATAAAAGTTCTCCTCGACCTTGAAGATTCTATAGGAGCCGCGGGAGTCCCCGACCCCCGCAGATACCCCCGATGGGGAATGACTGCCATAACTGCCCGCGGAACGATGAAAATGTAGCCGCGGGACGTCGGCGCTCCCATGCTGACGCAAGCCTCAATTTGAATGACTAAAATCCTGCAGACTACAGTTCGGATCAGTTCCGGTGAAAACGCAGTATGACCCGGTAGAAAAATGTTGCTTCCCCCCCCCTTTTTGACTGATGGTTCATACTGCCGATCCCTTTCTGTTGCCCTTTAACGGAACTTTTTGGACTGCCGAAAGAGGTTCTGGGCCAACCACGAGTTGGTGGAGGTTTTGATTATGCCTGGATCTGCCTGGCCGCACCCAAAATGGCGCTGGTACAAATGAAACTTTCAACTCCTTGTTGTACCCCGATTGCTCAGCCTTGGTGTCATGAAATATGCATACAGTTTAAAAAAAAAAAAAAAACAATGAATTGATATGGGATGGGTACTGATTATGTGTTCGGACAATGAATTAAAGTGAGATGGGTGCTGGTTGAACATTCGGACAATGAATTGTTGTTAAGTTTGGCGCATCATGACTATTGAAAGTTCGAATTTCAACACTTATGATACTCGCTCACACTGAAGTTTCGATATGATTTTATTGCACTTGTCGCACTTTTTTCAATGACCACCGACTCCATTAGGTTTTGCACTAGTAAGTACCCCCACATGTACAGTTTTGGCCGGCCCACAGGGTTGTAGGCCCATATTTATGCACCAACATTTTTTATTAAAGATTTTTGGAGAAAAACGTACGTAGTTGTCACGTGTGAATTGGTACGTCTCGAATAACTGACCACTGTTTCCGATATAACTGAATTACAGGTGAAATGGCTCAGCTCGATTAGTTAAGGGTTAAAAAGTATAGTACGCAGAAATATTGCAAATATGAATGGTCCAGGTTTTTGTTGTATGTACTTTGCACATTTTTGTACAGCCTAAAGCAACCGCTAAAAGACCCTGGAATTCAGTCTATGCTTTATATGCTACCTGTATCAGGAAAATTGTGCTAAAATGCCCCTAAGTCGCCCCGAAGGAGTGCCACCTGGCCTCCCTACATACGGTCCGTAATACCACACTTGGGTGACCTATGCTATCCACCGGCTTCCGATAATCATCTCTCCCACACTAAAAGGTTCATCTGGGCTTAAATGCCGAGTTGGCAAGAACTGCGTTCCGTGGAGATAGACCGAGTATGTAGTAAGTAAAAGCCTTTTCGGGTTTATGCGCGCTGATGTGTTTTTAAATGCTGCCCCCGCCCCCTTCTTTTTCCCTCTTTCTGCAGGTCACTTTGGAACATCGATTAAAAATACGAAAAAGAAAATGGTGATCTAACGGACGAAGAGACGGGAAAAAGGCGTTCGATTATGGTGCCTACGCACCCCGAATAATACAACCAAAAATAATGTGCACTCATGATTAAGCACTCTACACTTAACTAAATAGGGAAAAGTTTAAAGAATATTCTGAGGTGAGGTTTAAACTCTAGTACCCTCCGCTTGGAGGACTAGGAATGTTGTCAGTGTTTGGAAATTACTACATCCTTTCCACACCCTCATGGACCGGAAACTCAAAGCTGCCCTATTGTTCTCCCAACTGACACCCACTGTTGCCTCAGCCTGGAAACACATTAGTCTGACCAGGTTAGTTCTTGACCGGTTGCCAAAGGCGTAAGTGTGTAAAACAACAAAGACCAGTAAAGGCAGCCGACAATAAAAGGAAAGAAAAGGGTAAAAAGAGCGTAGGATGCTAAGGATGCGCAGCATACAGGAAGAGATCATTATGGCCAATAACGGTTATATGTCTTGTCTTGGATTTTTGTATATAATACATGTACTGTCTCCCTCACCCGAGTATGTGTGTACGTAATGTATGGATCTACGTCATCCCTCTGCCTGTGTTTCCGTATTACTTAACCCCTGTTGTTCTGTGTTGTGCGCGCACTGAATGACCCATTATTGTACACGTCTCTCTCTCTCTCTCTCTCTCTTTCTCTCTCCATGTCATACGTGTACCGAATGGACCACTTAGAGAGCGGTCTCTCTCTCTCTCTCTCTCTCTCTCTCTCTCTCTCTCTCTCTCTATCTCTCTCTCTCTCTCTCTCTCTCTCTCTCTCTCTCTCTCTCTCTCTTCCTCTCTCTCTCTCTCTCCAAAAGCCCCCTGTTCCCTCTTTCCTTGTATGGTGACGTTGTGCCCCCCCCCCGGCACAAAAGCTTAATTGGGTCTCCTCGAACACAAAGGTGTTCGGGAAAATTGACAGGAACTAAAAACGATTGTGACTTGCCATATTACTACCTCTCCTTTCTGCAAAACGATAGAACCCGAGTTGGTAATGAAGGAAAGGACAGGTAAGACGACGGATGTCCCCTAATCTGGCCTTTTATAGGGGGACTATAACGTCAATGGCCTTCTGTTTTCCAGTTCGCTAGAAATGCAATTCCCAATGCACCGATCACTTCACCCCTCTGCACTTAAGTGCGGATGTCCAAAGCGCCCCCGCTTCTCCCGATTGACCCCAGCTCCCTGTCCAAAGCGTCCCCATTTCCCCCGATTAACCCCAGCTTCATGTCAGCTACCCTCGAAGCGTAATTGATGACCTTGATTAACGGTCGCTCCCCAAGAAAAGCATGTTTAACATCTGCCCCCTCCCCCTTCTTCATGACGATAACGCCCCTGCTTGCAAGAGTTAGCCGACCCCGAAGGGAAATGTAAGATTGTCGATACTTGGGTTAAAGGAAAAGGGCGAGTCTCTACATAAGGACTCGATTTTGAGTTTGATATAATACACTGTGTATAAAGGTCCAATTTCTCTCCACATACGTCACGAATGAACGCCAAACAGGTTTATGAATTCAATGGTAATGCCCTCCGACATACTCCATAAGTGACGACTTCTGACTGTGACCGATGAACTTATCTCCCACCTACATAGGATTGGGGACGGAATTGAGATGTATAAATGTCTTCTCCTGCCAATTTTTCTAAAAACTTATTTTGTACCCATTCAAAGATACAATCACCGGAGGAGAGGAGCTGGACGTGACGCACAGCCTGGCCACAGATCATGAAGCACGTGTGACCGCGACCAAAGGTGGAGCCACCGAGCAACGAGATGCGGGACGAGGCACCACTCTCAAACTCGGCAGATGAAGGAATAAAGGGCCGCCTTGAAGCCCTCGATTTGCTGACCCACTCGTGCCTGAAGTCCCCGTCCCTTTTTGAGCCCGACTGATGGGCCTGCCTGCTCGTCATCTTTTGCTCCTTTTGGTCCCTTGATGTGCTCAAAGATCTGATCCCACTCCGCCCTCTCTTCCCTTGATTATTCAACAACATCACACTTTTCGCATAACTTTTGAATATAGAATGAGGTTTTGCCACGGAAAAAGAAAGACACGCAGGTGCCCAGCATGAGGCACCCCTAAGAAAATCAGTTAAGAAACAGGACTGTGATCTAACAGCAGAAGACTGATCGCACCCTGCAACGTGTAAGGATGAATCCGAGCTGGACCTATAGCTCCACCGCCGGTGCTCAACAGCGCCAACAAAAGAAGACGGACTCTGTTAAAAAAGACATTGTGACGAAAACCCCCCTTCCTGAACTTTCTACTCACCCCCTTGACCAAATTGCTTGTATCAACTTGAACTCCTCCCTCAGCCATTTTGTATTGCTTTCTAAAAATGTTTCATCGATCACTCATGCATTTAGTTTTCCAAAAGTCTCTTATAGCACTGACAAGACCCGAAGGTATCAGAGCTCTTTCTACTGTATTTTGATGTCAGCGGAGAGAAAGTCAGAACATGATTCTATAATGTGTCTGAACGTTTTTCTTGATTAACCCAGACTAAAGTATAATATCGATCTCTAGACTTGTATGAAGAACCCAACAAATGTAAATTAACATGTATTGCATTCTGCCTATCGTATCGACTATATTGAATTGAACTTGCTTATGTAAAAAAAGCGGCGACTGTTGAAAATGGCAATGTATGTGTACATAAGCGGCGTTCATTTGTGTTCACTGTACCCCTTGTTGTAAGCAGAACGAATAATTACGAAACACTGACTGTGTTATCCCGCCAGCATAAGACCCATGCACATATGTACACGACAGCTATTTTAGGCACCATGGCCTCTCTGACCGTTTGCTAAACCCCCGACACCCCTCCCCGCGCGCACTGCTCATGCAACGGCCACAAGACCCTCTCCCTCTGCGTGACCCTGCTCTAGAAGTAGCACTCCTGCTTGACCCACACCCCCCCATTTCCTCCCAGGAACACCCTTCCCCTCAGCTGACAACCCCCCCCCGGCTGCGCTTGACCTCTCGACCCGGTCCCAAGTCCTAACACCAAGCCTCGTGGATGTACATCCCCCTTTTCCCTGCCCAGCATAACAAAACCGTGATACACCAACCGAAGTGTCCGACCTTATCACCTGACCAACCTTTGACCTGATCATCCCCTCCTGCCCTCGTGCCCTGTAGGAATGTCCAGCTGAGAGGTCACAATCTCTTGTTACATTCAGAAGGGGAGGATGACATCTGAGCGACTGGTATGGGAATAGGCCTGAAGCTGGGATTCCAAGCATGCCTTTTCCCACTTCAAAGCGTCTTTATTGTAATAAGGAATGTTTGTGCATCATAAACATGTGTATAAAAGACGAAGCCTCAGAGAACTTGTTAGAGCACCTCCTGAAGACACTATGCGAGTGTCCGAAATGACAGGCTCTCCTCATGAGAAATAAAACTCTATTCTTGTCTTCCTGCTTGCAGCGCCCGTCTCTTTATTTGGTAATTGTTCAAGATGGGAACTAAGAGGCGTCCTGCGCCAGCAGCCTGGGCATCAGGTGTGTTATGGGCTAATGTCACTACTTGCCACAGGGAATAGTTGGGTATGACACTTAAGGCTCTGCTGCTGTTGCTCTTGTTTTCCCCTGCTGTCTGCCTAACCCATACCACTAGTCCACCCATAGGGCGAACTAGTTATTTTTTGACCGCAGGGACAAAAAAATTCAAATAACCCGCTTTAAACACAGGTTCAACCGCCCAGGTCTCCTGTAAAAGACAAATATCAAATTTGTCAATAAATTCCATCCAAGCGGGTGAATTAGGTTTAGACCCCAAACCCGCCACATTCCATGAAATAAAAGTTGTCTGGCATACTGACCCATCCGATCTAAAAGCTACTTCTCCCGACACAGGAGATACGCTAGGGGCTTGGTATGCACTATTCTGCTTTACTAATGGGCACTCGCTTTTAGCGACCTCTACAGTGCCTAGACATGTGTTGTTTTGCCTGCTGCCACCATTCCCTTCATGCCTACTTCCCAAGGCAGACACTTGCCTCGACCCTCCTTTCTACATCTTCCCCATTTCCAGAGACTATACTATTCAAGACGGGGCTTTGGGACACATACCGTCAGTCACAATTCCACAGCCCCGACAGAGCCTCAAATCTATTGAACAGCCTTATGTTCCCCAAGGGGCAAGGATTAGGTGCCTCTCCCAGTGAAAAAGTATCCCTCTCTATGGGAGCGGGGGGGCCATAAAAATAAGATAGGGGGAGTGCTTGTATCCCAGGTGACCGGTCATTTTGAGGCCAGTTGCAGATGTGATTAACACACCTCCAGTCTCTGAAGTTAATAATGACACAGTCCCCCGCCACCGACTTACAGCTCCTTCCTAACCAATTCACCCTCCTGGCAAACAAAATTTCTGCATGTATATTAGTCGGCAGTGGACAATACTTATTAAGCCAGAAGGTGCACCTATTTTTGAGATCAGCATATGACTCCCGCTTTTCCTGAGCCAATGAGGGGACCCCCACCAAGACTACCACAAAGGGGGCTGATTCGGGAGGGAGATCAATGTTAGGTAAGGTGGCTACACTGCGTGGCATAGGCATTGAAGACAATTTTTGCTGTGTGGCAACCGATCTACTCCCAGCTACCTGGTGCATCCTATTGCCCAGAGCTGTATTCCCTGCCTCTGCCGAAGTAGGAGGCGGGAGTACAACAGTAGACATCATGGTGGCTGACTGAGTGGAACTATCCCCCCCCGTTACGTCACCAACATTACTAGTAGCGATTGGATTTTGGACTATAGTAGGTTTTTGCTGGCCGGTTAGTGCACTAGACTGGGATCCCACCTGCTTCTGGACTGATGCAAGCGAAAGTTCGAGGCATACCAGTCTATTTTCAATAGAGTCCAGCCGATCATATATTGGATGACATAACTTCTTGAAAGTGCCCTCCAGTTTTTTCCAAAACAATGGACCCAAGTCAAAGTATGCTTCCTCCCCCACAGGTACTTGATGACCACTATGTCCTTCTTTGTCGAGTGGTACAGTTCGAGTGGGGCTGTTAAGTGACGTAACCACTGGGTCCTCAATGGATGCAACGTTTTTGGCGATTTTTGCTTTCCTCCCCCAGCTTGCGTCTGGTGCCCCAGGGCATTTTCTTTTTGCTGGGCCCCCCCTCTTGCTGGGTAAATCCAGATTTTGCATGGCAGGCTGAGCGAGTCTTAATGTTGGGGGAGGGGACTCTTTTTGGAACACCATGAATGGCCGTGCCCCTAGGGGATTTCGCACTAGAATCGAGGATAATCACTGGTTGTGGTGATAGATTTCTCTCCTCCACCCCTGAAGGAGGAAGCGTACCCTCGGAATCAGCCTGTTCATTTAGTGGCGATCTAGCCCTTGCCAGATTTCCCAGAGAAGATCTCTTATCAAAGGGAGTGTCCAGGGATAGTCTATTTTCAGTAAGTTCAATATCCTTGGCCAAGGCTGTCGATACCCTGATAAGAAAGTTATCCAATGTACCCAGTAATGTACCTCCGGTGGACTTCCTGCCATTACAACCTGCATTCGGTGAAGTAGCCATACTAGCTGGAAAGGGGTTGTTACTTTACACTTTTAACTTGCTGGATATATCACACCAAGACTATGTGCACTAACCTTGGGAGCCTGGGACAGATGTTAGAGGGGTTGCCCGTTCCGTTCTTGTCCGGTCTTGAACGGGCTTAAACGGGTCCGCCCTTGGCCCAGGCTTTGCCCGGCTCATCCCGCGTGCGTCCCGCGAAGCAGGTTGCTGCAGTGGTTATATGCACCTCCTGGCGCTGGCGCGGCGTGAATCAGGCGCTGTTAAAATCTGGATTGTGGCGTAAACATTATTGGCGCCATCTTGTCCTTTTTCAGATCCATACGTGCGCGTAAGCAGCAACCATTTTGATTGCCATGGCCTCTCTGCCCACTCCCGATAGCCAGCGTCTCTCTCTTCCCCTCACTCCCCAGCCTCGCAAGCATCCCCGACAGCCCCCGGTCTCTCCTGCTTGGGTCATAAACGCACCTCCAGCGCGACCCTGTCTCCGAGCCACATCCCGTGCTGAACCCCCCTCACTCTTTCATCTCATTCATAGAACAGGCCCTTTTGATAACCTCTTCCTCCCTGCTCGATTGTCCGGCCTGACCCGAGGCCATCAACTAGCTCAACAGATGCAGTTTATTGCCCCCTACAGCAGGACCTCGCCCCACATCAAAGGAGCGGGGATTAATCAATGCCTTCACACCCCTAGATCCGACCGATCGCCCACATTTCTGTTCCCAGCGGAATGTCCAGCTGCGCGCTAGCCATCATGCTGAGATTTGGGTGGGGACCTCTACTGTAGATATGTGTGAGAACGGGCCTGAACCGGGGATTCCAAAGATGCCTTTGTGAACTTCAAAGCAATACCACGGATGTCATAAATGTAATAAAGCCATAAACCTGTGTATAAGAGGCCGGGCCTCAGAGATGCGGTGAGAGCACCTCGAGAAGATACTCTGTTGTCTGATTTGACATGTTCTGCTCCGTCGGAATAAACTCCTGTTTCCTGCCTTCCAGTCTCCAGCGCCTGCCTCTTTATTTGGTAACCGTGAGTTGGGTGAGAGGCGGCTAACGCCGGGCAAACCTTGAAAAGGGGTAATCGACCTGATATGCCTGACCCTTATTCCTCAATTGGCGCCCAAGTGGGGCCCATCAGCGACACGTGGATCCAGTGGGAGAGGTCCTGACGACGGAGTGAACGACTGCAACGATCGGGAAGTGCACCTGCCCGATAGACCCTCGTCTGGCAGCCGATCATCCGAACTTCACTGGTTCCGAGCAGACCTCTCTCGAGTGATCTACGGTCCTGACTGGGAACCATCAGGAGTGCCACGACAGAAGATAGAGGACGATCGGGCGCTGGAATCGGAAGACAGGAAACTGTCCATGCGGTCCGGGTAAGGTCGTGTAACACGACAAACTGTGAAATATTTGATTGATTGATTGGAAAATACTAGTATTACTCTTCGAATTGTTGGTTCTCTTGGAGATTCTCTGTCTGCAAACGGAGAGGAATACAAAGTATTCTCTCTTCCTTTGCAGGTAGTGAAGGGTAGGTAACGCAGGGTTTTGCCCCCGTTGTAATCCGTCGTGCCTATCTTTCTCCCCCACTGATTGATTGTTTGCCCGAACGTTGTTTGTTCGAGGATTGTTTTCTCGAGAATTCTCTGTCTGCAAACGGGGAAGGATAAAAGTATTCTGTCCTCCTTTGCAGATAGTGAAGAATAGGTAATGCAGGCCTTTGCCCCCGTTGTAACCCGTCGTGCCTATTTCTTTCTCGCCACTGATTGTTTGATTAAACGGACATTAATTGTTCGATATTGGTTCTTTGGAGGTATTCTCTGCTTACAAATAACGTGGAATAGAGATATTCTGTCTAGTCTTTGTAAGCAGTGAAAGGATAGGTAGTGCAGACTTTTGTCCCCATTGTAACCCGTCATGCCTATCTTCTCCCCATTGTTCAGTAGTTGGTTCAGCCCGGACCGCTTATTGGAGGTGGATCATCCGGCTCCTCTGGAGGGCACCCCTAATAAGGATATGTTTTTAAAGTATGGACTAGTCGCCGTAGCTTATAGTAAGTTATGGCATAAATATACTAAAAAGGATCAGGAAAGTCAGTGGCCACTGATAGGATCCTTCGATGACGCAAAAATAAGCGTGCTGGAAACAGCCCTTTGTACCAATAAAACAACGCCCACTATGCTTGATAGTTTCGGCATGTGGCGCAAGGAGACGGAACAACGAAAGAAAAGAAACGAAGTCAGACTAGAGAAAGAATTGCGAAAAGCAGCTCATTTAGCCGCGAGCAAGTTTAAAGAAGAGATAAAGGAAAGAGAGGGAGCTAGACTGAAGCAAGAATCCGAGACATCGAGCCAATGTCCCGTTAGAACACCCTCTACGCTTTACCCTGAGCTACCTTCGAAGCAGCGAGCGAACGATGATCTACTGCTAGGTCCCCCGATCATCTACATGCCCCCTCCATACGCCCCTTCCCAACCTCTAGTGCAACGCACGCAACCCCCTAGCACAGATGAGAGCAGTGCCAGAGCCTCGGTCCTCACGGCCTCCGCGCCGGCCGAGCCCCTTGTACTCAGCAGCAGCATTAGATGAGCCCGAAACTAAGAAGAAAGACTCTGCTAGGCTCCATCGATTGAGTAAGGATGAACGAGCAGGGATTGATAAGATCGCAAAGATGCTAGTAGAACGGAAAGAAAATGAAGATTACGTGACAGATATATGCAATACCTATGCTGATAACCACAAACGACACTTTGTTGCACGTTTCTGTTACCACACCCTTAACGCCTATGAAGACCGGTATCGTAACAAAGGTCCTGAAAGCCTAACGGCTCTGTATAGAAAAGTCGACATTGGAGAGCAGGGCGAGGGTGATGTGACGGACCTCTTCTCGCGCACGCTTGAAGTCTTCCGCCACCTCACTGAACAAAGATTAGAGGCCGACACCACGACCCCTGTAGCGACTGAACCTCAACCCGAGAGAACTGACACCATGATGCCAATAAGAGAAGCGGCACCTTATTGGGTCCCCTCACGAGGACAGGGAACACACGACGATATTAACCACCAAGATGCAAAAGGGAGGGTAGTGTACAACTGGGTCTACCAACCCTGGGATCGGCAAGACATCCTGACTTTCCGAAAGTCCTTGCCTGATCTACGAAAGAACCCCACTGCCTTCTACACAGAATTAGATACCGCCTTGGGTTCGACGATTATGACCCTAGCGGACATCGACTTGTTTTTCGGGCATGTCTGCCAGCTGATGTGTGGGAGAAAATCCGGAAAGTCTACCACCTTGAGCTGTTCGGACATACCTGGTCACAACTCGATGGCATAGACAAACAGCGAGAGCCCGTACAGAAACCCTTGAAATCGATTCTAGACCTGCCAGACAAAATAGTACTAAAACTGAAAACCATAGTACCAGAAAAGAAGGTGGACTGGTCGATAGTAACGGCTTGCTGCCAGAAACCACAGGAAGACGCCTCAGACTATTTCTCCCGGTTCGAAACGGTGTTCTCCGATTACAGTGGCCAGGACATGACCTCTGCGACCGGACATCACTTGTTCGTCCAGAACTTTGTAAAAGGCCTGACACCAGAAGTCTCGCAAAAACTGCAGACTAGTGAAAGTAGTTGGGCTGCCTCCAAACCCGCGGCTATCCTTCAGATGGCTCAATACTACGAACGGCAAAAGAACGAGAACGATAGGGCGACTGAGAAAAAGAAAAAGGACTTGAAAGAATGAGTGATGATTGCTCAATTGCAAGGAGTGACGACAGGAAGGGAACAGTATAGAGGAAACTACCAGTCGAATGCTCCTAGAAATCCACCCCCTAGAGACCGCACACCCGCACCCGGCGCTCCACGAACAGACCTCGATGAGAACCAGTGTGAGTTTTGCAAAGGATATGGGCATTGGAAGTCCCAGTGCCCGGTCCTGCTAGAAATTTACAAAAATAGGGACGCAAATGACGTAGCGGGTGGGCCGAAAAATAGAGGACAGGGACGAGGGCACGCAAACGACGCCAGCAATAACAGATCAGGCAGACCGAACACTTTTGACCACCCCCGACAGAACCAATGCCAGCAGACTGACTGTGACGATGCCCATGACTTCGCATAGGATTGCCTAGGGCAAGGGAGGGATCCAGTCGAGCTCTATGTTGACCAGCAAGGTCCTTATGTCACCGCTAAGGTCCTAGGTACGAAGTCTCCATTTCTGGTAGACACTGGCACGACACATAGTGCGTTATCTAAACGACTGATTCCAAGGGCACCCTTGTCTGGCTCACGCATAACATCAATAGGCTTTGATGGAACGCCCTCCACTAACCCCTTATCCGCACCGGTTTCCTTCGACTTGGACAGTAACCCCACTGACACGACGTTTCTGCTTTCCTCCAACACCCCCGATGCCATTATGGGACTTGACTTACTGAAGCATTTCCGAGCTACTATCAGGTGTTCACAGGACGGAGTTCGAGTCATTCTGTACGATAACCCGACTTTGCTCAGACCTCATCCCGCTCGACACATGTTCTCCATCTCTGACGCTGACGCATCCTTACTTGACTCTCTACCTCTGTATCTGTGGGCTAAAACTGACACTGACGTAGGACGAATGATGATCGACCCCGTGCACATAACTGTTCGCCAAGACGCGATACTCCCAAAACTCCCACAGTATCGGATATCGCCCGAAGGTGAGAAGGCGTTGGTAATGATAATCCAGTCCCTGGTAGAGGCAGGAGTGGTAGAGGAAGTAGTCAGCAATATTTGCAACAGCCCTATCCTACCCATTGTGAAGAAGCAGGGCGAGGGAGATGAGAAAGCGTACCGCTTCATCATCGACCTTCGAGAGGTCAACAAGGTAGTTGTACCTCAGTACCCCGTAGTCTCAGATATCGCCACCATTCTGACCCTGATTCCATCCACAGCCACCACCTTCACTGTAATAGACCTCAAGAACGCTTTCTTCTCCATCCCCATCCACCCAGACAGCCGCTACCTTTTCGGCTTCACGTTAAAATCCCGCTCATATAGATTTTGTAGAGCTCCCCAAGGTTACACAGAAAGTCCCAGCATCTATAGCCAGGCCCTCAAGAGACAGCTGGACGCCGTTCAGCTACCGGAGGGAGTGGTGTTGATACAGTACGTCGATGACATCCTTCTGGCGGCCGACACCACTCCACTTGCAGTCACAGCCACCATCCAACTCTTGCACTTCCTTGCAGAAAATGGCCACAAGGTCTCCAAGAGAAAGTTGCAATTCTGCCAACCCCAGGTCACCTACCTAGGCCACCTCTTGTCCAAAGACGGGAGAAAGCTTACACCCGATCGAATTCAGGCCATTCTAGAAACCCCTGTCCCAAAGACCCAGAAACAAGTCCGCTCCCTGGTAGGCCTCACCTCCTTCTGCCGGCAGTGGTTGCCAAATTTCAGCCTCATTGTAAAGCCACTACTTTCCCTACTAGCCAAAGATGTCCCCGTCCCACTCCCTTGGACCCCTGAATGCCAATCTTCCATCAAAGAACTTCGAGACGCCCTTTGTTCTGCACCAGTCCTAGGAACCCCCGATTACACCAAGCCCTTCTCTCTCTACACTCACGAAAGGGAGGGGTGCGCTTTGTCTGTCCTGACTCAAACTATTGGCCCCAAGCAACGATCCTGTGCCTATTTCTCTGCCACCCTTGACCCCGTAGCGAGAGCCTTGCCTGCCTGCCTTCGAGCCGTAGCTGCCGCTGCTGTCTCTATCCGACAAAGTGAGGGGATCGTACTATCGAATTCCCTCACGGTATTAGTGCCCCATGCTGCTGACACCCTCCTGAACCGGACTAAGACGCAACACCTGACTAGCGCACGACTGACTGGATACGAACTGACTCTGCTTGCACCCCACATCACGCTGAAAAGATGCACCACACTGAAACCAGCCACCTTGTTGCCTCTGCCCGAAAACGACCCAAATGTCCCCCCTATACATGACTGTGTGACCCTCACAGACTAGGAGTAGAGTTGACCTCCGAGACACCGCCTTCACAGACCCTGATGGAGAGCTATGGGTAGACGGCTCTTGCATCAAACTCTCCGACGGCACCACCTCAGCTGCCTATGCAGTAACGACAGCCCGAACATTAATTGAGACAGCCCGCATCACACAACGATCCGCACAGGCGGCAGAACTGATTGCCCTCACACGAGCATGTATTATAGCGACAGGGACCACGGCAAACATTTACACGGACAGCCAGTACGCCTTCGGAGTGGTTCACCATTTTGGACTCTTGTGGAGAGAAAGGGGATTCCTGACGTCCCACGGCACGCCCATCCTCCACGGAGATCTAGTCTCCGCCCTGATTGAAGCAGTTCTCCTCCCCAAACGATTAGCCGTAATCAAATGCCAGGCACACAGGAAGGTGACAGACTTAGTCGGACAGGGAAACGCGCTGGCCGACATCACTGCCCGAACCACAGCTGAGAATAGGACGACGACACGCATGTATGTGACCAGGTCACAAGCAGAAAAATGGACTGACGCTAGGGAAACGATTAGGGACATCCAGTTGGCCAGCACACCTCACAAACTGACTGAGTGGGCACGGGTAGGCTTAAAAGACGATGAAGGCTGCTGGCGGACAAAAGACACAAACAAATGGTTGCTGCCTGACTCGTACCTGATTCCCATACTGACTATGGCACACTCCCCCGCACACATAGGATCTGCCCCCATGATCGAACTCATCTCCAAGGTCTGGCACAACGACAAAATCCCCGACTCAGCCAGACGCCTAGTCCAGCAATGCCTTATCTGCCTGCAACACAACCCTGGGAAAGGAACTGTGGTACCCCGGGGAGGGTTTGGGGTCCCCGACCACCCCTTTGAGGTCCTCCAGATGGACTACATCCAGCTAGAAAGATGCCAAAGCCTGAAGTATGTATTAGTCATTGTGTGTGCCTTCAGCAAATGGGTAGAAGCCTATCCAACCCGTGATAACACTGCCATGACCACTGCCAAGGTACTACTGAAAGAGTTTTTCCCTCGCTACTGTCTTTGTCGAATTCTATGGAGCGACAACGGCCCCCACTTCATAGCTGAAGTTATCCAACTAATCTTGAAAGGGTTGGGTGTAAAACAGAGGTTTCATGCAGTCTTTCACCCCCAATCTGCTGGCTTAGTTGAGCGACACAACGCCACACTGAAACTAAAACTGTCGAAGATAGTGGCCACCACAGGACTTAAATGGCCAGATGCCCTCCCACTGGCATTGCTATCGATGCGCTCCACTCCCACTAAGCACCATTTGACCCCCTACGAGGTTGTATTTGGGCGACCGATGAACCTCTGGACCGCCCCTAAACCGACCTCCATTCACGACGTCCCAGATGTCCTACTGTCTGATTACTTGTGCAAATTGACTAAAACGTTGTCTGTCATTCATCAGCAGGTGCAGCAGGCCATCCCCGATGCTTCCAGGGGTCCGGGTCACGATATCCAACCGGGGGTTTATGTGCTGATCCGAAATTTCCAACGGGCGAAGAGTCTGGAACCCCGGTGGACGGGCCCCTGGCAAGTACTGATCACCACCCGGACGGCTCTTCAAGTGGAGGGGAAACGACATTGGCTGCACGCACACCACTGTAAGAAGGTCTCCTCGACCCTGGCCACGACAGAAAACGTCAGCACCCAAGAAGAGCTCCTGAACAAAGACCGGCCATCACTGAACTGTTATCCTGATACCGAGGCACTCGAACTTGCAAAATTCTCTGATCCCACTGTGCCATCCAGGGAAGGGTATTTCCTGCGTCGAAAGGAGGGAGCTTCGGCTAAGTAGACCACGGACTAAGTTGAATCTCAGAACGGTAGCCTAAACACAACCAAGGGTTACCCGGAGAGAAGCTAAACGAAGTCTGCGGTTCTGCCCACTACCAAGCACCTCGAAGATGATGGAAGCGCCAGATAAGAAGATGATGGAAGCAACCGGAAATACCCACTACAGGAACCCAAAGACTGACAGTATGCACAAATCAAAGACAATTGCCCTTTTCATTGTCCTCCTCTTTTGCCTCCTCCTCATGACTTCCTTCTGGATCGTGGAAGAGAGCGCACCCGCTCATCAGATATTGCTGACCACTGCACAGCCAACCACTATAAAAGAGCATCACCTGATCTCCCTTTCACCTCAGCTCTGAGAAAGGCGTAAGGAGTTCTGGAACAATTCCTTCGTGCAACTGTTGCACCAACACAACCTTGCCGCCAACGCCACAAACTGCTGGATCTGCGGGTTGCTCCCGCATGCCACCGGACACTCCATCCCTTTCATCCCTTCCCCTTTCTCAGTTCATGGCTAATGCCTTGCCTGGTTGATCCTCTTGCAAGAGAGCTACAAGGACAACGCCACTTCTGGTCAAACAGTGTCACACTTTTACCATGGGTTCTGGCTGAACAAAACCGGGAGGACATCTGCTCCCTTTTGTCCTTTGACCTCTGGTTCCTCCTTCCATATGGTCATCCCTGCCAAGGAACGAGTTGAAATGCAGGTGTTCCATAATCCAGCCAGACCCACCTTCTCCTACCTACGGAAACGAACTGCTGCCACTCTGACTGTGGCTCTGTCTGTTATCAATGTCACGTGCCTCGTATGCCTCAAAGGCCTGGGAACACAGCTAGTGGGTCACAGTTCCTGCCACATCACCAGAACATTGGACTCAATTGATCCCCCCTCCTTTGTTGCTTCTCCGAATATGTACTTTGTTTGTGGCACCAAAGCTTACACTTGGCTTCCAAAAAGTTGGGGGGGGGTACTTGCTACATCGCCTTCGTTCTCCCTCCAACGTACGTGGCCCCAGCAAACCATCACCGGCAGAAGCGTGCAAGAGACATTGAACAAGCCGACTCCACCGGAGCACAGTTCCTGGATGCAGTGAAGGGACTTGTTCCTCTGTGGGGCCCAATGGCAAACAGCCGCGCCATCCGACACCTGACCCAGGCAGTAGAAACGACCATGAACATCACGGCTGGCATCCTCACTAACAATACGGCCGAGCTTCAGGCAGTCCGCCTGGTGGCTCTTCAGAACCGCCTTGTTCTAGATGTGGTTCTAGCTGACCGTGGAGGAGCATGCCGCATCATCGGATCCAGCTGTTGCACCTACGTGCCAGATAACTCGCCCTCAGTCTACAAAGCAATCGAGCACCTCCACAGACTTTCCTCAGAGGTTCACCAGGAGCAAGAAGGATGGTCGCTTGGGAGCTGGTTTTGGGGTACTTTGAAGGACTGGGGATGGAGGTTGTTTACATTTATATTGATACCGGTCGTGGTACTGTGTGGGTGTTGCTTAGGTATTCAATGCTTGCCACCTTTGTGTTCACTCATTGCTAACTGCATGTGCACATATACTCCGAATTTCGAAGCTGAACGTATGAAAGCTTTGTATGATATCGAAATACGTAATATAATGGGGATAGACATAAATTGACAAGCTGGCTAGATATGTTGAAAAGGGAGGACTGTTAAAATCTGGATTGTGGCGTAAACATTATCGGCGCCATCTTGTCCTTTTTCAGATCCATACGTGCGCGTAAGCAGCAACCATTTTGATTGCCATGGCCTCTCTGCCCACTCCCGATAGCCAGCGTCTCTCTCTCCCCCTCACTCCCCAGCCTCGCAAGCAACACCGACAGCCCCCGGTCTCTCATGCTTGGGTCATAAACGCACCTCCAGCGCGACCCTGTCTCCGAGCCACATCCCGTGCTGAACCCCCCTCACTCTTTCATCTCATTCATAGAACAGGCCCTTTTGATAACCTCTTCCTCCCTGCTCGATTGTCCGGCCTGACCCCAGGCCATCAACTAGCTCAACAGATGCAGTTTATTGCCCCCTACAGCAGGACCTCGCCCCACATCAAAGGAGCGGGGATTAATCAATGCCTTCACACCCCTAGATCCGACCGATCGCCCACATTCCTGTTCCCAGCGGAATATCCAGCTGCGCGATAGCCATCATGCTGAGATTTGGGTGGGGACCTCTACTGTAGATATGTGTGAGAACGGGCCTGAACCGGGGATTCCAAAGATGCCTTTGTGAACTTCAAAGCAATACCACGGATGTCATAAATGTAATAAAGCCATAAACCTGTGTATAAGAGGCCAGGCCTCAGAGATGCGGTGAGAGCACCTCGAGAAGATACTCTGTTGTCTGATTTGACGTGTTCTGCTCCGTCGGAATAAACTCCTGTTTCCTGCCTTCCAGTCTCCAGCGCCTGCCTCTTTATTTGGTAACCGTGAGTTGGGTGAGAGGCGGCTAACGCCGGGCAAACCTTGAAAAGGGGTAATCGACCTGATCTGCCTGACCCTTTTTCCTCAGCGCGCCGCAGCTAAGGCAGCCGGGAAATGTAGTCCCAGGGCAGCGGCGCAACTTCCACACCCTGTGACTCCTAGCGGTGGCGGCGTTGCCCTAGTGCAGTGGGCTGGGTGGCTGAAGGCTCCTCACTACGGCTGCCCCAAGTATGAATGCGGCACGGGTTTCGCTCTCCCCCCCGCTCCGCCAGTTGCTGCAGTGATTATATGCACCTCCTGGCGCTGGCGCGGCGTGAATGAGGCGCGCCGCCGCTAAGGCAGCCGGGAAATGTAGTCCCGGGGCGGCGGCGCAGCTTCCACACCCTGTGACTCCTGGCGGTGGCGGCATTGCCCTAGTGCAGTGGGCTGGGTGGCTGAAGGCTCCTCACTACGGTGTTGCCCCAAGTATGAATGCGGCACGGGTTTCGCTCTCTCCCCCTCCCCCTCCTTGACCCTGCCCGTCTCACCGCCCCACAGCATTTACCTGTGCGAGCCGTGCCATGCGCTCAGCCCCACTGAATCCTCTCAGATGCCACAATAGTCTACTGTCCCAGTTTATTATCCGAGGATGTTCACAAGGCAGGGGCCCTCGGCGTGTCCTTCCATATTTGCTGCATCAAGGAAGGAGCTGCTTGCAGCATTGCATAGGCAGATACATGAGTGTAGCGCATTGAAAACCAGTAAGAACATGGAATGAATCCCTCTAGACACCAACCCCATGCTTCTTCATGTCAGAGACCAAGACATCAACTCAGAATAAACGGATATGGTACATCTTAGTATGATCAATTATCAGGATTATTAATTATATGGAATAACTGAACGTTTCCTACTTGCAGCCTGTCAAACATTGCCAGGGTAAGAATGCAGCTTCCACTGGAGCTCTAGAGAGGTTAAAATCCGAAGGATCAGAGTGAACATGCATTTACTCAATAGCTTTTTATTTATTTGTGTAACAAACATATATAGGGCTTCAGTGACTCTAAAGGGCATCCTTACACTGGTGAATATACTCAAAAAAGGTTAAGTAAACAACTAACAACAGCGCAGATTTCAGTGTTTGGAAATAATTGATTACCATGTTTAAAGCATCTTTCTGCTTGCAGGCCAGGTCACCCCCCTGCTGCAGAGCAGCTCCACTGGTTGCCTGACCGCTGCTGCCAGAGCGCGAGTTTGCGCTGGCTGTGTCCTTACTGCCTGTGACGGGGCGGGACGCCACTGTGAGGAATACGGTGAGGAACATGATGCTTCACGAGACTGGTGGTCAGCTGTTCCCTTCTCAGACTCAGTTACTTCTACACCACCTGCTCCCGCCCCGGTACACTGCCACTGCTCTCCGCTTTGACCATCTGCATTTGTACTGTGCTCTAGTGCTTTTTGTCTCCTTTGATTTTCTGTGCGCTCTGTTCTTTGTCCCATTTTGCCTTTCTCTGACCAGCTCGTTCCCCCCTTTTTTACATTTTGTACCCCGCTTTTTCCCTCCGCTGCCCACTGCGGCCACGCCCCCTCGCCGCCCCGCTCCCGCCTCCCAGCTGCTCCTCCCTCCCTCCCCGCCTTAACACTATCAATGCTACAGCAATTCTCCCTCAGCGCTGGAACTCATTGATTCCCATTGTTCATGACGAGCTCAGCTCGTCATGAGCACACGAGCAGTGTACTGCATGACGAGCTGAGCTCGTCATGAGCATGGAAGGGGTTAAATGGCAGCCATTGCCATGCCCTACAGTAGGAGAGACCCCTGGCCCTGCTTGCAGGCCAGGTCACCCCCTGCTGCTGAACAGCTCCAACGGTTGCCTGACCGCTCCTGCCTGAGCGCGAGTTCGCGCCCGCTGTGTCCTCACTGCCACTGCTCTTGGCTTTGACCATCTGCATTTGTACTGTGCTCTAGTGCTTTTTGTCTCCTTTGTTTTTCCGTGCTCTCTGTACTTTGTCCCGTTTTGCCTTTTTCTGACCAGCACGTTCCCCCCACCTCCCCTTTTTTACATTTTATACCCCTCTCTTTCCCGTCGCTGCCCACTGTGGCCACGCCCCCTCGCTGCCCCACTCCCGTCTCCCAGCTGCTTCTCCCTCCCTCCCTTCCCGCCTTATATGGCAGCCGCTGCGCGGCCACGCCGCTGGCGCGCCAAAGGCAAGCCCATCTGCACCCGGTCCGTGCCTGGACCGCGCCCAGCGCCAGACCCCCTGGACCCCGCGCACGCCACAACGCCAGACTCCGATACAACGCCAACACCATCCACCCCCTCAACACTGGCCGAGACGACCACTGCTTCCAGGCCGCCCCGAAACGCACACACGGACCCTTCTCCTGCCACACCTGCAACTTCACTTGCGACAGAACTACCAAACCTTCAAGGACCGGGCCCAACCACATCCGCTGCATACTACTCAACACCCGCTCCACACGCAAACACGCCGTTGAGCTCTGGGACAAGCTCGACACCTCCATCCCAGACATCGCCTTCCTGACTGAAACCTGGTGGAACGAATCCTTGGCACCTGACATTGCCATAGTCATCCCGGAGGGCTACAAGATCTCCCGCAGAGACAGCACCAACGGAATTGGAGGAGGAATAGCCATCGTCCACAAGTCCACCCTTCAGGTCCACACCCTCACAGAGGACTCCCTCAACTCCGCTGAACACCTTCACTTCCGGATCCACACCAACCCCAACACCACCCTCAGAGGAACACTCGTCTACAGACCTCCCAGTCCCCGGGCCCTTTTCAGTGACTCAATCGCCGATCTCGCCAGCACCCGCGCACTCGCCTCCACGGACTACATCCTCCTTGGGGACCTGAACTTCCACCTCGAGAACAACAAGGACACCAACTCCGTCAGCCTGATTGACAACCTCACCAACCTCGGCCTCCGACAACTCATCACCGAACCCACCCACACCGCCGGCCACACGCTCGACTCCGTCTTCTCCACAAGCACCCAAATTGCCTTCAATCACACCACCGAATTCCAGTGGTCCGACCACCGCTGCATCCACTTCATCTTCAAGAAACCAACCACGCACCACCACACCCAACAGCTCCCTCGCCGCTCCTGGAGCAAAGTCACCGAAGACCAGCTGACCTCCACCCTTGCCCAGAACCCACCCACCAACCCCACCGACACAGACGCCGCCACCTGGAACTTCAGACAGTGGATCGACGACTGCGCCAACACCCTCGCCGCGCCCAAGAATCCCTCCTTCAACCACTCCAGTAAGAAAGCCGCCTGGTTCACCAAAGAACTCTAGACCTCCAAACCCACTTGCCGGAAGCTGGAGAAGAAATGGCTCCACGACCGCACACCAAACAGCCACACAGCCCACAGGGACGCCATCCGCAGACATCACCACCTCATCAGAACAACCAAGAGATCTTCCTTCAAAACCCACCTGGACAACAACGCACACAACAGTAAAGAGCTTTTCAACATAGTGAAGGTACTCTCCAACCCCAGCGCCAACACCAATGACATCCCGCCCTTGCAAGAACTGTGCGACTCACTGGCCACCTTCTTCAATCGCAAGATCACTGACATCCACAACAGCTTCAACACCTCGACCACCCCGACTACGGCAGACCCCACCTCAAACGCCACCTGCACCAACCAGCTGACCTCCTGGTCCTACGTCAACGTCGACGAGACAAGCAAGATCATGAACTCCATCCACTCAGGATCACCGTCAAACCCATGCCCACACCACGTATTCAACAAAGCAGACACAACCATAGTCCCCCAACTATGGAAGGTCATCAACATTTCCTTCGACACAGCGACATTCCCGGAAAGCTGGAAGCACGCCAAAATCAACGCCCTCCTCAAGAAGCCCAAGGCAGACCCCAAAGACCTCAAGAACCTCCCGTCCATCTCCCTGCTCCCCTTCCCAGCGAAGGTCATCGAGAAAATCGCCAACATACAGCTGACCCACCACCTCGAGGACAACAACAACCTAGACCCATCCCAGTACGGATTCAGACGAAACCATAGCACTGAGACAGCCCTCATCGCTGCCACAGACGACATCAGACGCCAACTAGACAACGGCAAAACTTCTGCTCTCATTCTCCTGGACCTGTCAGCCGCCTTCGACACTGTCTGCCACCGCACTCTAAGAACACACCTCCAAGTAGACGGAATCCAGAAGAAGGCCCTGGACTGGACCACGTCCTTCCTCTCCGGCAGAACCCAGTAGCGAGTCCACCTCCCACCCTTCCCCTCCGAAGCCACTGACATCATCTGCGGCGTACCCCAGGGCTCATCCCTCAGCCTGACCATGTTCAACGTCTACATGGCCCCCTCGCACAAGTTGCCCGCCAGCACAACCTGAACATCATATCCTACGCCGACGACACCCAGCTCATCCTCTCCCTCACCAAGGACCCACACACCGCCAAAACCAACCTCCACGAGGGAATGAAGGCCGTCGCCGAGTGGATGAGGAACAGCCGCCTGAAGCTGTATTCAGTCAAGACGGAAGTCCTCATCCGCGGCCCCACCCCCTCTGCGTGGGACGACTCCTGGTGGCTGACCACATTGGGAATAGGTCCAACATCCACGGACCACGCAACCTAGGATTCATCCTCGACTCCTCCCTCTCCATGTCAAAGCAGGTCAGCGCCATCTCCTCCCCCTGCTACAACACCCTCCGCATGCTTCACAGGATCTACAAGTGGATCCCGACCGAAACCAGAAGAACGGTGACCCAGGCCGTCGTCAGCAGCAGGCTAGACTAAGGTAACGCACTCTACGCAAGAATCCCGGCCAAACACCTGCAACGACTGCAACACATCCAAAATGCCTCCACCCGGCTGATCCTTAACGTCCCCCGCCACAGCCACATCACCTCCCACCTGAGAGACCTGCACTGGCTCCCCGTCAACAAGAGGATCACCTTCAGGCTCCTCACCCATGCACACAAAGCACTCCACAACACCGGACCAGCCTACCTGAACAACAGACTCAACTTCCACACCCCAGCCCGCCAGCTCCGCTCCGCTAGCCTCTCCCTTGCCACCATCCCGTGCATCCAATGAACAACCTCTGGCGGCAGATCCTTCTCCTTCCTCGCCGCCAAGACCTGGAACACCCTCCCCACCCATCTGCGGCAGACCCAAGACCTGCTCACCTTCAGAAGGCTCCTCAAGACCTGGCTCTTCGATCAGTAGCAGCACCCCTTCACCCCCCCTCAGCGCCTTGAGACCCTCATGGGTAAGTAGTGTGCTCTACAAATTCTTTGATTTGATTTTTATAATAGTTTGCTTCCTTTTAAATCTCATTCGACAACTAATTCCAGGCCCCGGCCGTACAAATGGAATACATTTTACGACCCACTTGCGCCTTCCACACTCTTATACTTTTAGGAGGAATGCCACAGATATTAGAAGGCAGAAGGTGAGATATGTGTCTCTTTTTTTCTGTGCATAGATCGTTCCCTGTTCATGGTAGGCTGTGTTCCATGCAAAGGCGCTGAAGGCAGACTCACTTCTGTATAGGGAGCCAATGCAGGCTTTCCAAATGAACCAATACTGATTCTGTCCAAGTCTGATTCTAACAAAGTCTTGCCATCATGTTCTGAACTGCCTGAAGTCTGTTGTCCAAATTTTGAGGAAGTCCAAAATAAGGTGAGTTACTGCAGTCCAGGCCTGATGTTATTACTGCCTGAGCAATTGTCTTCTCACAGTTGACCGGAAAAAGAGGGACGACTTACCTCTGGATTCTCAAGACAATAAAACATGAAGCAATGACTTTCGTAACCTCACTTGTAGCTTCGCTAAGTTGTTAAATATCAGATATCTCCTCTGAACAGCTATTTTTACATCTGGTCGAACAACCTGTTTTACAAGTTTGTAAGCGTCCAAGTGATGGTTGAAGACAGAGTTGACAGAAAGAATACCTTTCTATCTTTATCAAGAACTTGGAAGTGGTGGTGTGTCATAATTTCAATGTCATGAATATTGACTTGCACATGTGTTGACACCAGAAGATCAACTATTACCATTAAGTGAAGGTAAGCATGCGTAGGGAGATATAGATTGACTACTCGTAACTCTACATCTAATCACCTTGACGCAATACGTTCTTACTCGATATTCTGAAATCAACTTAAACGCAGGCCTATATTTAAACATTGATATAATAGTAGAAAACCCCGGTAAGTTAGCAATTGTGAAAAGAATCTTGTAGCCAACAGGATTTGTTTCTGACCATAGCCATTGCTCTTCCCACAGAGTATTTTCATAAACTCATGACTCAAATGCGGCAATTGATTAGGAGTGGCAAGGCAGCCTCATTGGAATTCACACTTTCAGTAAACCCTATAACCGTGAATGATTTATAGCGCCTGCTATACTATGTGAGGCTTGATTACATTTCGAAGTGTTTTGATTTCAATTTTCTATCTCTCATCCCATGCATATATAAAGAGAGTGGGACGGTGCCTCCAGCACACGAAAACTGGGCTGCGTGCTCAAATGAGTGCTCAACTCAGGGGTTAGATCCTGACAGAGCTGGCGCTACTAAAAGCAGCAGCATTAAGACGCAACCTTCAGAGGGTACCAGAGGACGCCAGATTACAACAAATATAAAGAACTAACCGTTCCGTGGGTCTCACTTAGAAACATCACGAGCTAAGAACACATATCAATCTTTGATGCTAAGACTATTACAACTTTTTTGTTCCATAAAGAACATGCTAGATTATATATTAATAATAAGGTGCAGATGGCGCAGTGCTCATTGGTGCAAAGGTGCAGTGATTCAAACATGATACATATATACACCGTGGGTATTCATGATTTAAAACATTACAGTCCAGTATGAATACTGATCCAAATGTCAAAATACTGTGAATAATCCCCACGCAATTATTGACTTTTGGGCCGGCAAGTTTAATATAGTGCGTCTTCGCAGGACAGAAATGCCATCTGGCCAAGCACCTTTCAGTGGTGTATCTTGCTTATAGTAGGCCTCATTCAATTTCCACCATACTCTGGTCTGACGGTGAGCTTCATAAACCTCGCTGTCTGTGTTCAATTGAATTGGAAAAACTGGGGAAGAGCGCAGCCCGTTCGCGTCCCCTCGTATCCCTGATCGCATACAATTGACAGTACCAATACAGGCAAAGATGCACCCAAAGAGGACAATGTCATTTTGCCAGTGGCTTTTTAAATGATAGCACTCAATCCCTCAGAGTCCACATGTTGGACATGGCAACAGGTCAGCAGTGATTGGGTGAGTTGACACATTTCTTACCATATTTGCATATTTGTCATGCACTGAAAATGTTCAGCATAAGTCATCGTAGTATGAAATTAGATGCTCAAGAGACTTTTTTCAATGTTCCTTTCTAAGTATGTCTTCCTCGAAATGGTTAAAAAGACTTTACATGAGATTTTGCAATGCTTTGGAAGTCATTCAACCCTTTACCACCACTTTGAACACTTTCCCACACCACTGGAGTGGATACATCCTACGTGTTGCAATTTATCAGAATGCTACTTATGCAAAGGTCATTAACCGATTATGTAAACTCTGGGTTATTACAACCCTGTAACACTGCATAGTATAGACTACCAAAATAACAGCATAAGGTGTCTTCTTTCACCATCATCCATCATTTTTTCTTCAGATTTCGTGATTGTCGTGAGTACACATTATTGGAAGCAGTGGAAGAGTAAGCTTAAGTTTTGATTCATGCACGGTTTTCAGCTACGACCACAGGTTTTTTCTGTTTGTTTATTTTTTGTTTATAGTGTTGATATGGTGGTTTTTATGCTCTTTGTGTTCACTTTTTTCCTACTAGCCCATGAGAATCCTCATCCGTACTAAATTAAACATACTGGGCATTACCCACTTATGATTTCTTGATGATGTAATTAGCATGTTTACAATGGCTGCTTCATTTAAACATGGGTTCTATGTAAATGAGAGCATGTTTTATTTATTTTGTTTACAGATCAAGCCCCCGAAGAAGGGCCATTGTGGCCCGAAATGCATTGGGCAGCTCCACCAAGAATTATTGAATTGTATTGTACATGTCATTGAAGAACTGAAATTATTATTTTTGTTGTAGAATTCATTCAAAAAGAAAGTTTTGCTTTGATAACAAGATAGTAGCATTTTATAAATTATATCTATTACCATTGCGATTATTAGGACTACTGTATACATTTTCAATTTATGATTTGAACCAATTGGAATAGGCAACAGTGCGTAGAGGCCAAGTGGGAACACTTGGAATTCAAGTAATGTAGTTTATTGGCACACTGGGACAGTGTGCAAGCCTCAGCAGCACGCCAGGGTATAGTGTTAATTAGGTTTAATTTAGATAAAGGGAGTGCTCCTCTGAAATCATTTTTAGTCTTCTTTCACCAGCCAAATTCACCCCTCTGGGTTGCTCTGCCCACAATGTTATCATTATTGGATGACTAAAGTGACCTCAGTTTCACTGAGGTGTTAAATGCCAAGGTTCCCCCTTATCTATTGAGCATTCATTTTATGCTAGGTTGAAGAATCCCGTCTTGCAGAGAATTGAGTTTTGGTTTCTGCCTTAATGTCTCCCACATGAAGGATGGTGGGCCTGACCCACTTCAAAAAAAGCACCTCAGACATGTCACTGGTGATGATAGTATTGTACTCATTTGCGATCCATGTTCATTTCTCATTTTTTCTGTTTTGTGGGAAGCAAGTTTTGTTTAGGCTATTATGGCCTCCGCTAGCCAGTGACTCGTTGTAAGGCAAAGTCAAGCACATGGGAAGTTAAATAAAGTTGATCAAATTAAGCAAGGTAAAATTAAAATCTATTGTATTTTTATTAAGGTCCAAACTGCTCTATAAAGTTATCCCTACACCTAACAGCAATTCTTTGTAGAAGTATGTACATGTGTTTTTTTACGGTAGGTGTATTATTTGATGCTGTTTTAAAAAAAAATTATGCATTATAAGGCAAATAAAAGTAGTCAATTGCACACCAAAGCGTGCCTTGTGTAGATCAGAACACTGGAAAATTGTTGTGCGTTTTACAGTCAGGCCGAAGGAAATGTGCGCATTTACTTACAGAATGGAACTTCCATCTACCCTCTAAACTCAGGGACTAACTTGAACACTTATATCACCAAAAACGGGTAAGGGCCCACCTCACTACACGTCCCTTCATCTTTTCATGAAAGCTCCTGCATCTATTCATGAAGGCTCAAGAAAGTCTCAATTGGGGATACATTTTGTATTTATTTAGGCATACTGGATGTCAATCAATGGCCTGCGACTGCAATTGCTGCTGCAAACCATTGATCTGTTAGCAGCACCTCAAAGGAGATAGCAACTGATTCACATACGGGAAGGTGTCCTTTAGGACACCTTCCCCTTGTGAATTGAGTCGGCAGCAAAAGGGTGTAGACAGTGGTCCAACTCCCCTGAAGTTTTCTCAAATGGTCTTCTTTTTTTTTTTTTAAGGAAGCACCTGTTTCTTTGCAGAACACAGGTTGTTTTAAAAGTAAATACGTTTGAAAATGCAGAAGACCCTGTTCACTTTTTTCTCGCCATTCGCCTACCCTGTGTTTTACTGTCTGCCTAATTAATAATCATTAGGCAGGTCTTTTTGCGACACTGATCTGCAACTGCAGATTTTATGGTGCGACCTATTAGTACATATGTCACATCACAAAATCAGACGTTAATGAGCAATTTGCAGCCACTTTTTGCAACTTGTCTCTTAGTTCATTGGGGTGCTAGTTCTGTAAGTAATGCAACTTCAATTAACTCAAGTACCCCTTTCACATTCTTCTAGACTCTTGAGTCCAAAAAGATCCGCATGTGGCCAGAAACTTGGCTGACTCTCAATTTATTGCCTGGAGAGACAATTTATTTGCCAGTCTTTACTACATGACAAGAATTTTTTTTAAATCCATGGGTTCGATCCTGAATTTTAAGCCCTCCATGGATTGCCAATGGTGACCTGTTTCTGGCCTCACTGGGACATTTTCCAGCAGTTACTTGTCAAACTGAAGATGCCCTGGAAATGAACAGCCATAATATGTGAAGGGACTTGTGGTCCCGGTCATGACAGCATTGATCCACCTGTGGCCCTTTCAGGCTCTCATCAGCTGACTCTGCTTCCATAGCCGGTTTGACTAGCTTGACAGCAGATTCTTTGAGGCCTTGATAGTTATAACTTATTTTGTTCTGTGATTGCTGCCCCAAAGTTCGCTGTTTAATCACACTGACATGGCTGGTGTCACAGTTACTTCATTTAATGCTACTCAATTTATTAACCTCAGAAGAATGAAGGACAGCGATGGATTTGATGGGATTTCAACTTGTGACCTGCAGTTCACCACGGGCCTCTGGAACACGATTTAGCTCCCTGAGCCATGAAGCTGTAGGGCCAGAAATATTAATCTCAGCCTTGCTGCTCCTGCAGACCTCATCTGGCAGCTGATGGTTCTTAGATGCGACAGGCATGCTGCCACCAGAGTCAATGTCATGTGTACATCAACTTGTCAGTCCCAAGAGCGCGGAGAGCTGCCTGAGCATTCTTTATGCGGCCTGCATAACAGTGTGAAATGGAGCAGCAGGCCCTCTAACAAACCATTGATTTGAGCTCCTTGAAGGTAATCTGGGAGAGAGAGCAGTCATCTTCTTCTTCGAAGCAGCGATACATTCATAAGACCATATCTGCATCGAAATGTACTTATTTAGTTAGCATTTTGATCAGAAGCATTTTATAACAACAATAATGGTGGAACATGGAAATAGAGATGTGGTAAACACTGAATCTAAAAAGAAAACAGTTACATTATGGCTTACTTTGCCATCTGTATAGAGATTGCTGGGTAGAAATGCACATATTTAAAATAATTTCATTTGAACAGTTACTTGAGCAGGCAGCCATGAAATATACAATATACATCATTGCAAAGAGTCGATCAGTGTTCACTTGCATCGTTCAAGTTGTAGTAGGTGACCAGTGAAAGAAGAGGTTGCCCTAATGCCTGATCATAGGATGTCCTTCAAGGAAAAAGGAAAAGAACTTGGAGAAAATGCAGGGCGGTTTGTGTGTGGCTGGAAAGTGAAGGTGAAAATGTGCCTGGACAATAGGAAACGTTTCTGTTTCTTAGATGAGTTAAGTTTTTAAAGAAACAACTTCCATCAAGTTAGACAATGATGGTCTGAGCACATAGTCTACGATTTCGTTTGTGGGTGAAATGTGGTTTCCTTTCAAAACATGAAGTAACAAGAGAGAGCTCCACCCAGGGAAGCCAAAGACAAGCTCAAGGAGGCTTTTCCCTTTTCTTTTCTGAGGCACCTCTCTGTAAACAAAGAACAAAATTGTTGAGGACATACCGATGCTTCTGCAGGGGCTGTTCCAAAGCGCATGCCAACCTTTACAGCTTAGTTGAACCTTTTTAGCAAGTCCAATTGGATATTGTTAATATGGGGGAGTGGGGGTTTTCCTCTTCCTCTACAGTTGCTATTTAAAAGCAGCCCTCATGCTCATGAGGGTTTTGGAAAACATATCGACAGGTTCACTGGCTCGTGGTATTGAGATGTGGAAGACATATCTGCAGCTCTCCGATCATCCCACATTATTCTCATGAACATTGACAGGAAGCATGAGACTAGTTCTGAAATGACTTCCCTTGGGGAAACCATATGAGAAAAGATCCAGTATATTGGTAAGTCCACGCCCAGGGTGATCCTTCACCTGAGAGATATTGCCTCAGGATATTCTGTGAGTTGATCCATCACCAAATGTCTTGTTCCCTGAGATAGTCAGTGGCTGCAGGGGGCCCTGTTACTCTCTGCTCCCAGCAAATCAAAGTCAATGAACAATGAATATCACATGATGCTTTGTGTGATCTCCTGACTTAACAGATGCTTGGGCCATCAGCCAAATCTTGCAGTCCATAGTCACAATTTCTTCCATGCATGGAGATTCAATGTGAGATAAAATCCTCTCTCTATTCTTTTTCACCTCTGATTGTGCAGAGTTGGGAACCTTGTATCCAACTTCCACAGGACGACCATGTGGTTTTAGGGGTCTATCATTCTCTTGAGAACTCACACCTCAGGCTTTTTTAGTTCCTGCAAAGAGCCCGTCATTGCTTTAACCCTTGAATAGCCTATAAGCATCTTCGCTTTCTTGGACAAAAGCTTGCTTCTTGAGGTGATTCCGTTCTCCACATTGTCTGGATCTACAGTCGATCCCAATTCCTCTAGCTTTTGGCAGGGCCCTCAATCAACTGTATCCAAATCAACTAACAGTATACAAAGAAGTGATGGATAGAATGCTTGAATTAATCTCAGCCCCTGGTAAACGCTTGGGGCTGCATCCAAGTCCATCATTATTTTGCACTCCCTGCCTCCTCATTATGGACCTAGTGGTATGCAAATCACTTTTGACCTTGTTCCAATGGGAACAGTCCAGCCCAAATTGCCAAATTGAGGTGTCATGGTGTGCAAAATAATGATGGGCTGAGATGCGACCCAAGGAATTACTAGTGACTGAGATTAATTGAAGCATTCCATCCATCACGTTTTGTATACTTCAGCATACCAGCATACCTGCATGACCCACATTTCATTTTTGCGAAGGACAGGATGGAGCTTGTCAGGGCTCTCTACACCAGTGTTGCGCATGACTGAAGAGCAACACCACTTCATTGTGAGCTCGAAAATATTGTTGACAAAAAGATGAGGATGACTACATTTGTTATTAGGAAGAATTCAACAGTTCAATAGGTCACAGGAGAGATTACCTAGAAGAAATTCTACTCTGGCACCTAGCTTGTCTTACTTAATCTATTATTGTTAGATGAATAAGAAATGCAGTTTGTAGTCACACACCTGGAAAAAGTCCCATTGAGGATGAAACACGTGACTGGTGGTGATCATGAACTTGATTGGAAGCGTGCAAACACAACAAAGATCACAAAAATATATTACATGACCTTGGACTTATGGACTGGCTTGTCTGGTTATTTATCATCAAACAGTGTTATTTAAACAAATTACTGGAGTGCTCCAGGATATTGTTTTATGATTTAGGGGTTTGTTATGCATTGGAGTAACACCATCATTGCCCGTATAGATAGCAGAGGCGTATGCTGTGGTAGCACCAGTCTTTGAAAAAGTATTCTTTCTGTAGACTTTCTACTCTGACTAGTTGAAGACTGTGCAACATCTTTTAGTTATTGTCACAGCTACCTATCTCTATTTAACATACCCGCAAAGACAGACAGCTCTTTGGAGTCGATGGATGGTCCCTCAGTTGTATAAGACCCTGCATTTTTTAACTGGGCAGTTAAGCCTCAGTCCTGGAAGAACTCTACACAGCATTCATTTAAGGTCCCTATGCGACTAGCAAGCATATTGAGTGCATCTATAAGGACATGAACTGTGATCTATTGTGTTCAACATCAGTTATTTATAATTTAAAACAAGTCATATGGAAGAGAAGGAATTTTCTTTCTTGGGCTTTTCAAATGTGATAGGACCTGTTTGCACCACAATCTCATTGGCTGCCTGCTTCCTTTCACACACACATTGCAGTCATGAGTAACTACAGTGACCAGATAAACCTGAGGCTGCAGTCCACGACACCATCTTAGTAATATCTTAAGCATGAAACATTTTTGGAGGCACAAAGTCTTCAGTGCTGACAATTTCCTTTCAGGCTCAAGTCTTAGACTGATGGATCGATAGAGACAACATTACACACATTGCAGAGATTGTGAAAACCTAATTCATGATTCACTGCATCATGATCTGTAATTTATTTTGTAAGCCTGGACTGAGTCAGCAGAGTACTCCTCGAAGTACAAAAAACTCCGCTGCGTTACATGAGCTCCGCAAGTGGCAGAGTGCGTTAGATAAATGCCGTTTGCAGTGATTTTCTGTGCCGGGTGTTTGTCCGCACTGTCCAATCATCATGAGTGGCACCATGCACAGAGCAAGTGGGCGCTGCTTCCTTTCTGCAGCTCAAGTAGATTTTTTACTCAAGTGGCAGCTTTCTCAATGTGAACCGAGTGGTTTCTCAACATAAGCAATCACGAGGATACACGACCATTCGCAATGGGAAATCTGAATCATCCGTGTTGAGAAATCTTGGTGGGAGGTTGATTTTCTATGCTCGCACTCGCCAACTTGATGTTGACGATAGCGAACAAGGAAAAGTCTCGCTTGGAGGTGGATTTTCCTCGCTTGCGCTCGCCAACTTGATGTTGATGAGAGCGAGCATGGAAAATCAACCTCCTGCCAAGTTTTCTCAACGCAGGTTGTTGGATTTCTCATTGTGAGTGGTCAAGATGGCAATCTTGGAATGGCAAATCAAAAACAGCAGTAGTCATTCAGAAGCTGCCAGTGCCACCACAAGGAGAATAGATCCATTTCTCATCCAATCCTGACTCTTGGTGATTGCTCCAGTGGACTGGTCTATTTGCAAGCACTGGGTGCTGCTGCTGCAAAGACAAGGGCAGTCAGGTCAGCATCCTAGCAAGGACCACTAGCACAGGCAGGGAAACATATGTTTGTGCCAGCCTGCAAGGAGCATTTTTAAATCTTGCACCCTGTTGGAGCAAATATGCCTTTCCTGCCTGCAGTAGCCCGGGCAGTAAAGCAAGTCTGCTCCCACCCTGCAGGGGATTTTAACATGCTTCCACTGGATGGAGCAGACTTTTGTTTGCCCGACCACACTCTTGCAGGAAGGGAAACAGACACTGCTCCCATCCAAATAAAGAAAGCACAAACAGCGGCTTCCTCTCGGTGGAAGCAATACCGGCTCTAGCAATCTATGGGGTGATGGCTTGGCCCACGGGAGCCCTGTGACTTCCCCCACTGCCCCCAACTAATATTATGGGTGCCCATGGTGGGCACTGGGGCACCTACCTATGGCCCTGGGATGGTGACCCCAGAGCTCAAAAAGACTCTGGAGAGCTGCACCCCCCACCTCCTGTTAAGAATGCATTTCAGTCCCGCAGGATGGGGTCCCGGGGCCTATTAAGGCTCAGTGAGGGGCAGGCGCATGGCCCTCCCCTCATCCCTCAGGCATGGGGTCCCTAGGGACTATTGAGGCTCAAGGAGGGGGGTCATTGGCCCCACCCTTCTCTCAAAAATAGAATTCAGCCCTGCATTATGGATGCCCGGGCCTAGTAATGACATTTTTAGGGCTCGTGGCGTTAGCCGCGCGAAGCGCGGTCTCGCCAGAGACCCTATTGTCAGCGAGTCTGCTTTCCAGGAGAGGGGACAGGAGCTGGCCGCGCGCTCGGAATTGAGCGGGCCACGCACACTTGAATGCGCTCGCTATGCCCAGCTCCTGTCTCCTCTCCTGGAAAGCTGTACCACACAGCCACACCTCCCCCTGCACGCATGCGCACACACACGAGCGCACCTACACACAAGCACACGCACCAACGCATACAGACACCCCCGCCGTCGCACACATACCCACACACACACACACCAGCGCACCATACACACACGCGCACCCCCCTCCCCCCAAGCCCCACTTACCGCCACTCCAGACTAATGCATCCTCTGCGGGGCTCTCCCTCGGGCATGGGAGCCCCGCGTCACCAGCACTGCTTTTATGGCCAGCCAGTCCGTGGGCGCGGGCTTCCGAAGACGGAAGTCCCGCCCCACGGCAAGTTTCGTTTTTGCCCACGGTTTTGTTTTTGCTTACGTCTTACGCCGAACAGACCTGCACTCATACACGCAGAGCATTGAACATTCCGAAATGCACACACAGATGCAAACACGCGGGACTACAGCTTCATGGATGTACAAACCCGAAGAACCGGAGCTCCACGCATGCTTCTGAGACACACACGACTGGCACAGCGGGACTGCTACAGGCCGAGAGAGCAACACACAGACACAGCCAGGGCCGTGCACAAACAGACCGAAGCTACACTTCTTCAGGCCAGACAACACACATAACATCGGCCACGAACTACGACCACAAACGACTCATTACCGACACCTTGTCCGTTTCATATGCCGACCCACGAGCATATTTCATCAGCAAAGACCTGTTCCGCCACCACATTTTGTTCAGTCCCCAAGTGGCCCTTTGAAAATATCGCGAGGTATTTCGCAGTTCTATATAGCGCAAACTCCACCCGAAGGTACCGGAGCGCTCTACATGAGCACCAGTTGCATTACAGAAGGACACATTCATCCTAACTGAAAAGTGGTATGATCTTAGCCTTTTAAATACTTTATCACTAGAAGTTGTATTTCGTTAAACAACGTCCCTTTCATGCTTCTCCTTTTCGAAGATCTGCGGACGCGTGAAAAAAGCAGGTGTAAGTGCTGACAAGGTAGTCCAGTGGGTTATCGTGCTAACTGCAGAAGTGCGTGCGAATGCCACCTGTGTGCACGAGGCAGCCTTTAAACGCCCGGATGTAGATACAATCAGTACTTTTTAGTTTGGTGAACGTAACACCTACGGATGTATGACGTTACAACGCAGGCTATTACAACGCCTGCCTTTACAACACGGTTATTACATCGCATACCATTACAACGCATAGCGCTTTTGGGTGTTGGATAGTGAATAGTTTAATTTACTATTCCAACTCCAGTCCCCGTGGACACTAGGGAAGGTTATTGGATAGTAAATTAACCTATTCCCTATCCTAGAGCGCCCCCCAGCGCAATGCGTTGTAATAGTTTGCGTTGTAATGACCGCGTTGTAATGGTAGTGCGTTGTAAAAGTTTTGTTGTAAGTGATGTTTACCAACACCTACATTCTCACTTAGAAAAGGCCAGACTAGTTGCAGTAATATTAGACTCGGTAATTGCGTTAACAAAACCTACAGTAGCGCTATTCCCACAAATGTAGCGTCAAATTGGATATACCAGGCGCGGTTTTCTACATTCGAAACTGCGCATTGAGCGCTCCTTTCTGCAGGTTTTGGCCGTGGGATTCCGGATGACTGCTAACCCTTTAAAGGAGACATTGGTTCCTGAAAAGGTTTATTTGCAGGGTTCTAACCGTGCCCTGTCTCTTATTGTAATGAGTAAATTGCGTATCAGAGGCTAGCTTTTCATCACCCGCATAACCTGCAGTTTTCTCTCGCTTTGGTGTGTTATTTTGCGGTAATACCGCATTAATCAAGGCCGTGTAATTGTACTGAAGCCCCCTTCCTGCTGGTTTAACACGACTTTCCTTTCTTCAACCTTTTCTACATAACTGGTATCCGCAGCCTTCGAATGTACCAGAGCGGTCTCCACCAGCACCCGTAACGCACGAATGAATGGGTTATTACCCCAATGAAGCCAACAGACACACACAGCTGCCCGATACACTTGTGCAGCACCCCCTTCAGCCACCTCGACTCCCGTGACACATTCAAGTCCCAGGCAGTCTCTGAACTCGGCGCACTCGCGCTCCCTAATCCCAGTGACAGATCAATGCCATGAGCCCGGGGAGAGATGTAATGTGGCGATCAGTGACAAGTGCACCCCAAGGTGCACGGAGCGCACAAGTCTCGCTGCGCGGTAATGGCTTGCCTCCCGCTGCTGACTGCACAATCTATAGTTTATGGAAGCCATCCGTGTGAATATTACACATTTTACTTTCATATCAATAAATACTTTAACTGGAATTGTTTCTAACGTGCTGCCTCACATGGCAAGACTTTGTTGAAAAGCATCTAGATCCATCATGCACAAATATACATGGTAATTGTATTTACATAGCGCTTGCTTTCACTGAAGAGGCTTTGAAGCGCTCAAAATACGGTGCACTGTTTGAACGGTGAGATATTTTCAGATAGGTGTTACTGCCACTCTAACTGGAGTTAGCTGAAAAAAGCACACCAGACAGTGCAGACATGGAAGAGGTGCCCCGTAGCAGCCTCTGAGACTTGTGCCAGCAATAGAAGTGGCCCGTGTGTCCGGGAAACGGCCGTTACAACGAAACCGTTTCCACGAAATCGTCAACCACGCATGCAGTACAACGCATGCGTGGTTACCACGAAAGCCTTTACCACGCATACCTTTACTACGAGGTTTGTAGTAAAGGTATATGTGGTAAAGGAAAAAAGTTTTTAAAAAAGGGGGGCTTGGGGGAGTCTCCCCCCCCCCCAAAAAAAACTCATCTGAAGTCACGTCGTTTAAGAGAAATCGGAAAAAACCTTCCGTTTTTTCTTAACGACGTATCACCAATCGAGGAAAATGTTATGAGTGGTAAACGAATTCCGTTGTAACGCATGCGTGGTAAAGGCATGCGTTGCAACGGAATTCGTTGTAACGTCATACATTCGTGTGTCCCATGTCCACGACCAGCCCACTGCACACTCACTGCAGGCACTGAGACTCGTGACAGCTGCAAACAGTCACAGACAGCAGCCCCATGCGACTCACTGCAGCCACTGAGACTCGAAACAGTGGCATACAGAAGACCCATTTGCCCTTTACCCTCGCCACGGCCTCTGAGTATTTGTGGTATTGCACCACGAGCCACCACCCGGCCGGCGGAGTGTCTCAAACCCGTGCCAGTCCTAAACAAACCCCGCTGTTCCCTCACCTCTCACCACAACTTCTGACGCCAGTGTCAGTAGCAGCCGGGGCCCCTCCTCTCCCTTACCAAATGCTCACTGCTACTCTTGAGCCAGAAACAGACACAGCCGCTGACCACGACCCCACTGCATGCCCGAGACCCTCTGCAGTCCTCAGGCACACGCCTCCTGTCCTCCACTCACACAGGACTCGGGACACTCACAGACAGAAACCCAGAGCGCCCCTCGCCACAGCCACTGAGCACCGTGTATTTCGCAGAGAGTGAGAGTCGTGACAGAAGCAGACAAAAGCCGACCACAACGATTTTCGGAGTAGGGGTGCTGATATCAATTTTGAATCACAGAAGTAATATGGTTTATGAAAAATGCACAAGAATGTATAGTAAATAAGCCACACCCATTCAACATAGAGTTTGGTAAGGGTGTATTGGGTGTCCAGTGGGGCATTGTAGAGCACGCTGTCACAAATCTATAAGTAAGTCATGGTGTTGTTGCGGATTGTCATTCAAAAAATGCACTTTTTCCATTGAAATAATATTTGTACTGACACAAAGTTTTACTGATAAAACCTAAATTGCATACACATTATAATGCGAGGAAATCATGTTTCACCAAATATTTATAATTTGTGCATCATCAAGTAAAGTGTATTGATTTCCTTTGATCCTATTAAATCTTAGTTTTCATCCCACTTCAGAGCTAGATTTGTATTTTTCTAACTGCTGATATGGCTTGAAATATTTGGTGCATTTATAGGTATTAATTGTTATTTTTAAAAATACAAACTGGCATAATTTAGCCTTTCTTTTTATTCCCTGCTTCCCAGCAAGATTGTCAGTTTGCTTTACAAAATCCTCTATCTTTACATTCGGAGAAAGAAAAGTAAACTCGACACTCCACGTTAAAACAACAAGTACCAACTTTCCACAAAAGCCTGACATTTGACCATCTTTTAAAGCGTAGCAAATGTGACAAGATAAAAACAAAATGTAAAAGCATTTTATTGCTCATTTATTTTCTGAATTCAAGCATGTTTATTTTGGGGGTACTGCATCACCCTTACTATGTGCACGCTGCACAATGCTTCACTCTTCACCCTCACATCTCCTCACCCTCAAACCCCCTCCCCCTCACACCCCCTCACACACTCTCAAACTTACACACCCTCACTCACCCTTACACCCTCACACGCCCTCACCCTCACACCCTCACCCCCCTCACCCTCACACATGCCCTCACACCCCCCCTCACCCTCACACCCCCTCACCCTCACACCCCTTCACCTTCGCACCCCCTCACCCCCCCTACACCCTCACACCCCCCACACCCTCACACCCCCTCACCCTCACCCTCACCCCCCCTCACCCTCACACCCCCACACCCTCACACCCCCACACCCTCACACACCCTCACACACCCTCTCTCACCTTCACACACCCTCACTCACCCTCACACACCCTCACTCACCCTCACACACCCTCACCAGCATAGCATAACGAAACCTAGCAAAACAACACACAGCATAGCATAACAAAACACAGCACAGCATAATAAAAAAGCACAGGATAGCAAAAGATAGCATAGCATAATTATTCCCAACTCTCCTTATTATTGAGCAACATATGACAGTTTGCAAATCATCTTTATACACCAATTCAAAGTTTTCGGAAAATGTATGCAACGCATTGTCATACACAATGCCAATAACTCAAACTTTATTGCTGCGAGCCCTATTGCATTGTAAATGCTTGTTCTCCTTGGGGATGGGGTCCCCGGGGTGTAATAAGGCTCGGGGAGGAGGGATGTTTGGCAGCATAATTTTCACGAAGTTACAAAATGGCACAAATTGTGCAGCCATACAAAGCACATTGTGAATTTAAGTCTCTAGATAAAAGGGAAAACCTAATTTAATTATGCATTATCTTCCATTCCCCGGACCTTTGATTTGGTGCTTTAATTGAGCACCTGGTAAATATCACATTTTACAAAGTCAATATTTACCAGGTTTGTGATTACCATGGGATATTGCAAGACACTCATAATGAGTTCCTAATGAGTTCCTAATCTAAACAGATGTGATATGGAAACTAAGACTTTGACTTAGATTAATAAAGGTTGTTTTCACACCCATGGGTGTCACAATTGAACTTAGTTCAGTGCACCAACGATTTAATGTGAAAGACATGTTATGTTAGCCCCACCGGAACCCATCGAAAACATATTTGAAGCGCCATCAATGCTTTTGGGTTACTTACAGGGACCAGTCATAATCCAAACGATTGTTCAGTAATGATTTACACAGGCAAGATCACTCGAAACGGAATATGTACTTCAACATATTTATATTGAAATAGTTATTTTATAACTCTGAGACCTAGTGCACGCAATATTGGGAACTTCACAGAAGATAAGAATTAAAAGCAGCTAAGTTTTTCAATAAGAGTAAAACATGGACAAATTGTATTTACAGTTTGTAGCCCTTAACACCCTCACTGTGTTATTTCCAAGCACTATGCTAGTTCTAGCAGATGAATAAATAATAAACCTCAGTTTCAGAGGTGGTGCACATACCTAAAATAACATGATTTGTTGTCTGTTTGGAATAGCTTGTCAGCTATTTCGAGCACAAGGGAGAGGAGATTGAGTCTATGCGAGGATACACTTATGGCCCCCTTTAGTAAAAGCAGAATGCTTTGGAGAGCCTCGGAGAGCCTTGTTGGAGGCTTCTTCATTAAAAATGGAATCTGGTGCTGTGCTCATCTGGATCTGCAACCTGGGTGAAGCTTTTCTCACACTCAATGGCCACTTCAAGAAGCTTTTATAGTATCAGCCATTGATCTTATCCCATCTGAGGAATATCTGGCATAATCTATGAACATTAGTGTGTTAGTCTTAAAACGCATTAGTGCAAACAAATACGTCAATTCAGACTGGATTGTTTATGTTGTTGTTATCTACCCTTTAAATATAGGTAACAAGCACTTGTGTGGCTGGTGTTGTATTAGGTGCTTTTATCTTTGTCATTGTCTTGAAGATTTGACACCTTCACAGGGTCATAGTAAGACAATGGCATGCAATAGACATGCCAATGATAAGACAGACAAAAGTGCTTTAATTCTGTAAAATGCACCTAATCATTTTTACTTTAAACGTTTGCTGTTTAACAGTGAGGCAGAAATAATAGGAAACTTGTATTAGGTACATAATATGTCAACTTAGGTGTTTACAAAGTAATTGTTTAGATACATTGACACTTTCAGGAGTTCTGTGAAAGATAATGACATGCAGTATCTTGGCCAAAGGTAAACAAGCTGGACAGACAAACTAAAATGGCTGAAGAGGACTGACTGAAAGCCCTGCAAGTAATTATGTATAATATATGTATTTATTTGTATTAAAATCTAAAGGTCTTGGATAACACCAGACTTAAAAAAGCCTCATTACATCTGGAAAATCTACAGAGCTATTGTCTGAAAGTAGGCTTGGATTTTTATAAACAATTCTGCAACGAACAGCCAAGTCTCATTTACAATAATATCTTGATTGGCACTGTGTGCCTAATTTTTAAAAGAATAAGGGCCAGATGTACAACGCTTTTTAGCATGCACAAATGGGTCTTAGACTTGTTGGTGCACGCTAAAAAGCAAGGGCCCATGTTCACACAGTATTTTGCGATTTGCCAATGAATGCGACTCGCAAAATACTGTTTTGCAACTAGCTATTAAGAAGGGGCGTTCCCTTCCTAATAGCAACCTCAAAGCTATGTACCAATGTTTTGCAACCGCAATAGCGGTTGGAAAACTCTCGCAAATTACCACCTGCTTCAAGTAGGTGGTAATGCATTCGCAAATGGGAAGGGGTCCCCAGGAGACCCCTTCCCCTTTGCAAATGCATGCAATATTATTATTTAAGGGCAGGAAGTGGTCCGATGGACCCCCACCTGCCCTTAAAAAACAAGCATTTGCAATGAAATCGGTCTCGCCTTTGGGACCTTATATGTCTTTAGCTATGCAGAACATTAGCCTGGGTGCTGAAACATCTTCTGTTCTTTAACATGGAGGGAAAGTAAGCACCAAACTGCGTGATACGCCAGGTGTGGGAACGCATGGAGAGAAATATTGCCTTTCAGAGGGAAATGGTATAGTCCAAAGGTCTGTTTTTAATATAAAATCAGGGCCTTCGGTGGTCATATCACTGATAATACAAGATTTTAGCAAAATATTATTGTCTACAGGTGCTCGTGGAAGACAATTTCTATTGACTGGAATCCAGAGTATGCTAAAGCGATTCTGGTATTTCACTGACCTCTGCTGGTCGGTTTTTATCAAGAAAGTTAAATAGAGGCAGTTTCCAGAAATATATGAAAAAGAAAGTCCCTCCGCAGAAAGCAATTCTGGTATTTTACTGTCCTCTACAGGTCGTTTTCTATCAAGACAGTTAAATAGAGGCAGTTGAACAGAAAAAAAAGTCTCTAAGCGGAAGCAGACAAGTCCTAGGGCTGATCTCCAGAGCCCACAAAGGACATACACATATAAGTATATATTAAAGTATATACAAGAGGTCTCGAATGCTCGACCTAATGAAACAAAAACTTTAAAAAAAATTGTAAAATGCATCCTGTTTTGCTTGAAGGAAAATGGGCTGCAATAAAAAAAAATCTGCTTTATTAAAAAGCAGTCCCAGACATGGTGGTCTGCTGAGCCCAATAGGCCACCATCCCTAGGATGATGGCCTGTCATTCCCAATGGCTCACAAATTGCGAGAGGCTCATTTATATTCATGAGCCTCGCAATTTGCAACCCCATTGGGAATCGCAAACAGTGTTAAACATACTGTTGTACATGCCAAATAGCGCCTCGCAAATTGCGAGTTGCAAATACAATGCAATTTGTGAGGCGCTATTTGGCAGGTCGTACATCTGGCCCAAAGTGCTGATTCCCAACAATTTTCTAAGAAGGCCTCCATGGTGCTACTGAATGTCAGGATTGCCGAATACCAATGCTATCATGTTTTCATTCCAACTCATGCCTCATTCATCCACCACCATATACTCCCTGTTCCTGTATTTCACTCATGCAGATTCTTTTTTATCCCTGCTTTTCACTTTGTCACTTTTTTCTGCCTTACTCTTCCTGCTTCTTTGCCCCTTTTCTGCCACTCTCTCTACTTCTATGGGTCATAGTGTTAGGATGAAAAGTAAGTTCCGATCCCAAAAATTTGTCCTGGTGGGTCCCACCTGCAGACACCAGCTCAAATGGAGCACTGCCGGTACCAATGGCTAGGCAGCCACTAGTCACACTTCCAGCTTTCGGTACTAGTGTTGCTAATGGATTACATCTGAGGGCCTCATTTCCAGTGATGGAGGTAATCTCAATCATTAGTCCGCGATACAGAAGTATTAGTGTAGAAGGGATCAGTACCACCAGGATTCTAGATTAACGCTTGTAAATATGGAATAGTCATGGGAATCTCTGCTTCGCATTTCCTGCAGGGTTTTCCCCAAATGAAAGGACTTCCCCCCACCAGACGATACCTGGATTCTAATAAAGGAGCCTTAATGACTGTATGTCAGAATACAGTAGTCAACAATATCATCTAACATAAATATTGCTTGAAAAAATACTGTCCCATTGCATGTGAATTTTCTGTTTTAAGTCCAGGGCACCATATTTTTGTAAATTATATTTAAGATTCAATATTTTGGTTAGACAACATTCTGAGTAAGATATCCTCACACCATACCCCTTGGAGTATCCTTCGCGATGGGTCAAACAGATTTGATACGGTGAATTTTGAACTCAAAATGGGGTAGTTTAAAACAAAGGCACAGTTTGGAAATAACCACTATCGTGATCTTGTTCTTTTTTTTTTTTTTTTTTAAACAAACTAGACACAACGTGTCACTCAGCCTCCTCATCAATACCCTGGTGCGGTGGGAATGGGCGGTGTTCCCTTTAACCCTTCCTATTTCATGTTTCTGCAATCTAGTGTTCAAATTATTCAAGTCTAAAGGTCTTTAGTTCCAGTCCTATGAAGAAATATATGCAGAAATATCTGCATGAAAAAAGACATCAGATTAATCTAGCTCAACTGGAACAAGGCAAAGGTTTGAGGAAGTAGTGCCCTGAATGCACATTAGTGGCCTCCAGCTGCAAGGGTAAAATAATGACACTTGGATTTCTCTTCAAAGAGGTGAGAAATGTGAGAGTTTTTGGTTGCTGAATTAAGCTTTGATGCATTAAAGTTCCCGGCGCTGTGGAACTCGGACAAGGTCAGTTTGGCTGGAAGAGAGTGTACCTCTCACTTCGTGTGGTAGCCGTCTTGGCAAAATTCTTACTGTTGATGTTACTGTTGATGTTGGATAGTGATGCAATGTACGTGAGTTCTTGGTGAGTCCAACACTACCACTTGGCCCTGTTTTCCCTCTTGAAGCAAAATGATCTCCATCAGAGGAACTGTGTTGTGGCTGAAATCTGTGAAGGTCAGCAAAAAGGTATTTCTTGTGCTCTGCTCTTGGGAGACACTTTCCACCTTCATATTTTTACAGTAAGGCTCTCCCTGCTGCCATGGTGGTATTAGAACTCATCAGATATTCAAGTATCAGCTACTTTTATAACCTAGGGGAGAGCTGCTCAATTATGGCTATTTTGTAGAGAAAGGTTAGTTATTTCTGACACTGAGCTCAGCACCTCACGCCTTCCCCCGGTCCAGGGGTAATCCTTCAATGCAGGTGTGGTTTCTCAGCATGCATATCAACCAAAGCCTACCTACCATGAGTGTGGTCCCCGTCTTCTTCTTGGGAAGCAGAAGTAACCACTTTACCTGTTCCACTACTGCTTGTTTTCTTGTGTATGTGTGTGTGTGCTCTGCTTCCTGCCAGTAAGCCTTTATAGTATGGTTCGAATATACGTACTATTATCCTTGAAAACAATTGCTTCTATCTTAAGCACCGCCGTCATGGTTAGCGACAAATCCCACATCCACCACTGTTAAATTCATGATCGAAGAACTCATTCTCAAGGATTGTCTTAGGAGTTTGTGAATTTGCAGCCGCCACCAGCGATTCCCAGAGTCACATTACAGCTGCAGAATCACTGGTCGCAATGTCCAAAATGCATTTTGCAAGTCAGAAATTCCCTTCCGACTCACAAAGTGGATTTTGGAACCCTTTCCAACCCACAATAATAGAGGTTTAAACATTGTGTTTCCCTCCGACTTGTGAACTCTACTGCTATGTATCAATGGGTTGCAGCCAATAAGACATGGAGTAAGGAATAGTAAAGCTACATTTACCTATGTACAATTTTCTTGCTGATGTAGTGGTATTCGATACTGTTGAGCCGATAGCGGGGCTGGTGAACACTTTCCCCTCACTAGTCTCACTAGTACAACAACACAAGGCTTACGTTATTTTTCTGTCTAGCCCGATCCCTTGAGCTGACCTCATGCACCAAAAACAATATTCATAAATAAACAAGTGCTCCTAAATTCTTCAGACGTTATTTTTAATTCATTCAGAGCTGAGCACTCTCTTTGGTAATTTTGGCAGACTGCAGTAGCGTTCCTTGAAGGGTAAACGTGGTTGGGTTTCACAGAGCCGCTGAGTGCTGCGCGGCAATGCAAGGCGGCCGCTCTTTTTAGGTTTTGCCTGGCGAAAAGATGCGCTCTGCGCATCTTTTTCGCGCAGGCGAAAACCTGATGAGAACTGTAGTGTGGGTTTGGGTCGGCCCTCGTCATTCATTGGCTGGCTCCATAAATGGAGCCTAGCCATTGGACGAGGGGCCTGTCCGTCAATGCCGGACCAGATTCGGGGGCGTTCCCGAGATTCTTTGGCTTTTGCCGACGTCACGCGACGTCAGCCGGGAACGCCCCCGAATCTGTGCTGGCATTGACGGCACCCGCCCTCATTGCACTCCCTGCCAAAGGCACGATGCCGATTTCAGCCGTACAACCTGGCCGTCTCCAATCTTGTCACCAATTGTCTGGCCTCAGTGGCCGGAAGTCTCGGCTGCCGGGTGAGGGGAGGTTGCAGCATTTCTGTCAACCCCGTCATCTCTACCTGTGGGGGTGTGGAGCAGTGCAGCGCCCCGGACCAGTTGTCAGCCTCCGTGAAGCTTGTGCGCACACGAGGATTGCGCTGCAGCTTGTGTGCACACGAGGAGTGAGCTGCGGCTTGTGTGTGCACACGAGTGTGCACTTCCTGTGCACACCTCGACTCCGCGGGGCCTCCTCCCTCGGAAGGCTGTCAGATGGCTGTAGAGTTGCTCTCCCTGCCGTCAATGCCCCCAGCGAAGACGAAGTGAGCGTCAGGCAGGGCTCCTCGGGTGTCATCTCACCCTCCTCCCGACCAATGAGGGGCGGTGTGGCGGGAGGGGCAGGCGGAGGGCAGGAACTCCGCTCTGAAGGACGTTCCAGCCCCTGTGAAGCCGAGCACACTCACCTCCCCTCTGCACCCACCCGTGCCAGCCCTACCCCTCCCTCCACACCCCTCCTTGCCCACTCAACACGAAGGCTCTGACCACATTTGAACTTTAGTGGCCGTCAGTGCATTAGAAGCGAGAAGCCTTTGTATGCTCTTAAAGGAGCCGCCGACCATTCCCCGGAGCCCGGGGCAGAAAGTGGAACTTGAACCCTCGGCGGTGAGAGAAATGCGCTTGTTTTAATTACTACCGAGCGCGGGGACACCATGCTCGGTTTGACAGCCTCCCGATGTATATATAGCAGGCCTGTTCCGCAAGATGCCCGCGAACAGCAGGGATGGCTCTCAGGAGGTCGGTACAACAGCGGCACAGTGAGTACAGGCGAGGGGGGAGGACCTCGGTAGGGTGAGGGTGAAGTGTGTCTGGGAGAGGGCTCCGGGAGGCAGCAGGGAGCACCGGGCAGTGTGGAGGTGGCGCTCTGAGAGGACAGGCCAGCGGCGAGGGAGGAGCAGTGACGGTTACTTGAAAAGCCGTCCCTTTCCGTAAACTGCCCGAAGTGCAATGGTGCGAAAATTAAATAGAAGAGGGAGGAAAAATAAACTGTGCCCATTGTCGTTTTGGGATTCCGCGCAGTTACGTGACTTTCTTTGCAAGAGGCGCGCTCTGGAGTAAGAGCAATAAACGAGTCCAGTACTTTACTCTAATTGGTTGTGTGGGCTACACAAACAGTCCCAGGGCCTATCTCAGCTGATCGTTTCGGAAGAGGGCGGGTTAAACGCAGAGGGTCATTGAGGATAGCTCATTCCTGCTGCTGCTCTCTGTCCAGCTGCTGTTACCACTAATCAGCTTAAACTCCTCTCCCTTTCCAACAGGTAAGAAACTTCACTCTATGCCGATGGACGATGCGCCACATTACCCTGTATTGGGATAAAGCCAGGAACCACATTTTCCTCTGACTCCCAGATGAGTTACTCACGGCGAACTGCAGCTGCTTCAGTGGAAGGGAGAGGAAAGCGTGTTTCGTGTCAGACAAAAGTGCCCTTTAAGCTTAACTAAAGAGAGTGATGTTTGGGTTGGGGCCACTAAAGGTTCCTCAAAATCGCTTCTAGTCTGGCCCAACTGAAAGCGAAAAAAGGCTACTCGAATTAAAAGCAAAAAAAACAAACAGTCAAGCAAGCACTTGCTCAATAGACAATCTTCTTCACAACAGACGAAGGGCGAGGGACGGGTGGGAAGAGTGTAGTGTAAGAGGAGGAGACCGTGTGGGAAGAGTACTAGGGGAGGGAATTGAAGGACGAGAGTGTGCATGAAGAGCAGTGCTTGAAGAGTGCCAGGGCATTCCCCGGTAAAGCCAACAATGAACACTGAAGCAGACCCTATGGGGCACTCTACTTCCGTCATTTGCCAGCTGAAAAACACGACCTTCTCGTATGTCACAGGCTAGTGATGCAACTCGATGTCACCACAAGTCACCACACATTCATTTCATTATTGGTACTTCTGTGAAGCGCTCTGACACCTTCGGGTAAAGTCCGCGCTATATAAAGTTGCATAAATAAATAGATAAAAACACAGGGACTGAGACAGGCGGCTACGTGTGTTTACCATTGGTGTTCCAGGGCCTAAAGCATTATTTCATGGCAACTGAATAACTAATGTACTGAAACTTTTAAATGCCTCATGGTGTTATTGCTGCTGGTCCTGCGTAAAGGTGCTATGTTTGTGGTAAATCCATGAATATTTGGGACTTGCATTTTTTAGGTTTTGCCTGGAGGGGGCTCGCAGTGTGTGGGGGGCTCTGTGTGGGTGTGTGGAGGGCTCTGTGTGAGGGGCTCTGTGTGGGTGTGTGGAGGGCTCTGTGTGGGGGGCTCTGTGTGGGTGTGTGGAGGGCTCTGTGTGGGTGTGTGGGGGGGCTCGCAGTGTGTGTGGGGGCTCTGTGTGGCTGTGTGTAAATGTAAATGTAGTTGAGCTTATATAGCGCACAGCTACCCGCAGTGGGTTTCCCGGCGCTTGCTTAGGGAACCCTTCCTGATATTCCCCTGTGAGATAGCAGGGTATCCACAAGGTGAAAGTCAGGCATCCCGCCGCAAGGGGCCGTTGTGGAGATTAAGCAAGCTATTGCCCAGAGTCGCAGAGTGTGAACCCGTGAGTCGAGGAGGCACCGGGGCGAGAATTATCGAGTCCGTGGAATTTTTGGCCCAAGACCCGCCGAGGCGGGGAATTGAACCCTGGTCCAGGACCGATCTCAGCTTCCGGGTCTGCTGCCTCTAACCCCTGAGCCACACTTCTCCACTGTGGGTGGGGGCTGTGTGTGGGGGGAGCTGTGTGTGGGGGGCTCTGTGTCTGTGGGGGGAGCTCTGTGTGGAGGGGCTCTGTGTGGGTGTATGTGGGTGGCATTTGCGAGAGATTAAGCTATTGGCATTGTAAATGACAATGCCATTTATTTAGCTGTTGTGCTGTAGCTATCATGGGACAGCGAACGTGATCATTTGTAACTCGTCCATGTATTTTAGGTAGTGTGAAGTCCTTGCTCCTGTGTTCTACTGGGTGCCACCAACTCGAAGAGTGCCACTTTGTTTTCAAGGTGAAACATTATAATAGAGGCGAAAGTAGAGCTTTACGGCGACAAGTGAAATGCATGTAAAGAATGCCAACATCTATTGCTGACATTTCTGCTTACCGGCATCAGGATATCAATTAGAACTGAAGTTCCATGGGTCTCTTAAACACAAGTGCATTCACATTTTAGCCTCTTGCACTCTTACATGTAGGCACATTTTCAGAACAAAGAAAGGGGCGTGGCAGTTATTTTGATGAGGAGAAAAGATAATGGGCCAGAAGGTGTGTGGGGGGGCTCTGTGTGGGTGTGTGTGGAGGGCTCTGTGTGGGTGTGTGTGGGGGGCTTTGTGTGGCTGTGTGTGTGGGGGGCTTTGTGTGGCTGTGTGTGTGGGGGGCTCTGTGTGGGTGTGTGTGTGGGGGGGCTCTGTGTGTGTTTGGGGGGGCTCTCTGTGGGTGTTTGTGTGTGTCATTTGCGAGAGATAAAGCTAGTGGCATTGTAAATGACAATGCCATTTATTTATGTTAAAAAAACCATAAATAAAAATAATGTCAAGAGCAATGCCAATAGCTCTAACTTTAACAAAGGCAAAACCATTGCATTGTAAATGCTTGTTCTTCATCAGGCGTCAAAATCAGGTAAACTCAGATATTAAAGTAGAGCTGGGAGCCAACAGTGTACCTTTGGCTTCCTGTGTTTTGGCACCACTGGACATGAATATTAGCAAAAGAATTATGTTTGTAAGATTTCAGCTATATTTTATGAAAATAATAAATTGTAAAATTCATAATAAATGAATCACAGTCTGGTCTCAGATATTGCCCATAAGCTAGTTTCGGGCTGCAAAGCCACGCCTGCGTCTGGTGTGCGATCAGTGCTGGTCCTAGGAGGACAGGTTTTATTCCTTCAGCTGGACCCTCGGGGGACTGGACACGGAGAGCAGGGGTGAAATCTGCGTTTACTTACCAGTAATGGCATTACTCTGAGTCCTTCTCTCGCTCTGATGACTCACTTTGTGAAGCCCCTCTGCCTATGATCACAATCCTTTCCCACATATAAAATCCCCTCCTCCCTCCTTACTTCCTGTTCCATACCAGGTCCAAACACCACACAGTTGGACTGGCCGAAAAGGGTGGGAGGGAGACTCTGAGTCATCACAGCAAGAGAAGGGTTCTGAGTATTGCAATTACTGGTAAGTAAACCCAGCATTACCCCTTTGTCCCTCTCGCCAGGATGACTCACTTAGTGAGATACACCCAAGACAATGAGCAGACCAGGACAACTGCACAGAACATGCAACACAAGTTTAAACCACAGTAAAAAAAACTGCGTAAACGCAGAAACCAACACCGTGGAACCCAACAAATCCGGAACCTTTGGCCCACCCAAAAGCGAGTCACCAAGGTATAAGGAACTGCCCCACGAGGCAGCCCCACAGAACCCCTGCAAAGAAGCACCCTGCACCCCAGCCATGGAGGTGGACATGGCCAAGCCGACCTCCTCCGGATTCCTAGAGAAGATAAACCAAACAGCGGATAAGCCAGAAGATACACAGACAAGTTCCACCAGCCCAAGGTGCGAGTCGAATGCTCACCATCCCTGGTATGAGCAAGATCACAAATAAAGCAAAAGAGACCCAAAACTGTAACACCCATTCCAGGTAGAAGGGGGCTGGGAGCACACTTCTTAACCTCCCAGCACAGTTCACCCCTTAGCATCCTGGTAAACGCAGTTCAGTTTAAATGCTTACTTGAATTTTTGTAGAAATGTTTCACCAAAGTTGGTGCAGGTTAGTGCTGACAATCTCTAGACACACGTGTTTCTAGATATTATCCTTCATCAGTAGAGATAAAAAACAAAATTCATCTGGGGTTACTGAGAAAAGCTGCCACAGTCCTCTCAGGTCTCAGTACCTCTCCCTGGGGCACAGGTGCATTTCCAAGAGCTCGTCAGCTCAGTGGGTCGAAGGAGCCTTTTTAAACAGAAGGGGGTGGCGGCACAATGCTTCACCTCCCAGCACAGTTCACCCCTTAGCATCCTGGTAAATGCACTTCAGTTTAAAAACGTACTTCCAGGTAGATCAACCTGGCCTCCACGCCTCAAGCAAAACGAAGAGCCACCGCATCAGAAGACTGAGGGTCAGGAAATAACACGTCCTGCTGAAGAAGAAATAAATACTCCACTATGGGCACCAATCCTGGGCCCAACTGCAACATAATCCTGTCCCTAAACACCCAAAATAATGGAGAGAAACAAAACAGAGAGCCTAGTACCCTAAGGCCAGAGTAGTCAATGGCCCAAATGGAGAATAACTGAGAGCAGCAATACCATCTGCAGATCCCAAGTAAGACACAGCACTTGTGGCACTGAATGTAAAATAGAAATTCCTCAAAGAACCCAGAGACCAGACCCCAGACATCCATCAGGCCACCTTAATGGGATCAGAATGCCATCCCAGCAGACCCCTGACCAAGAAGAGTGGAAGGGCCAAGACCTAACTGAAAACCATCATTAAGAAACCCCAACACCTGAGGAAGAGAAACAGAATGAGGAACCAAACTCGCCAAACCACACCAAGCTTTTAACGTTTTCCAATGTTGGCTGCACAGAAGAAGACACAGAAGCCTTGAGATCCGATCACAGCAAAAGCCCCTGTGCAATCTCCAATCTGTCAGCTTGAGTTTCACCAATGACCTCACCCGGAGACTTAGAACCAGCAGGGGGAACAGGACCAAAGCTAGTCGCCACTCCAGTCTCACCTTCATCTCCAAAAGAAGAAGAAACCAGAAAGTGTGTGGTCATGCAGGAGCCACCAGATCCTTCTCCCTCCATACCCGAATCAGAAACCTCTGGACCAAAGGAACGGAGGGAATGCAAACATCAGACTCCCTGGCCCAGGACGCTTTAGTACAGCCGTCTCTGAGATGAACTCTACTCAGCCTTTGGAAAAGGAGACCAGAGAAGAAGGCAACACAATGGCTTGCAAATAGAACCAATTGAAAGTGACCGCACAACCAACACAATTAGACAAACACCTGGGGAGAAAGCAGAAGTCCAGAGAAGATGAAAACTTCCTGCTCAAACAATCGGCCTGACAGTGCAGAACCCGTTGGTGAAAGACAGCCCCGGGAGCCCTACAGATGATTGAGTCTGCCAGAACATCTGATCAGCAACAGCTGACAATGACAGAGCTCCCGTCCTGCCCTGTTAATTGACAGAGGACTCGGCAAGGGAGAAATCCGGTAGAATGAAGAACACCTTGCCCTGGCCAAGGTGAAAATAGAAGGAGGGCCAGTCGAATTGCCAGCAATACCCTTCAGGTGGAAGAACGGGCAAAATAGAAGACACGCCACAGGTCTCAGACCCAGAGAGCCCCCGTCCAGGCCCCCGAATCACTCTTGCAATCAGGCCCAGCTCTAGGGCGATGTGACCACACTGGGCTCTGACTTTGGGTGTAGGCATCATGCTTGAAGTATATTAAGGTTTTACAAGCTCCTACTGCCCCATTCCTGCCCTACAGCAATTTTCAGGCAACAATAAAAATGTCAAGATAACTCTGGTGACTAATGTTCTTCCTCAAGGGAGATTGGAGGTTTGTCTGGTGGAAGTTTTGACTCATGGTAAGGTAGCACAGTGGGTTAATATACCTGCTGCAAAGAACGTGGACCATGCTGATCACAAAGTGCTTATAATGTAAATAGGTCAGTGTGTTACTGCTTTTGTCTTAGAGATCCTTTTGTTCCTTTCGCTTATAAGTAAAAATTCTCACATAGAACAGTGAGCAATTAACTGTCATCAAAGATCTTCATACAAGCTGCATGGTATCGATTAGAGTGTTAATGATTTTTTCCCCAGTCTTTCGTTATCCAAATGTTGGAAAAAGGGTTAATTTTTGATTGAAATCCGTCTGAATATTACAGAGAGCCCCCAACCATGGTGTCATGTTTTAAATTCTTAGTTTGTGCTTCTCCAGACCAAGCACTCTTAAACTATTCTGACTACCAGTATGGCTGACACGTGACTCCTAAACCTTATAGTCCTTATGTAACATTTACCAAACACTTATTTACACACCTATGATTGATTGTCTCTCTGTATTTTGTGTGATGGTAAAGTGTTATGACATCCAACACTGGTATGAGTGGTGGCGGCGCTATACAACTAATTATACAACTAATTAAATGCATCTGAGAGAGCAGTTATGGAGACTTAAGGCACACTGTTAAAGGGTGGTAGTGAGGGAATCCGTGGTGGATGTGATCATTGGGGGGGCCGCCAGCAAACACTGTCATACTGGGTGCCGCTAGTGCTAAAGCCAGCCCTGTTCGACGTCATCTGCAGAGAACATCATCGGGTCCGGAGGGCACAAGGAAACCTTCCCCCCCAGGAGGTAGGACGCCATCAGCTACCAGCCCAGTAAGTTTGGGCGTAAAATCCGTTCAGTTCGCGGAATTTGCGGATTTTGGGCAATTTCGCGGTCTGTGTATCCCGCAAATTTGCCCAAAAATCCGTAAATTCGCAAGCTGGTGGATTTTTTTGCTTGGTCGCGCTTGAAAAATACCATATCGTGCGCGCGGCGTTGACTTACCGTGATTCTGTGTTCGCCGAGTTCTTTTTCTCCTGGTTTGCATGTGCTGCGCCATTTTGGATCTTGCTGCATGATCGCGCGAGTGTTTTTCGACCGCGATTACGTCATCGCGGCCCACCGTCTTGCACAGCGAGAGTTTGACAACGCGAGTACGTCATAAGGGCCCACGATCACGCATCGCGTGAGTAAACAATGCCGAACACGTAGATGCGGCGCAGCTGACTTCCGGCGGGAGATTTGAACAGCTCGCTTTCCCAAACTTGCAAAAATTGCAATTCTGCACAAGAAATCCACCGCAGGCAGCATAAACCTTCTGAAAATCATGATTTTGATCAGATTGACATTTGGCTGCACTTTTTTGTGCAAGAAGTCCATTTTTTGGGGGGGGGGGAGGAAGTGCCCCAGAGTCTCCAACTTCCTGTTCCTGTCCAGCAGGTTCCTCCCAGTGCTTTGTCCATGTTCTGGTCACTTTTGATTTCGATCTGGAGCTGGAAGGATTACTTTTTGTGGCTGCTGCTGAATATTTGTGTTTGAGGACTTTTTGGACTTTGGAGTTTGGATCACTTTTGGATTTGAGATTTTACAAGTAAGTTGATGTTGTTTGTTTGGGGCATTGCAGTTGCTGCAACTACAATTTTAAAACTTTTTCACAACTTAAAAAAAAATATATTGTGGGTAGGCACAGTATCCAGTAGGCCCAGGGTTAGTCACGGGTGCATGATACAACTGTTTCTGTGAGGTTTTTTTAACTTAAATTTCATTTTTGTCATGGAATTTTAGCTCACTGTTATATGTGGAATTTTTTTTTTTTTTTTGGGTTGCCTGTAAAGCCTCACTAGCCAGTAGGCCCAGGGGTAGTGAGTGGTGCATGGACCAAGTCTTTCTGCGGGGTGTCTTGAATTTAAACATCATTGAGGGCATGGATGGCATTGGAGTGTGGTGATTTTTGTGTGTTTTTCGACTTTGTCGCGTGTTGTTGAGGCCTGGCCATGTGGGTGGGGTCCATTTTGAGGCCTGGTCCAGGCAGGGCCTGGCCAAGTGGCTGGGGGACAAGGGACCATTTTGAAGCCAGGCAGTGTGCTCTGAGCCATAGGCCTGCACCTAGCCTGCCCTGCTTTCACCCATTATGCCCAGGGGTAGTGAGTGGTGCATGGACCAATGCTTTGTGTGGGGCCTCTTGGATTTAAACATCATTGAGGGTATGGATGGCATTGGATTGTGTTGATGTTTGTATGTTGTTCGACTTTGTGGGGTGTTGTTGGGGCCTGGCCATGTGGGTGTGGGTCATTTTGAGGCCTGGTTCAGGCAGGGCCTGGCCATGTGGCTGGCGGACAAGGGGCCATTTTGAAGCCAGGCAGTGTGCTCTGAGCCATAGGCCTGCAACCAGCCTGTCCTGCTTTCACCCATTATGCCCAAGGGTAGTTAGTGGTGCATTGACCAATGCTTTGTGTGGGGCCTCTTGAATTTAAACATCATTGAAGGCATGGATGGCATTGGATTGTGTTGATTTTTGTGTGCTTTTTGACTTTTTGGGGTGTTGTTGGGGCCTGGCAATGTGGGTGGGGCCATTTTGAGGCCTTGTCCAGGCAGGGCCTGGCCATGTGGCTGGGGGACAAGGGGGCATTTTGAAGCCAGGTAGTGTGCTCTGAGCCATATTCCTGCACCCAGCCTGCTCTGCTTTCACCCATTATGCCCAGGGGTAGTGAGTGGTGCATGGACTAATGCTTTGTGTGGGGCCTCTTGAATTTAAACATCATTGAGGGTATGGATGGCATTGGATTGTGTTGATTTTTGTGTGTTTTTCGACTTTTTGGGGTGTTGTTGGGGCCTGGCCATGTGGGTGGGGGCCATTTTGAGGCCTGGTCCAGGCAGGGCCTGGCCATGTGGCTGGGGGACAAGGGGCCATTTTGAAGCCAGGCAGTGTGCTCTGAGCCATAGGCCTGCACCCAGCCTGCCCTGCTTTCACCCATTATGCCCAGGGGTAGTGAGTGGTGCACGGACCAATGCTTTGGAGGGAGAGGTGTGGCGCCGCGGCCAGGGCGACTGACGCTGGAATTCTGGGGATCAGGGTTTGATCCCCGGCTCCGGCGGCAGGTTAGCCCAGCACCATGCGACTCTGGGCAATAGCTTGCTTAATCTTCCCGACGGCCCCCAGCGCCTAGAGACCCTAACGGGTGATTGTGCGCTATACAAATGTGGATTATTATTATATTATTATTATTTGTGAGGGGCCTCTTGAATTTAAAAATCATTGAGGGCATGGATGGCATTGGATTGTGCCGGTTTTTGTGTGTTTTTCGACTTTTTGGGGTGTTTAACTGATGTTCCTCTGGCTTCCTTTGCTTTTAGGTGCACAAGAGAACCACCAGTGCCAGGAAGAAGTCCTGCAGCAGTGTGTGCAGCACAACATCACGTGACGTCACGTGTGGCCACAGACAACTCTGCAACTCGTGCAACTGCGGCCTGCTGTTCTGACATCTGAAGAAGATGGGCCAAAAGAAAGGTGGCCGTAGCTCCTTTACAAAAAAGTTGCCCCTGCCAGTAAGAAGGAGCAGAAGAAGCAAGTGGTGCCACTTACCAAAGAGACTGGTGTTCCCACAGACACTTTTTTCGGGAAAAAAAAACAACGCCTGCAGTAGCGGGGTCCGCCGGGGACCAAGCAGGGAGCAGCACCTCTGCTTCATTGGGCTCAGTGCCACCACACCAAGTTAGGTCCAAGTCCATGAGTGCTGCAGAGGCAGCCACTTTGGTTGTTCAATCACCATCAACCAGTGATGTTGTCTCATCGCAAGAAAGTAGCATACAAGTGTTCAACAACCACAGCCGCAACGACAACCACAGATGCAACTAGTACAAGCGCAAGTACATGGGCAAGGAGAGGCGCAAGGAGAGGCGCAAGTACATGCGCAAGGAGAGGCCCAAGGAGAGGTGCAAGGAGAGGCACATGGAAAGGCGCAACTAGAGGCACGTGGAGCGGCACAACTGCCCACAATGCTTGTTCCTCCAGAAGTAGGGGCACATCAGGAAATCGAGATTCAAACGGAGGTATCATCCAAGGAAGCCACTCCTCCTGAGGATAAACCATTGTCTTCCAGATCCCCAGCAAGAAAAAGGTCAAGGAGGGTTACTACAAGTTCTTCTTCAAGCACCCTTCCTTCTGATGATCTTGATCTTGATTGGAACCCACAATTGCAGTCTGAGGGGGAGGCACGTCATGAGCCGACAAAGGTAGCTAAGCCTAAAAGGAAGGTTCCCGCAAGGCTTTCAGTTATAGGTGATGATGACGAACAAGAAGGGGTGTATTCTGCTGCTGATGAACAGTCTGACAACGACCCAGTCATCACAGTCGTCACTCCAGCTCCAGCGGGTGTGCAGAAGACAGTCATTTTGACCCTATCCCAAATGTCTGCTGACCGGGATGTGGGCGGCGTGGCACTGGTACCACCACCAACGCAGTTAACTACAACACCAACACTACCTACAGCTTCCATATTTTCTCGTCAGACGGGCCAGCAGGGACCTCCATCCAGCTCCACCTCCATTACCTCAAGTAGTGGTGCTGTAAGTGCACAACAGAGTTGAATTCAGCTACGCCCATCCTCCACTTCATCTGGCATCGAAACTGAAAGTAGAACCTCCACCACCAGCAGACATCTCCAGTCCCCAGTTTGGGACTTCTTTACTGTTAGCAAAAAGGCGGAAAACATGGTTGTTTGTTCGATTTGTAAAATATCAGTTAGTCGGGGTAAGCTTGGTACCAACTATGGTACCGGAGGACAGAGAGGTCATCTCAAAAAACACCACACTATCGAGTGGGAGGCGCACCTAAGGAAGAACCAGGAAGCCAAAAGAAAAACAAATCCAAATGTATCCATTGATATTGCATCTGATGATGACGAGGGGCTGATCGTGCAGGGGGGAAATGAAGAAGCGACCGACATTTTTTCTGGTACACCCAGTACCCCTGGCAGCAGCACTGCAGTGGTAGCGCCCACACCCTCCACCCCTGCAACATGTATGAGGCACACTAAGAGTCTGGGAGGGACACCAATGCGAAAAAGTACAACAATCAGCCTAACTGGTTTGAAGAAGTCTGCATCATCATCATCTCGTAAAACGGTCCAGACCACCTTTATCAGAATGTTTTGGTCGGATGCGCCATTTGAACGCAACCACCCAACGGCATGTCTGTATAACTCAAAGCTGGCTAAAATGCTAGTGCTGGACCTTCTCCCTTTTTCTTTCGTGGAAGTGGTGGTTTTTCTAGAATTTGTGGCAACAGTCTGCCCTAAATGGAAGGTTCCTAGCCGGTCCTATTTTGCCAGGGTTGCTGTTCCAGCATCTACATCAAGATGTGCTGGAGGTGATTGGCGCAGCTATTCAGAAGAGTGCTGTTCACACTATCCACCTGACAATAGACATGTGCACCAGTTGCCAAGCCCTTGATTACATGTGCATCACTGCACACCGAGTCTCTTTTGCAGGGGTTAAAGACAAGTTAAAAGCAGGTGTTGACACGGACACAGTTTTTCAACCTACTCGGAAACATGCAACAATAGCCATGTTTGGATGTATGACGTTACAACGCATACTTTTACAACGCCTACCATTACCACGCAATTTTTACAACGCAGGATCCATTACAACGAAGTACCATTACCACGCATGTATTTACAACGCATATACCTTTACAACGCATACAATTACAACGTAAGTATTGGTAAGTATATAATATTTTTTTTAAATGTAAATTAATTAAAATTAATATAATTTAATTTAATTTAAATTAATTTAATTAATTTAATTTAATTTAATTTAATTTAATTAATTTAATTTAATTTAGTTTAATGTAATCAATTTAATTTAATGTAATTTAAATTTAATTGTATTTAATTTTTACCCTTTACCCCTTTATCCAAAAACCCAAAACTGACCCTTAACCCTAAAAATACCCCTTTACCCAAAAAAACCCAAAACTGACCCTTAACCCTAAAAACACCCCTTTACCCAAAAACCCCAAACTGATCCTGAACCCTAAAAATACCCCTTTACCCAAAAACCCAAAACTGACCCTGAACCCTAAAAATACCCCTTTACCCAAAAACCCAAAACTGACCCTGAACCCTAAAAATACCCCTTTACCCAAAAACCCAAAACTGACCTTGAACCCTAAAAATACCCCTTACCCAAAAACCCAAAACTGACCCTGAACCCTAAAAATACCCCTTTACCCAAAAATCCAAAACTGACCCTGAACCCTAAAAATACCCCTTTACCCAAAAACCCAAAACTGACCCTGAACCCTAAAAATACCCCTTTACCCAAAAACCCCAAACTGACCCTGAACCCTAAAAATACTCCTTTACCCAAAAACCCAAAACTGACCCTGAACCCTAAAAATACTCCTTTACCCAAAAACCCAAAACTGACCCTGAACCCTAAAAATACCCTTTTACCCAAAAACAGAAAACTGACCCTGAACCCTAAAAATACCCTTTACCCAAAAACCCAAACTTATAATATTTTGGATAAAATTATATACTTACCAATACTTACGTTGTAATGGTATGCGTTGTAAAGGTACCTGCGTTGTAAATACATGCGTGGTAATGGTACTTCGTTGTAATGGTTCCTGCGTTGTAAAAATTGCGTGGTAATGGTATGTTGTTGTAAAAGTTGCGTGGTAAAGGTTGTATACCCCATGTTTACCATGGAGAAAACTCATACTGCATCTAACCTTTTGGAGGAGTTTGATAGGAAGGTCTATGAATGGCTGCATCCAAGAAATCGCATAGTTGATTATGTTTCCACGGATAATGGCAGTAATATAGTTAAGGCCATGCATGATGGTAACTACTTCCGTGTTTGGCGCACAGTATTAACATCTTGGTGCAAGATTTTTTGAAAAAAGGAAACACAGTCAGCAAGTTACTGACCACCTGCCGAAGAATCTGCACACATTTTAGCCATTCTTTTAAGGCCCGTAAGAAGCTGAGGAGCATTCAACATGAACGTAGACTGCCAGTCAAAGGACTCATCCAGGAGGTGGCAACACATTGGAACTCAACCTTTTACATGCTTGAGCGTCTATCTGAACAGTGGGGGGTAATAAATGAGTATGTCTATAAACTGGGTTCTACTATGAAAGACATGAGGCTAGAGTTGGAGGAATGGAAGGTAGTTCCAAGCCTGACAGACATGCTTCGTCCTTTTGAGGTCTTCACACGTGAAGTCAGCAGGGAGGACTGTTCTTTGGGCAAAGCTATCCCATTGTTGCGCATGCTAGAGCACCAACTGAAGGTGGTGTCTTCAACGTTCCGAGATGATGCTGAAAAGCAAGACGCATATCAGTTGGCGGAGAGGTTATTAAGCCGCCTAGTTGACAATGAAAGGCTTAAAAACATACATACAGACCAACATTACATTTGTGCCACTATTCTGGATCCACGGTACAAAAAGGCAGTGGCCAGCAAAGCATTAATTCCTTTTGATGAAGCAGATGTTTCAAAGTACAAACATTGGCTAGCTGTGTCAGCCACTCGGTTTGAAAAGGAGTGGCAGAAAATTGAAGGAGCCGGCAGAAGTACAACTGAATCAGCAGGCCATCCGGCATCAAGTTCCACTTCTGAATTTGTGGCCGAAAGGAGTCACTTTCCCTCACAGCCGTTAACGACACCAGCAACCTCATCATCATCCTCACCTGCACCAGGCCCAGCCATAATATTGTCGGAAGTGAATGCAAAGTGATGCAAAGGCCACAGATGGTACGCAAAGTGGAGCAACCCTGGATAACCTTGAGTCGATGGTGCAGGCCTATCTGGATGACCCAACAGAGGTCTTTGTTAATCAAAACCCATTGCTGTATTGGTATCGGAAAAGGCCTCATTGGCGACTGATCACCAACTTGGCTCTAAATTATTTGTCTTGCCCACTGGCAAGCGTGTCTTCTGAACGTGTTTTCAGTGCTTCTGGTGCCATTGTAACTTCAAAAAGGACCCGCCTCTCACCCAAAAATGTGGAGCGGTTAACACTGATCAAGATGAATCAGCACTTCATACCACCAGATTCCCAAAAAAATACGTGAATGCACGCAGGAAGAAGAGGACACCGACTTAGGTGACGGAAGTTCTTCTCTGTTAACTGACCTACTCCCGTCTCAATTAATAGAGTTTGAGGAGGAGCTCTACTTCCCTGACACCGAGGCCTGAAAATGACTTCCTTTTTTTTCGTCCTTATTCACTTTTATTCCTGTGTGTCTTTCTTTGTTTCTTTGTTTTGCAACTTTTACCACAACAAAACTCTAATCACCTAATCACAACAAGTCCATCAGCAGCACTGTCCTCATCTTCTTTCCTTATTGATTTGAAGGTGCCGCAGTCTGCATTCCGGAGGTTCACAAGTTCACAACTCAATCATGCTCCTCTATCCTCCTCCTCCAGACTCCCGCTACCCATTTCCCTCAAGGCAGATGGCTGGATTACGCAGAATAAAGAAACTTTGTCTTCGTACTCGTAGACAAGTCCCCTCAAATGGGACTGGAATTACTGACTACATGCTTGCTGATTGCTGACAGTTACTTCTGAAATTGACAGGAGAGGCTGCCCTGTGGTCCCGCACTTTCAGAAGAAGATGCGGCAAAAAGTGGAACAGGTAATGAATAATGAGAAGAAGATGGCATGCAGTGGACATCAATGGCTGACTGACTCTGATGAAAGCAATTGCTGTTTGTTTATTGTGCATGAAATGAATCATATGTCTTCTGTTAATATTTAATATTTTGCACACTAAATGTAACTCAAGTCTACTCTGCTTTTTTGTACCTTGTTTAATTCAAATTGTACTTCAACTGCAGGGGCCACTACGTTGCGTTTTCCAATATGCAAAATGTCCTTGGACTTACTGTTTGCCAATATACCATGATGATTGATTAAATATGATATCTTTTTTCTTTACAGCCACTCACTGGGATGGATGGATCATCAGGGTCGGTTTAGGGAAGAAGTATGGCCAATTCGTGAGCGTCAAACAGGTAAACAAGTCTACAACAACTACTACAGCAGAACTACATGTCTGTCTAGTCGTGGTATGGAGTGGTCGAGGCAGTGTAGTGTTGTTATGCCAGGCAGATTACAGAGTACAGTAGTTCATGTAAAATAGGGGCTATGTGGCTTGCTGCATACAATTAGATATGCTTTGTCTGTCTGTGTCAAAGAGCCTAAGTATGCTACACCAGGTTGCTTCACTCAGTGGTGCCTGCCTTGACCATCTGCATGGCGCTGCCGCATGCATGGGCCAAAAATCTGTTACGCTCAAGAGCTTGAGAATTTTCGGCAATTTGGCGAGATTCTCGGATTGTGAATTTGCCGCCGAAAAACAGTAAATTTCGCGAGCGGAACGGATTTTTGGCCCATGCTTGCGGCCATGCAGATGGTTAAGGCAGGCACCACTGAGTGAAGCAACCTGGTGTAGCATACCTAGGCTCTCTGACACAGACAGACAAAGCATATCTAGGGTTTAGGGTTCAGTGCGGTTTACTAGGGTAATTAATAATTTGGTAGGGTTCCCGGAGTCTAGGGCTCAGGGCCCGATGCAGGCTCGTTCATAATGATGTTGGCAAGGTTGTAGGGGGGTTTGGCGTTTTTTCAGAATTGGCCGAATTGTGGCCTTTTTTGGTGTTTTGCGGGAGTCTGTGTTTGGGTGAACTAGTCGTACACCTTACAGTGGATCGATTTTGTTCTGCCTTACTGAGATTCTTCGGAATCACTGGAACACGTGTCCTGGTAAGTTTCAAGAGGATCAAAGTAGTGGAAGTGCTGAAAACAGCACTTTTTTGTGAAGGCGCGATTTGCGATTTCCCATGTTTTGGGGACAGCAGTATTGCATGTTCTTGGTGGGCTGCTTGGGGGGGTTCTAGGTGTTTGGGGGTGGGTTAATGGGTCTGGGAGCACTGCTGGGATGGTCTAATTTTGATTGCAAGTGGTTTGAAGAAAATCCATGGTGGAAAAGGGGGGTTTGAGCGTAGTTGCAGACAGCGTTTTGGCACAATTTAAACTGAGGCCTACCAGTATTGCGTGTTTTTGGGGGGCTGCTTGGGGGAGTTCTAGATGTTTGGGGGTGGTTTGAGGGGTCTGGGGGCACTGCTGGGAAGGTCTAATTTTGATTGCAAGTGGTTTGAAGAAAATCCATGGTGGAAAAGGGGGGTTTGGGCCTAGCTGCAGAGTGTGTTTTGGAGAGATTTCAACTTAGGCCTCTGGAGATTCTAAGTGTTGCATTTCTGTGATGCCTGTTTGCGGGGGTTCTACATTTTTGGGGCTGGGCCGAGGGTCTGGGAGCACTACTGGGAAGGTCTAATATTGAATGCAAGTGGTTTGGAGAAAATCCATGGTGAAAAAGGGGGGTTTGGGCCTAGTTGCAGAGCGTGTTTGGCACGATTTAAAGGTAGGCCTCGCTGAGGATAGCACTGCTGCGTGTTTTTTGGGGGTTGTTTGGGGGTGTTCTTCATTTCTGGGGGTGGGTCAAGGGGTCTGGGAGCACTGCTGAGAAGGTCTAATTTTGATTGCAAGTGGTTTGAAGAAAATCCATGGTGGAAAAAGGAGGTTTGGGCCTAGCTGCAGAGTGCGTTTTGGCACGGTTGAAAGTTAGGCCTAGTAGTATTGCATGTTTTTGGTGGGCTGCTTGGGGGGTTTCTAGATGTTTGGGGGTGGTTTCAGGGGTCTGGGAGCACTGCTGGGAAGGTCTAATTTTGAAAGTGTTATTTTGCACTACGCAGCGTACCTTATATTTTTTCTCTGTGGTGTTTTAATATCACTTCCTGTTTTTCCATCAACAATTACAGGCCGGCTTTTACCCTGTGCAATGGGAAAAAGGATGAACTCATGCTTACCATTAGCGAGCCGCAATTCAGCATCCGCCAGGCAGGCAGTGGACAAGGTGTCTTCTGGTCCCCAACATTGATCGACGAAAGAGGAATGGCTGGATGCATGCAACTTCCCAAATTCAACAGGACAACAACATACAGTTACAGTATCCATCTTCATTTCTACTTATCTTTTAAGTAATGTTATTGCTGTGAACTTCTATGAGTGTGACTCTGTGCATTTGTTTGCTCTCTGCTTCAATTCATCCCTCCAGCCATTGTATACTTTTTTCTTTGCTATTTTTTAAACTAATTTAATGTACTAAGCGGTTCTTCTCTCTGAGGGCAGATAGGCAAGTGAAATTGTGTAATTACTGCAGCCCTGTACTGTCACATTGTTTCTTCATAGTACATTGTAGAAAGTACTACTTACTTTTCAGTAACCTATCCATTTAGCAAACAACTTCATGCATGCAGTAGTGCATGCATTTCCTTTATGTCCCTTAAAAGATTTATGGATAGCTTTGAATCCAAAGATTTGTTTATCTTCATTTGTTGTTTGTCCATGCTGTGCTTTTTTTTCCTCTCTCCACAAAACTTTCCCCACTAACCCCATTCCCATCCAAGTTTCAAACCCTAACCCTCTTCCCCCGGACTGTGTTGTTTTCATTGAGGTATGAGTAAATTACAACAATAATTCCACACACTTGCTGGGGAGGATAAGGTGCAAGCAACCTCCTCAAATCAATTTTAAGGCAGCTAGATGAATCATAGGATATTGTAATTCTGGTTAAAAAAATGAGTATTTTAAAATAAATTCTGAATTTCATGTCCACCATCGATTGGATCCATCGTCAACATCATCCTCCTACATGTCAAGAAGACTTGTTACGCTGCTGTGTCATAATCATCCATGCAATTCTTTTTTCCCCATACTTATCTTCAGCATTGCTTAGGCTACTGTTCCTTCTAATACTCCTCTCTGGCCACTTAATGTCTCATTTTTTTACTTTGTTTTTCATATGCTGCTACTTCTAGTGTGGTACCACTCCTACTACTAACACCATAATAACGGAATTTTGGTCCGGGGTGGCGTAATCGCCATTTGCCATGCAGCCAGCGCTGTGCCTAGCTCTATTCTCAAACACGAATCACAGGTAAGATAAGCATTTTGGGGAGGTAGAATAATGGGCTAGGACTCAGAGGAGAGACTGGCAGTAGTACTAGTAAAGTACTAGTAGGCCAATTGAATTCACTCACTCTGTTAGTGGCACTTTTGAACATGTTTGGACGTTTTAGATAATTCATGCTGGTTAGTTTGAGGAAACCAAATGTGCCGTAACCCCCGCCCACCACCCCAAAAAATAACATCAACGCGTACACTATGTTGAAGTATGTAAAATAAATAATTATATATTTACCCTAACAAAAATAAACTAGTCCCACCCCTCCCTAACCCAAACAATTGTCCATTTCAAATAGTCCTCTGAAAAGTCCCAAATAATCCCCAACTCCCGAATCCCACCCCCCAACAGTCTTTAAAAAAGGGGCAAGGGACACAGTCACTTCCGGCGGTGTCTGGCAGGCGGTCCCGCCGCTCCTTGCGGAGGTCCCGGAGCTGTTGCTCAAGATTGTCCACCTTGCGCTCCAGGTAGTCCACTCTGAAGCGTAGGTGGCGCAGGCGTGCCATCCAGGCTCTGGGGGGGGGGGCAGCTGCTGGTGTTGTTGAAGCTAAGCGGCGGCGGGAGGCTGTCCGAGCACGGCGCCTTGCTGGAGGCTGCTGGCTGGTGGACGCGGGGGCACTGGGGGAGGTTGTTGACGCCCCCTCCTCCTGTTCCTGAGCCCACAGCCGGCAATATTCCACACAAATGGCCTCCAGCTTCCGGGTCCTGGCCCGGACAGCCATCTCCTGTCTGGTGAGCTTTTTTGGACCATCTATATGAAGAAAGAAAGAAAAATAATGTAACCAATACTCTAACAATAACACAAAATAATTCAATAGAAAGTTGTCTCACAGTAACACTAGCAATTTGCAAGCACAGTATAACATTTTGGCATGCATCTTTCCGCCGTCTTTGTAGGTCTGTAACAGTGGGAGTTTCAGGAATTCTACTACCAGGCAGCACTATGGACTCAATACATAGTCAGAGAGTCAGAGAGTACACCAGTATTCTTCTTTTTTTCTCTAGTTTTGCGAAAGAAATTACTTGTACGTGAACTTGTGGTAGCCGGCATAATGCCAGTTCAGTCAGCTTGCACCCAAGAAAAAGAGACAAAATCCATGATGACGCAGACTTGCATGCATTACTTTAAGCAGTACATGCAGGTGGGGATAGGGAAGCTCTTACTTTTGTATAGGGGTGGCACTGGCCATACTCGGTTACATCAAGGGCTACTGTTCAATGTAATTTATATTTTGCACTGCCCCCCCCCCCCCGGGCCTTCAGTACTACAAAAGGAAAAAGAAGATTATTCATTTCTGATCATGTATCCAGCCGATCACATGATCTCTTTGCTCATATGATGGATGACTTCAGGTGCTTTGTTGTGATAGACTGAGTGAACAACAGCGATAGTCCACCCATGATTAACACAGCAGAAAGAAAATTATGAACATAGGGAGTGAGTGTGGTAACCATAATTGCCGGAGGAAGGGACTTGACTTGGTATAATTGTAAACTATACAATACATACACAATATATGCTGTGCTTGCAAAGTAAACTACTGTACTGTTACTTTAGGCAAGGGAGAATTTCTGAACAATCACAACTTGTAGTATTTGGATTTCCTCTGCTTTGCTACTCTGGCACGGACATGCTGTTCGAACAAAGTAACACTCTTCATGCACTGAGTGTCTGCTCTACATACACCTCTGCTATGTATGAGGAAGAAGATACAATCCAGGCTTCCAAAGTAAACGTCTATCATTCTTCTTAATGTCTCAACTGTAACTACTTCACTTTTTCTCAACAACCAAATAACACCCTTTTCATTTTATTTGGTAAACCACCGTCTTGACTTGCATTTGAGTTTCACCCAAATGATATATTGCAATGCACACCACACATGAATTTTCTGATTCACCCACACAGGCAGTCATTTTTTCTTTCTCCTCCAACCACCCTAGCTTCAAGCAGCCATGCATCTGATTCCTTCCTATCAGCCACCTCTACCTGTATTCAAAAACACGTATCATTCTTTACAGTCATAAATGTTACGACTCGCTCGTCCTTCCATTGACCCTATGTTCTTTCCCTTTTCGTTCATCACATCCCTCAAGTTTATCTGATATGACTTGGCTTCACGATAAAAGTTTCCCAGCTGATTTGAAGTCAAATAGAGGGGGCCATTGCTTACTCGAGAACTACCGCCGCTAATGCTATTGCTAAGTCAAGGGTGACTGTCTTCTCCGTGATTGACTAAAATATAGTTCTAAATCAGTAACTGTTCTTAACAGTACAGTGTACTTGTAGTAGTGTACTGTCTACTGTACAGTACATCATACAGTCCTTTGTGAGCCTACTCTAAAATGTCAATAAGTAAGGAGTATAATAATAACTTACTACCGTCCGCCGCTGCTGAGCCATCCCCCTCAGCTCCTCCTGGTGGCACTTGTGGCGCCGCCGTATCCGCCCCTGGAGTGGACCCCTCCGCGCTGCTGGTGGGAAGTGCCGCATCCGATGCTGTGACGCCTAGAAAATACAAATCATATTTTTAGATGCCATACACCACCCCCTATTTCGTCTCGTAATGAAAGAGAAAATGTTAAACAATTTTTAATTATTGGGACTGAAAAGAAGTCACGGTTTTGGGGAGGGTGTTAACTTATATGCTTAGCCATAACATGCAACTCTTTTTGGCACAATTGATGAATGCTTGCTCTTTAACGTGCAACATTTTTATAATTACAGACAGAACCAACTACTCCTCATCACCACCAGGAGGACTTGAAGTTCCAACAAGGTGAGGGGTCCCGAGTCCCGCACAGTTACTTCTGACTGAGGTATGTGGAAAGTTGAACTGCACCTATCATCAACAATGTCCTATTTCTCTTGTCCATACTTCTGTATGTGCAGAATAGTCCCTGAAACACTAGCGGTATGGTATATGCTACTATCAAATCAAAAAGCCAACTACTAGCTTATTCTTGGTGGACATTGACATTTTGTTGTTGGAAATTGTCAAAGCACTAACATTAAGAAGACTGGAATAGACAGCAAGGGCAACCCAGAGGACTGCACTGAGTGCCTCTAGAGCTATTGCTGGATCAGAGTTTTGCTTAACACTGTTTGCTGACTGGGCAAGCTTAGCTACCCACACAGACCGACTCATAATAATAGTGAATAGTAGTAGCACAGAGAGTGATGGTAGAGAGGCAGGATAAGAATGTAGAAACAGTCTACAAGAAGATCAAAGACTATTTTGTAAAAAAACAGAATTAGGAAATAGTTTGGAATGAATAGGAGCTGTAAAAGTTAGGGAAGTATAATTATATTAACAACATAACAACTTACTGGGGCCAGCAGAAGAGCCTGCAGAGGACAGTTCCTGCCCACTCTGTTCCGCCGGAGTCTGGGGTGTTGCTGTCTTGTCTTGTCTTGTCTTGATGATCATGAAATAAACACAAACATGGATGATTGTTTTTTGAAATATTTGATTTCTTTGACCACAATCTAAAATTATCTCGGGGAAATAAATTAGCAACAATTGCACTACATGTATTGACCTATCTGATCTAGTCAACTAGGAGGATACTAGTACAGTATTGCTGGATTCGCAGACCGTCTACTTGGAAAGTTATGTAAATCACTAACTAAACCAACAACAAAAAGGTTCTACTACGACTGCCAGCACTCAGCAGCACGCGACGTGAGAGACACAGTCCGTCATTATGATTGCAGACCACTAAAAAATGTCCTACTACTAATAACAAGTCATAATATACTCAACCTATCAATCCATCACTATCTCTTCTTCTTATTGGCAGCAGGAGTACAAAGGAAGGACTAGACTTGAGTCTCTAGTCTCTCTAGCATTACACAGTTCTGTAAAGTACTACACTCATACATATTCAGGCCAAATGAGCACAAAGTTGCAAACAAGTAAGCATAGTAGCAACGCCACTGAGGAGGCGAGCACCTGCAATCACAGAAACTATTTAAACATTATTTTACCTGCAATGTAATCGAATAGGCAGCATTCTTGCTCTTCTGGAAAAACATATATTAGCAATATAACACAGAGCAGAAGAAAACAAAGTAGTTATTAAATAGCTACTCACGAAGGCCAGGGATTTCCACGCCTAGCAGTTCGAGCAGGTCCTGCTCACGGTCGAGGACGTCGGCCCACCGATGCGTCGCTTGGTCATAGGTGCGCCGGACCCCCGACTCCCTAAGCATGGCCCGGCACACCTTATCCCACCGCTGGCGATGCTCCCGGAGGACATAGCTTTGACCGGGCCTGCCCCCTGCTGCCACGGTCTTAGGGAGGTGGCGCAGAACAAAAAATATAAGAGCGGCCACCTCCACCACGGTGAAAATCTCCCTGGCCACTACATCCTACCCCCTCAATCACCCGCATGGGGGCCGGGTACGGGGTGCGGGACCCTTCCCCTTGCTCTTCCCGGCTCCCAGGAAAGAATAGCGAAAAAGTAAAGAAAAGAAAAGAGTTACAAAAGTAGCTTTAAAAGTAACCAAAAGTAGAAAAAAACACAAAATATAGATGTAGAAAAAGAGAGGGATAGATAATGAGTAAAAAAGATCAAAAAAAAGTTCAAAGAAACAAAGGATTTGAAAGATTAAGGGAGGATTGAAAAAGCATGTCCAGAACCATAGCAATGAATGAAAAACAAGATGGCCGCGCCCATTGAGGACCGCGTGGGTAAGTTTGCGCGATATTTCCCCTGCGAGCACGCAAAAACGCACGTGAACACGTAATAGCGCCCCGCGCACAACGCAAGCTTGCAAATTGCACCCGAAAACGGAAATACGCAACGTGGACCAGATGGCCGCGCCCATGTACGACCGCATGGGTAACTTCACGGTCGATGTGCTGCAAGCGTCCTGCGAACACGCAAAAATCCCTGCGAACATGCAAAAAAAATCCGCAAATTCGCACGAATTTGCGGATTTTGCGGATCGCGAATTCGCGCATTTCGCCCATACTTACAGCCCAGTCCCCTCTGAATCTCCTAAGTCACAGGCCGAAGGCAGGACATAACCTGTACAATTGGATCATAGAGCACCAGAAGGAACCACATGAGGACATTGAGGTGGCACTTAGCCCAGGGCACCAAGAACACTGTAGCAGCCAGATCGTCAAGCACCTCATCCAGTGACTCACCGCCAAAACATGTGCTGACAACAAGTCTCAGATATGATTGAATCCTTAACACGCTTGAGACAGACAATGTTACAATGCCCTGAACGTATGGAACCAGTCCCTTGAATAAAACATGATCCTGAGTCAGAGCCAGCTGTGACTCCCTCTCAAACACTTAAGGAGATGACAGACGAGCCAGCACTGGCTACACTGGAAAACAAGTCAGGGAAAGAGAGTCTTCCTTGACGAAACAGTCAGGCAGAAAAGGGAAGAAGGAAATCCAAGGCAGATGAAACAGCCCAACCCATAATAATGGCCCACGACCTGCTTGGCCAATCACCAGCTGACATGTATACAGTAACAGACTGAGAAAACCAACTGGCAAATGCAGTAAGTAATTTGACTTTCCCTCTCCAAACGAAGTGAACCCACTTGCTGGATGCTTCTAGCAACCTAGACACTCACACCCTGGCTGGAGAAAGGCACCGAAGACCTCCGGCTATAACCCATCCCTCGGCACCAAGTCATGCCCACCCTGGCCAGAGGAAGGCACCAGACACACTGGGAAGAACAGTAAAAACTTTGGCCAACAGTCGGGGAGCGGACTTCAGACTGAACGGATAACCCAGAACTGGAAAAGCTGTAAACTCAAAGCAACCTCAGAATCCTTCGACCGAAATGGGGAGATGCATCCTAAAGGCCGATCTCTGCCATGAAGTCCCCCGGCGACACCAGCTGAATGAGCAGCTATAAGGACAGCATCTTGAAAGGCATGAACGCCACCCATTCGTTGACGCGCCTCGGATCCAACACCAGCAGCAAGACCTAATTTCTCACTGAACCTTAGAAGGCCTTGAAACACAGAATGCATGCAGCAAACAGCTAACAGCAACATATTAGGGTGTAACTGGAGCCCAAAAATGAAGAAGAAGGGCCATCAGCGCATGTAGGTACCTCATTCCCTTAATCTTCAGTTTGAGAGCATAAGACTATTATGAGTAGGCTCCAAGTAACTCTCTAACTCCCAACACATCAATCAAGGAGGAGGGTTTCACCCGGCTACTTACTTACCGGCATGACCAGTATCTCAATGTCTCCACTGGCACAAACAGTAGAAAAGTCACAGGCACTCTATTGTTACCCCGCGTCAGTACATACGCCAAGCAGCAAGTAGAAGTAGAAGCATCTAATCATGTGTAACGGAATCGCATACCACTCTCCGATTGATAATCCAGGAAATAGAAACAGAAAGTCACAGACATGAATACACATGACTTCAAGGAAGACCAACTGGCACTTTGCCACCGGTGGGAACTCAAACTCACATATGAGAGGGGTCCTTGACACTAACTGCACCGGACCGTGCCCAAGGAGCAATGACCCATGGCTTAAGATGAAACGCCAGTTAAGCCTGAAACTCGAGCCGTTGCAAACCAGAGCACATGTTCTGAATAAGTAATGGAAATCCTGGGGCAATGTTCACCAGAGGCCCAAGGCATCATCCAATTCCAATTAAGAAGCCCACATTTTGCAGACAAACTCCCTCATTATAAGGATCGCCTTAATCCCCTTGACAGGACCCGCAGCCCCAGTCCTTAAGGTGGCTATGAAACCATAGACAAGCGCCTGCACCATTGGGCTACAGCTCTAGGCTGCTCCTGGTTTTCTCCTAACATACACAGCAGAGATGCAGGGATGCCGGCCTGTACTTCACCACCATCTCCACAATAGCGCCAACAGCCCTAACTTCCAACAAAGGTCCTTACAGCCACGTCCTCTGATGAAGCTTAGCCACCCTCAGGACAGCCACCACATGCCACCATCACTGCCGCACTTACCAGGCAGAAAACGCAGAAGAGTGACAATGCAGGGGCAGGCGTAGTGTTTAATAATTTTAATAAATCAATTTGTACTTCATTTGTGGCCTCTACAGGTGCCCAGCAGCTCAGGCAATGCTGAACACATGCCTCCTCTACCTGCTACACCAAAAGCAGGAACGGAGAGGCTCTGCCGTGCAACAAGTCTGCACCAGGCCCTCGAGAAAGCCACTCCGGGCCTGCCTGCTCTGCAATGCAGATGCTGAGCCATTTGAAGCATGTAAGTTCTCAAGAAAGAAAGAAATAAAGCTGGAGTCGCCATATAGCACTTAGCAGCAGCAATACAACCAGCCAACAGTTGCAGAGGAGTCTCTGGTTCCCCGGCAAACCAAGACAGGCCTCCCAGCTGGCCGGAGGCAAGCACAGTAGACCTGCAGCCCAGGCACACAAGAAGGGTAAAGGAAGGAGGCTCAGAAACTGCTGCGCCACGGGTAGACACCACCTCTTTCACTCACCGTACTCACTGCCGGATCCGGCTACCAGCACAAGAGTCACCTCCCTGTTATGATGGCACCGCAGGCCACGAGGATCCAGCCTGCTGACTATCGGTCCACCGGGCTCTCACACCAGCCACCATCATGTGGCAATGTAGGAGCCGCAAAAAGATACTGGAGCGCTCAAACTGCGCCTGTCCATAGATTCAAAGCACAAAAAAGGGGGCGGTTATATGTGGGAAAGGGTTGTGATTGGAGGCACAGGAGCCTCACTAAGGGGCCCATTATGATGGAGGATTTTCCGCATCCTCTGGGCCGGCGGAAGCCACCGCCGGCCCGGCGAATGCGGACAATCCTCTGCGGACCCACCAAAGACCCACCACCACATTAGGATGGCTGGTGGGTCCTGGTTTAAGTCCGCTGCTTTTCCGCCGCGGTTGTAAGCCTAATATGGTGGTGTCTCTCAGACACCGCCAGCCATATTAGGATGTCTGAATTTCAATGCCTTTACACGGCGGCATGTCCGCCATGCAAAGGCATACGGATTCTTGTTTGGGGGCCCGTTGCGGGCCCCCAGGAGTGAAGGGGGTTTGGGGGGTGCACATGGGGGGTACCTATGGCACCCCCCTGCATTTGCGTACACAGAGCGGCAGGCACCGCACGGTGCCTGCTGCTTTGTGCATGCAAATGCACAGCTTTCATTTTTACCATTGCGGCGGATGCAGCTTGAAGCCGCACCCGCCGCAATGGTAAAAATAGAGGATGTGACCGCCAGGGTGGCGGTCACATCCTAATTGCACAGGAGGGAACTCCGCAAGCAATGCGGAGGTTCCCTCCTACTCTATGGTGGTGGACGGACTCAGGTCCGTCCGCCATCATAATCGGCCCCTAAGTGTGTCATCACAGCGAGAGGGACAAAGGGTAATGAGAATGCGAAAAGGCCCTGGTCGAAAAACTGTTTCATTCAAGACCCAGACTTGCTGGGTGAGCAGGCAAGGCACTAGCCTTATGGACTAAAGAGGATTATTGCCCCTAAGAAGGGTATGGAAACATGGGTCTAGCAGTCCATTTTAAAGCATGATTTATAAAATGCAGTGTTTATAAATTAATAGAATGCAGAGGGAGCTCTAAAGGACAACTAATTACATATTCTTATCTACCAGTGTATAAAGACCCATAATCAAAGTAGAGTGAGCCCTGTGGGCTCCACGGGGTCTGGAGATATTTAGAATTGACCCGAAACCCTTATCCAATCTTGCCCACTGGTGGTGTACGGTAAGCACCACTATGATGTTTTTTTTGGAGGCGTAATCATTGGGTTTCGCACCTACGTACTCGCTTCCCTAGGTGAGTTCCACCTTCATCTGAGGGAAAGTACTGGTGGGATCCGTGTGGTGTTATATCTAAAATTACCTCCTGTATCTTAAAACAAATATTTAATGAAGGTGAAGTACACTAGGCAACGATAAGAAATTGAAGTGGTGAGATTCAACGGACAGGCAAATTTTCCTTCACATCACAATTCCGTGGTCAACATGTTTCAGCCCATGTCACCCGTAAGTGTCTGGGCTTTTGTCAGGACTAAAATCAAGGTTCAACAAGTCCTTAACTGATGGCTTCTTGTCTATAGACCTGTAAGTCTCCTTCTCACGTGTCTGTATTCCAATAAACTTTGTTAGAAAGCTACTTGGGCTTTTATTGAGCTTATAAGTTAATTAGAGACGGGGCAACCAGTCGGTGCACCTTACACATTGCTTTTAATAACAGGTTATTTACTATCTCAAACCTCAAGTATAGACATTTTCATTTAGATCTATGCATGAGTTTGACATTTCTGAATAAAACCATCACATTTCATTTACCCAACATGTTTCGTGGTACTGTGCATGCTGCAGTCCTTTCGACTAGAAGACCAGCCTCATCTTGAATGTGGCTCTGAATGTTACATTAAAATGTAGAGAACGTAAAGTATAGAGGATTAGGTTGTAGGGGGTAAGGTGAGAAGGTTGGTTCCCTTGAGAAATTTTTGCAAATTGGATCATCACTCTCATTGTGTTGACTTGCAATGAAGATTAATGGGTAGCCCTCAAGAAATGATATATGCAAGGAAGTTTTTGTAAATACCTTATTAATGTTTCCTGTTCTACCTCATAGGAACAGATGAGGCGGGGTATCATGGCAACCTGCATAATGGATATAATAAAGTGAAGCATTTTTTTTAAATGAGAAAATCTGCCGGCATGTGTCAGTTGCATGCAGGGTTTCTAATATGCCTAACAAGCTTGAAAATTAATATTCTCTGGGCGTGCTTAAAGCATCTCTTTCTCCAATTTACTGGTCCCTTTCATTTCATGTCCTCAGGGCCCTCTCCCGACATTAAGAGTAAACAATGTATAAGTAAAAAAGTGCTGGGGCATGTACAAAGAGGTTTTTTTGTGAGAGTTTTCTATAACGTGAACTAGACCCAGCAGTATCAGAGTCAATCAATCAATCAATCAATCACTGCATTTCTAAAGCGCGCTACATACCCGTGAGGGTCTCAAGGCGCTGGAGGGGGGGCGCTACCGTTCGAAGAGCCAGGTCTTGAGAAGTCTTCTGAAGGCCAGCAGGTCCTGAGTCTGTCGTAGGCTGGTAGGGAGAGCGTTCCAGGTCTTGGCGGCGAGGTAGGAGAAGGATCTGCCACCGGCGGTGGTTTTACAGATACGAGGGACTGTGGCGAGGGCGAGGGCGAGGTTGGCTGAGCGGAGGCTTCGGGTGGGGATGTGGAAGCTGAGTCGGTTGTTGAGGTATGTAGGTCCGGTGTTGTGTAGTGCTTTGTGTGCATGCATAAGGAGTTTGAAGGTGATCCTCTTGTTGACGGGGATCCAGTGCAGGCCTCTCAGGTGGGGTGTGATGTGACTGCGTCGGGGGACGTCGAGGATCAGACGTGACGAGGCGTTCTGGATTTGTTATAGTCATCTCAGGAGTGCTTTACATGAGCACCAGTTACATTACAGACCGACACATTCATTTATTAATTTTTTAATTAGGCAAGGGGGCCCGATTTACAAAAGTAATCTGAGAGAAGATCTTAACTTTATGACTTTCGGTATTCACAAAAGGAATTTAGGAATAGTAAAGTTAGGAATCCTAACTTTATTACTCCTAAATACCTTTTGTGAATACCGAAAGTCATAAAGTTAGGATTTTTCTCAGTTTAGGAGTAATAAAGTTAAGAATCCTAACTTTACTACTCCTAAATGCCTTTTGTGAATATCGAAAGTCGTAAAGTTAGGATTTTTCTCAGATTACTTTTGTGAATCTGGCCCGGGGAGATTAAGTGATTTGCCCAGATTCACAGAACGTTAAGCGTCCCTGCCGAGACTCAAACCTGGTTCCCCAGCTCCGAGGTGACCTGCCCTAGACATTAGGCCAAAATTCCCTCCCTAAAGACAATACCCAACACAAATGATAGGAAAATGCTATAAAGGCACAAAGAATCAGAACAGGGAAAACCTCCTGGAACAAAAGGACAAAACCACAGAGGAAAACCCTTTAACACGTGTCACTACATTTTGGGCAGCTACTAACCGCATAAAGAAAGCCATCAATAAACATTGGAACATCGTTATCTCTGGCACCTTAGACTGGCCAAAACCAAGGTTTACTAACAAATTAGGGAAAAACATACATAATTATCTGGTCCACATCAGACCCAGTGGGGCTCCTCCGCTAGGGCGAAGGAGCGTCGCCTCACTGCTTTTGAGCAATGCAAAGTAAATGAAATATAAAATAATAATAACTTTGAGTTGTTATCATTTTATGTTTCCTCTGCTGGCGGGTGGCCGGGACTGCTCTGCTCTCTGAGCAGGGCAGAAGAGGAGTGGTTTACCCACTTTTAAGTGTGCAGTGACTGTCTGGCTGGCCCTCTCAGACTGCCCAAACCAGCTATGCGCACTTTTCCCATTCTCTATGCAGGTTGCATAACAGCCTGCAGGGAGAATATGCGCAGGCCCCCATTGCCTGGTTGAGCGTAGGACCAGAATGCTCTAAACCAATCACAATGCTGCATTGCAGTGTTGTGATTAGTCAGAGGAGCCAGGCTGTTCTTCCTGGCTTCCTGTTCCTCAAGTCCCATGAGGAGAGAAGGAGTAGAGATGCGGGACCCGGAGGCAAGGTTAGTGTCTATTTTTTTTGTATTGCATAACCGCACACCCTTGCGCCCGGTCCGCCACCCGGGAGTCATGCCGGCAGCCACTGATGGGACCAGACCTACATCACGCCCTCAAACAAGAAAAACTATTTACCCCATCATTGGTCCTACAACCCATAACAGGGCATTTTCCGTGCGGAACATGCTCAGTATTCCACCTTACAAAAAAACCCAATGACCAGGCATTGACAATATCAAGGCATATCATCTGCAACACTGACCATGCTATCTACATGATTACATACCAATGCCAAAAGAGATACATCGGTATGACCTGCAGAAAGGTGAAGATATGGATAGGTGAACACTGCAGCAATTTCAGGTATGGCAAAATAACTACACTCATTTAAGTACAGAAAACCATACAGAGAATGACATGTAGTAGGTAATTTTAGAGACATTGGACAGGATTGACAGAAATGCAGAAAAAACACTCTTTCAAAAAGAGCAACGCTGGGTGTACCGACTTAGGACCTTTGATCAAGGCCTCAATGTGAACATACTTTGGTTAGCACTCAACAAATTCACCAAGGCAGCATAAGAAAAATATACATGCCTGGAAAAAATATGTTTATAAAAATCGCAAACTCAACAATAGGACAAAAACAATATTGTGTACCACTTGAAACATGCTGCAAACATTGACTAACGATAAAAGACAGGCAATCCAGAACGTACTGTACCACAACCCTCTCTATACACGCCACAGCACTGTTTTACTTATACATTATCTACTATTTATGCCGGGAGAGCATGTTTGTGCAGACATTTCTTTGGGCCCAACATATCTTTTAACGTTCCTTTAATAGGCCATGAGGGCATGAGATTAAAGGGTCAAGTAAATTTATGAAAAAAGATCTTTTAATTACCCCAGAGAATATAAATGTTCACGCTTGTTAGACATATTAGAAACACTGATGCAATTGACACAAACTGGCAAATGTCCTCATTTAAGAAAATATGCTTCACTTTCTTATAGCCATTATGCAGGTTGCCACAATACCCCGTCTCATCTGTTTCAATAAGGCAGAATAGTAAACTTTAATTAGGTATTTACAAAAACAAAACTTCTTTGCATCTATAATTTGTTGAGAAGTCCCCATTAATCTTCATCGCAAATCAACCCAATGAGAGTGATAATCCTATTTGTAAAAATCTCTCAAGGAAACCAACCTTCTCACCTTCCCCTCTACAACCTACACCTGTAATTTTACTTTCTCTACATTTTAATATAAAGTTCAGAGACAGATTCAAGACGAGGATTTTCTTCTGCACAAAAGGAATGCTGCTTGCACAGTACCAGGCAATATGCTGGGTAAATGAAATGCGAATGGTTTTATTTAGAAATGCCAAACTCATGCATAGATCTAAATGAATATGTTAATACTTGGGTTTTGAAAAAGTAAATGACTGGGTGCCCCTGTTTCTAATCAACTTTTCTTTTTTCACAACTCAATGAAAGCCCAAGTAGCTTTCCGACAAAGTATATCGTAATGAAGACATGGACATGTGAATAAGAGACCTAAGGGTTGATACACAGGAAGCCATCAGTTAGGGACCCATTGAAACTTATGGGTGACACCGACTGAAACATGTTGACCACTGATCTGTGATGTGAAAGACAATTTACGCCTAAATTGCATGTCACCATTGCACCTTTTAATCTTACCCCTGTATACTTCACCTTCATTAAATATTTGTTCTAAGATACAGGAGGTAATTTTAGATATAAACGCAAGATTTGTAAAGCGCAAACTAATCAACCTTAAGGGTCTCAGGGTGCTGGTGACCGTCGGGAGGATTAAGCAAGCTGTTGCCCAGAGTCCCATGGTGTTGGTATAACTTGCCACCAGTGCTCTAGCCATGAGCCACGTGTTCCGGAGTCAGCCGCCCTGGCCGCTGCGCCACATATCATCCCTATGTAACACCAAATGGATCCCACCAGTACTTTCCCTCGGAAGTGAAGCGGTACTCACCTGGGGAAGCAAGTACTTAGGTGCAAACCCAATGATGACTCCACCCAATAACACACCATAGTGGTTATTACCTTGCACCACCAATGGCCAAGATTGGTTGTGGGTTTCGAGTCAATTCTGAATATATCCAGACCTCGTAGAAATCACAGGGCTCATTCTCCTTTGATTATGGATGTCTAGTAAGTGGAAGAGGAATGAATTCTGCAAATAACTTCTACCCCCGATTCTTATTATAAAGAACCATAGCCAGGCCAGTATCCACAATGACTTTTAGTTCTACAGCACAATCAATAGTCTGGTACCAATATTTAAATGAAATAAATGAAATGCCTTGCTATGCACCACAATATCTGTGTATAGAAAGCAGAGTAGGATATTTTTCACAGTGTCTCAGTAGGTGAAGCTTAATAATAAGGCCTGTATAAGCCCAATTTGTAAAGCAACTTATCAGGCTACTATCCACAATTCTCAAGGTGTCTTCCCAGCTCAAACCTATAATGCCCCAGTATTGTGAAGCAGACTCACAAAACATGTCCATAATGCCACACTGTGTGATACATGGTCCCTTGAAACGTAACCGCAATGCCGCAACCGCAATGCCACATTGTGTAAAGAATAGTCACCAGGTCAGTATCCACAATGAACCTGTATGTAAACTGGTCAGTATCTGCAGTGCCCCAGCAGTTCCAGCTTCACTCCAGGGCTAGTACCCATAATGCCAATTGTATAAAGTACAACCCCAAAACGAGTATTTGCAGCACCCTAGAATGTAAAGAAACAAAACCAGGGCAGTATCTCCTGTGCCCTACTGTTTAAAGTACTAATGGAGTAAGAATTCATAAACGGAACTTGCTCAGATCAATTCCTCATTAACAAGTACTAATCTTTAGATATAGAAAATAAGTGAAAATTAACATACGCACAACATTCACATATGGGCCCAGATCTCCAAATTTACGCATGGGCGTTTCAGCTCACGCACACCCGTATGCTACTTAAAACCCCTACATTAATAGGGCTGGGCCTTCTTTTTTCTACGTTACTTGAATGTGAAGGAGTAGACCAATCAGCTTTTTTGTTCAAATTTGGTGACCCCAAATTTTTCAAAAAAATAAAACTGAAAGTTCTACAAGGGATTGCATCTACTTGGTATAAAGTGAGGCAAGCGACAAATGTTGGATACTACTCTGGGAGGGCTCCCATATGGGATCTACCCATCCCCCCCTCATGGACAACAGATGCCCTTATTAACCCGCTAATAGAGGCGGGCATAAATAAATGGGATGACCTGTTTATGGATGGGACATTACTTCCATGGGACTACCTAATAAACAGAGTAGGCACAAGATTTTCGAGATTTAAATATATTCAGATCTCTAGCTGGTTACAGTCATACAAAGAGCAGCCAGCACGGATCAGTAAGCTGCCTATAGGTGGCAACAGCGACTTGGTAACTTGCCTCTTGGACAGCCCAGCCGTAAAAAAAGAAATTTCATGTTGGTATAACAAAATAATTGATGAAATAGATGCCAACTTTCTCCTACCAACGTCATTATGGGCTGAACTTATGCCAGGTGTAGATGTTGAAGAACTTTGGACAGCTTCTTGCTCAATGCTCTGGGACTTAGTTAAACCTGCATGGCTTCGTAGAAACCATCTATTTACTATACATAGGGCATATTATTCCCCTCAGAGGTTGACTAAGTTTTCTTTAACAGGCCCAGTCTTATGTCCAAGATGCGGGTTAATCGCAGCATCAGATACCCATATGTTTTATGAATGCCCAAACCTATCCGGTTATTGGGAAGCCATTGGTAATAAGCTTTCTCAACTTCTGGGTGAACATATCTCCATAGACCTTGCTTTTGTTATATTTGGTCTCAAGAGTAAAATCCGCAATGCCGCAACTAATCTAATATTCTACTCCATTCTAGCGGCGCGTAGAGAGATATGTAGGCATTGGAAAGACGCTCAACCACCTACAGAGCATGAATGGCGAGCCTCACTTCTTCAAATTTCCAAACTCGATCTTGCCAGAGTAGGAAACCCCAATAGGAGAGCCTTTTGGGCTTTGCTAGGATAGCAGTGATAAACTTGGGTTTTTTATTTTTATTTATTTTTTTTTTTTTTTTCCCCAAGTCCTATGATTAACACGTACATTGCTTATCCTTGCTGCCATGACTAACAGTCTCGGAGCTATGGGGGTCTCGATAACTTGGACACTATCTCCTGAGGCACATCCCTAAGCAAAAATCATGTTTGGCTGCTGTGATTGGTGCTGTGGGGAACTGGTCTTCTTCCCTCCCGAATGAACTTTCTCCTACCAGCTATAAGCTGAGATAGCACCGCACGCGACCATTCTTTCTTTGCTCTGTGGCGGTCCTTTGGTTTTGATAGATTGGAGCTATGCACGTAAATGAGGACAAAATAAAAAAATAAAAAAAAAAAAAAAAAAAAAAAAAAAAACAAAACAAAACATTCACATATGGGCAAGAGAGCTTTTTGCATGCTTAAATAAGAAAGAATAATTTGCAGCGTGATCAAATCCCACTTTAAACCGAAAATGCTTCTGCGCATGTACAAACCAAACCCTACGTAAATAACCATGTGATTAACTCGTTTGAGAGGGAAACTCTCACGCATGCGCAAGAATTACTAACCTTAGGTCTTGAGCCACCGCATGCCTAGCATATGCTTGCCTTAACTTTAAAAGAAGACGTTGCTGCTAATGTTTTTGCTTAAAGAAAGAGAATTTAACAATGGGATAGAGTAGAAGTGGGTGGTTAACAGTGATAATCCCATATTTTGAGAAATTAACATCCGTTTATGTTTCCATTGTAATAGTGTATGTTTGGGCCTAATGTGCTAAGCCAAAAAAAAAGATGGCGGTGGAAAACATAAACAGACTGAGTCTGCGCACTTGAGTGACAGAGTGACCTGCTGACCGGATCGTTAACAGGCTGCCAAGGGCCAAGGACAGAGGCGATGGGAAATCCTTTCAACTGTGGAATTATACAACATTTGCACTTCATCTGTTAATTTCAATGGGTGGGAAAGGATGCGGAATAAAGAAATAAATAAGTTAAATGGGAAAGGTTTATTCATAAAAGGGATTTATTAGAAAAGTAAATATGAAAGCATGAGGTGATGACAACTTCCCTGCCTCTGGCCAATCATATTCCATCATGAATTGCAACTTTTGAGGGTGGGACATACAGAAATGAAGACTATAACTAAAGGGACTGCCTTTGTCATCTGAAGCTTCTCCTTTCATCTCTTTTACCATTATTTTCTGATTATTTTGGTTCATTTTTCTCCGTTAGCCTAATATTTCATGTTCCATTTATCTAGCTCTGCCCCCTTTTCATCACTCAATAAATGTATATTTTCTACCATTTTCATCTGTGATGTTGTATGCCTCTTGGCATCCTTTTCTAGCTAGTTTATTTGAAGGCAGATTATTAAAATGTATTTTCCTGCTATTTTCTATCTTTCTATCATTGGCTGCTCTTTCCTTTCTGCCCTTCACTTGCTCTTTCCCTTTTTTCTAAAGTGTCTCTCCTGTGCATGGGTACAGGTGAAGATACAAGTGCAGATCAAAGAATTTAATGTAGCAGCTGATTTTGAGCTTGTAAAGGTCTCTGTACAATGTACACCGGCCTGGCCTGCAATGGGCATCAGCCCTCCGGGTAGATCTCTGGACATGGTTGGCTATTTATGACCCGGCCCCAGTGTGAATCCGCCCATGTTATGTTCTTGTCCCTGCCCCTTTTGCCTGCTCCTCTCCCAGCATTGCATGTCGTACCTATGGGAGAGGTCTTTATTCCTCGCTGTAACTCCAATGTTCTCTTGGAGCTGACGGTGGAGGTCATTCAAATGTGAGAAGGAGGGGCTAACAGAGTGGCCCCTTCTTTAAGTTCTCTTGATCCCGTTGCTTATCACATGCAATGCGCCAACCTCGTCTGAATGTCTGTATTGAATCGTACGAGTCCCATCAGTCCCAGAATTTCTAAATAAATAAACTTCACCCACTCTTTTGTGGTATGCTTCATCATGGGTAACCCTACACCCTCCTGATAAGGGGAACAGCCATTACATTGCAGCTGTTACACCGCATGCCATTACAATGCAGGTGTTAGGACGGATGCGTTGTAACAACGCATAGTCTTTACTACGCATTTTTTTACAACTTATGGGCTTTTACCACGCATGCCTTTACAACAAATTTCAATGTAAAGGTATGTATGGTAAAAGCACATAGGTTGTAAAAAAATATAGGTGATCCACGGCGTGGTGAGAAAACAGAGGCTCTTACGTTTCCTCACAACAATGTGCACTGCCCCTCGGAGCAGGAACAAGGAATCACGAGGAGAGACAGATAAGGGGGATTGGGCCTGTGGTGGGGGTTACTATTTTAGGGTAAAAGCCGGTCAGGGGGGTTGTGCAGGGTAGTGTTTTAGGGTTTAGTGTAGGGTCGGGGGGTCATGCAGGGTAGTGTTTTAGGGTAGGAAGAGGACTGGGGGTCGGGAGAAGGTCGTGCAGGGGTACTGTTTTAGTGTTTGGTGTAGGGTGTGGGAGTCGTGCAGGGTACTGTTATAGGGTAGGGAGAGGACTAGGAGTCGGGGGAGGGTTGTGTAGCCGTAGTGTTTTAGGGTAGAGAGAGGACTGGGGATTGGGGGAGGGTCATGCAGGGGTAGTGTTTTAGGGTTTTGAGAAGAGCCATGGGTCGTGCAGGATGGTGTTTTAGGGTAAGGAGACTGGGGGTTGGAGGGAGGGTAGTACAGGGAAAGTATTTTAGGGTTTAGGGTAGGGTCGGAGGTTCATGCAGGGTAGTGCTCTAGGGTAGGGAGAGGACTGGGGGTCCAGTGAGGGTCGTGCAGGGGTAGTGTTTTAGGGTTTAGGGTAAGGTCTGAGAGGGTCGTGCAGGGTAGTGTTTTAGGGTTGGGAGAGGACTGGGGGTCGGGGAGGGTCGTGCAGTGTAGTGTTTTAGGGTAGGGAGAGGACTTGGGGTCAGGGAGGGTCGTGCAGGGGTGGTGTTTTAGGGTGTTGGGAAGGGTCGGGGTGTAACTTACCTTAGACACTTTTACCAGTCTTTAGCAAGCATGCCTTTGCGTTGTAATGACACGCATGGTAATGGGATATGCGTGGTAAAAGAATGCATTGTGATGGTAGGATGTTGAGATGTAGTAGCATAGTAACACCCGCTTTGTAATGACATGCATGTTATTAGTATGCTTAGTACCGTCATACATTCTCCTGATAAATATGGAGCACCAGGATGGACTTCACACCACAGATGAGGGATTTCTTAATAAGTGCTCACTAGATAAGTGTTGGGATAGAGAATAATAACATTACCTTAGGGTAAAACCTAAACTTTAGTAAGTGGCAACCCTAAACAAAATTAAAAATTAGGTGTAGTCAGATGTCCTTGTGTTCAGTGACTCATTCATCCACTACTTGGTGGCAACATATTTCAGCCATATTGAATACTTATATGGGTCATTGGCCTTCATCAGGGCTGTATTGGATCTCTCCCTGGCCAGCATTTGCATTCATGCACACAGTGCCAAATAGGGGATCACTCTTATAAGTTGCTCAACTCAGTAAATCACACAACCATATCTACATGCCAAAATAGCTTCATGCTCGGGACAAGGGAGGCATTTGAATGGAGCTTTATACACCTGATGAGAGTGAGAGGTGCTCTAATTTTCATTGGTTCCTGGGTGGTCTTTTGAAAGTGTGATGTTGGAAGGGTTATGCCTGTGGTATGTGCTACATGGGAAATGTTGGTTGAGGTGGGTGGAGTTGAAAAACATCCTCCAAACATATGCTTCATGTGTCGCATCATGGATGCATTATGTTGCAGAGAGTGCAAGAGTAGGCACAGCTTCTCATCCCTACTTTTCAGTTCATGTAGCTGATACACTGTGTCTTGTGAATTTTCTGGACAAGAGGAGATTGCGTTGAATCGAGTCTTTATGAATTGAGGTACAGTCAATAGTGGACGACGCCTGGAGCCCAAAATCTCATTCCTTTGAAAGCACTAAAAATTATAAAGGGATATTTTCTTGTTTCTGCATGCCCATAGAGTTTGTTGGAGCCTCATAAACTTTAATATTCAAAAGTCACCCATATTGACTTATTGGAGTGCTTAGAGTCTTTTTCTCTATTTTCCATTTTTACGGCTATTTCCTAGCTTTTATTTTGCCATATGCCTTTTCTTATAACTCCTCTTGCCTGAGACCTTTTGTACTTTTATCTTTTAGCTCGATGAAGATTGCGCCCATTGATTTTATCCCCCATCAACTTCTCCAATGTAGTGAATGATATTGTGTTCAGTTCATACAACCACTCTCCTGATGAGCTAGAAGTGTACTTGAAGATGCAATTCCCCCTCAGCTCTTTCCATAAACCTTGGTATTTGGGCATTTTTTAAGCTCAGCTAAAGTATGTTAAACTCCAACCATTCCTCCACAGCTGCCATGCCAGCCTTTTTATTACACAGTCGTGCTGATTCCATTCTGTTTTACTCTTAGAGAGGTAACTTGGCACATAACCAGATCTCAATTAAAGGATGATCCTCTCTAAGGGATCTGGAGACGGTAGCAACCCATATGCCAAGGACCCAGCATCCTTGTAGTGAAGACATGAGCCGCGATAAGGTTTTCATCTCCTTTAACAGTGACTGGGTGACTTGACTGCCTCCTCCGTACTAAGGGGCCCATTATGATTGCGGATAATCCGTATCCTCCGTGCCAGCGGAAGCCACCGCCGGGCCGGAGGATGCGGATTATCCACTGCGGACTGAAGTAATACCCTCCGTCAGATTAGGATGGCGAGGGGGATATTTTTTCAGTCCGCAGCTTTTCCGCCGCGGTCGCCTTCCAACCGCGGCGGAAAAGCTCTAACATGTCTGGCGGTGTCTATCAGACAACACCAGGCATATTAGGATGTCTGTGGTACTATGCCTTTCCACGGCGGCATTTCTGCCGTGGAAAGGCATACGGTCTTTTGTTTGGGGGCCCGTTGCGGGCCCCCAGGGGTGAAGGGGGGGTGGGTGTTGCACATGGGGGTACCTATGGTACCCCCCTGCCTTTGCGTGCATGAAGCGGCAGGCACCACGCGGTGCCTGCCGCTTCGTGCATGCAAAGGTAAACATGCATTTTTTAACCTTGCGGCGGGTGCGGCTTGAAGCACCATCCGCCGCAATGTTAAAGGTAGGGGATGTGACCGCCAGGGTGGCGGTCACATCCTCATTGCCATGGAGGGACCGCCGCTGCCCATGCGGACGGTCCCTCTTCCTCGGGGGTGGCGGACAGACGCAAGTCCGTCCGCCATCATAATAGGGCCCTAAGTGCGTCATTTATGATGTACCCACATTCCATACCTACTGTCCAAACAAATTGATGCACACACATCCTGTCGAGCAAGTGGTACCTATGGGTGTTCCTTTCAACACTATGCTGCCCACGAATGTGGGCCCCCTCTGCATCCTTGCTTCGCCATTATTGTGCACAATTTCTTCATAGCAAATGGCCAGATACATCTGTCTGAGGTTGCAGCTCACATTGGTCCATGGCAATGACTGCAGCCTCAGATGTCTACATTCTGTAACCAAAAGACAGGGGAACTTCTGCATTGCTGTCACACCTTTTGTGGGAAGCCCCAGGCCGTCACATGATTCTGTTAGTTAAATGTCCCTTGCTTTTAGCAGAAGCCCGTGGTATTGTCGTGTAAATCCTACTAATCCATAGGATATCCCTCAAAGTGTTGAGTCCAGAGGGGGGGCTACAAGGGGGAGCTCCATCCAGAGAACTGGGTCTGAGAATGCCATGGGAGATTCCAGGATGTGTATTGTGATTATCGACGACAAGGCTTTTTTTCAACTGTTTTTGTTTTATTTTACATTTCAACAATGAACAGTTGACGGGATGCATACATATCCATATGGCTTATATCGGCATGCAACATATGAAATACACTAAATAATGATGTTTCTTAGACTATTCTTAGGGTGCCTCTGCTGAGTTCCCATACACACATCCATTAACTGTACAACACATGCCAGAAAGGATATGGCCACTTCAGGCACCCCCTACAGTTCTCGCGAGGAACTGGGCTGTTTCTCCACCTCTCTTCCTTGGCCATCTCCTGACACACAGGAGAGTCCATGTGTCTAGTGCCCAGCCCTTAAATTTATTTTTATTGTCCCCCTATTTTCTCAAATTTATGAGGACAGCCTCTGCTCGTATACACTACTTTCTCAGCTCTGATATATACATCCATCTCTATTAGCCATTTTTTTCTACGTAGGCCGCACCTGTGACCGCCACCCCTCCCCCACCCAATAGTTGTACAATATCTCTTTTGCCGACCACTATGCCTTCTGAGCAAAATAGCAGCTTCCTGGAAAAGTCTATGTCCTCAGAGACACCCAGCAGCACCAACTGGGGATTATGCAGGGTTACGGTTTCTAAGGCTTGGCTCAGCACTTGTGTGTTCCTGGACCAATATGTTTGGATCTCAGGGCATTGCCACATTGTGTGCTAGAAGGAGCTTTCTGTGTCAGTACATCGATGACACATGGAAGGGAACTGGACTTTCCTCATTTTTAATAACTTGGCCTCGTCCAAGTACACTCTATAAAGAACTTTAAATTTGATTAGACGAAACCTCACCGTAATAGTGGCTTTTCAGGGGTGCATTCGGTTGATTTCCCTTCTCCACATCTTCAAGGACAGCTACATCTCTTTTCCACCTCTGTCCAAGGGTTTTGAGGTTACTAGGCATGTCATTTATTATTATTTTGTAGGCAGAGGAGATCGCCCTCCTCCCCAGTGGACGCTTCAACACATGACACTCGAGCTGTGCATATCCATGGAGATCAGCCCAGCCACTAAACTCTGCATGCGAGGTTTGTTTGAGTTGATTATATTTGACTGTGTGCTCGAAAGCACATGCTCCTCTTCTCTTGTAACCAATAACAAGGTTTGATTGTTCCTCTTTCAAATATGTCCCCTAGCCTCGAGGTCCCGATGAAGTCCCGTTGGGTGTATTCCTGTGTCATGTGCACCTCCTTCAGTACATTCCCCTCCCATAAGTGTGTCGCCAGAGGGATTTTCCATCTCCATCCCATATGAGTCACAACCCTCTCCACAGTGGTTAGGGCAGCCTGTGTCGAGGCGAGAAGTTTCCGCTCCCATGCCCACCATGTATATAGTGCATCTGAACTGGCTCCGACATGGCCCCCTGCTGGATCAGCCGCCGGAGCATGGATCTGACCATTTATGGCCTGTAACTTGGATGCCCAGTAATAGGCCCTCATCTGTGGCAGAGATATCTCCCATTTGTGTACAGATCTGCAAAGGGTTTTTAAAGCTATCCATGGGGCTGCACCATCCCAGAGCAGTAAGCTAATGTTGTTTCTCTAATCTACCAAAAAAAGACTAGGAAATCTGGAAAAGTGTATTTTGCACAACATACAGGAACTTTGGGAGCATTATAATTTTAAATAAAGCTGCCCCCCTAGGAGCGTTAGTAGGAGTTTACAGCATCTGGCAGTGTCTCCCTGCAGTCGCGTCAGCAGCCTCTCCAGGTTCTTCTCGAGAAGCCTATGAGGTGGCGGTGTTACGTAGATGCTGAGATATTTAAACCCTTCATACGTTATTTTAAGAGTAGTACATATCTCATCCTCAGTGGACATCTTACCAGTTTTGTATGGGACTAATTTATCCCAACTCACTCTATATCAAGAATGCTCCCCAACTCTTCAAACAATGCCAACAGCGGCCTTTCAAGACCTGTAACACACAGCAGAACATCGTCTGCATATAGGGAGATGGTTTCCCCTTTGCCTGTCGATCCCGTTACCAAATCCAACCACTTGTCAATTGGATCTGATCCAGCATACCAGGGGCTCAATGCAAAGAGCAAACAGGATGAGAGAGGGTGGAAACCCCTGCCTGGAACCCCGTTTTAGCGGGAAGTATCTTCACCTGGATCACAGCAGTTGGATCCCTGTAGAGAAAAAGCACAAGTCACGCAGGTGCAAAGCTGGGCCTGAAACTGAATAGCTCCAATACCAGGAAGAAGTATGGCCAATGTATTAAGAAATCTTTCTTGCCATCAATTGAATGTATGGCTAGGGTGGAGGGTTAGATCCTTTGTGGAGTCCAGTCAATTATGGAGGCACCTAAGATTCTGAAGGGTGGAGTGGTTGGGCATGAATCCAATATGGTCTCAATGAATCAACAAGGATATTAGCCTGTGGAGCTATATGATAGCTAGCAATTTTCTCTTCACATTGAGCAGAGATTTAGGATGGTATCACCCACAATCTGATCTTGGTGTGCCTTCCTAATACAGCATGGCAATCAGGACATGCCGCAGGTCGTGCAGCAATGAGCCCTGGCTTCAGGCCTCAACAAACATCTGTAGCAAATGCTGTCCTGCTTGAAAGGGGAGTCTCTTATAAAGCTCACCCGGGAGCCATAGGTTCCTGGCATTTTCCTGCTTTGCAAGCATTTAATAGCAGTGGTAAGTTCATACAGAGTGAAGCTCCCATAAATAAAGTGGAAGTCTTCCCCACACAAAGTCGAGCTAGGCAGAATGGTCAGGAAATGATTTATTTTTTCCTTTCACCGTTGGGGTATGGTCCTAAAAGTCCCCGAGTCCTGATGAAATTGCCGAAAATTATTAGGCAATGAAACATGTTGGCCTTTGTAACTGAAATTGTCTAAAACATGCTGTTCTTTTAATCTGAGTGTGATCCCTGCGAATAATAAAGTATGTACAACTGTAAGTGAGTCACAACTCATTTTAGCTTGGAGAAGCAATTTTCTTCTTTCACGTTACGGGGTCGAGTTGGGTGATGGATGACACAAGCATTGACACTATGCTCTGTTTCTTTCTTCACCATCTCTCACATAAACTATAAAACTTGGGCACAAAATAAAAATCCTTTTCGGTCATGAAAGGTACCAATAATGACAACGTGAGCAAACTGGTGAGTACCAACCAGCAGCTCCTTATGTGATGCTTACGTGAGGTACTTTCTGACCTTTCACACCTTTTTCTGGTTGTGTCTATGATGTGATAGTATGTATGGTGGGCTGACAAACCTTTAAAATTTAGAGTAACAGAACACTTGAAACTGGGCAGGACTGGTCATTTGATGGAGCCAGCCTTTGGCAGAGATTGGTTACAAGAACTGCCCCTGGTATTTTAAAAGTGTACAGTGCTCATTATAATCAGGTCACTTTTTGTATGGTTCAATGAGTGGAGGGCGACCTGGTCATTATCCCTCTATTTCTCCTTCTTTTTTTGATGGATATATAATCCAGCCTGGAGAAGATTTTGTGCGCACCAGGACAATATGAATAATGTCTGTCTGCGGGGTGTTCAACCTCCATAGGTCAACGAGCCCTAGAACCCTTGCAAACTGAGCCAGCAGTGTACACCACAGTTCCCCACCTGTCGTAGGTCGAGTTCTATCCTACTCTGGGGCAATTACAACAGTATTGGTAGTGTGTCACCACGCTCTAACAGAATAGGACCTATTTTTTCTAGGGTGTCTTTCTGTAGGAGTGGGGGTGCATAGATGTAAATAATGGTGAGGCCTTGGGTCCACAGTGTTCCTTATACTCTAACAGTGCCCGTATGTTCTGGACATTTTTGAGTAACTAATGTTCCTTGCATTTCAGATATAGACCCCCGAATTTTCCATAACTGTTCCGCTTGCCCCACTATGGTGGCCTCCAGTGATTTTAACAAGGGCGTATCTTGGTTAGAGTGTCTAGAGGGTAAAAGTTTGGGCTTCCCTTGGCAGATGGCTCTGTTCTAGATTTTACCATACTGTAGTCAGTCTGCTCTAGGATACTGTCCAAAAGATGGGTATTCTTTATTTTTTGCCATTCCACCAATATCAATTAACTTATTAAAAGTCGGGATTTCCACAGGTGCTCACCTGAAGTTGACCGGATACCATGGCGCTTTATTTAGTGCTTGGGTTTCTCTCCAGCCATGCCTCCACTAATGATCATGTGGTCGTTGCTGCCTGGGGCCTCCAGTCACTCATCAAGGGTATGACAGTCTCCTCTACATTATTCTGCCATAGCCAGTGTTTAAATGTCCCTCACAAGAGCTGTTTTCTTTTTAGTGGGATTGGTGTAGTGGCCGCTCCTCCCACACCGAATGGTCACTCAGTTCTTGATTAGGAGGGCATCTGCCTCGTAGCCCCAGGGCACAGTCTTTAGTGCCAAGCCCATTAAGCAGCATGGGGCCAGGCTGATGCAGTGGGGAAGGTCAAGCACCACCGGGAATGTTCACCTGGTTTCTTAACCCTCTGTTTATTCCTTCCAGGGGCCCTGCTAGTGCTTGTCTTGGCAGGCCGCCATCTTGGATCCTCGCAGAATGCCTAAGGTTCCAATCTCCCACAACATGCCACATGTCGGCCTCAGTTCAGGACCTCCTGCCTTTACTCCCCTTCACCCAGCCAATTCATATGAGAAGGGACATCCCAAGGCAGAAGCTCGGTCGGACCTGGGAATGGGTTTCCTCAGCTGTATTGAGGTTGCAGCCGCCTCTGCTATTTGGCAGCTTGGTCACAATCTTTTCTTCTCCTGGCCCACTAGCCAGTATGGGGCCGAAGGTCGCCTGGGATGCCCAAAAGCAGGGGTCTGACTGGGGTCAGGGATGGGTTCCTTTAGTGGCAGTGGGGTTGTAGCCACCTCACTCAAAGCGGTCGGCTGCTCAATTTGCTGCCGTACAGACACACACACCAGTCAGAGCACAATCTTCATCGCCCAGCCAAATGGACTGTGTAGGCTGAACTGGAGCAGTGGAACTGCGGGTGCATCTGTAGGGAGGTGACACCACCCGTCGCACTCTAAACTTGCTCAGATCTGAAGCTTTTGTTTTCAGTCAACTTTGCGGGCCACTATCTTTGTTCGCCTCTACTCAGGACTACAGATATCACCCCTACGATCGACAACAATGTTGAAGCCATTTAGAGGTCAAGCTGAATCAGTAATATCTGCTTGACACTAGTTTGCAGTTCCAGTTGGATTATTAGGCAAAATTTGTGAAAAGAAGGGTAGTGGTCTGCTTTGTACTGCTAGTTTGAAGTCTGAGTGTGCTTATTCTTTTTTAAAGACCTATTAACTGCATTTACTTTTATTGCATGATTTCATGATGGTAGGTTTGTAATTAATTGTTTTGGTTAGTCAGATGAAGAGCCTGATTGGGGAATGTTGGATTGTTTCGGATTGGTTGTTGGCTACTTTGACTATTCTGGTGAGGATTCTGCTTGGGGAATGGTGAGTTGTTTTAGGCATCTTGGAACTTGGTCTTTGCTCATTTATTTTCTTTCTTTCATTACTTAATTTGAGCTGGTTGTTGCCCGTGGTTGGCATTGGCACTTATTTTTCCCTTCAGGAGATATATTTACATAAAGTGCCATTGCTACAGAGTACCCTCTCCGATAAAGTTTAAATCAGGCCCTAAGTAAGGTAGGCGGAAGGAAATGAGGGTCGTGTGATCCATTCTGCACCCGCTTCTGTATGTTGCAGGCAAATTCTTCGGAAGTTTAATGTTCCAAGTCCAGCACTTGGGCCATGGTGCATGTCTCAAGCTGTGTTCTGCGATAGGCAGGCTTAGCACAGTGCAGAGGGCGGGGGAGGGGCTGGCAGGGCTGCACTGAGGACTGAACTCCTCTCACCTCCCCGACCTGACAGAGGAGAGTTTATGGCTTTGAGGAGGACGAATCCCAAATTGACACTGTTTATGGCAGGAGTGTCCTGACCCTGTTTTTTGAAAGTGCAGTGCTTAGAAAACTAAATTACATTACAGCACATCTTTAAATAAGTACAAGCCCTGAACTATGGGCCTAATTTACAAGAGGCCTGCGCCGCCGTAGCGTAGCTTTTTTTGATGCTCTGGTGGCGCTGTCCTCTCAGTCATATCTATGAGGCAACGCAAAGCCACCTTGCGTGACTTTGTATGGGCTCATAAATATGGAGCAAGTCAACGCAAAGGGCTGAGCTGCCTTATTCTGCATCAAGAATTTGTTCCATGGGTGGGTGTTCCCAAGCAACAGCCATGGATTTTAATGCTGCTCCAAATTTATAAAATCACGTAATCCTGGGGTAGCGCCTAAACCTTATGCTACCCCAGAGCAGCCTTAACGAGGAGAAACGTTTTCATTTCACCCTGTGTGTTTCTCTTTCCATGTGTGCTGCATTCTGCAGCACAGATTGAAAGTGGAAAACGCCACCATTTATTGTTTTTGTACAGAAGGTGTGCCTTCCTGCACAAAAACAATGATTCCCACAAAACAGACACCCTTGCACAATGGTACAGGGGGACCTGCGTTGGCGCAACAAAGCCAAAACAACGACACTGCAATCGGAAAGGACAGGAATGCACCACATATCATAAATGCAACACATTCCTGCCCCTTCCTTTTGATGCAGACCAGCACAGTAACATAGGGCAGCACAGTAAAGTGACTTACTGTGCTGCCCTGCATCAAAAACGTATAAATGAGGCCCTCAGTGTCTACCATGTAGTTTGTGAGTCTCTCTCGTGTCACAGAAGTAGCTACCTGTGATTTACAGATTTTAAGCTGCAGATTACATATAGTTCGTCAATTTTATGATTTAAGTTTTGAAGAGATTCAAAAAGTTGCTTACTGTTCGAAACATTGTCTCTTATGTACAGGATTCAGGCTCAATTGGGCAGGTCAGCAGGGTAAGTGCCTGCTACTGCAACATTTATGTGCCGGTCTATATGTAAAACAAGACAGTATTTTAATCCAATGGCAAAGTTACTTGGAAGGGGCTTATAAAATACAATCTTTCTCTTTTGACCGTCTCTATGGTGCTTTTTTGATGGTGAAGTGATTCAATGAACGAACCCCAAACTTATTATTGAGGTGGTTTGTCACTTCAGGGCGTTTGAGTTGTGAGGATTTTCACAAACCCCAGACTGCTTTCAGCAAAGTGTGGCATTTCATTTGGGGTCAAGTAAGTGTCCAAGTGGGTCGAAATAATGGACCAAACAGAAATGATAGTGAGCTGCTCACTAGGCAGAGAGGAGAGCAAATCAGACATGGAAGGATAGTGAGAAAGGGAGAGGGTGAGGACGCGGGTGGGCAGAGGAGAGGATAGAGGGGGAAACAGAGGAGACAAGAGATAAAGAGAAAAGGGTAGAGACACTATGAGGCGAAGAGGGAACTGATGAGTGCTCCAGGGGAGAGAAAGCAAAGCATAGTTAGAAACAGTGAAATTCCATCGGTACCATAGGCTCTAATGCAGTACAACAATTAAATGGTTCACTCAGGAGAACCTTTTAATTGTTGTACTGTAACCACCCTGTTTCGGAGGGTTATATAGGGTTTACTCTGTTGACTGTTTTCCGTAGGCTCTAATGCAAGCAATAGGCCTCCGTGTCCAATGGCTTTTCAGTAAAAACACAGCACAAATTGGGGTACCATTGGCCCCTCGCATGCCTGGTCTCTGGTGCCACTGCACCTGGTGTACGACTGATAGCTACACCTATGCACAGAGAACAGAGGCTGGAGAGGTGGCATTCAGGCAAAGAGGGAGGGACTCGGCAGACATGGGGAGACAAAGGAACTAGAGAAAAGGGGTGCAGTGGATTGAGAATTGTCAGTAGAGCAAGGCTAGTGATAAAGATTATAGAGAGCAGAGCAATGGTGGAGGATAATATTGTAACAACATGGTAATGCGGAAAAATGTGCTTCAGTTTATGCCATTTTACAGAAAGAGCTTTGAACTGCTACATCCACTTGGTTTTCAGCTCCCCCCGCCCCCTCCCCTCCATGGATTCTCCTGGGCCCCAAGTCAAATAGACAGCCTATAAAATTGTGGAGCTGTGAAAAACAGACAGGTGGTTTCACTTGATCGGCTTGTATAAATTCACAAAACAGGGAAGGTGTGCAGAATGTTAAACTTCACAAGATTATTTTACATTGGTCGCTGATAAATTCTGAGTTAAATATTACTTACTGCAGCTTCTGTATTTGTAAATCAATGCTATCTATTACATTTTGCATGAATAAAGGGATAGAGCATGTCACTGATTATTAACATAGGCTGGTACAGGCAAATAATAAAAAGGAGAAGGTATTGGTAATATAAACATCCAACCTAGCAATACAGCATTGTGATTTAAGTGAGTACAGTCACCAGGAAATAATAACCGCAGTTTAGGGTTCAAGTCTATCTGTCGACCTCAGCAATACTATAGTAAATGCTTAGTTTCCCTCTCATCTCTCTCTCTTTTTCCTTCTCCTCCGACATGGATCGAGGACATGGACGGGCACTTTTATTAAAAGCCACCTACCTACATATTCTTAAGTAGCCATGAGAGCCAAAAGCTGCTGTTCATTAACTAGAAAGATTTAGATTCCTACAAAAGTGACGGATCCAACATTTCCTGCTCTTCAACTTGTATATGTGTAAGAACCAATAAACTTAGTGCGAAAGAGACAACATCTGCACTCAAGGTCATTTACTTAGCGGGCATTCTGAGCCTTGATCAGTTGTGCTTTGCTGAAACTCATTCACTGGCAAGAAATGAAAAACGAATACATTGTGTTTTATAAGTGTACTGCATTCCGTATAAAAATCAATAATAACCTGCAAGATGTACATGGAAAATATTGCACCTCATGGTGCATGCATTTGTCTCATCAGGCCCAAACCTCATCACAGCTACCCCTCATAGACTCGAGCGGATAGGTAAAAGGGTTGGAGGGCTATCTATTATACATAAAGACCAGTTCAAAGTCACGTTTGATCCCTCACCGAGTACTATAGACTACGAAGCACTTTCTTACAAAATAGTCCTTTCGAACCACTATTCCTTCAATGGAGCCCTCATTTACAGGCCCCCTGGCCTCAGAAATACCTTTTTAAAAAAGGACATGCTATGGGATATCAAAGCCAATTCCCCCAATTTTATAAACCGTGGAGATTTTAATTTTTTATTTAAAACGCAAATGATAAAGACACTAATGACCTCTTAGTTTCTCTATCACACCTGGGACTCACACAGTTAGTAAAGGATCCCACATATTCCATGGGACGTACACTAGCCTGAGTCTTCTCGGATAGTCCCTACATCCCAGTCTCCGCTGCTCCTCCACTCACTTGGTCGGATCACAGAGAAGTGATGTTCCAATTAAATCTTGTAAGTCACTCCTCCAAATAATCCCTGGTGATGCCTGTCTCAAAACACCGCCTATGGCACAGAACCCCCGCAGACCAGTTCTTCGTATTCCTTGCTAGATCTAGGCCCAATGTGACAGCTGACTTAGATTCAGAAACAGAAGCATATCACCAATAGATCGATTAGAGTACTAACGTACTCGCCACTCTAAAATCTCATAACAATAACAGACTATCTCCATCAGAGCCTTGGTTTGATGAGGAATTGAGAACCCATAAACAACTTTGTAGGAGACTTGAAAGGAAATGGCAGCTAATTATAGGTTAGAGGAAAAAATGTTTTATAAAATGGCAAATCAGACAAACAAAAACATGTTGCATAAAGCTACCACTAGTTATTTTATGAATTAACTCGGATCTGCCATCAACATCCCTAAAGAGCTATTTGCAACAGTGGTGAAACTCAGCAAAAACTTTATGCCTAACCAACCTTTCTGTAACAGGTTAGCCATTTCTTTTCAAACGAAAGTAGAAGATATATTCAACATATTTGCAATGAGTCAGAGTCCCAATGATACATCCAGGTTCAACGCTATGCAAGGGGATGTGACTGGTCATACCAGGAGTTTCACCGACATCAGGCCTGAAATTAATTTAGCAACTACTGCCCATGAACTCTAGCCACAAAGGGACAACCTATTACTGTTGTTTACCCCTCTCACAGGAGAACAGACTCTTGCAATGTTTAGACAAATCAAATCAGGGTCACCATTTGACTGCTGTCACCCTAGAGTTCTCCACCTATCCCCTGATGTTATTCTTGAATATCTCAGGATCATCTTTAACCAAATGTTCTCCTTGGACTATTTTCCCAAAAAATTGAAGATTTACTTAATCCTCCCTCTTAAAAAAAACCAACCCAATTTAGATGCTAGCATTCCTAGAAATTATGGACCATATCTCGTCTTTCTTTTCCCACAAAAATAATTGAGAAAGCCATGAATGTTGCTATTTCCCATTTTATTCAAAAGCATGAGATGCTGGACCCCTCACAATTTGATTTGGTTTTAGAGGCCAAGAGAGCACTGAGCTAGCACTGATTACTGCCACAGTACAGATCAGGAAAACTCTAGATAGTGGACGAAACACTGCCCTGATCTTATTAGACCTCTCAGCAGCGTTTGACACAGTGAATCACAGTCTTCTGATCAAAGCCTCTTTGCCTTAGGCATCAGGGACAAGGCTCTCAAGCTCCTTCAGTCTTTTCTCTGGGACAGAGAGCAATTTGTGGAACTAAACAGCCTTTTGCATTACCTTGTGAGGTCCCTCATGGCTCAGCCTTGAGTCCTACCCTTTTTTATTTGTATGTTACTCCCTTAGCTAATTTGATTAAAACCTATGGATTCACAGTATTTTCATATACTGGCGACACCCAAATTGTGGTGTCAGTCACAGAGAATCTCAATAGGATGGCCTCTTGTTTTCATGACTGTTTAACACTGGTCCTAAGCACAGGCAAAGTTCAATAAACAATTATAACACAACAAATGTTTCTTGGTCTTTGTCTTTAATTTCCAATATTTCGAATGCCCAGCCAAAATGTGTTTCATTGTCCGGGGAGTTCCCCACGACTTCTTCAGGGCTTTAATAAAACCGCTATTACATATAATTACAGAGTCTTCACTGAATATAATTATAACAGCATTTAATGGAAGTCATTACACCACTGTGTAGTTCACTCCATCCCTATGTGAAACATCTTGTCAAAGTTAAAAGTAAATGTGGAAACCCATGCACATCGCATTATCAAAATTGCATGACTGAATGTCATAAGATCATTACTATATTGTGCACCCTTGGAAATCTCAGTCTTAGATTTGTTCCTCAAAAACAATGGCTTTCCCTTGAGTCCCTGCAAGCGTGGTGTCAATCTGTTATACCCAAGTAATTGGAACTACCCATTATCCTCCAATGTGTGTAGCCCATCTCAAAAGTGCCAAACTGTTACCTCATTCTTGTTACCGCAACAACATACCTGCATAAATGTACACTGTTCTTATCTCATATCACACCTAAGTCGAAGAGAATTCAAATCAAGATCCCCCATTAGTCCATTGTTCCAATATCACATATTTAAAGAGACTTTCACTAGTAAATACCCTGGCCGTTGAGTCAAATCATTACCTCAATGCCGGTTCTACTTCCGTCCCGGCTGTGTAATTCAAGGTTCCTCTGCCATTCTATGTCCCGTAATCAATTTAGATTTCTCTGAAAATAATACACCATCAATCCCTGTCTCATTGACCCAAAATTCTTCCTGTACACAAGAATCTTCATTCAAAAGTCGAAGAAACCTCGCCCGTTTATAAGGTTTGTGTTCAATTAGTCACCCATTTTCTTTTTTCTCTCCTTTCTTTTCCCATGCAAATTCACTTACCAATATAGCAGGATGGATATTGTATTTTTAGATGTAGAATCATATGTACAACACAACCAGATACTGAGTAGACTCCATCACAAGCTGACAGCATGCAACTCAATATTACATGCAACCAGTGCACATCCAACACATCAGATTCATGCCATCCCTTTTGGTGAACTTACCAGGGCTAGAAGAAACTGTAGTGAGGCTAAAGATTTCAAAACCTTTTTAGATAATATGAAGTCACGCTTTGCTGCAAGGGGGTATGACAAGCATATTATTGATAAAGCTGAGCCCAGGATCTTGAAAGTAAAAAGATGTGCAACCTTAACAGAAAAATAAGAATGAAGGAGGCAAATCAAATAAGATTAGTCACCAATTACAATAGTCTATCAAAGGTATTGGTGAATAGTATGAATAAACAGTGGGTTATCCTACGAGCGGATAAACTACTTAAGGACTGCACCCAGAGTAAACCAGGAATTTCACATATAAGGGGGCAGACTTTGAAATCAATATTGAGTCCTAGTTTCCCGAAAGACAAAAAGGCAGGACATTGGCTAACACAACAAATGTGGACATCAAATGACTTCCATCAAATGCTGTTATAATTATATTCAGTGAAGGCTCTGTAATTATATGTGATAGTGATCTTATTAAATCATTATAGCCTTGAAGAAGTCGTGGGGAACTCCCCTGATGACGAAGCACGTGTTGGCTGGGCATTCGAAGTATTGGAAATTAAAGAAAAATACTAAGAAATATTTGTTGTGTTATAATTGTTTATTGCATTGAACTTTCTGTATATGATTGTGTGTGCTTAGGACTAGTGTTAAACGTTGAAAGACCCTTTGTCTAGATTTGGGAGGGTTAGGGTGATTCCCCTCACCATGAGCACCATGAGCACTTTTGTGAATTGACTTGCACGTGAAGTATTTGAGTGCCTTGTGTTAACCTAGCGAATATTCACCCCCCTCTTTTTCTTGTTTTCATGGCTGCATGCAACAGATAGGTAGATGGATGATGAACAATTGTCTGAAACTGAACTCGGACAAACCGAGGTTCTGTTATTCTGCAGTCAAACGTCATTCTGGTCTCCAAACTGGTGGCCACAGGAATTTAATTTGAAACACTGCCGAGTCCAGTTTGACAACAAACTCTTCTTTGAAGGACATGTACATTCCATCACCTCCTCTTGTTTTCTGATGTTCAAAACTCTCAGAATGATCTTTTCTTTCATTCGTTTGGACCTGCGTAAAGCAGTGATCACTGCACTTATTTTCTCTAAAATTGATTCTTGTAGCGGACTAATCCTTAATGCGCATAACAAATCCCTACATAAACTACAGATGATAAAAAATGCGGCAGCTAGGTTACTTCTTGAGATCCCCAAGTATCAATCAGTCTCCCACACTTTCCCTGCACTCCACTGGTTGCCAGTCAAAAAACGGGTGGAGGTCACATCTCTTTGCATTGTTTTCAAGGCACTACACCACAGCAACCCTGAATCTCTGAGGCAATACTTTCAGTGGTATGTGCCATCAAGATCTTTAAGGTCTGCATCGTTGGCCAATCTGGTTATTCCTAAAGTCAAGAAAGCTACTTGGGGTGGCAGAAGGTTCGTAGTGGAACTCTATGCCCATGAATTTGAAAAAAAATCCAACCTCTGGCATACCTCAAAGCTTTAAAAACTTGGCTCTTCAATAAATAGCTGCTGCAAGTCCGGTACGTTACATCCTCCTACATGTTACTCTATTTACCAGGTCTTTCGATAAGGTCTCTTCTTTCATGTCAGAATCTTAGCGCCTAGACATCTTCGGGTAGTAGAGCGCTCTACAAATTGCTATTTCATTTCATTGCTATTTCAATATTTGGATGGCATATTAATACCTTGCATATCTTTCAATCAAACATTATAAAACAAGCATCATCAATGGCCAAGACCTGTGTATAATGGTCAAAAGGTACCTGTGTAGGCATTTATATTGCACACATCTAGCTAAGAGGACTGTACTTCGCAGGCTTTCAACCAGCTGATAACAAATATTAAATATTCAGCAGCTATTGAAAATTCTTGGTGCACACTACTGGTGCACATGTGCAGCTCTGTATCAGTGAAAGTTAAAATGCAAGTGAAAATTCAGTCTCTTATCGAAAGAAGGTCCCTCAAAGGTCTAAGGTATATAAAAATTAAAAAAACTTCAGACCCATCTCCCAACTACCTTTCTTGGCAAAGGTCTTGGAACAACATGTGTTGTTACATCTCACTAAGTATTTGGAGATAAATGATCTGCTAGAGCAAAATCAGGCTGGCTTTCGGGTGCACCACAGCACGGAGTTGGTGATGGTGTCTATTTTAGACGAATTAAGGTGCAGAGCTGATAAGAGGATCCCTGGTGCCCTTGTGTTACTCGATCTCTCCGCGGCTTTTGACACGGTATGTCATAGTCAACTGCTGTCGCGTCTGAGAGACATGGGCATCAGGGGGCACGCGCTAGGTTGGCTCACCTCCTTTCTGCCGGATAGATCACAGAAGGTGCAGTTGTCCGACCTAGTCTCAACATCAGTGGCCATTACCTGTGGAGTGCCGCAAGGCTCTGCCCTCTCACCACTCCTTTTTAACATCTACCTGCAGCCACTAATTTCAGCTCTGAATCAGATGGATTGTCAGATTTTTAACTATGCTGACGACACGCAGATCATTATCCAAATAGAAGACTCTCCTGGCGCCCAAACAAGGTTGCACAATATCTTAAGGTTCACAGTAAATTGGATGACTGCCAACTCCCTGAAAATCAATCCGGACAAAACCGAGGTGCTGCCCATAGCCATCCAGGGCAGTCCGTGGAATGACGGTTTTTGGCCCAGGGAGTTGGGCAAGACACCGGAACCAGCAACTGCGGTGAAGAGCCTGGGAATCCACCTCGAAAACATGCTGGTCTGTAGTGGTAGGAACATGCGTCGGTCTTCTGAGACAGATTCGCAAGATCTCTCATTTGCTGTCTTTCTCCACCTTAAGAAGCGTTGTGTCTGCCATGATTTTAGGACACCTGGACTACGGCAATGCGCTGTACATAGGGCTTCCTCAGCGATTATTGACACGGTTGCAGACGGTCATGAACGTTGCAGCGAGATTGATTTTTAAGAAGCCTAGGACAGCGCGTGCTTCACCTCTCCTGCATCAGTTACATTGGCTCCCTGTCAGACAGAGGACACTGTTCAAAGGTCTGTGTATTTCACACAAGGCACTCTACGGTAATGCGCCCAGCTATATTAAAACCAGACTGGCTGGATACATCCCGGGCAGGGCATTACGATCCTCTGAAGCCACTCTTCTGGTTAACCCACGTTTCCGCCTGTCCACAGTTGGTGGACGTGCTTTTTCCACTCTGCTTCCTACAGCATGGAATAAGCTTCCAACTAACCTTCGGAAGGAGCCCAATCTTTTGCTCTTCCGCCGAATGTTAAAAACAATACTTTTCCGGGAAGCATGGGGTGTGTTGTAAGTTTTGATATTTGTTATTAGTGGGACTGGTTTCTTTTTGTACAAGCGCTTAGAGACCCTGGGGTGATAATGCGCGATATAAATTGAAATAAATAAATATTAAAAAGCAATGGGTTATGGGAATAGCCAAGGGCACACAGGTAATAGGCTTAACACTAAAGGACATGGCGCCAATCCTAACCTTGTGGGCCAGGATTGGATATTTTAGTCACAACATCATGATTTAAATCTTGGGGGTTTGAGGGACCAATCTTAATATAAGTGGCCTATTTTCATTAAGGGTCTGATTCAGAGTTTAGGGGAAGCCGATGAGCAAAGAAACGTGTTTACCCGACCACCCCCATGGAGGTCTTTGTGTCAAATTTAAGGTATAGAGGTTTGGCAGACAAAAGCTTGTCAACCATCTGCTGTCTCCACTGCCTTTTCCTTCCTCCATTAATGGTTGTATTCCATAAATACAATAGAAGGATAGAAGGACAACCACTACTCTGTCCACCATATGTAGAGTATAATTTCTGTCGACTGAAACATGGCAGTTCGTGCTCCACATCTGTGTTGGAGAAAAAAGAGCATATATTGTCAAACTACACTCAACAACTACAAAACGTACTCTGTCAATATGTCCCTGCTACTCCAAGACCTGGGAAACTATTTTGCAGTGCACAACAAAATAGAAGATAAACAAAATAGAGGATAAACTGTTTTAAGTTGAATGTGCAAACTACTAATTCCATTAATATTAACTGTATGTACACTAAACTATATCTAATATCAATTTATCCTTTATCCCTGTCTGGCCACATCTCAAATTACATATCCATATTAAATACTTACCTAATACATTTTTACTATACCATCATACATCTAGTCAATAATTACACGCACATTTTTAGTAAAGTACATGTTCAGACAAGAATAATGCAAACGCCCTCTATCTGTTGTTTTTTTTTTCTTACTAAAGAAATGAAACCTAAAAATATTTTGAAATTGTAGTGCTTTAAGTCTTACAATTATTCTGAGCCTACCCTTCATGACACTTTATCTAATTATCACACATAGCACAAACATATGGCTCAACCATCTACGACAAGTACATATTTCAACCACTAAATCACTGGTATGTTATGTCTTTAAATCTGTCACTTAATATCAAAGACAGGACACACACTCACATGCCACCCATTGCATTTGTGTACTTAACTTAGGTTCAGGCATATATAATGTATAGCATGAATTATATAAGATAGTCACACAGTCTCCACTCTTAATGCTAGACAAACTAGGTCCTCAAAGCAACACCTCCACAAAATGCAACACACAATGGAAAGAGAATGGACTCAGAAATGGAAGTTAATGGTTAATGTCACCAGCAAAATGGAATATGTGCCTAGGCTTCTTCAATGAATAGCTTATGAGATACTGGTAGCTCTTCTGTGTGCAGTCCAGCCTAATAAATTATAAGCTTTTGCTTGGTTGACTTCATAAATGTATGCCAAAATTGAAAAGAGTGTATTCAAGACGGAAATGTGTATGTTTCAAAAACTCAGTCATAAGCAGATGTTTGGCAAAAGAATTATTGAATTTCCAAAATTTCCAAAATATATTTAAATCTAATGTTGATTGATGAATCACATGGCGTTAGGGAGACATTACTAATATTATTATCTTGGTTCCAGTGAAATTGCAGCAATGGCTGTTAGATATTGCCCATATAAAGGAATTCCAAATTAGCAAAGTTTCTTTTTACATTGCTGCTGGCAACCGTGCCTGATGCACTGACCTGGTTACTGCTAGTGAACTTGCATAGGGGGACCGCTAATGTAATCTTGTCTGATGTGGTCACTATTAAAACACTGATAATATTAGTAGCTCGGAATGAGTTTGATTGAACATAAGTATATCTTATTACAGAAAAGGTTGGAGACCCATGACGTAACCACATATGGAAAACATTGTAAAATTTACCACAACTAAATATATCTACAAGTAAATAACAGACACAAAAGGTTGAAGTATAACTTTTTATAAATTAAAAATAAAATGGGAGCACATAAATCTTCCTCTGGGGAGTTTAACATTATTGAAAAAGCATAACTATTCAAATGAAAGTCAATGGTTGGGTAGCAAAAGATAATATCCTGTGACAGTCTGTTTGAGACCCCTGTCCATCACATTGTCTCCACATCGTAGTTGTTTCTTTCCCATGATGCTCTCCATCCTCCTATGCTTCTGGAGCAGATGGATGTCCGGGCACCTACTTTTGTGATGCGGTGGGGTTTTTAGAATTTCTTTAGCGGGCCTGGGGAATCTAGGGAGGAATGTCTGATGGGAATGATGACATTTTGGAGCATTGAATAGGGTTATGGGAACTTTTAGGGAAATGGGGTGTTTTTGGGACAGGTGTAATGGTGGTGCGAGGAGGTGAGATTAAATCCTCTGGAGAAATTGGAGTGGGCTTTCGAATGAGGTCAGGGCTTTGAATAAGGGCAGGTGGTGGAATGGACCAGTGTTTGGAATGGGGGCAGAAGAAGTTTTAGGGGCAGATGTGCCTGAAGCACTCGTGTCAGCAGAAGCACTAGCCGAGAAAGGAGCTCTCTGTGAGCCAGAAACGGCAGAGCACGTGTCATCAACAACATCAATAACTTGTAAGAGTTGCTGACTGATACCCTCGGCGATAGGCAACAATGCTGACTGTCCCACGGAGAGATGCTTTAGAACCTCTAGTGCCTCCTCTGACAATAGTGTTAGCAGGAGGAGGGTAAAGAGAAGAGGTGCCCACTGCTTTGCAACAGTGGTATAGGAGTGAGAGGGGTGCTGGTAGCAGTCATAGAAACAGATGTCGTGACCTGTACGATTTCTGCCACCACCACAAGTGATGGGTCCAAGTCAGACACCTCAGAATTAGATGTTCTAGTGGTATTCTCAGAAGCCACATTCCCCTCAATGCCACTGGGTCACTCACTGTCAGTAGCTCCTTGTTCTGACTCCCATTGGCTCTCCTGCTGACCCCAAAGTCTGGCCAGTGTCTCCCTTGTTTGCTTCGGATGATGCTGAAAGCAAACATGCACACATCCGCTACATACTACAGAGGTCAATAGCAAAAGGTACACAATTCAAAGAGGTCCAAAATGTGACATCATAAGGGCCTCCTTTTGGCTTTGGCTGACCGGTTCCTCCTTCGCAAATGTCATGGATATTCTGTCTGCCTTATAACAGTGCATTATATTATCTAGCAATTGTAATACAGTGGATGGTTTGTCTATCATGTTTGTGAAAGACTACCCATCTGCAAATCTCAAAACCATGCACATTATCTGTTCATGAACTAATTTTAAGTAAAGCTAAAATTCCCTAAGTATTTACATGTTATCCAATAGCATGCCACATCTAAACAGTTTGAAGAAGGGGGCGATCTTTCACTAATATGACGTACATTTCAGCCAACACGTTACATTTAGATTTCTTTAATGCAGTAGAAAGATGGAGTACATGTGTTCAGCTATGTTTGAAAAGGACTATGATATCTACCAATATCAAAATCACCAAAATATTGGTATTTTTTGCTTTGAAGTATTGTTGGCAGCAGTGTTCCCTGCATTGTGTATACTGGTAGTCTATGCCTCACATCCATTTTAAGAAATAATTAGAATCCGTGTAATTAAAATTTTCTGGATTCAACCCCCTGGTAGATGTGTCACAGAACAGACAACCTTAACTTGGAGGTAATTTGTAAACTATTTATGCAGTACTGAAACAGTGATAACGTTTAAATACAAAAAATCTAAATCCTAAACAAATTAGAAAAATAGTGTAAAATGTAATCAACACTTTTGCTCTCTGTGCCATCTCTATGTTTTTTGCTACTTTTGCTCTTTTATGCCTTCTTTCTATTTTTGCCACATTAGTCCTTTTTCGTGCTTCTTTTCAGCTGTGTGCCACTCTTTCCCTGCCTCTGGCTCCCGATGTTCTCCGCACCCCTTTCCACGTTCTCCCACTCTTTTTCTTCCCACCTCCTGTGTCCCCTCCTCGCTCTGCCCACCACCCCCTACTCTCCTGCCCTCTCCCAGGACCTACATATTAGCAGCGGCAGGGCGGATGTACCACTGGCACTCCAAAAACTCTCCAGAAGCAAGTCCATCTGATCCCGCCCTCACTCAACACGGTGAACTCTGTGGTTCTTCAACCTGACCTTTGGTGATTATAGAATATGTGCTTTAAGTTAGGACATGATTGGCAACTACTTTCTTTCTAGACTCTGGCCACAGTGCAATATTATTATAGATGATACAGCACTGCGGGCCTTCTATTGAATAGATTTGGTCCAGGGCACTACCACAATCAAAAGTAAAGGGTTCAAAAGTATAGGGTCCGTCACTTTAGCTGGTGCATTCACGTCAAGTCAACTTCGAAGAGCAAAAGATAAACACAGAAAAGCTGGTGATTCCATTTGTTTTTATTCTGTACACAAGCAAACAGACAACCGACACGCGTTTCGTTGTACTTTGATGTAGTAATGATGTTACATCCAAATGAGAATTGCAAAGGTAACCAAGTTACAGCCCCCGGAGTCCCGAGGACTGCGAGAAAGATAATCTCAACCACAGTTATAGAAACAAGCACGGTCAGAGCACGATGCGATAAGAGAATAACTTGCCAGTCCAAGGCATTCCGAAGCTAAGTATAGGGAACACTGGACGCCCTGGATTGTGCGTACCGAACCTTGTTGACATTAGGTGAATATTGAGTCTAACTGTGTTCCTTAGCCAAAAGAATAAAGTGCACCATGTGATTTGGTTATACAGTGACCTACTAGGTTAGGAATATAAGGAATTACTATAACTAGATTATTTCGTCTGTGACTTACTGTTGCATTTAGAATATTTTGGACTTCAGAATTAGGTCTAATGATTGAATGCCTTTTTATCACTTACATTTTAGACAGCAAGGATCTGATACTTGAGACTTAAGCAACAGGAAAAGGTGAGCTTCTCTGAACTTGACTTTTCATTTTTATTTTGACTTTGTGCACTCTCACAGCACATTTTTAGTAGTACATATTATTGTGAGTATGGGAGCTAACTGATTGCTGTGTCAGTTAAGGTGATTTCATGTACATGGTTTGGTTTTTATATAGCTTCTCACTCTGTGCATATGTGGATATCAAGATTTTAACTGTATTAGTCTGTGTTAACATACTAATGTGTACTTACCAGTATACTTACCCTAGCCCTGAAGAAGTCGATGGGAAATTGATTCAACGATGAAACACGTGTAGGCTGGAACAGCGAAAACGTTGTGAACAGAGAATAGAACATCAAAGAAATGTGTAAATAAAATGTAAGTAGTATACATTTTAAGCAGGTTATTCCATAGCTTTGATCTTCTTTCTTGGAGTGCTCGGTGTTACCTTGGCATATATTATCTCTGCTGCAGCCATGATGTACTGCAACCACAAACAAACAGAAACACAGAAATTATAGACCAGGATCACATCTATTATAGGCCCATTCAAGTCACTATAATAGAAGCACAGCATCATGCTCAGGCAAAGAAAATGAATGCCCAGACACCACCACAATTTGGTGATCACAACCATCAATTCCTTAGAATCAACCGTAACAGGCCTACACATTGACTTAAATGCTCTAATACAGCCACAAAAGCACAAGCAGAATCTTCATATGCCAAGGTAAAATCAATGCATTGCCAGGAATAACCCCAAATGCCCAATAAAGGGTCATTAGAACATAATCATTAAGAGGAGGCTGATCCTAGGTGAATCTTGTGTGCGGACTCTCCTTATCAGAGCCAATCAGCACACAGGTTGCACAGACCCAGCTATAGGGACAAATGTGTCCAACTAAAAATTGAGATACTCGGCTCACAAGTAAATTCCAACCCCTTTCAAATGGCTACATTCACAGGCAACCTGTTTGCCTGTTCTGGAAAGAGCATTGATTTGGGAAACATATACCTAGCCTATAATTGCTGTAATACTAAAAAATATGATTTTATGTACACAAGGGTTGTCTAAAATAGGTGAAGGATGGCTGGACCCCTGTGAGATTTTCAGAGAAATCATTAAGTATGTGTTTCATCTATGTTAATTTCATGTACATTTAATGTATGTTGATGTCATAAAACATGGCATGGATCAAACGTTTGTTCCTTGACTAACATTTCAAACTCGTGACATACACTAATTATGTTCTCCACGTATATAGTATAAGCCATAAACGGAATTACCTCTTGATACTGGATATAGGGCTAGATGTAGGTGGCTAACTACCGGTCGGTAAAGCCGAAATTCAGAAAATTTCTGCGTTACCGACCGGTATTTATCCCTGTGCGATGTAGGTATTACCGAATGCCATTGGTAATAACGAATTGGTAAATTAAAGTGAAACAGTTACCGATTCCTTATTTACCGATCGGTCAACACCGAAACTTCAAAATACCGAATTGGTAAATAAGGAATCAGTAAAAATTCGGTAATGCGATGTAGCACAACTCTGTAATACCGAATTTGTTCAAATTCGGTATTAAAGAATCGGTAATTACCACTGACCCAGAGCAGGTGGTAATCAGGTGCAGTGCATAAAAACAGCCCCAAAATGCAACAGTGTGAACACAATGGCGGCCCTCTACGTCATAGCAAGGCGGCTACGTTTGCGAGCAGCAGGACAGAGGGTTTGGAGACGGGAAGAGAGTGTGTACAGACTGCGTGTCACACTGTTCCAAATGACTGCGCCAGAAATCCATGACAGGTACAGGCTACACCCACAAACCATCCTTGACCTGATACGGGACCTGCAACCATACCTGAAGCATCAGACACTAAGGGCGCACGCAATACCCACCCATGTACAGGTACTCTGTTGCCTGCACCTCCTGGCATCAGGAAGTTACCAGAGTGTTATAGCCGCAGCAGGTGGTGTGTCACAGAGCTGCCTGTCCTGTTTCTTCAACTCCTTTCTGGACGCCATGATGCAGAGAATGCATCACTACATACGCTTCCCCGGCACACAGGTCGGAGCTGCAGCAGACCAAGCTGGATTTCTACCAAAAGGCACAGTTCCCACATGTAATAGGCTGCATTGATGGGACCCACATAACAATCTGCCCACCTGCAGCTACAGAATACATATAAGGTATCGCAAATCCACTCACTCCATCAACATGCAGGTGATATGTGATGCAAACTTCATCATTACTGACATTGTGGCCAAATTCCCAGGGAGCACCCACGACTCCTACATATTCAGGAACAGTGGGATCTATACACGTCTGGCTGCTGGTGAATTCAGAGAAGGATACCTACTAGGTAAATCAATGTGACACACCCTGATGTATACCTTGGATTAACGTATTGGTGACCCAGATTAATGGCACTTTCTTTCCCATTTAGGTGACAGCGCATATGCCCTCCGGTCATTCATACTAACTCCATACCTCAACCCATCCACCCCATGGGAGAGGAGATACAATGTGGCACATAAAAGCACATGCAACGTTGTGGAGCACACCTTTGGACTGCTAAAAAGCAGGTTCCGTTGCCTCCACAAAAGTGGAGGTGCACGTCAATACTGCCCCATCATCTGCTGCAAAATAATAGCAACATGTGCCAAGCTGCATAACCTTGCCACAAAGAAAGGAACAGCAGTGGAACTAACTGACTCTGAGGACGAGGGTTAGGACAATCCACTGCCAGAGCCCTGCGCAGCTGGTGTGGCAGTAGAACCGGATGGGATACACAGACGAGCTGAGATAACACGCAACTATTTCTGAGTGAGTAAGGAGATATAGCTAGTTACTGTATTTGAATCTTGGTGTTTAATGACCAGTGCACACCACCAAGATCTGAAACAGTCTCCATACACCCATGGGTTACATCACCCATTAATGTACAACCATGGCTGGCTCTATTTCATGCACCCACGCACTGTACTGCCACGTTCCTTAGCCCCACTGTCTGCACTGCCAGAATGTTCCTGGGCAGCTCTGTGGCGTTCGCTGCGCCACCTGGTCTCGGTGGGAGAGGGCATAATGCTACTATGGCTAGTGTCCTCCTCACTGTCCCCCCCTCTGCTGTAGTGGCCACCTTTTCTGTTTGCAGCAGTTCAAGTGCTGAGGTCATTGTGACCATCCCCCTAGCCACATCCCGACTACAGTGTGCCATCTCCTCCTGCATGGCTATTGAGCGTCTGCACATGAGGGAGGTAGCAGTGGACAGGTGGTTCACCGCCTTGGTGTATGCATCCAGTCTCAGCCTCTCCCTGCACCTAGACAGGCGGTCCTCCTCAAACTTGCTGCAGAGCTGCCTCACAACCAACACCACGTCACTCATGCCCTCAGACATGGTGTTGTTAATGTCACTGATGCCCTTTTCAAAGTGATGCATGTGCACATTCATCTGTGACATCTCCCGCTGCACTGACCGCATCGCTCTTCATTGCAGGCGCTGGACCTTCAGCATGTTGCCTTCAAGAGCAGCGAACACACTGTCACCTTGGCCCGGGATTGGAGGACTGGCTGCCCTTGCCCTGGAGGATGTGTGGGCGCGCTCTGATGGGGACTCTGATCTTTCCCAGTTGCCGTCCTCAGCCACTGTTGACTGTTGGCCCCCTGTGCTCTCCTCCTCCGACACCTCCATCTGCTGGAGGGTGACCCCGGCATGCCTCCTGCCTGACTGTGGTGGTGGTGTTGATTGTGGCAGTGGAGATGGTGTTGGGGGTGATGGCGGCATCGTCTGGAGCTGTGCTGATGGTGGGGATGGAGACGTTGGTGGTGGTGGTGGGGTTGTGTGCCCTGCAGGCAACTGCTCCTCCTCCTGTTGTCTCCCCTCTGGCCTGGGTGCCTTCCCTCTGCTCCCCTCTGCTGCACTGCGAGATGTCTCGCCTGTAAAGACAGAATGTAGATATACTCACTTATCTGGCAGCATTTGCATTGGATTAAACATTATGCCTGTCAATCAGGCTGACTGTCCTCTGCTTGCTAATTGCTGTCACATGCCTTTGGGTTTGCTAGACTGACTGTTCTGACCATGTGTTACTTATGACTACATCTCCCATAATACATTGCAGGTTATGAGTAAAACATGGACTGGAGTGGGCGTACCTATGCCTCTCTGGGGATTGGGGTTGGGGAGGGGGGTGCACAGCATGCTGTACATGCATCTTACCTTGTTTGCTGGCAAGTCTGGCAGAGCTGTCTGCATCACCGATCCCACGGACACTCTCCGTCTGGAGGGTGGACTCAACCATGAGCTCCAGGGCTGTTGGTGCAGGTGCTCTGCTTCTCCCTCGAAAAGTTTTGCTGGCCGGCCTCTGCCTCTCTGCCATCCTCGCCTTCGCTGTCTTCCTCAGGTCATACCATCTTTTCTTTATGTCGTCAATGGAGCGCTGCGTGACCCTGATGGCATTAGTCTTGCTCTGAATAGCAAGCCAGATCTGTCTCTTCTGCGATTCTGGCACATGGAGGGACTGCTTGCCAAACAACTTATCATGGTCCTTGGTGACTTCTTCAATGAGGACCTCCAGCTCCTTCTTGCTAAACTTCTGTTTTTGTTTTCTTTCTGCTCCCTCCTTCTCTCTCTCCTGGTTTGCCATTTTGCTAGTTTTAATTTTTTTGCAAAGAGAGGCTGTGTTGCTTCTGGCTCCTCTGCTCAGCTACCTGCCTCACAGTCAGCTCCAGGTTCAGTGCAGCTGCCTAGGTGTGCCCACTTCCTGTTTGGGAGGTAATTGGGATCCACTGGATTGGCTGATTCAACAAATTCCGAATTTTTAAATTACCGAAGATTCGGTATTGGATCCGGTATTTTCGAATCGGTATTGGGGTTTCTGATTTTTTTTTTACCGATACCTTCTGAATCGATATTTTTTACCGATTAATGCCGATTCGGTAATTTTTATCGAATCTTTACGTACATCGGAGATACCGATTCCTTAATACCGAATCGGTAAAATGTGGTATTAAGGAATCGGTATTTCACGTTTACCTACATCTAGCCCATAATAGTTGTTTCCACACCAGTTTGACAATACTCATTTATGGACTCCAGAGACTCACCCTGTAGATGTTGATACCCTGACTGTATTGTTCAGCTTTATTAACTTTACTACCAGTTGCAAGTTTCCACAAATTTACCCCGGATATTGCTAAAGTAAGTGTGGAAAAATTAAAAGAACAAAATGCGTATATAAGCATGTTATAAGAAGACATGGGGCCTTGTTACGAGCGCTTTGATGTGGGTGTTGTTCATACAGTGTAGTGTAGTTCCTATCATCCCAATAGGCTCTGCGCATTGGAATAATACCTACAGCAGTAAAGGCCTAGACCAGACGTTAACTAGGTCTACTACTGTCGATACTAGACTTAAAGTTTTGGGTTTGCCAGCTTAGCTCAGAGTTCACTAGAAACTTTCTCGAATGTTCAGGAAAGAATTAACTCCCCTGATTAGACAAGAAGGGATTTAGTTTCTGACAACCATAGAACATGACAACTTTGCTCTCCCCTAATCAAGAGTATATCTCGAGAGTCGTGTGAACAAAAGGCAATTTATTTTACTCAGTCAGTACGTGCATTCTTAGTCTCATCAGAATGTAGAGAAAAGGAAGAGACGGGCGTGTTCAATCAAAAGGTGTTATTTATTGATCAGTCTCTTTTCTCGTACAAGAGAAATGGATCAATATTATTGCAATACTTATAGTTAAGTAAAGTGCATACATTAAAAGCAATAGTATAAAATAATACTGTAAAAACATTGATATGGTTTCTAAGCCATAAGATGTTTTAAAATGAATAAAATATATTACATACACATATACATTTGACTAAACGTACTCAACTGGTGTTTCTAGATACGCCTACCCCGTGTACCTGACCTAAGTCTAATACGAGGGCGGGAATAGAAAGTTACAGTTTAAGTTAAGTTTGTTTTTGCCAAGTGAATAACTTAAGAATTCTCTGTGAGGGGTTATTCAGTTCTGTACCTGGAAGTTAGGATGAATGAGGAATGGTATCTCTCTCTCTGGTCTCGATATTCCAGGCTGCCTGCGAGGGCTACCCAGAAACGCCGGGGCTGGATTTCTCGGCAGGAGAAGTCAGCGCGTCTCTCAGCGCGTCAGGAAGGCGGGGCTGCTGCCAGCGGGGTCTGCTCTGCTCTTGGCTTCGGCAAGTATGGCTGCTCCGTCTCGTCACCACGCGTGTGTTTGCATAGGGCAAGATCGGTAATATTTATACCTTTAAGGTGCCGAGATTGACGTAAGGATGGACATAGATACGTCAATAAGGATGTCATACGACTTGCTCGTTAGCACATTCTTTTACTGAAGTTTTCGGTGAAATCAAAACAATGGCCGCAGGGTTTTGCCCAGGTTGTCATAGGTTTGATTTGTTATGAGAACTCCGTATGCCTTATCAGGGGCTGGAGGAATATCGCTTGTCTAATTAGATCGCAAGCGTTATGACCTAATCAGATAACACGTTCCTGTGCCGTAGTGTGACTGCGTCAGATAACGGTATCTGCATCATGGGGATTTTCTGCCTCATGGGCTGATTACTAGTTAACTTGTTAGTTTACTAACCAGAATAGGGTCAGGAATAGGGGGATCGATTCAGAACCTATAGGAATACATCACACCCACTCCACGCTAACTATGTACATATTTACTAATCTATGCATAGTATAACATAGTACAACATACTATAGAGTATAGTGTATACCTTACCACCCCAAAATACATAAATGCATTTTGAAATTTTTCAAATATACGGAAAAATTGCAGACATATGTATTGTATGCACTCAAGCTGTAGAATAATGCCAAAGTAATCGCATTTGTATACATTATTGCTTATTTGGTATATGAGAATTACACATGAAATGGCTTCTTAATACAGAAAAAAAGTTCGAGACCATTCCATCACAGAATAAAATATTTATGAACGTATCAGCGGGCAGCTAATGTCTATAAGCTATCTAAAATTTAGAAACCTTAGTTCTTTAAGAATAGTTCTTACTTTAAGCAGAAGATAGTGTCCCGAAAAATATGCAAAAATATTTGGGGCTGCTGAAAAATTGCTGTCCGTGAACTGGAGGGAAAATCTGTTCATGTGACTTTATTTTTAAAGTTGAAGGCCGAATTCAGGGAACGCCGTGTGCGAGCTTGCTCAAAAGTCTCTATTTCTGTTCTGGAGAGAACATCATTCAGGCTTTCGAAAAAACTGTCAACAGCTTCCTGGGAAAGTTCCACTAACTCGGAAATAGGTGTAATCATGCATTCTTGCGCATGATTGTCTCCATTGACATTCTGATTTGCATTACTGACAGAAGGTCGTACCCGTTCGATGCTGCTTTCATCTTGAACTTCACTACCCATCAATCGTAGTGGTGAAGCTTCCACGAATGCCGTCATCAGGATTGGTAGCCTTTGAGGGCTGCACAAAGCATGAACCTTGATCGGGCTCAACAATGTTTCTGCATCCATTGGCGCATCCGATTGTAGCGTCAGACAGGTGTCTAACACGCATTCTTCTCCGCATAGCAGACACCTCAATACAGGTAAAACACATCTTTGCCACATTGGTCGAAATGATAGAAACCAAGTCATGTTCAGGTCTCTAAGCCGGGAGAGTCCCAGGATTTTTGATATCCGGTCCCGGTATCCAATGGCTAGGATTGTTTCTTCCCTTGTCGCAAGAGTTTTGTCTGTGACATGGGTTGCCATAACGAAAAATAAGGACTAAGAATAGGATTCCTGCAATTAGTCCCAGGATCAGGGGAAGTCCGCCAAAAATCGAATGTACGAAATCTGGAAAAATACCCAGTATGGCTTTGAATGGTGTTAATGCCATCGAAAATACTGTCTTAAATACCTTTGAGACCCCATTGGTATCAGAAATATTTAAGATTTCATTCAGGATTTCCGCGAAATGTACGGGGGAATTAGTTGATAATAATGTATGTATCTCTGCAGTCGTCCTTGCGACTTGTAGATCATACGTTTCTTTTGATGACGAGAGCCTGGTAGGCGTCTGAAGAAGCACTGTTTTCATTCTGCTTAAAGTATCTATTCGAATAGAAGTAATTTTCAAATCGGGCCATGCCTTTGCCTCCCTGTCTGGGAAGGAGCTGGGGAACAATGAGCGTCCACAGCACTTGACCTTCGCAGTCGTAGTTACTAGATAAGGAGTCCCGGGCATAAGACTACAACATTTGCGGTCTACAATAAGAATGTAACTCCCATTATAGAGTCTTTGAAAGAATGGTTCTATTTCTGTTGCAGGTGCGCCTTGCTGGTGACATGAAAGGTTGTATGAATTCCCTTCACAGGCTCCATGCAAACTAATTCCGTTACACAGAAGCGTGCCGCTTAGTGACATCGCACAATTATTGCCACTAAGAAACACTTTCTGTCCTTTATTACTGACACATGCATGTGAATAGGGCAGGTTCCATGTTGTTTTAAGGTATCCTTTTCCCAATTTCTCGTACATGCCAGCCTGTATATATTTTTGGCAGTATTGAAACCTGAAGGTTGAGATTGGAATATTTATTATCCCATGTATTATCCATTCACTGACAGGCCGTTCTGACATTGTCACTGGTAATCTCTCAAGTTTCTCAATGCTCAGGATTGTATAATCAGCACCCTTTTGTGCCATACTGATTTGTCTATCAGTAAGGTTAAAGATTTGGAATAGTGACGTTGTGTTGATTAAACGCCAAGGCACATAGCCTGAACGCAGATTTTGTAACGTCCAGCCAAGCTGTACAATAGAACGCAATTGTGACTGACTGTGTTGTAATAACAGTAAGTCCTGCGATAATATGTCGATTGCTGAAGACACAATGCTGTCCAAAGAAAAAATTCTGGAGGACAGAGTCATTAACCCATTGTCCACTACAGAAAGTGATTTTTCCAAATTAATACGGTCAATTTCCCGTATTCTCTCTGCTGTTTCAATTTGAGTAACCTTCCAGGCCTCATTGTATGCTGCATATACAGAGGCTGCTATGAAACGCTTTTGACGCTGTTTGCGTGGTCCCAAAGTGAAATCACGCAAGTCAGCACCATCAGTAAGTAAAGTTAGGTGTTGCTTAATTTCTGCCAGTGTGGAAGTTTGTAGCCATTGAAGGCATAATTTGCCCACACTGTAGGTTGTTATTATCCCTGGGTGATGTCTTTGAGGATATCTAGGGTCTGGCCTGGTCATTTTGAACCCCTGTGTTTTGTTCAGGAATCTGTCTTGACAGTTATTAGTATCTGTGGGCCAGATCAACCACTGTTTCCAATCAGGATGTGTTCTGTTTTGGTTTAATATATGGTTTACGTCTATCTCTTCATCTGTAGAAGTGTTGCTAAACATTGTTGGTTTTGGAATAGACGGTTTATTTAAATCTTTGATTTTGGCTAGGCCAAGACAGGTGGTTTGTTGAACAGTGTCATTTAAAAATATCATTTGTTCTGGGATCATGCAGGCTCTAAACAAAGCTTCTATACCCTGTACTTGCCATTCTTTTGTACCCCAAACACTTTTCAATTCAACATTTTTGTCCCAATAATCAAAACCAAAAGTATTCATTTTTTCAAAGAATGAGTCTGAATATAACAATTTTGTGTTGGTTATCATGGTCTTGGTCCCTGTTTTGTTTGACAATTTAAAATAAAATGTTTCAGCATTACTTGTGTTAAAACCTGAAAAATATGAATATTTGTCGTAAACGGTTCTTGAGCTCCCTTTTGGAGGTGTTGCACAATGTTCCCATTGATTATAATTTAAAACATTTCTAGGTTGTGCAGATCTATGTAAAAAATGGTTACCATAGTGGTTATAACAGTACATACTATCATAATTTGTAGAACCCTGCAAATAATCATGTTTGGTAAATTTAGCAGACATTACTAAGTCAGACATCATATTATTAATGCTTTCGAAGTCCCAATCATCAGCAAATGAGTTTGGTTTTACAAAGTCACTCAAGGAGATCTTAATTTGGTGTGGATATTTCAGGATCTCGACCGGACCATAAATTTCATAGTCAGTGTTGTCCCAAGCTACCCCACCAGGTATCGGATTGGCTGTGAAGTTGGCTGAAGAAAGTTCTCTTTTCTCGACGTGTGAAGATGTGCGTGGTTTGAGGATCAAGTTGATTTTCTGACTTGCTGTGTCCATTTTAGCATATTTTCCCTCAATGAAGCGTCCCAATGTTAGTATCATGATGAGCCAAAGTATGAGGATAAATGCACCAAAACCCACCCAAAATTCAATCCATGGAGAAATCAGATATGTTTCTTTCAGTTGTTTCAAAAGTTCATTAGCTTTATCTTTAAAGGTTTTTGATGATGGCTGTGTCTTTGATTCACTGAAGCCTTCAGAGGAATCATCGAAGTTTATGAAGTAGCCGGATGCAGTTCTGTCAATTGTTCCAATTGCTTCAGGATTTCTGTTTCTTGCATTTTCGTTTGGTACTTCAATATAGATTGGTGTGTCTCTGCTAAATGTTTTTATTTGGGATTTCAGAGGTCTTAGTTCTATTGCATTGTTGCATAGTCCATGTTGTTCTTCTGTAGGCGTTTCGAATGTGATGAGCCTCTTTGTTAGGACCTCTGTACTGGTAGCAAACCTTGGTGTTCTGCTACTTATTGGGAGTCCACTTGGCCTACTGTTTGTTATCGGCCACATGATTGTGGTTTTACCAGGTCGATGGATACAACTCGGTTCTCCTTTTTACCAGCAAGTGGCGGTAGTACAACTGATCTTGTCCCGTTGACAGACAAGACAGGAACTGCTTTTCTGTAAGAAGGCCCAAATTCCTTCTTTACCTTTAAACTCATTTGCTGATGATTGGGACTTCGAAAGCATTAATAATATGATGTCTGACTTAGTAATGTCTGCTAAATTTACCAAACATGATTATTTGCAGGGTTCTACAAATTATGATAGTATGTACTGTTATAACCACTATGGTAACCATTTTTTACATAGATCTGCACAACCTAGAAATGTTTTAAATTATAATCAATGGGAACATTGTGCAACACCTCCAAAAGGGAGCTCAAGAACTTCTCCCTGACTAGATCCCCGACTTTTGGAATCCAGACAGGTCTTGCTGGGACAGGTGGTGGTTCTTCAGTGGTTGTTGGCTGTTGTTTCAACTTTATGTTGCTCAGGTCTTTTCTTGTTTTGTTTAAGTCCTGCAAAATAGCCAAACGGTCTTTGATATCAAAGCTTTTTTCTTTCACCACTGAAGTCTGACTATCAATGTCAGAGATCATCATCCTAGTTCCAAATAATAATTCGTACGCACTGAATCCCTTCAGAGAATTTCTTGGCAAGTTATTGAGACTGCGTTGGACACTTATTAGATGTTTGACCCACCCAGCTCCCGAACCTAATACCTTCGCCGTTATAGATTGCTTTATGTCACGGTTTTTTCTTTCAACAATTCCGTTCCCCTCAGGGTGAAATGGACAAGAGTACCGCAATTGCACGCCCATGCTGACCATGGCCTCCTTATAAGCCCGAGAGCTAAAAGCAGGACCGTGGTCTGAATGCAGCATGCCAATTGCGTATGTGCCGATAAAGACTCGCAAATCTTTTATAACAGTTCTGGCGTCAGCCGTTCGCTGGGGCCACATCCATATGAATCTCGTGCATGAATCCACTGCGACCAGGATATATTTATAGTTACCATCCCTTTGTAAGGGACCACTGTGGTCTAGGTAAACACAGGCTAATGGTTTATCCGAGATTAGAAGGGGCGTCTGAGCTGGACGTCTCACAGTTGATACTTTCATTTTTTGACATATCTCACATTCTAGAACATAGTTCCTTGTTTGTCTTCTCATTTGTGGCCACCAGTATCTCTGTTTTAATAATGATACTGTGGCTGAGACGCCAGCATGGATAGAAGCAAGCCCTTTGTGTGCCGCTATTATTAGTCCTAACCTATGTTCCATGTTTGGAATTGCCCTATCCCCCACTCCAGGGATTCGAGCAAAAGGAACATTGTTTGCATCAGTTATGTATGAGTATTTTACTGGAAAGCCTTTCGGGAGTGTTTCTATCGAATCCTTTTCTGAAGCGCTGACAGCTTGTAATATTTCGCTGTCTATTTTTGTTTTTGACCGGGTGATGGCAGCTACGGAAGCCGTTTGCACAGCTGCCTTCGCGGCCTCATCAGCCAATGAATTCCCTGCAATGTGAACGCCATCACGTTGATGACTCAGTGTATGTATCACGTGAGTCTTTGGTAGTTCTTTTTGTAAAAGAACTACTTGTTCCCAGAGCATTTTATGCTTGATTGTGCCACCTTTCGCATCCTTGAAACCATTCTGAAGCCAGATCTGCAAGTATTCATTGTAAGACTGAACGCAATAATACGAATCGCACACTATGAGTGTGGGGAATTCTCGATCGGTATTTTCAAGCGCCATCTTGAACGCCAGTAGTTCAGCTCGCTGAGCTGTACAATCTCCTAAAGATTGTGTTTTAGTGATTGCTGGTTTAAATTTTCCTTCGTGCCAGCGACCTTTAACGATCGCGCACGCAGCACTGTAAGCTTGCTTACCCCCCACTGCGGGTTGTGCTGATCCGTCTGTATATATTATACAGCCGTAGTGGTCTAGAGGCAGAATTTCGGTCGGCGGAGGACATTCAAATTCATATTGGAGAAATTCTTGTGTTTTTAAGTAAGGATCAAATTCGTACGCCACGTCTGTTGCAGCAAGAGAATTAGCCCATTGTATCCATCTCGGATGGAGTGCTTTAGCATTTGGAATGCTTGCCTTTGTTACCGCCTCTAGGGCTGGTATTGGTGTCACGATTATTATTCGTTTACCTTGTGCCAGGGCTCGTTCTTTCGCTATAGCTGTCTGTGTTGCCGTAAGAATTTTTTCCGTTGGGCTAAATTTCATTTCAGCCTTAGTGTACAAGTGTGATTTGAATGCAATTGGTACCTTTTCTCCCTCATTAGAGGTCAGGTATGTGAATCCGCATCTCCCTGGGATGACTCGAATCACAAGATTGCGTGTGTTATCACGTGTTTCTAATTTTGTTTTAATTAGCATGTCTGTTTGTAGGGATCTCAAAATTTCTGTGTGTATTTGAGTCCAATTGGATCTTTTAAAATCTGGTTTTATCAGATCATAAAGGGGTTTGACCCTTTCTGCGTAATTTGCAATGTATGTTCTTCCGAAGTTTAGGAAGCCTAGAATCGACTGTAAGTTTTTTAGTGTTCTAGGTGCTTGGAGTACGGCACATTTCTCTAGGAAATTGTCAGCCAGGCTTTTGCCTTCACTTGATAACTCATATCCTAAGAATAGGACGGTCAGATGGGCAATTCTGGATTTTTTAAAGTTGAATTTGTAACCCTCTGCTGCGAACCCAAGTATTATGGTGTTCACTCTCTTCAAGTGAGTCTCCAAGTCATCATCTGTTAAGTAAATGTCATCGACATAAGATAATGCTTCATCATCATATAGTTGTAGTAATTCGGTTACTCTCGCTGAGAATACCCCCGGGCTGTTCTTGTACCCCTGGGCTAACCGACAGAATTGTTTTTGAGTGCCATTTATTGAGAACGCAGTTAAATATCTGCTCTCTGGTGCTATGTTTTGACAAAAGAATCCATTAGAGATGTCTAATGTTGTTTTGTATTTTTTGCGCACTATGTTATTCATTAGTGCAGCACTGTGTGAGTTTTGTACTGCAAAAGTTTTGCAACATGTGTTAAGGTGTCGGTAATCCAAAACTAGACGATATGAATTGTCTGGTTTGGAGACCGGAAACAAAGGGTTGTTCATTTGTGAGGTGCAAGTTTCAATCACCCCCTGGTATTCTAGCTGATCTAGTATTTCATTTACCTGTTTTTTAGCTTCTTGCTTAATTGGGTACTGCCTTTGTGCAGTAGGTTGTGATTTTAACTGGATTTTGTGAGGAGGAGAATCCTCATCCCATCCCACGTGATTTTTATATAAAGCAGGAGCTAGAGCCACTGCCCACTTTCTAGCAAGTGTGTATTTTTTATGAATTGGAATTTGATTTGAGAAGGCAGGCATAATTATTTCTTCGCCATGAGGGCACTCCCTGACAAACTCTGGTGGCCAGTCTTTTTCAGCTAGAAGGATGTCATAGCCCTTGGAGAGATTATCCCAAAATAGTCCCCTTATTTTCCTAGTCTTATCCCCCTCTATACGCAATGTTATTTCGTATATTTTGTGAGGTTTGCTAACTCTGGTGTCCGCAGTTTCCACTTGAAGATATTCATTCGTGTCCACTGTCTCCAGATGATTCATAAGGACTTTGCGAGCTATGCTCACTTCTGCTGCACTGTCTAGCATTGTCTGAGCCCACTCTCCGTTTTTCAGTTGTGTCCTCAGTATTCTCGGCATTGTTAACTACCTTGATACTGGCTACCTTCTTTTTTGGAAATTGTAATTTCTTTTTTAGTTGAGCAGGTTCCTTGTCTTTGGACTTGGAGTGCTCTTCTCTTTGTTCTGATCGTCCTCTTCTTTCCGATTTCTGCGAGGAAGTCTGAAAAGATTGAGAGGGACGTGTATCAATGTCTTGATATCTATCAGGCTTCTTTATATTATCCCTATTTCTAAGGTTATATCTATTCCCAGAGGGGTCACTCTGGGGTGACCTGTGTCTTTGGTTCGGAGATTTTTCTCTTCGCCTAGGAGACCTTCCTCGGGACTGGAATTTCTTTTCTTTAGGATTGGATTGTTTGTTTCCATCCCAGTTCTTTTTTGGTGATGTAGATTTATTATTAAAAAATATTTTTTCTGGACTTTCAATCAGTTGCGGTTTTACTGGTATTCCACCTAAACTATCTCTACCTAGTTCCTCATAGGATTTTTTCTATGATTCTGGCAATTTCCGCTGGTTGGTCTGCTATATCTGTCTCTTTTAACCTCTGGCGGATCGCCACGTTTGCTGCTTCACCTTTTATGTTGGCTAATAATATAGCCGAGACCTGCTTGAAGTCTTTCAGTAATTTCATACCAAGAGTTAAAGCGGGTTCAGGACCATATTCATCTTGAATTTGTTTTAGCACATCTGGTATTACCGAAATGGATGGAACACCGTGCGTTTTTCTGTAGATGGAAGCAAAGACTGTACCCCAAGTGTCACAGTCCTCAATGTGTGGTGCGATTCCCATTGGAAGACAGATAGTCAGAATCCTGTGTTTTTCTAATGGGGTGGTGTCAGGAAACACCGCCTCTATTTGGGTGATTTTCTGTGCCAACCAGAATGGTATTTGTTCCCGTTTAGCCGGTACTTTACCTAGGCAGGACTGGATGTTCTGTGGTGTAATTTTATTTGTGTTCCCCTGGTGAGGGGTCAGCTGTGGGAGTTTAATCGCTGGCTGAATTGTTGAAGTCCGCATCACATACTGGACTAATTGTCTATGTATTTTTATTAATTGTTTTAGCTGTGTTAACAGCTCTGCTGCTGGCATCTCATTGATGTCTGGATGTGGTGTGTATCCGGCTAGGACCGGCCACGTTGCTCCTGGTCTACCTAAAGGACCGAGCCTGGTGATGTGATTATTATGTTTTAGGGCGCCATCAAATAAGAGCAAATGCTCATGAAATTTGAGTGGTACTTCCACCTCCTCGAAAGGAGTGTACTCATTAGGAGGTTCCTCTATTTTGTAATAGTGGAAGTACTTTGTTACAGCATTTGCTGCTGGAAAATGTATCCATGAATAGTATACCTCTGTCTGCCGATATTCGTGTGCCTCAATTACGAATATGACTGTGCCACCTCTAGGTGTCAGTCCATTTTCTATAAGTTTTAGAGTTATAGATCTCCTTTTGATGACCGGGATGAGTATTATATCCTGGTCTGCTGCCTGCATGGTAGCATCAGCTGCTGCGAGTTCAGTTGCTAATCTAACTGCCTCTCTTTCATCCTCATTGTCTGACATGTTACTGACAGGATGGTTATTTCTTTTGTTTGCAGATCAGGTTTCTTATGGAAACAAAGGTTAGGTGCACAATATTTTGGAACTGTTTATCCTTCAACGTTGACTATACCAAGAACCATACATAGGAGTTCCCTCCTGCGAGGTCTGGCGGATATAACCTTTCACCCACTCCAGACGTCTTTGGAGTATTGTGGGAAAAGGGGTCTGAGTGAGAAAGCACGACTGAGTTACTCTAAATGTCTTACGTTAGTTTTATCGCCCTTTCCAAATGCGTTGGGCGCCATGTAGTGTAGTTCCTATCATCCCAATAGGCTCTGCGCATTGGAATAATACCTACAGCAGTAAAGGCCTAGACCAGACGTTAACTAGGTCTACTACTGTCGATACTAGACTTAAAGTTTTGGGTTTGCCAGCTTAGCACAGAGTTCACTAGAAACTTTCTCGAATGTTCAGGAAAGAATTAACTCCCCTGATTAGACAAGAAGGGATTTAGTTTCTGACAACCATAGAACATGACAACTTTGCTCTCCCCTAATCAAGAGTATATCTCGAGAGTCGTGTGAACAAAAGGCAATTTATTTTACTCAGTCAGTACGTGCATTCTTAGTCTCATCAGAATGTAGAGAAAAGGAAGAGACGGGCGTGTTCAATAAAAAGGTGTTATTTATTGATCAGTCTCTTTTCTCGCACAAGAGAAATGGATCGATATTATTGCAATACTTATAGTTAAGTAAAGTGCATACATTAAAAGCAATAGTATAAAATAATACTGTAAAAACATTGATATGGTTTCTAAGGGATGTATGACGTTACAGCGCATACTTTTACAACGCATACCGTTACAACGAATTTTTTACAACGCAAAAACTTTTACAACGCATACCATTACAACGCATGTTTTTACAACGCAAGTACTTTTACAACGCATGCCATTACAACGTAAGTATTGGTAAGTATATAATATATTTTTTTTAAATTAATTGTAATTAATATAATTTAATTTAATTTAATTTAATTATTTTAATTTTTTTTACCCTGTACCCCTGTACCCCAAAAACCCAAATTAACCCAGAAACCTAAAAATACCCCTGTACCCCAAAAACCCAAAACTGTCCCTGAACCCTAAAAATACCCCTGTACCCCATAAACCCAAAACTGTCCCTGAACCCTAAAAATACCCCTGTACCCAAAAACTGAAAACTGACCCTGAACCCTAAAAATACCCCTGTACCCAAAAACTGAAAACTGTCCCTGAACCCTAAAAATACCCCTGTACCCAAAAACTGAAAACTGACCCTGAACCCTAAAAATACCCCTTTACCCAAAAACTGAAAACTGACCCTGAACCCTAAAAATACCCCTTTACCCAAAAACTGAAAACTGACCCTGAACCCTAAAAATACCCCTTTACCCAAAAACTGAAAACCCAAAAACTGAAAACTGACCCTGAACCCTAAAAATACCCCTGTACCCAAAAACTGAAAACTGACCCTGAACCCTAAAAATACCCCTTTACCCAAAAACTGAAAACTGACCCTGAACCCTAAAAATACCCCTTTACCCAAAAACTGAAAACTGACCCTGAACCCTAAAAATACCCCTTTACCCAAAAACTGAAAACTGACCCTAAACCCTAAAAATACCCCTTTACCCAAAAACTGAAAACTGACCCTGAACCCTAAAAATACCCCTTTACCCATAAACTTAAAACTGACCCTAAACCCTAAAAATACCCCTTTACCCAAAAACTGAAAACGTAAAAAAAAAAAAAACATATAAAATATTAAATATAATTATATACTTACCAATACTTACGTTGTAATGGCATGCGTTGTAAAAGTACTTGCGTTGTAAAAACATGCGTTGTAATGGTATGCGTTGTAAAAGTTTTTGCGTTGTAAAAGTTTTGTTGTAATGGTAGTGCGTTGTAAAAGTTGCGTTGTAAAGGTTGTTTACCGTTTCTAAGCCATAAGATGTTTTAAAATGAATAAAATATATTACATACACATATACATTTGACTAAACGTACTCAACTGGTGTTTCTAGATACGCCTACCCCGTGTACCTGACCTAAGTCTAATACGAGGGCGGGAATAGAAAGTTACAGTTTAAGTTAAGTTTGTTTTTGCCAAGTGAATAACTTAAGAATTCTCTGTGAGGGGTTATTCAGTTCTGTACCTGGAAGTTAGGATGAATGAGGAATGGTATCTCTCTCTCTGGTCTCGATATTCCAGGCTGCCTGCGAGGGCTACCCAGAAACGCCGGGGCTGGATTTCTCGGCAGGAGAAGTCAGCGCGTCTCTCAGCGCGTCAGGAAGGCGGGGCTGCTGCCAGCGGGGTCTGCTCTGCTCTTGGCTTCGGCAAGTATGGCTGCTCCGTCTCGTCACCACGCGTGTGTTTGCATAGGGCAAGATCGGTAATATTTATACCTTTAAGGTGCCGAGATTGACGTAAGGATGGACATAGATACGTCAATAAGGATGTCATACGACTTGCTCGTTAGCACATTCTTTTACTGAAGTTCTCGGTGAAATCAAAACAATGGCCGCAGGGTTTTGCCCAGGTTGTCATAGGTTTGATTTGTTATGAGAACTCCGTATGCCTTATCAGGGGCTGGAGGAATATCGCTTGTCTAATTAGATCGCAAGCGTTATGACCTAATCAGATAACACGTTCCTGTGCCGTAGTGTGACTGCGTCAGATAACGGTATCTGCATCATGGGGATTTTCTGCCTCATGGGCTGATTACTAGTTAACTTGTTAGTTTACTAACCAGAATAGGGTCGGGAATAGGGGGATCGATTCAGAACCTATAGGAATACATCACAACAGCACCCTCAGAATTAACAATAGCGTTTGTCTCATTAACACCATCAGATGCAGAATTAATGGAGATTACATTACATGATTCGGTACCTTTATTGCACAGAATGAAGTGATATAAAAGCTCATATTTCACAGGAAACCATCAAATATAGAAAATATTTCACGGTTGCCTGTGAAGTACAGGTTTCATTATCACAATGGCACCCTCCAAACCACTCTGCATAGCTTAAACATTGTCAGGGCTACTAGGATTATGTGGCATGGAGTACCACATTATGCAGCAATGGTATCTAAATTATGCAGCAAAAAACCTTGAAAGTATGTGGCACATTCTCTGTCCGTATGATTATATTCATTTGAGATCAAAAAAATACAATTCAAGTGTAATCTGCAATTATTATCAAATTATGTGACCAATGCAGAAAATCCATATTTGGGCTGTAAATGATGTTCCACATAATCACTTATATCCACTGACACTCACCATTGCCCATTGTTTTATATTTGTTTTATTAGCAATTTATGTAAGATAGGTAAGCAAAGCATAAACCTTCTAACTCCATGCATTGCCCTTTGATCAAAAAAACGCTTTTACATGCTAAGTGCTGCGAAATAAACATGTAATATAAAAATACATAAGGGTTAGTATGTATAACGTGATCTTATAGTGCCAGCTGGTCTCTAGTGACATTTACAATCCACTCTGCTTGAGGCCTCTTGGTTTATGATGTCAGCAGAGCCCCTGGCCCACACGTTTCTCATCCTTAGGCCAAGAGCAGGGCCACTGCCTCATTCTCCATTTCAGAATATTCTCATTACTCACCCGTCAGCTCAAGCAGGGCGACATCCTTTGTTTATGATGTCACCAGAACCCCTGGGCCACCACTTTGTTATTCTTAGGCCCAGAGCTGGACCACTGCTTCATTCTTAATTTCAGAGCAGGCTGATTCCCCATCTGTCTGCTCAAGCAGGGCAACATCAACAACTTGCAGCCCAGAGCAAGCCACGTCCCCCATATTTTCCCCTAGAGCAGGGCAAACTCGCATTTCTTCATCTCCCAGCAGGGCCATTTCACTCATGGTTTTGCCCAAAGTAGCCTGCTTCCCTGTCCTTAATCCCAGAGCAGGCTTCTTTACTCATCCTTCAGCACCTAGTACCACATCTCCTATCCTTTGTCTCTGAGCAGATCCACTTTACTATCCTTTGTTTTCAGAGCATATCACTTTCCCCTATTCTTATTCTTGGAGCAGAGCCGGAGCAATGGACAATTATACAATTGTTTAGACTTGGTACAATATGTGTATTACTCAAATCTGCACTTTGAAAACACATTTTTGTTTTTTTATGTTCGCCTTTAGGGGTAGGGTATCTTATACTCAACTACAACAATTGATGGACAGAATGCTGAACAATATCAAACATTCTCCCCAGAACAGAGATCTGGGCCAAAAGCTATTGTTCTTTTGTTCCCTATGCCATTGCAGTTTAAGCCCAGCCATATGCAAATCAGTTTTGACCCTGCTCTCCATGGGAACAGTCCAGCCCGAAAATTACCAGGCCAGGTCCTCCCTGGACCGGAAACAAGCATCCTGCAACCGGTTTCGGGGTATCACCCCTCATCAGCCAGCCCAGTTTGACTCTAGTGCCACAGCACTTTTTGCCCTAAGTGGGATGGGTATGACCAGACGTGGGTCCCTTGCTCGCTGTGCCAGTGGATTCAAGCGAGCTTGGCTGTTGTGGGGTGTTACCCCTAAACCAGTCCCAGGAGGCTTGTTTATGGTCCAGGGAGAACCGGGCTTGGCAGGCCGGACTGGACTGTTCTGATGAGGAGCAGGGTCAAAACTGATTTGCTTATGACTGGGTCCAAACTGGGGTAGCGTAGTGGGCAATAGTACAATGGATTTAACCCAGATCACTTGACTGGGGGTGAATGTTTGAATCACTCAGCACTCCATCTATTATTTGTTGCAGCAGCACTATCTCATACTCATGGTAGGACTAGCCATACCAGACATAGGGTGGGGCTGGATTTGTTACTGGGAGCTGGTTTAGTTGCAGTGCTACAATATTGGTCCCCAGTAACAAAATAAGCAGGCCTGGTCAGCTTCATAACATACTTCTCAAACTTGTTGCAGAGGTCCTTCAATATCAGCATCTTTTGGCATCAATAAAAGTGTCATAATTGATAACTCTGGTGATGAATCTTCTGTCAGGCGAGAGATCAGAGTTGCGTTAGTGGTAGTTTTGACTCATAAAAAGTAGTGCAGAAGGTTAATATGCCTGCCGCAAAAAAAGGTGCACTATGCAGATCACAGAACTATATTTTATGTGGATAGCTCAATAAGTTACTGCCATTGTCACGGAGATCCTTTGCTACTTGCAACTTGCTTTTGTTATGGCGATCCTTTTGCTACTTGCAGTTCATAACTTACAATCGTAATCTAGCACAGTGAGCTATGAACTGTCATCAATGAGCTACATGCAAACTGCAAAGTATAGTTCAGAACATTATGTTTTATGACCAGTCTTTCGTTATTCTAATGTTTCTAAAATGGGTTTGTCTGTGTGGAAATACATTCTTATCAGTAAATACAACTCCAACCACTATGTTGCATTTTGAATCCTGAGTTTGTGCTTCCCCAGTTTATGCACTCTTACAAAAATGCCTACCAGTAGGGATGACATGTAAATCCTACAAATTCTATTCATTTTTGTTTTATATAACATTTTCTTTACAATGATTTACACACATATGATTCATTGTGTGTGTGTGTTTGTGTTTGTGTGTGATGTAAAGTTCTCTGACACCCTACATTGCTATGAGAAGTACTATAAAACAAATGAAAAACATGTGAGGGAAAGGTTATGGGTAGATGAGGGGCACTGGTTGAGAGTGATAGTGTGATTTAATATGCTTTAAAAGCTAATACAATTGAATACATAATGAAAAATGTGTTGTAGAATGCACCAGTTTGCTACTTTTTCCTAAATATTGTTGGGCGGAGTAACCCACCCCAAATCTAACTTCTAGTGGGCAGACTCGCTTTCTGCGCTCGCTCGCTAGGTACTGCTCTGACGGAAATTTATTAGGGCTGCTTTGGGTTCCCAGTCCGGCCCTGCTTATACTGTGTTTAATGCAAGTTTTAAACAATGACTTGCACATTCGCAGTGCTTTCTATGAGCGACAGGGACCCCCTAGCACTAAAAATGCACGAGTCAGTTTTCCCTGCTGGACCAAATAGGATTCAATTCTGTGTGCCTTTGGTTGCACACACATACATCTGCAGCAATGACATTAACCATAAGAGATGTCATAACATAAAATAGTGCATTTCCAACTGATTAGTTTAACTTGCATGTATTTTTTATTTAAGGTGTTTGTTATTTTATTTACAGTTATCTGATGGTGAAAAATCAACAAAATAATTTCAGAATATTTTGTTCTTTTTAGCCTCGCCTTTGATTTTGTCTCCAGTTCAGAAACCCCTTCCTCATTGCACTCCGGATTACAGTATTCAATTTTTTTAAATGACTATGGAAAGTTTGAGAAAGACAGTGATATTAGCATATGGTGTCCTGCAATCCCTCACCTTCACTATATACCTTTTTGTTTAGATATTTTATCAGATTAACCCGTGATCTGTGTACTTAATACAGTGTAATATTCATCTGACTGAATTGTACAAAACTCTGCCCTCCGGTGTTAAATGGGATTTAGAAAAAGAAACTACCCTAGTCAGTGGCTTAATTGCACAATGTGCAACCACGAAACCTGGGTTCAAATAATCCCATCAGGTCATCATATGACTTAATCGCGTGTGCCGAGTAAAATCAAGTGACTTTGTGTGTCTCAGTTACTTGATAGTTACATTTGAGAGCACTTTCAAGTACTTCATATCAAACCTCACTTGTATATGCTTTAGTAGGTTGTAATGTACTACCATCCATAAAAATAATATCAGTCATGATGTAAGGGACCCCAGACATTTGGTTCACTTTGTTCATTAATGGCTTTATCGGGAGGGAGAGTTAATACTAGGGGTGTGATGAATGTTTCTTTTTGCCTGCAGAATTATGGGAATTTAGCGACTCTGTATTACTCTTGTAATGCAGAGTTCCGGCCATATTACAGCAGTCGCCGCATTTTTTCCCCTCTGAAGCTCTAAAAATGCCAGTGAGATATGGTGTTCCCAGACCAACTTTCTAATGCAGGTGGTTGCGGTTAGAGGGCTGCTTCTTGAGTAGATTTGCTGATGCTCGAGTAGATTTTCTACTCGAGCTGCAGCAAAAACAACTCAAATGGACGTCCGCTCTTGGGCCCCGCAGGGTGCCGTTCACGTGGATTGTTCAGTGCTGCTTGAGCTACCGGCGCTAAATTGCAGCGCTAACAGCTTGAAGTGTGTATATTCCGCCCTTTGGTGGAACTCCGCTGATACTTGCTGAGTTTTTTGGGAGCTCCACGAGTTCCGCCCCTTCCTGGTTAATACATGTTTTAAAGTTCATGTCTAGAAAACGTTCCCTTTGAATAAATATCATGCAAGGTTGTGATCTAATGTATTATATTGAAACACTTCCATAATTTGAAGAGTTTCTAAATTTAAAGTCTTTATTATGTTCTTATATTTTGTTTGTTGTGTAATTTGCATCCCAAATATTTTGAAGGTTCTGTATGCCCTTTGAAACTTAGGGATGAGCCAGTCCACTGGTTCTGCCTTTGCTTGACTGCAGATCCATTTTAAGATATGGCCAGAGTGGGCAGTTATCAAGGGCCAGACTTTATAATAGGCCTGGCCCCTGCCCAAACTCCACAAGCACTATCTATTGATCATTGCACCAGCAAAGTTTGCCAGGGTGGGTGGGTGCTGCTTATTCAACCACTTGATACTGCCTTTCCTGATTCTGGCCTCTGTACTAAGACTATTCTCCAGGTATGCAATATTTTGTGATACTCATAAAGGGCCCATCATGACTGATTTTAGATATTGTCCCACCTTGTTTTCTCTTCCTTATTTGTCGGTGTCTTAGCAATGACCCTTTGAATCAGTTGCTGCAGATCTCCAGCAGTTCTGAGATAAATGTAGAGTCCCTGACACACACTGACGCAGCAGTCGGGCCTTTTTTGTGTGGTGAGACTTGAGGCAAATTATGGGTAACTCACATCCTGACATTAGATGTGAATCTGTCACCCACACCATCTGCTTACCTCATTATCTTTTTTTAGGTTGGAGATCTAGTGAAGGGTGAAGTGAACGAGTTTGGTGTTTACCTTGTCTAAACTAGTAGAAGGTGAAAAAGTCACTTACCTAAACAGTTCCCAAACTGTTTGCCATAGGGAGATGCCCCTGGCATCGTGCTCAAGGGCATCAACTTAATATTGAAGACGTGCATAAAGTGCTAGCTGAATGTAGCATATCCAGTGGCCACAGAGCACAATCAGTAACTAGTGCAATATAAAATACATTAAATAAATGCATTGATAAAGTGGTGGGATATGGCTGCTGTTCAGGATGTGTCCGTAAAATTAAATGTTTTTCCTGAATTTTTGTCCTGAATTTTGTCTCTTTGCCTTGAATTTTTTCAGTCCTCACCTACATTTTCCTCCACGCCAGGTGGTCTCCATAACTTACCCCGTCCTTTGTCTCCGAGCACATGGTTTTCCCTCTTCAAGCTCTCGGATCAGGGTCACTTCCTCGTTCCTCAGCACAAGGCAGGCCACTTCCCCCATCCCTCTGCTTGGTATGGGCTGAGATTCGCCTTCAGAAGTAACATTAATCAGGCGGCCTGGGGCTAAGGGGGTTGAGTGGCTGTCAAGATCAATCCGTGGAGCCTATTAGAGGCTTTAGGTAAATCTGATGGGAACATTACTGGGTCTGAAGAGACAGGAGGCGCGGGAAGGAGCTTGTCTCTAATCTTCCAGCGCTTTTCCTGGCCTGCACCTCAGCCCTGGCTGCCCTTGGGGGACGTGCGGCCTGCCTCACACAGCACCAATTACTTCCATTACACTGAGGCAGCCTAGTCTCCTGTCCAGCTCGGCCCTCCCCTCGTTTCCCTTTCTATTCCCCTCTTCTTTTATTCTTTTTCTGGCACTCTGAACACTATCGATGTCCCCTTATTTCTACTGATTGCACCTTACCTCTTGCCCAGTTACTTTCTTTTGTTCTTAGTTTCCTGTCTTCCCAATATACGTCATTCCTTTCTTCTTTCACTCTTTCTCCAGTCCCTCCTATCTTACTTTTTCTCCCACCCTCTCACTTTCCTTTCTTTCATTCCTCTTTACTTCGTTCCTACTTTCTTAATGCACCCCCTCCTCCTTGCTATACTTCCACTCTTGCTTTAGGTGTCTGGTTCTCTTCCTTCCTTCTTCCTATCTCGCTTTCTAACTCCCTTCTCTCCTTTCCCTTTGCTTTTCTAGCCATCCCCGATCCTTTTTCATTTTCATTTGTTTATTTGTACCCTTTCATCTTTTATGTCTTACTTCCCTTTCCCTCCTCACTTGTTTCCTTTACCCACTCTTTCGTTCTCTCGCTTTCTCTTCTGCTCTTCTTTCCTGTTTGCTTTCTTCCTTCTCTCTTGTTTGGTAATCCGTAACACTCCCCCCACAATTCGTAGATGCTCCTTGCTCTTTTCTTCTCTATGAGTTATGGCTTTCCATTCCTTTCACTATCGCCTCGTATCGTTTTCCTCTTCTGTTTTCCCTTGCTTTCCTCTCTCCTCTTTACCTCAGGTGTTCCTGCCGCACAGAGAGCCCTTTTTCAGCTCACAATTCCAGGGCCAGCGACCTTGCTGTCAGAACAGCTCACAGGGAGATTCCATCATCTCTGCAGCACATGCCTGGAGCACGAATTTCACAGGAACTGAACAGTGTGACCCCCAAGGCTCGTATCTGAATGACAAGGAGACTTTCTGAGCACCGACTGAGGCGTAATCCTCGGCCGCGGGGGTACTTCTGAACCTGCAGAATGAGTCTTGGGGTCTTCGCCATTCATTCTGTTCCTGCGGGGTCACTTCTGAACCAGCATGAGCCTGACTGAATCGTGCTAGAGCCTTTAAAAACACGCCGCAGACTCAGAACCTACAAGAGCATTACACCTCTAGGACTCTTTGCTTTTATACACGCCTCTCTGGACCTGCAGGAGGCTTTCTGGACCCAAACGCCTTTTTGAGGGCCCGGGTACTTTCTCAGAACCCTACTGACATCTTTCTTAACCTGCAGGAGGCTTTGCTGATCTCAAGGAACCTTTCTAAACCTGTAAAAGTCTCTGAACGAACAGGATTCCCTCTGAACCTGTAGGAGCCTTTCTGAACCTGCAAGATCTTCTCTGAACTAACAGGAGATTTTCTGAACCACCAGACAGGAAGGAGCCTTTCTAAACCCACCGGAGTCTTTCTGAAGCTCCACCATTCCTTCTGAATCTGAAGGAGTTATTTCTTTGCGAACCTCGACGAATCTTTCTGACCCTGTAAGTCTGTATAAGCTACCAGGAGCCTTTCTCCACCTACAGGATTCCCTCTGAACCTACAGGAGTCTTTCTGGTCCCGAAAGATTCTCTCCGGCCCTGGTCTTCTCTTTGGGCCTGCTGAACTCTTTCGAAACCCCTATGATTCTTTCTGTACCTGCAGCAGCCTTTCCGAGCCCACAAGAGATTTTCACAATGTGCATGGAATGGTTCTTAATTATCCTGAAGGAGCCTCTATATACGACTCGGGGTCTATGTGGTGGCGGGAGCATTTCTCATTCTCCATATGTATTTACGAACTTTCAATGACGGGGGAGTCTTCTGAGTCTGCAGGAGTTTGAGGGGACACTCATGGATTTTTAGAAACCTAATACAGTATCTGAACTTACAAGAGCATTGACCCTGTAGAGGTCATTAACCCTTCATGAGTCTTTTTGAAGCTTCAGAAGGCTCTCTGAACCTACAGAAACGTATCTAAACATATGTGATTCTCTCTGAACATACAGGAATATTCCTGAACCTTCAGAAGCATTTCTGAAGTGCCAGTTTTCTTTCTGGGCCTGCAGAAGTAACTCCTTCTGAACCTTGATCCTGCAGGAGGTTTTTGATGCTGCAGGAGTGTTTGAACCTGCAGGGTTCTTTCTGAACCCACAGGAGTCTCCCTGACTCTGTAGGAGTCCTTCTGATCCTATAGGGGTATTTCAGATCCTGCTGGAGTCCTTTAAAGGAATAGTCGTCTCTTTGAACTTATGGGGGTCTCTCTGAACATGTAGGGCCCTTAAAACTTTCATCTGGCTCTCGCTCGGCTGACTTGTCTTTCAGTCAGCCGTCATATCTGAATATACAAGAGTTCTGAGCCTGTAGTAATCTTTAACCCTGTGGCAGTCTCCCTGACAATGTAGGAGTCTAGGAACCCAAGGCCACTACTTTAACTCTCCAGCTGTCTTTTTGAACTGGCAGGGGGATTTAAACCAGCAGGAACTTCTGGAGCAGCACACTAGCGGGAGTCTGGGCCCGACAGGAGCCTGAGGATGAACCAAATGGAAGCTATGAACCAGTAGGACCCTCTGGACCAATAGAATGTGCAAGATCAGCAGGAACCTGAGGACCAACTGGAATTTCTGGACCAGCAAGGATCTGTCAACCTGCAAAATTCTTTGAAGGAGTAGGGTTTTTTTAATGAGAAGGGATTTCTGGATCATCAGCGCCTATTGCGCCTGGTGGAAGTTAGTCAAATTCTCCCCGTACTGCTCTGTTTATGCCATACAGAAAACAGCTGTGTTTGGGATACCACTAGTCCTCACACCACAGTACCCAAGTTGTAACAATTTCACTACTACTGCGTGTTTGCGGAAATCGACCGCCCTGCCATCCGTAGTTCGGAGCCAACTGAAGAACCTACAGGTATTTGCCCATTGCCAATCCTTAAAAAGAAAAGAATCGACCCGGAGACAAGATTCGCCTCGAGTGAAGTGCTGCATATTTATTGACAGTGTATGGGTCCGATCGATACGACATTGAAAAGAGATTGATTTCCCAGCGTCGGGTTTGGTATTTTTGAACAGCTATTTTTGAACATCTTGAATAAGAGAAGCTATTGGGTCCGGATGAGAACTCGACATTTACCAAGAGTTCGAAACACGTAGACCATCTATGCATCAGCCAAAAGATTGTACAAAAAAACTTGATTTTGTATAGAAAGAATACAATTTGATGACACTGTTTACTATGGCTTGCTTTTAAATTATGGACAGAAATGAATAAAATGAAACTGTAATTTAGTAGGGGATAGTTGTGAATGTGATGAATGAATGAAAGAGTGTTTGAAAAAGTCTGAATGAGTGATTGAATGGGAGAATTGGGAATGTGAATATGTAAATAAGTCTTTATGTATAACTTCTTTATGTGATTTTTGTCTTCAGTTGAGTTTCTAAAAAATTGAAATGTGGTAAAAATGTACACATTTTGTCAAGAGAAATAATTAAAAAGAAAAAGATTTATTCAAGACAGAATTAGAAGTCCATGACACATGTTGTTTTAGCTTCAATATGTACACCTGAATGAGAGTTTAAATCAAGTAGCAGTATTGTAACATTTTACAAGCATATCTTCCCATAGGGATAAGATAGAAAAATACAGTTTAGGCTCTCTGAACTCAGAATTTAATAACACATATTTTTACTAAAGATTGTTTTTAAATTCTGTGTTTGAAAATGCCACTTTTAGAAAGTAAAAATAAAGTGATAGGTGATAGGTTATCACCGGACCCTTCCTGCACTGCAAATGCTAACCCTTTAGGTTCGCTACTTACTTATATCATTGAGTATACTCTTTTACACACAAAATAATTATTCTTCATCAACATTTTGTTGCATATTCTTGATATTTTCATGATTTAATTACAAAAACAAATTTTTGTGCATTTGTTTGTATCCACATGAAAATTAATTCATCACAATAAACAATAATCAGTATATGTAATTACACTCTACATCATTCACATAATGCTGTTGTAAATCCCAATGCATTTCGAGATCTCATGATCTCTTCTTCAGGGGAACTGCAATGTAAAAGAATTCATATCAATTTCCTGTGCATCATTTGTGGTCAAACAAAGAGGATCGATAATAAACATTAACAAGTTAATGGCATGATAAGTGGATTTGTGTGACAGACATTGATAAGATAATGGCATGAAAAGTTACAAACCAAGTTGTTAGTAGCTAGTGTGGAATGAAGTAAAACTAAACACATGTAGTGAGCAAAAAGAGAAACGTACCAGCGACTCAGGTTGTAGTCCTGGCTGTACTCACGGGGTCCAAGAACCTCTCTAATTTGGGTGGCAAATGACTGAGAAATAAGAAACAGTAGTGTAAATCTACTGGCATGCAAAAGGTAGGCTTTAGAGACAATCACTCTAACTTCCTCAACTAACTGAAAAAAGAAAACTCGGCATACCTGTGAGTTGCAAAAAAGGATACGCTAATGTTTCAGCTGTTAACAGTGTTGATCCTGAAACAAAAAGGGAAGAAAACGCTATAGATACATGACTACGGTGCCGAGGTGCTTCAGCGATGTTAGATGATATTTATAGAAATAAAGGGAATACGCGTTTGCTGAGATACTGATTCCAAGCTTTTGGGTGCGGAAAGTAAACGGAATTTACAAATATGAGGAAGTACCTGAAGTTCAGTAGACCGTGGACATAGTCTTGACTCGCTGGGTGAAAAGAAAACAGCTATCTGTAAAAACCAAAGAGAATATCTGAACCTGACTAGCATTAACACAATGGAATTCTAAACACAGAACTCACGACGATGTAATGTACCTGACCGGTTAGGGAATACGTCCTCTCGATAACAGTTCTGTACCCGGAACGCGAAGGGATTCGTGCCGGGTGTGTTTATAGCGTGAACGTTGAGGAGATGAAAAGAGGACTAAGGTGCAACGAAAAATAAGGTTGGCCATCTTAGATAAATGCAGTGCTGAAAAATAGGTCAGTGATCTCAATACTAAGAACAGCCGGATTTAATTCACATCCAAAACAGATTCAGTACGAATTCCTTTTTTGGACGTTATGATCTACAACAATACACCACAATTGGAAACAACGGTGTTTCACAAACCCACTGACCGTAATAACACTCTGTTATTCACCAGCTTTCATCCAAAAGCACTGCTACGAAATTTACCTTTATCCCAATTTATGAGAATCAAACGCATTTCATCCACAGAGCAAGACTTGACCCAAGAATTACAAATACAAAAACAAAGATTTGCTGAACGAGGATATCCACCACAATCATACAACTAGCTGAATCCAGAATGGAAACAATTCCAAGGAGTCATTTGCTACAATCAGGTATGCCGAGTTTTCTTTTTTCAGTTAGTTGAGGAAGTTAGAGGGATTGTCTCTAAAGCCTACCTTTTGCATGCCAGTAGATTTACACTACTGTTTCTTATTTCTCAGTCATTTGCCACCCAAATTAGAGAGGTTCTTGGACCCCGTGAGTACAGCCAGGACTACAACCCGAGTCGCTGATACGTTTCTCTTTTTGCTCACTACATGTGTTTAGTTTTACTCCATTCCACACTAGCTACTAACAACTTGGTTTGTAACTTTTCATGCCATTATTTTATCAATGTCTGTCACACAAATCCACTTATCATGCCATTAACTTGTTTATGTTTATTATTGATCCTCTTTGTTTGACCACAAATGATGCACAGGAAATTGATATGAATTATTTTACATTGCAGTTCCCCTGAAGAAGAGATCATGAGATCTCAAAATGCATTGGGATTTACAACAGCATTATGTCAATGATGTAGAGTGTAATTACATATACTGATTATTGTTTATTGTGATTAATTAATTTTCATGTGGATACAAACAAATGCACAAAAATTTGTTTTTGTAATTAAATCATGAAAACAAAATGTTGATGAAGAATAATTATTTTGTGTGTAAAAGAGTATACTCAATGATATAAGTAAGTAGCGAACCTAAAGGGTTAGCATTTGCAGTGCAGGAAGGGTCCGGTGATAACCTATCACCTATCACTTTATCTTGACTTATAGGAGAGTAGCGCCCTCCTCCCAACCCGCACGCCCTGTTTGAAACACTTAAACCTTTGAAACTAGTGTTAAACATCAAGATTTGAGTGCGCAGCACAACCCAATACTTACTTTTAGAAAGTAGCCATTTTCTTGTTTAACCATTCTGTGTGCCTCTGCCTGTTTGTGTATTGACTGTCTGGTTTTGGAGTGACAGGGGCAGGGGGGGTGCATTCTCTCAGATAGCCACCAGAGGGCGAGGGGTTGATTGGTGTCCTGCCTTTCCTGAATGAGTCTGTGCTGGGCTGAATAGACCTGGGCTGCATTCAGATTAGGGGGAGGAGCTCTGACTAGGACCTGAATAGGCCCGGTCTGCATTTAGAGTGGCAGGAAGAGATTTCCCTTGCACATGAATAGGGCCTGTCTGCCTTACACAATGCTGTCTCCACCTCCTGCCGGGCAGCTGCACCAAAGAGGACAGAACTGGTTTGGACTGGGCTCAGAGACCCTTGCACAAAGAAAATAAAGACATTTTGGGGTATAAGTATTAGACCTAAAACTCCTGAACTTTAGACTACTTCTGGAATCAAGAGGAACCTTTACTAAGGAGAAGAGCTGGAGAAACTGAGGAGAAGTACTGCCCTTGCTGTGTGTCTTGGGTTGGACTGCAGTTGCTGTTTCTGCCAAGGAAATAAGGGCTTTGCTGTGTGTTGTGTGTCCTGCTTGAGGGCTTGCCTCCTGTTGTGAAGTCTCAGGAACACAAAGACTTCACCCCCAGCTCCCCTGAACTTCCCTGCTGGTAGTTCTGCTGTTGTTCTGCAGTTGTTCCTGCTGTTAGGTGCTGGAAAAGAAACACACCAACAAGGAAGTTGACGCATTGCTCTTTTTGCGACAGTTTATCCAACATAACGCCGTTGTGCAAGAAGAATCTCTCTGCATCGCCTTGCTGCTGCCGAAACCAATGCATCGCTTGTTGCCGCAGCAACAATCGACATATTGAGGGATCACGGCTGAAAAGGTCGACGCAGCGCCACTCGCTGCATCGTTCGCCGACGCATCCCGGATTTCCACACAACGTCCCTCTGTTGCAAGTGTTACCCGATGCATCACCAGCAGATCGGAGTCATCTCAGGAACAACACATCTCTTTGTTTTTCAACGCCTCTCGTCGCTGCGGCTGTTTGGCTTGGTGAATTTTGTGGCAACAACAGGTACTTTGCAAGAAATAACACATCCATAGTTTTCTATAGACCCAGATGCTAAAACCTTTTGAAAGTCATTTTTCTTAATACTTGTATGTTGGATTCCTGTTGTTTTGGTCTTGTTAAGTTTAGATAAAGATGCTTTATTTTTTTAACAGGTATAGTGTCCATTTGTGGTGTTCACACTGTGTTACTGTGAGTGTTGGTACAAATACTTTACACATTGCCTTTGGTATAAGCCTGTCTGCTCGTGCCAAGCTACCAAGGGCGTGAGCAAGGGCTATCTAGAGTGTGTATCCCCCTTACCCTGACTAGAAGCAATTGTCCCTATTTGGACAAAGGTACCTACCTCTGCCAACCAGAGACCCCCATTTCTAACAATCTCTCCTTTTATCTGCATCAAATTACCTTCCACCTTTCATCTCTCTCATCCTTCCCTATAGCTTTAGCCTCTTGGCCTTTTCTTATGTCTCCCTGTATCTCTACATCCTTTGTTGGATGTCACCTCACTACCCTCCTCTCACTTCTTCTGTATGTCTCAACTTTTCCCTTTTCATCCGTCAGCCACTCTACCCTGTATCTCCCTGGGCTTCTTGGCCTCTGACAATTATATTTTCTCTTTCTATTAGGTTATTTATTCTGCCTTTTAACTCCAACAACCTTTCTCTACCCTTTCTCTTCCTCTTCCTTTTCTAGCATATCTTCACCCTTTTGTCCTTGCCCCCTGTCTCTCTGCATCCATCCATTTGCTCACCCTTTCACATACCCTTTATGCTCTCCTATATCACTTTATCTTGTGTATCTCCCACCTACATTTACTCTCTGTTCTCACTTTTATCGCTCCATTCTCCCCATTATCTCTATATTCTATCCTGTATCTCTATATTCTATCCACCATTTCTTGTGTCTCTCAGTCCTTCTCTTTTCCTTATCACCTGCATCTCTCCTGCACTTCATTATCTAACCACTCCTCAGTATCTCTCCATTCTGTTCATTATCTTTTTTTCTTTCCAATTTTCTCCCTGTATTTCTCCTTTGCCTCCTCTTTCCTTATACCGATCTAGTCTCCACCTGGCCCTTCTGGCCTAGGTACCGATGAACCAGCTGTGCTCCCTTGGTCCTGAGGCTCTTGCGGCCTGCTCGCTCGAGCGGGACCCCTCAGACTGACCTTTAAGTCCTCTTGTGCAGTGTGTTCTCAGGCGGCCCCTTCTTCATAGCGCACCAGCTGCCAGCTACCAACAACCTCAGCACCTGTCTCCCGGCTAAATCGGGATGCTCCTGAGAATCCTCTGGTGGAACGTTGGGCCTAGCCTTGCTACTTACTTAAATCCTGAAGATGAACCGATGTTATTTTTATAAATTGGTAATGAGTTAGTGCTGGTAGTCTATCCTATGAGCTCGGGGTAGACTGGGATTGTCCAAAATTGCACAGTTGTATAGTGTGATGGTTAGTAGGTAACCTTGTGTGAGAGTGAGTGGTGTGAGCTTTGGTGGCCTCATGACGAATAAGTTGGGCTCTGGCACTTTTTTTTTTGTTTACAAATTAACCACCAGTGGCTAAACGCCCGCTTGTCTCTTTCAGTGCAGGGTTACTCTTGCTACTCATAAAACATGTAAAAGGAACATATTTGTCTATATTGTTGACTTTCAAAAGCCTATTGACTTTGTCTAGCACAAAGGACTGCCATTAAAATTTCTTCAAAGAGATATGTCAGGATAGGTGGCAGAATTAAGGAGCTGTTCTTTCAGGCAAAGTGCAGTGGCAAAGTAAACAAGAAGCCAGCATACCCTGCGACAACGGACGGACGTAAAACGTTGCTGTTTCAAATCTCTTTAATCTGGCCTCTAGTAGCCTGCCTCTCACTTTGGAGAAGTCATCTACCTCCAGGGTTACTTGTGATGGAAAGATAGATGGCTTCCTCTAAGCTGAGGATTTAGTACGTCTGTCACCCACTAAAGAAGGCCTACAATAAATCTTGGACATCCTACAAAGATACTCTAGTTTGTGCTTCATAAAAATTAAAAAAGCGAGAACCACAATAATGACTTTCCAAAAAAAAGGAAAGCATAAAACGACAGTAAGACACGCACATTTCATGTTGTAGATTTGCCCGTGGCACATGCAATGACTTCCTCCTGCTCCGAAACGTGATTGACACCACAGAAGCCCTCCAGGTGTAAGCCCTGCCGCATTGTACACTAGTAGTGTTCAATATGAGCCCATCAGTGAGAATGTGGCTAGGCCAATCCTCTAGTATAGCAGTGAAAACTGAGAAGTTGCTTAGAAACTGGACCTTGTTTACTGGGACATGTCCACTGTGCAGACAGTGACCCTACTGGTCTGTAAATACCTACTTAAGGTCCACAGGAACATCTCAAAAATGCATGCAGAGCTTAGTATGGCAGACCATATTTTTCATCATCAAACTTTGACCTATAGTAAAAGGGAAAGGCAAAAAAGGGAGGAAATGAAAGGTAGGAAAAGAGTGACAAAGGGGTAAATGAGAGACAGGTGTGGCCAGTGCAGGTAAGAGCAGTCGGGCAGGGTAGGGGGAGTCAACGTACGACGATGAGGAAAACAAATATTTTTAAAAAAATGTTTTTTTTCTTCTTTATTTTCCCTCGTTGATGTATGTCAACTCCCACCCATCTTGCCCCACTGCTCTTACCAGCCGCACCTGATCAGGGATGAAAAAGAACATTGAAGAGTGAGATAAAGAGACATGAAGTGTAGGGTAGTGGAGGTAAGAGGCATGCATAGCGTGAATTCAAGGTTAAGCAACCTTAGTACTCAGCAGCCACAGCAGTCAGATGGTGGTGGCCTCCTATTGGTCCCCTGTACTTATCTTGTTACAAGTTAAGCGTTGTTGTAAGGCCTTTCACTTTAACATCCACAACACATACCAGGGGCCACATTACACAATATGTGAATTTTCATTGTTTGCATCGGGCGCACCTTTTTAAAGGTGCACCCGGCGCAAACAATGAAAATTCACATAATGAAATGAAAGCGTGCCCTATTACAATGATTGTGCTGCCCCCAGGGCGGCCGCGAACTCGCACTGCAGTGCATTCAGGTGAAAAAGGGAACCGCTGCTTTACAGTCAGTCCACAGGGAGGCCATCAGGGGGGCACTGACAGTGCGCCACCTTTTAGATGGAGTGAATAAAAAAAAAAAATTCCCAGCAAGGGAATTTATTTCAACTGATTGTTTCTCAGATCTCGGACTATTTATGTCTATAAATCCAGCCAACTCATAAATTGTTTAAAGTGGAGATACAATAATAAATCGACCAGAAAGAAATACATCCATCAAGGAAATAGATCTGTTCCTTGACAAGAGTGTGATACAAAAACAGAAATTCAAAACTATTGAACATAGAAATCCTCAACTATCGTATTAAGGCTGGTCAGAATCCCTGGCGGTAGCTGAACCAAGAGGGGTCATCATTAGATGCAAATTATATTTGTCCTGAAGAAGGTCTTGAAGATTTAACAAAAAGACCGAAAAGTCGATTACAAAGTCCCATTCTATTTTTGTTATTCATTATCTAAGTGACTTTCTTTTAGTATAAATTAGAAGTAATTTTGTTATATTTATTTTAGTTTCGACTTTCTGTTCAGATGTACTATAGGAGAAATTGTCTGATTCCTTTTTCATCTGACTGCATTTTTATCAATTGTATTAATTGAAATGTACCCTTTATAATTCTATAAAATAAGATACACAAAAAGAAATATTAACTTTTTGAGAAAAAGAATTTACCGTGTTGCTTTCCTTTTGTTCATTTGACTACTTTTTCTCATTTTGGAGGAAAAAGAATTAACATCAGACATCAATTGAGTTGGTCGGATTTATTAACATAAATAATCCGAGATCTGAGAAACAGTCAGTTGAAATAAATTCCCTTGCTGGAAATCTTTTTTTGATTCACTGTATCTGCCCAAGCCCATAAGGGTATATTGGGTTACCCACCCCTGTTCTACCTTTTAGCACTGTCACTGCGCCTCCTGAGGGCTTCTTTGACTCTACGCCCACGTCTGTAATATGGTGCGGGACTGAGGCAAAGGTATTCCCTCATTTGCATGGGGCACGCCTCGATGCAAATGAGAGAACACCCCTTGCAGATAGCGCTGGCGCCTTATGTGTACCAGCGCTATTGGTATTACAGAAGAGGCCGCACAAGTGTCTGCGGCTCCTTCTGTAATAAGCACATTGCGCTCACGTGGCTCAGTCTGTAATACGGCCCTAGGAGGACAGACATGAAGAAACTATGGGGCAGTTTATCAAGGACAGGCGATACATTATCGCCGCTTTTATCGGCAGGAAACTGCCGATAAAGCGGCGATAATGGCCTTGATAATATGCTCTAGGAATTCCTACATCTAGTGAACACATCTAACAAGGGCTTCGGTTGGAATTCATAGAGCATATTATCAAGGCCATTATCGCCGCTTTATCGGCAGTTTCCTGCCGATAAAAGCGGCGATAGTGTATCGCCTGTCCTTGATAATATGCCCCTATATGTGGGCATCAGTGGCTTAAAGGAAACTGGAATCATCACATGATGACACAACAGAAGAACAAATATTCAAGTTCATTTAAAAGCTGCTTCACCCTTGTAGGTAACCTTCGAGCATGAGTAGCAAAAGACATTAAAAAAAAAAGAAGCTTGAGACAGAGTCCAGCGGAAATGAAAGCAAGATTGGCTTTGTAAGCAATGCAATATACGCCTTGGCTAGATGAAACTCGGACCAAAGGTTCTATGTGGTGCTGTTCTCCTCTTTCTCTGCTATGGCACACTTTCGACAACCATGCGTCAAAGCAGATACCCCTGCGCCATAGTGCAAGGGTGTCTGCGTTCTCTAAAGTTTCGTTTTTATACTGGAAGGGGTCCTTTTCAATACAAAACCTATGCTTTAATACTTTTTCCACTTTGAATGTGTATTTTACAATGCAGCTGTTCTTGCAAAGTAGGAAAAGTCAAGAAAAATGAAAACATTTCTCCTTGTTGTGCTTACCTCGAGGAGGCTTAAGATTTTGGTGCAAATCCCATTTACAATTCTTTGTAGAAATAGGGATTTCTGTTAAAGATCCATGGGTAATTGCAAGGGAATGTCTATGCACCACCAATGGAATGCCCTTTGACACCAAGTAATGCAAGGAAGGGCAGCGTTCGTTTGGGATACTATCCAACACACATCCAGATTTGCAATGGGTAGTAAATCCAGTCTTAACACTTTGTGTTAGATGTGTGTTACAAAAGTAACGTAAACCTCATTTGAAGCATTAGTAAATATGAGTATTCATGTTTTACCCACCACTCTAAATATGTCTCAAGGAGGAGGCACAGCTTCAAAGATTCTGTAATTCAAGTCACAGACTTTCATAAACTTAGTGATGAATAAAATATGAAAATTGTGCTCGGTAAAAACACTGACACAGCAGACAAAGCAACTGAGTACCGAGCAATATTTCTTAGTATAAGGCATCCAGATGTCTGTGAATATATAAAGGCAGTAATTCCTTAGAGTAAGGCTTTCACGAAGGATATAGGCCATACAAAAAGCCAAAATGCTCTTCCTTAGTGTGCAAGCAATGCCTCTCAAATAAGCAAAATACAAATAGTATACAATCAAACTAAAGGTATATCTGTTTATTTATTGCATGTTTGCATCGTATTGTATTACATTAATGCGTGACTATATTACTGGAGAATCTCCTCTTCTTTCACCATGTAACCCATAGGAACACAGGCTCTCAATAACAGGAAACAAAAAGTTCTGATTAGGGAAGAATAAATCCGCTTCCCATCAAATAGAGGTCATACACTGTTATGTCATGTGTATTTGTATAGCCTCGAGGGTATCCTGGCACTCTGTCACCATTTCTGATTATGACACCCAGGCAGCAGTAGGCGCCCTGACCTCTACAGAGACTGGGTAGTGCTGCTGGGGGAGTTTAGTGTAGAAGCCCCACCATAAAGAGTAAAGCTGAGATTCAGTGTGCCTTCCAGAATGAAGAGTGAGAGCATTTTACTATTTCTGTAATACTACTTCCTTGACTTAAATATAAACACTAAGGGCCAGATGTATCGAAGGGTTTTACCCATTCTGTGTCTATGGGAAAATGTGTCTGTACATATGGCCCTTAATGCACTACAATTACCTGAGCACATTATGTTTTAGATAGTTTAAGTAATAGAATCCATTTTTTCTAGCATTGGCATACCAATGGCAGAAAGTATTACATTATTTTTAACAGAATTATCAAAATAGCAGAACTCGGTCCACGGCTCCACCTCCTCTGACAGATCACCGAATCCACCAAGTACCCATAGCCCTAAATGGGTATTTACCAGGTCTGGTAAACACTTCCCATTATAAAGTCTCTACCTTGGAATAACGTTTAACATGTGAATCCAGTATTTATGGCACCGAAATCTGCATAATGTGCCTTTTACCATGGTATTTGCTCCAAATAAATTTTGCCCGTTTTTACCTGGAAAATTCTGGGGAAACAGCGGAGGTGGTTAAGATTACAGCGTTAGCCCTTAACCTCCAATGTAATTGAACACTAATTTAGTGGCAGTCAGTGTGCTGAAGAGGTGGTCCGGAAGCGGGAGATGGTCGGCATGCACTGCAACCTAATGTTCGATGTGGTATATGATGAAAAAAAAAGCACTGTAAGTCAGCATAACTCATACAACAACAAGGTAAACCATAACTCGCACGCCAAATGCAGTGACTATGACCTCACAATTGTATACCAATAAATTACAACATCTAAAACCACACAATGTAATTTAACACCATCACACAGTAAAAACAGTAAATAATACTATATTCATAGTCCTCTATATCACAGCTTTTTGGCAAGCGTGGTGGTCACATCGGTGGTAAAGGGTGAAGAATTTGTTGTGCACGTTATGTTTTGCATGGCTGTTGTGCCAGTTATGAGTTGCAGTCGTAAACTTAACTTGCACATTTCAGTGTTTTGGTGTTTTAATTCATCACCATAACTGCACTTCAACTGTTGTTTTTTCAGTGAAGTTTTTTCTAAAAACCTACTTTAAGGTGATATACATGAAGCTAACTTTAACTTCACTTTAACCTTTGTTTTTTAAGTGAGTATTTTTTTAATCATATACCAACCCAATACTTTTACAACTTGCCAGAGGCAGTGGACCCCCACTGTACACAGCTTTCAGCCCCGCCCCCACCCCACCTCGCCGCCCCACAGCGTTCCTTGCGCGAGCAGCCACTGTGTCTCAGTAGCACATTCATTAACCTACAAGACTACATGTACTGATGTTGAGATATGTTCTGCACCCTGTTTAAAGACTGCACAGCAATGAAAAATTTAAATGAAAACTTTGAACGTTGTCTCCCTCCTAGCGCACCGTCTCCCCAACTGTTCCGGGTCTTCCAAGTACCAGCTGCTACTCGCAGGGACGATGAGGACCAGAGGAAGACCGCACGAGAGCTGAGGCAGGTTTGTTCTTGCCATGTTGCTGCTACAGAGAGCTGCTTCTATCCCAAAATAGAACCATTATAAAAAGAAAGACCTTTTCACCATAAACTTGCATTGGATTTTCCTCAATTTGACATGCAACAACAATAGACTAGGTGCTCTATGTGACGGTGCAGTGCAAGTGATCTGTGAAAAGAATATGAATGTACACTGCTGTTAGACTTGACATCTTTGGCGAGGTTTCCCCGGACTTTTTGCCTCTACCTCCTGTATTTTTGATGTTGTGCTGGATTTCGTTTTTGCTGGCTTGAATGCTTTGGGCACTTTGCCACTGCTGATCAGTCTCAAAGTGCAAGTGCTCCCTGTGTAAACTGTTGTTACAATTGGTTCTCCCTGATTGCCATATTTGATTTACTGGTTAGTCCATAGTAAAATGCACTGTGCGTGGAAGGGCCTGTAGATCAAATGTTACTAGTGGGCCTCCAGCACTGATTGTGCCACCCAAATGAGTAGCCCTGAAAAGGTATCTCAAATCTGCCCCTGCAGTGCTTGCGCGCAGTTTAAACTGCCATGTAGACTTGGCAAATGCACTCACTTGCCAGGCCCTAACCTTCCCTTTTCTTACATGTAAGACACCCCTATGGTAGGCCCAAGGTACCCCAATTGGCAGGGTGCAGTGTATGTGAAAGGTAGGACATGTACTGGTGTGTGTGACATGTCCTGATAGTGAAATACTGCCAATTTCCTTTTTCACTATTGAAAGGTTATGCGTCCCATAGCTTAGAATGGGAAATACTTTGTAAAATCTTACAAGTATAACTTATGATTGGGACAAGATAGAGAAATACAGCCAGCCTGGCTGATGAGGGCTGTTAGCCCGAAACTGGTCCCAGGATGAAATGTTCATGTATGTGCCTTGAAAAAGCCTGAGACGTGCCAGGCATATTGGCGAAACACGTGTCAGCTGTCCCCTTACCATGATCACTTGGTTTGAAATGAACATGGAATTATATACATTATATTGGAACATTTATTCCAAGAACAGAGTTATAATTAGCACAACCTGACTTTTCCTACAATTGTTATCTATGTTATATGTGTATGATCATGACAGAATTATTGAAGGCACGTGGTGGTGCTTGACACTTCTGAAGTCTCTTTGGTAAAGATGAATATAAACCCAGTTTGTTTGCCAGGCAAACCGCCACCGTATTCTAAATTCAGCCTCTGTGGCTCACCTACATGAAACATATGTGTATCAGTTCTAGGCCACATTCAACTAAATCCAATTAAAGGGGGGTGGAACTCACCTGTATGTGGTGCAAAGGACAAACAATGTTTCTGTCCCATCCCCTAGTGTGGTATAGCTTGTATGCGGCCCAAAGTGGTTGCCTAACAAGTACAAAAATATTATATCATTGAAAGGTTCAACTCAGTATGGAGTGAGCAAGTCTAAGTGGATAAACAGTCACCTGAGAATCTGTCCGTGGAGCCTTATCCACGTTTCAAGGAACAAATTTGGTCAAATTTACCACCTGTGTGTCTAGCAATGGTTCTGCTGGGTGTGAATCTTCACCCGATTAGCCTGGGTCTAGTGCTCCCGCAGCTGGTAATCGCTAGTGCAGAATCCTTCTGCTAGAGATCCTTAGGGATGCCTTTATCACAGCTGAGTCCATGTGACGTACATAGAAGAAAGATTGCAGGCGTGGCAGATCGAGTGAGTATTTAAAAATGCTTACATCATTGTTTTAACTGCAAACTGTGTAGCTTACGGCATCCTGCCCATTGCAGTCCAGAAGAGGTCAAATTTAATTTTATATTCCTGTGGCTTTAGCTGTCTTCATAGTTAACAATCAAGGGAGTGCGCACCAGTTATCTGTCCACTTGCAGGACTTCCTGTATCCACAGGCACCAGGTCAGCTCTTGCCTCTGTCGCAAGTGGAGGCAATTTCAGGTTCTCTTAGACCCCAATGGTAGATCCCGAGCCGCACAATGACAACAGTGTGGCTACCTTATCACTAATACTGCCACCCCAATGACTTTCTGGAAAGCGGAGTGGTTCTTTAAGATGAGGTTTTTATTTGCAGTCACTCTTAATAATATTGACCTGTTTAACATTAGAGCGAGTGTGGCTACCTTACTACTAGTTTTTCCACCCCAATATCTTGCTGGAATGTAAAGTGGTTCTCTAAGATTAGGTGCTTTTTGCAGTTACCCTTTAAATTATTCTATGTTTAACATGTATATAAGTGACTGCATAAATAAGTACATCTTTTATCATAACTATTTATCTACAATTGCTTCACTATTGAAGTAAAAAAAATCAATAGATAAATCAATTTAAAGTACAGCAACACTTGTAAGTCTGAGTTTATTAAATGCAACTTTAATCTACATATATTACCTTCCTTAAACATATATACCTTCCATGTACTTATGTGTCTTTATATTTATTACTTTGATTCTAATTCAGAATTTCCAATGCACTACCCTATATCTCACCCTTTATCTCTTGCAATATATTCTCTACCTCAACTCTCTGAGTCATCTCAAAGTTCAAACCCCATTCTACTACTGTTTCCAATGCACTACCCTATTTGTCACCCTATACTTTTCTCAATACATCCTCTACCTCAACTCTTCCATTCATCCCAAACCCATACCACTAATATGACTCCCGAATTAATCCTTTCTAGACTCCTCCCTCCTCCACCCCTCCTTGCATCATGTCATACTTCTTTTACTATTCATATCTCCCAAACAAGCCTTTCTAAACTCTTCCGTCTGATTTTTTCCCTTCCACCTCCCCTTTACTCATCCGAAACCCCCTCCTACTGCTGTGAATTAAAAAAAAACTTCTTAGCCGTTCCATCTTCTATCCCTCCACTTTTCCTTTTACAATCAAAATAGCAGACTAACATGTCCACCACTCAAATCAAATTAATTTATTATTTCCCTACACTATTTCACTACTAATCCTTTTTGGATTTGAGAGTAGCCTACAGCTCGCTGAAAAGTGCTACAACCCCTCATCAGGGGAACAAGCGCTATATAAATACAAACCCTTCCCATCTCCATCTCTCTACTATCCTTTTCAATCCAAATAACAGACTACCATATTCACTGCTGAAATCAATTTCATATTTCACTAAATTAATTCACCATAAATCCTTATTGGGTTCCGAGGTACCGTGCTACTTGCCAAAAAAGCGATTTGACGCCTCATCAGGGGTAGTAAGCGCTATATAAATTCAATTACAATGCAATTACAGTACAATACAATTCCCTTGCAGCTCTGGCAAAATGATGAGGGACGCAGTGATACACCAGTGGGAACTGCAGATCTAAAAATCACCCAATGCTTAAAAGATGTTATAAACCTACAAATTAGAAATTCCGGAGAAAGAATATCAGTGCTGACTGGTGACGTGATGGTCTTGACCTAGTGACTGTACCTTCCCAGCCGAATCTAATTACCTTTTTTGTGGTCGCCTTTTACCTATTGTCCTTTTAATGGACTATTTGTTTCCCCTTCTGTACACTCAGAGGATCCAGATCAATTTTCATTACGGTTTCCTAATCTCTTAAATTGTTTATTCTGAGACCTGGTGTGACAGGGATAATGCTGTGCAGCAAAGCTATTTTAAACAAGCCACTGTCCCTCCCTCCGCTCTTTTAACATGCAAATTGCAATATAAGAGTGCCCATGCCACTCAGAACTATGCACTTTGAAGCCCATCAAGTCCATTAGCAGCAACATAGTTAATATATTGATGTACTGCTCTACACTAAAAGAAAGAACCTGGAGCTGGGTTCATCAGAGAACTGCTGTGGCGCCAAAATGTGTTACAGCACATCAGGACGACGGTGGGGCTCATTTGGCTAACAGAGGTTTAGTGAGAGTGAGCTTAACATTTTTGGACCCTGCACAGTAACTAATATCCTCCTTGTAAGGGATAATCGAAAAGACTGCCTTTGATGACCCCAATCTCATAGGAACACAAATGTAATGGTATGGGACGAAATATATGTGGGTGTCGATAAGTGTAGACCATTTGCATTGGGGGAAGTTAGGTCAAATGAATCCTAACCATAAAGTACAAGAGTGGAGGTCTGTGCAACCATTATATACGGCCACTAGTGTGCATCAAATGACATCATAGCAATATTTACAGCTGGCCGTGCACTAGTGGTTAATTTGTAAAATAATAAGTGTTGGGGCTCTCATCAGGAGGCAGCTTGCACCAGCCCATTTCTTCTGTTAGTACCCCCTAAAATAGAACCAACTACTAACCATGAAAGTGGGAGGAGGATGTGGTGTAATGGCCAGAGCTGCCGGCCTCAGCACTGGCGAACCAGGTTCGAGGCTTGGCATTGGCTCAACATCCTGTGATTCTGGGCAAATCACTTAACCTCCCCATAAAGGAATGTGTCCTTAACTGGTGCTCATGAAAAGTGCTGGTGTTGATGATTAAGTGCCGGAGCTGAGCGTCAGAAACAACCATCTCAAATTGAGCACTGCTGTGCACCCTTTTGGCCAATCCAGGCTGCTTGATTCCAACCATACCCATTCCAAACCAGACCCCACCTACATGTGGGACTCTTACTGAATTGCTGCAATATTTAACTGTTTCAAAACCTCATCTCAGAAAGAGATAGGCTCTTTACAAAGCTTTTGCTGGGACTCTTTCCTGAATTGTACCCCGCGTAAGAGCAGAGAATAATAACTGCCTGGTTACTGAAATGCTCCTCCTCTAGGACTGGCTTGTCACCCTTATTCATCAACCTGATCCATAATTTGTTTGTTAATAGCCATAGCCCCAGCAAAGACTTGGATGTAGCTTCTCAGTCACCTTCTAGTGCTTGGCTGAGAAAAGCTCTTATTGATTATCTATCTATATATTCAGAATATCAGATATTCCTTTACATATTAACATTTAATGTGGTTTAATGCACTTTTTATAATTGTGTTTTCAAGAGCTCTTTACATGATCGCATTTGAACAAGAGCACACAGCTATGTTCACTTTGTTATAATCTATCCTGTCACTATACACACAGGTCCTCATTACAAGATGGGCGGAATTGGGTGGGGTATTTGGGCGGAATTGGGTGGGCCCAGTAAATACCATTACCAAAGGGTGAGGTATTTCCTACATGTGATAAATACTTCCAATTCATAGTTATCAATATAAAATTGGAATGCTATGCCACAGGCTCTGCGCTCTGAGGTGAACTACATGAAATTCAGGAAAGCCTTAAAAACCTGGCTATTTAACATCTAAGTCCTGCCAGTCCTGCCAGCTATTACTGAATCATTGCGCCGGGAAGCCCTTTGTTGGGTAGCTGTTGCGCTATATAAGTTAAATAAATAAATAAATAAAATTGAGGCATAACACACAGAATATGTTTATAGCATGCCAAAGCCCCATTTTTTGCAGTAGCTTTGACCTGTCAGAATCTATCAGGGAAAACTGCAAGGGTGTAGTAATTATCACACAACTCGTAATCCTGACCGGGATTGGAATGTAGCCGTGAACTTGTAGTAAGGTCCCTAGAGTGAGTAAAACCTGATATGGATGTCCATGCTGGTTTTTTGGGTCGAGCCTAGCGAAGCGCGCATGCGCTGCTCTGCTCGACTTTATGTAAGGGTTTTCAGAAAGCTCACCTCACGCTCGCACACACTCGTGCTTGTGCTTTTTGTTTTGTTCCAGGCTATTGGCCTTTGCGTGCGTCTTTTTAACAAAGACTGCACGCAATTGGCCAAAGTTTTTTTTGTCCCACCTTTTTGTCCCCCATGGCCTAATGCTTGCGGTTACAATTGGAAACATATGCTGCTGCTCGCAACTGCGCACGCACACCAGCAGCTCCCACATCTTGTTTTGTCCCTCACTGTATGGCCTGATGCTCCCTCTCTCGTGCACAGGCTTTTTTGTTTTGCTTCAGCTCCCTCGCTGTCCGTAAACCACTTGGTGCCTGGAAACCCCTCCCCCCCCCCCCCCCCCCCCACAGCCAGTGTGCTGGCTCGGGGCTTCAACATGCCTGCTTCCAACCCAAGCAATTTCAGTCCAGTACCGCTATAGCTGCCCTGTCCCAATTCGCTTTCCTGATGTCGTTAACACACCCGTGCTGTTGCTCGCTTCTACTTCACCATCCTCCCCTGTGTCCACAACTCCTCCCCTTTCTAGTCATTGCTTGTTCCTCCAGGCAGACCATCGATGTGAGGCTTGTCACCGGTGTGATCAACGGATACAGTAAGCTTTTTCTCCTGCCTTTCCCATATGGAATTCAAGCTGTGCTGCTTGTTTTTCTTATGCTTTACACAGTTACTTTCTTTTTAGCAATGCAATTTGGAGCAGACTGATTCCCTGCATGTCGCACTTTACCTAACATTCCACTTATTGGACACCGTATGTTTATCTCGGCTCCCGGACTATTATCATCCTCCAGCTTAATTGAGCACACACACACTGTTCAATTCTTGGCAAGAGTTCCCTTGTTCCCTTTGGGGTTTCCAGTTCTTCAGCTGCCCCTTTTCCTTACCATTTTTCTTACCCTATTCATCCCATCTTTCTTTTGCAGGAGTCCCCCTTGCTGTTGCAGCTTTTGTGCACCCAGTCAGACTCCCCAGTGCTTGTTGCAGTGATCGCGCACCCCACTGGATTCCCAATTCACAGGTTCCTTGGTGAATTGTTCCCCCATTTGACAACCCGCTTCTCCTTGATTCTGCTTCTAGCAAGCCTTCCGACTACGTATGAGGTAGCTATTCTTCCCACCCATGTTCCCCTTTTCTCCACACCCCTTCCCTGACCCTTTCCTTTTCATAAAACTATGGTTAACCAATATGCGTAGTCCCATCCTGATGATGACCTGAAACAACACAAGTCGAAAGGCAGTCTACAAAACTCAGTGCAATTACCGCTTCCTTGGCTCCTAACATGTTTCCAACAAATTGTGATGTCAGTGTTCATGTTATGTACCAATTTTAAACTGCGCCATCTCGATGTTTTCTTCACTGTCTTATAAGGTCCCAAAGGCGAGACCTATTGGCTATGCCAATGCTTGTCCTAATGGCTGGGTGTAGTTCCAGGTAGCACTATTCCTAGCCCTACTAAGGATTCCAGAGGTGGTACTGTGAGGATGAAATGTATCATACTTGAATGTGAGGACTCTTTGCAGACTGTAGTTAGACTGCACTACACTGGAGTAATTTCCCATGTTTGTACAGCTCATGGCCTCCAGCTCACTCTTCACAATGCCTAATGAATGCTTGGCAGAATGCTGTGAAAGAGCTTTTTAGCACCACACACTAGTACACTGAATCTCTTTGAGACTCCGCTTGCAAAATAATACATGTTGACAGCTTTGCAAGAAAGCTGAAGAGGTTGTTGATTTGAAAGATAACCGTGGAGATGTTGCTTGGCAGAATGAGGCTTTTATGTAAGTTCTCCATTTTCAAGGCTCCTCCCCTTCCCTCAAGGAAGTTGCCCTTTACTCAAAGGATTACAGGCCCTCCGTTCTATGTGTTGAGTTTGAGGCCCAGTGAGGCTCCAGTAGGTTTCGGACTGTTGGGGAATGGCAGACAACTCCTGCGTATGGGCTTGTGTGAGTCGTATCATTAGCCCTGCCAAGTTCCACGCATCAGTGGTTAGACTAATGCATTTTAGTGTGGTGTGGTAAATAAATAAATTATTACCGGATCTATTTTTGACTATAATCAATAAACAGGTAGCTCAATAAATAAGAGTCAAGATTCGAGGTAGCTGGAGTTGACAGGCTTTAATCAGGCATAAAAGGACAGGAATAGGACAGCCTGCATGGGAATGGGATGGCAGCTGCCGGGGGCAGGATCTGGGAGCATAAGGGTAACTTTTAATAACAGTGCACAATATTTATAGTTAAACAAATACATTGCATTCAATACAGTAGGCGTAGCAGTAGGCGGAGTTTGTAGCAGTCGCGAAAGATAAGGGCAACATGATGTAACAAGAAGGCGTGCACAGGGCGTATACATAGACATGTGATGTAGACGTAACAGAATATGTCATAAACGGGGTGGAAACATGGAGGGGGCTACCTGAGCAGCTGGAACCTCTAACCTAGTGGTGCGCGCAAACTGACAATGACGTGTTACTAGGGAGAACTGGGGGCTATGACTTCTCCGCTAGAAGAGGAGACTAAAGTCTGGAGTGTCAGAGCGACATGTACCCAGGCATATCTAGTATCTGGTGTTTAGAGTACATGTTGATAGAATCCAAAAGTTATCAGAGTAAAGGCTAACAGACATTAAGACTGGTGCATACATAATTCTGCATGTAGTGCGTGTGCGAGGAATATTAAATGAATAGTAATACAGTATTTCTCTTACATGGAGACATAAAGGCTAGACCATGACGGAAACTATTGATGCGATTCAGTAGCTTAGGAATGCAGAGAAGGAGGGCTGGACTGATAACTAGAAACATAACATACTCTTGGCAGACTGGGAGGCAGAGCCAGGCCGAGCCGGGCACTGCGAGGCATGAAAGTAAGCTAAGGGTCAGGGATGCAGGTGGGGGCTGTATCGCTCCTCGGAGAGGGTTCAGGAAACAGGAGCTGAATCGGAGTCCGGGCCCTTTTGAGGCCTAGAAACTGGGATAATTCAATGAATTAACGTGCACACTGTAAAACGTGGCAACGTAGCTTTACATAGGCCTGATATTCGTTGTATTCACGAGGACTGGAAACTGGCATATTAGAGATGGACACAACTGTAATTGCGTCTTTAATCGATCAGAAGGGAATACATGCATATCGATCATGCACATATGACATAACATGGGGAACACGTAGGCACATACAACATGGCAAAATTTACTTTTCCACATTCCCTCCTTGTGCCCTACGTTTCCATCAGGAAACATCTATATTCATGATACCATCTATCATTTCATATAGCATCATTTGCTTGTCTCGAATTGTCTTGGAACGGGACTTAGGACTAGGAATACAAGAGGTAGCACAAATGCCGCAAATCGCGGGGCCACATTGTATACAGAGGCAGCAACTGAATATGATCATTACTGCAATACCTAGGAATGACAATACTTTCCATCCCCAAGCAGATATAATACTCCAGAGCCAACCGGACCATGTCCAGGTGCCTGGATTCTGGTGTAACTGATGGGCAATTTTATGAAGTCTGGTTATAGCTGAATAAACAGACGGCGCGTTATTAGGAATGAAAATGCAGCAACTAGATCCGATGACTCTACATGCTCCTCCTCTATCGGCCAGTATGACGTCAAGAACGAGACGATTTTGAAGCACGACAAATCTCATAGCAGATTGCTCTTCGGTCAAGTTACCTAGAGCAGAAGTAGTCTCATTCACTACTGCTTCAAGGGTTCTGGTTAACCTACGTATTAACTTACTATTCTGGATAGGTCCTATAAAGAAGAAGAAACCTCTATTGAAGTCTGTATACTGTTCTAGAGCAGTTTCAGTTTGATCGACAATTGGGGACTCAATCTCCCTTCTATGTCTGACGTGTACTAGATGTGTGTTTCTGTGATAATCAGATGGGGCTAGAAAAACTGGTGGCAGTAGGAAGGCAATATAACATGTTCCATCCCAATCGAGGGGCAGACGAACATATGCGGTCTGACCACAAACAAAATAAGAATGACGTGAGGCTTTGAAAATAGATTTCCCACTGTCACTATACTCGACAGTAGTAGTACAATCACTATGTCCTACATGTGCGGAACCATTATTTCTGACACATAATTCGCCTTTGACTGGTAGTACTGAAATAGCAGGTAAGTCTGGAGTAGTATCAGACTGAACATTCAGGACCATAAAATTCGAAGAATAATTACCTAAATCATAAACTTCATTTTCTAGATCTAACCCTGTTCTATGGGAGAGACCTTGCTTGTCTGGAAAACATGTTCTATTCAGAAGGGACATATCATTTGAGGATGACGTTAACATGGACCATGCTCCACACGAACCATTATGTGAAAACGGATAAGGAAAGAGTGGCAGAACTCCCTTCGGTGTCTGGAAAGGGGGGAGTCGACCACACACCCAACAATTAGTAGCATTGCTGGTCTGGTGTGAAAAATGTAACATTCTGATGAATGTATTATTGCGCATAGCAAGACGATAGGATAACTCGTGAGGAGGCAGATCACTAAACGTGTGCTCTACTGTAGCATTAGAAAACTTATTTACATGAGAAATTGGAAAACATAAATGCAATGCATAACTTGTGCAGGTAACCATCAAACTTAGAAACAATAAGAAACTTAGAAAAACGATACATCGGATAGAGTTTTGACTAACTCTCTCACTATGGGGGTCTATCTCATACATGTCAGATACCTGTCTAACCGTTTCACCCGAGAGGGACTTAGACAATTAAACTGGCTGACTTATTTTACTAGACCGGAGCTTCAACTTATACTCCTCTTGCGGAGTTTTCTCTAACAGAGGAACTTTCAGTTCAGGATTTAGATCAATATCTGGTTTCAGGCAGTCTTTAGAAATGGAACAGTCTTTAGAAGTGTCCTTTAAAAATGTCTTTTTCCGGACTCCATGGAATTTCTTTACATGGGACAGATGGACCCAACCCTTGCGGCCTTCCAACTTCACGGCCGTACGGGTGGTCAGGAGGACAAGTCGTGGCTCTTTCCAACGAGGCTCCAGCGGACTTGAACGATCAAAGTTCCTTACGAGAACGAGGTCCCCTGGAATGACCTCGTGCGGTTTCACTTCAGTATTGTCTGGAAATGCGGCGGCAACCTGGGAACGACAAGAGTGTAGGGCAGACATCAAGGAAGCTAGGTAATCTGTCAACATATTACTGGAAACATCTGTTATACTGCGGGGTCTAGGTGTACCCCACATGTTTGGGGGGCGGCCGAATACGACCTCATAAGGGGACAGACCTGATCTAGAATGTGCGACCATTCGCATAAAGAATAAAGCAACTGGCAGGGCAACTAGCCAGTCTACACCTTTCTCTTTACATGTCTTGGCAATACGGATTTTCAGGGTCTGATTATGTCTCTCTACGAGACCGGCTGCTTCAGGATGGCGCACACAATGGAACTTCCACTGGTACCCTAACAAAAGGGAAACATGTTTCATTAACTCGGATGAGAATGGCTGGCCGTTATCAGAATACACGACCCTAGGGAGTCCATAACGGGGGAAGAATTCACGAACCAACTGCTTGGCAGTGGTCGCTGCTGTGTAATCTGGAACTGGATATGCTTCTGTCCACCTGGACAAAGCGCATACAACTACAAGGACATACTTGAAACCTCGACATCGCTCCATCTGAATGTAATCCATCTGGAGGACTTCAAAAGGGTGGTCAGGGGGTTGGAATCCACCTTGTTCCACCGGGACACTTTTACCTGGATTGAATTGACAACATATCATACAAGTACGGACTATCTGCTTGGCTGCAGCTCGTAAATGCTTGTTAAACCAAAGGTTCTGAATACTGTCTAACATGGCTTTTTCTCCTAGATGTGCTGGACTATGTGCGGTATTGATAATGACTTGAACCATAGAGTCGGGGAGAAACCATGTGGCTTTTCCCTTCGTCAACCATCCCTGATCTGTCTGGACCCCTCCTTGTTCGGACCATTTCTTGATTTCTTCGGGAGTAGCATGTAACTGTATGTCTATGACATCTTGTGTAGGGTCTTTAACTGTCATACATGTAGTCGGATCTGGAGTGAGTGTCTGTGTCTTGTTAACTGGAATGTCTGGTGTCTGAGCTGTAAGCTTGGCTGTTCGATCTGCTAGATCGTTACCTTGGGAAATGATGTCAGTAACTTTCGTATGTGCCTTGCACTTCATGATAGCGATAGCTGTCGGTAAATGTATTGCATCTAACAGAGCTTGAATGAGGAGACCATGCTGAATCTTGGTTCCATGAGAAGTCATGAAACCTCTCTCCTGCCATAGTACTCCGAAGTCGTGTACAACTCCGAATGCGTAACGTGAATCTGTATATATGTTTACTTTCAGGTTTTTGGCACGTATGCAGGCTTGGGTCAGAGCAACTAGCTCTGCTGCTTGAGCAGACAGGGTGTCAATACGGTGTGTTTCGATAACTTCAGTGTCAGTAGTCACTGCATACGCGGCTACTAGTTCTCCTGTACTAGTTCTCATACATGAACCATCCACATAAAGTGTCAGGTCGGGATTAGGTAATGCAATGTCTGTCAGGTCTTGTCTTGGCTTAGTCATAGTGTTAATAACTTCCACACAGTCATGTGTGGCAGGATTTGAAGTAACTGACGGTAACAGTGTAGCAGGGTTTAGAACGTTGCAGCGTCTGATTTCTATGTGTGGCTGGAATAGTGTCAGTTCATAACCTGTTAAACGTGCAATGGTCAAGTGCTGAGTCTGTGTTCGGTTTAAAAGAACTTCCACGGAGTGTGGAACTTGTACTGTCAGGGAGTGTCCTAACACTATGGAATCACTTTGTCTGATTGCTAGAGCTGTGGCTGCAACTGACTTGAGGCACGCAGGCAGAGCCTGGGCTACTGGATCTAATGTGCTCGAAAAATAAGCACAAGGCTTGTACTGTCCTGCTTGATCTTGTGTGAGAACAGATAATGCAGTACCATCACGTTCTGTGACGAAAAGTGTAAAAGGCTTACTGTAGTTCGGTGTAGCTAGAACAGGTGCTTGGCATAAAGCTTTCTTTAATTCATTAAAACTAAGTGTATGTTCAGATGTCCAAGGGAGGACAGTCGATACGGCTGCCTCCTGTGTCGTTAACTGTATCAGTGGCTTGGCTAGAAATGCATACTGAGGAATCCATTGTCTGCAGTAAGAAGTGAGGCCAATAAAAGCTCGTACCTCCTTCTGTGTCTTGGGCTGTGGAAGACTCGCTATCAACTGGATACGGTCTGGTGTCAACTGCCTACCCCACTTGGACAGTAAGTGGCCTAAGTAGATCACTTGCTGGACACAGAACTGGAGCTTCGAAGGGGACACCTTGTGCCCCATCTCGGCTAGGAAATACAGAACTGTAAGTGACGCACGCTCGCAGTCACGTTCAGAACGGGCTGTGATCAGTAGATCATCGACATACTGGAGCAGGGCAGTGTCAGTTGGCATGTGCATATTGTCTAGTTGTCGTTTAAGTGCTTGACTGTAAATGCTAGGACTTTCTGTGAAACCTTGAGGAGCTCGTGTGAATTTATAGCTCCTTCCATTTAAACAAAAACCGAAAAGGTACTGGCTGTCTGGATGAATCGGAACACTGAAAAATGCATTCTTGAGGTCTATTACAGTAAAAAATGTAGCTTCAGAATCAATAGCTGTCAATAGGGATGAAATATCTGGGACTACTGGATACTGGGGTATGATACATTTATTAAGTTCTCGAAGGTCAATCACTAATCGATATACTGGAGGTGCATTTGGATCAGTACGTTTCATGACTGGAATGATAGGAGAATTACATATATTGGAGTCAGTTTCTACAACCACTCCTTGAGCAATGAGCTCGTCAATAATTTTGGATAAGGCCGTTACAGCCTCAGGTGGCAATCTGCCACTGTCTGATTCGTGGCAAGACTATACCTTGCTTGAGGGTCACACGATGGGGTGTGATTCGCATAAAACCTACATCAGTTGGACCTTGCGCCCATAAATGCTGTGGAACATTTAGTAACCTTGGATCAAAATCTCGTAATACATAGTGACCTTTAAAGTCTCTTAAAAACAATCGGATTCCTTCTGGAGAACAGCAAATAACTGCACCTAATTCTTTCAATGTTTTAATGCCTAACACATTTTCTGGACATGACTTCGTAAGTAACAAATCAGTAGTTCGGGACAATGGACCTACTTCTAGAGTAACTGGTTTTGAAATCTCGTTAACAATAGGCTTTCCTGAAAATCCAAGGGAAACATTTCTAGAGCCTGAGAGCGGAGCCCCTGGAACCTCGTCATGACTGATAGTAGTCCTACTTGCCCCTGTATCAATCAAAAACTTTCTGTCTTTCCCTAATACTTGACTGTGTACATAGGGACCCTCTTGATCTACAGGTATCTCGATGAGAGGCAAGCCTACCTCCCTCTCTAGGCTGTTTCATGAATACGGTTGATACTCTGGATACTCTGTCTGGGCATATTGGTACATCTGCTGTGTAACATGCTGTGTTGCAGCGATAGGCTGCGGTGCTGGAACTGTCTGTGGTGCATTCTGTGGTGACTGAGAAGTCTGTGAAACTTGTTCTGATCTAGGCGGACGTGGTCTTTCTTTAGTCTTACCAGTTGCTATGTTGTGTTTCAGAACTGCACACTCGTTTATAAAATGACCTGGCTGTTTACAATAATTGCATGTCCCTTTAACGGGAACTGCAGGATGACTGGCTTGATTCGGACCCCTCTTCTGACTGTCTTGTGGAACAGATTGTGCAACTAGTACTTTCATTTTCGTATCTTTCATACGTCTCCTTTCGTGTTCTTGCTCTTCCCTGATTCTATTCTGGTGATACTGGAGCATCTGTAACATTTGTGACGGGGTACTAGCTTGCCAGGTACTTTCGACTTTCAGAACTCGATTTTTAACTTGTGGACTTGAATTCTCGACTAGTTTAGAAACAAAAAGATGAGGGTACGACTCGCTACTTGTCTTCAAACCACTGTTAATAATAAAACATTTCTCAAATCTAGAATAAAAATCACTAGTGTCTTCATCCTGTTTCTGTTTGCATGCTGAGATTGCATCCCAATCTTCCTTTTTCGTGGCTAGTAACCTTGGCAAAACTTGTATCAATAACTCGGGCAATTCTTTACACTTGTCCCCAAGACCGGTACCTGGTACTCGTATATTATCTTCAGCTTCTAGAGCTGTCCAATCGATCTTTTTCTCTCCCACCTCCCATTCTTTTTCCTTGAGTTTTTCATATACCCCTGCGGGCAACAGGACCTTTAGCATTTTAATGATATCTGGATACGTGTATTCTCCCATACGGAGCATGTCTTTTAATTCTCGATGGAACCCTGCTGGGTCTTTGTCGTGACAGGGAATTAATTTCTTCATCTCTAAGAGTTCCATCTTTGTAATAGGGGTGTAAACAAATACTCGTTGCATTTCACCACCCGGTGTCCTAACTGGGTGTACTTCTCGTAACGGATGCTGTCTATCCATGTAAAATGGTTTACTTTCTGGAGGTGAGACGTGAACAAAATGCGGATTCAGGAACGTTCTATATTTGTGGCGCTGTTCTAGAATGACACTAATTAAATCGGTACCTAAACCTTTCCATTTATACTGGAGTAACTCGTTCAGAACATCATGTAACGGACCTGGATCAGAATGTTGTCCCTCATACAGTGTAATGAGGTGCTGGATCATATACATACCCACCAGTCGCTGCTCGGCTGGGGGCAGTTTCAGAAACATTTGTGCCACTATTTCGTCTGGAAAAGTGGTAGAATCAGTAGCCCACCGGACTGCTGATCGGGCTAGTTCTTGTTCATGCATGGTACTAAGTTCACTATAACCGATTCGTGATTTCAGAATGTGATCGGTAGCTTGAAATACTTGTTCAAGATTCTCTTGTTCTGGTGCTGGAAGATGAAAGACTTTCTTGTGTTCTAGGCGTGAATGTCGGTCTGGAAATCTAGATTTACCTACATACGCTATTCTGGTGGTATTCTCGTCTTCTACCTCTTCGGTAGGAGAGTCGTCTTCTTTCTCGGACACTTGTGCTGTTTTACGTTGCTGGTGCAACCTTATTATTTCCTTACGAATTTTCTTGTACATACTCTCTATACTACTGAGTGTCTTGTGTCTTCCCTCGGCTATATGATCACTCCACTTCGTCAGAACTCTCATTTCGATCGGATCTTTGTCTGGATAATCTTGTTCCCTTATTAAACAATTGATTAGAAACTTTAATAGCATGAGCTGAATCTCAGCTTTCCTTTGAGACATGACTTCACCAATACTTTCTGGATCATCTCCTGTACGGATGAAACGATATATTCTGTCTAGATCTTCTTTCATGTTCGGTAGGGTGTCCAAATACTCGGTCACCCGTCTTACACGCAATGAATATATAACCATATTATCATCGCCTGGGACTGGATCATAACGGCATTCGGTAAGAGCTCGCTTGATATCTGCAACGGACTGATATTTGGGCGTACGCTGTAACGCACGTTCATGTAACTCGACTAACTTTACACGTTTGTGTGGCGGCGGGGTACCAGGAGGACCTCCCCCCGCGGCTCCTAAACTAGAATCGTCGACTGATACTCTTCGGGCTGGCAGAGTGACCGATGTAGCGGGAACTTGTACTGTAGGCTGGACCGGGGGTACCGTAACAGGTGCTGTAACAGGTGCCCCGGTGGCTGGAGGAACAGGAATTACATTATTTACAGGAGCTGGCGGAACAGGATTTGCATATTCTGGGACTGTGTCGTCCAAATAGGACGAGAGAAAAATATCAGCTGCGGTCGGTTTGTGACGTAGCTTAATCGGAACTAATGGCGGCGGAAAATTGCATGGTGCTTCCGGGGTTGCTTTTGGCAAGCCCTCGGCAAGAAGAGGATACATACCCTTAATGAGGGCATTTCTCTGTCTGTCTGACTGTTCGGCTTTTACTCGTTCACCTACTTCGATTAATTCCCTTTCTTGGGCTCTTTCTGAGGATTCCCTACTTAATTCTGACTTTCTGATTTCCTTTTCGGTTCTTTTATGAGATTCTTTGCGCCATAACTCGATGGCATCTTTCTGGGACTGTCTGGCTTTCTTTTTCCATAATGCTTCTTCTACTCGCATGATGCACTCGGCATCCCACGTACCTGATACGGGCCATCTATACTTTTCTTCTAATTCCTTGGTGTACTCCACCCATAAGTCTAGATATAATATGGCACTTATGCCATGCTTATGATACATAAAATGACCTGGACTGTCCCTCGGCGGGACAGGAACTGCTTCCTCGAGCAGACCTTTTCTGGTTTTTAACTGACGTAACTTCGTGAACAGAGGCATAACTAAGGCTGGACACCATACAATACACGATAAACACAATAATAACTTTAAGAAAAACAAATCACTCATACCACGACATTGAAAACACATGAAATAACATTTAAAAATAACAGTTCGGACAGAAAACTACCTGAAATACTGAAAACAGAACACATGAATTTCTCGAGAACAGAACTTACTAGAATGACTAGATGCACTGCTAAAACAGTACGAAACTTACCGGTCCCATAAAGAGACACGTCAGGACCCGCATCCACCTAAGTGGACACTTCGTGTTGGATCTGTGTACCCAAACCCACGGACCAGAGACAATTCAATTGACCCTGTCTAGATACTACCCCAGCAACGGTACTCACCGGGCAGCAAGAACGGAAGGCCTCGGACTGGACTGGACTGCTACGACGACGGACGGACGAACTTCGGACTTTAGTTACAGGTGGGCCTCCGGATACCTCGGACCTTGGACTCTCGGCTTGGGCTCTGGTCGGGACTCGCCGCGTTCCTCCACCGCCTCGTCTGGACGCTGGACCGCAACCTCCGTCTCCTCCGTGGGCCTGAGGGATACTTGAAGCAGAAATATCTGCACGTGCACGGTATGGTTCCGTCACGGCTGCAGAGGATCAGGGGGCCTGCGTGGCTTCTCCGGCGCGTGGGGAAAGGGCAAGTGCCTATTCGGGCGCCATTATGTGGTAAATAAATAAATTATTACCGGATCTATTTTTGACTATAATCAATAAACAGGTAGCTCAATAAATAAGAGTCAAGATTCGAGGTAGCTGGAGTTGACAGGCTTTAATCAGGCATAAAAGGACAGGAACAGGACAGCCTGCATGGGAATGGGATGGCAGCTGCCGGGGGCAGGATCTGGGAGCATAAGGGTAACTTTTAATAACAGTGCACAATATTTATAGTTAAACAAATACATTGCATTCAATACAGTAGGCGTAGCAGTAGGCGGAGTTTGTAGCAGTCGCGAAAGATGAGGGCAACATGATGTAACAAGAAGGCGTGCACAGGGCGTATACATAGACATGTGATGTAGACGTAACAGAATATGTCATAAACGGGGTGGAAACATGGAGGGGGCTACCTGAGCAGCTGGAACCTCTAACCTAGTGGTGCGCGCAAACTGACAATGACGTGTTACTAGGGAGAACTGGGGGCTATGACTTCTGCGCTAGAAGAGGAGACTAAAGTCTGGAGTGTCAGAGCGACATGTACCCAGGCATATCTAGTATCTGGTGTTTAGAGTACATGTTGATAGAATCCAAAAGTTATCAGAGTAAAGGCTAACAGACATTAAGACTGGTGCATACATAATTCTGCATGTAGTGCGTGTGCGAGGAATATTAAATGAATAGTAATACAGTATTTCTCTTACATGGAGACATAAAGGCTAGACCATGACGGAAACTATTGATGCGATTCAGTAGCTTAGGAATGCAGAGAAGGAGGGCTGGACTGATAACTAGAAACATAACATACTCTTGGCAGACTGGGAGGCAGAGCCAGGCCGAGCCGGGCACTGCGAGGCATGAAAGTAAGCTAAGGGTCAGGGATGCAGGTGGGGGCTGTATCGCTCCTCGGAGAGGGTTCAGGAAACAGGAGCTGAATCGGAGTCCGGGCCCTTTTGAGGCCTAGAAACGGGGATAATTCAATGAATTAACGTGCACACTGGAAAACGTGGCAACGTAGCTTTACATAGGCCTGATATTCGTTGTATTCACGAGGACTGGAAACTGGCATATTAGAGATGGACACAACTGTAATTGCGTCTTTAATCGATCAGAAGGGAATACATGCATATCGATCATGCACATATGACATAACATGGGGAACACGAAGGCACATACAACATGGCAAAATTTACTTTTCCACAGTGGTGGTCCTCATCACCAAAATAAATTGCTTTAGCCACACATTTATAGTGTCTCCTGACACCATTTATGCTGCGAGGCACAAGCTGCAACGTAGGAGCAGCTGCATTAGCAGCGCAAGTAGCATGCTGCTGTCAGAGTGCACACTGTGGTGCCATCACACTGAACCTGCCGAGGGTGCCTTACTGAAAATAAACTTAGCAATAGTGAGTACTAAACACAATTGCCATCATACATCATGCTGCCCCTGCTTCAGTCAAGCTGGCCACACAGGTGACAAGAGAAGACTTACTCAGCCTGGCGACCCATACCATGTGATATGCCATAGCTGTTACACTGATCATCACCAGGCACCAGACCTTCAACTTGACAACTCTGACCGGCTCAAAGTGAACATTTATGTGTTTCAGAACTGGACTGGCAGTCTTTGGGCCTGATTTAGAAGTCTGATGCAAATCCGACGAAAAATTGCTAACTTCCTTCGCACATGACGATACAGCAGACTAAACTTTTATGACTGAGAAGTCTCCGTTGACAGTAAATTGAGAAACACCATCCTCAAAGCGCAAAAATCTAAATACCCTTATTCTGTGGCGATTGCTCATTTAAAATTAAAGTTACAGAGCAATGATAGATCTTGCTTATATCCAGAAGTGGTCAATAAAAAATTGTTTTCGACCCTTTGAATCGTTTGAAGTATTTTTCAGGGGTCAACTGTTTTATGCATGATAGTCCTGAAGATGGTCTTATGAACGAATGCATAGAGACCGAAACGTCGACTTTAACACTTCTTTCTGGAAAATAATTTATGATAGAAAAAGTGTTTACAATAGTGACATTGAAGGACTGTACAACTGCATTTGCTTTCCTCTTGTTACATTGTGTGTTTAATTTTGTGGTACCCTTGATGAACTTTAAAAGATAACATTATTTTTATATACACCTGTGTCTTTTGTATATTTCCCTGTTGTGATTGTGTCACTGGTTCCTATTTTATACAAGGACCTAAATATTTTCTCAAAAAGGTTTTGATAAGCAATTTATTGGCAAGTTTATAAAAAATTCTTGCATCTGAGTATATACCAAAAGGAATATAATCGAATATTATAAATAAATCCCTTGAAGGCATCCATTACCCGTTTATTTGATTTTGCCCAGACCCTCAAGGGTAGTTTGGGTTTCCCATTATATTTAATTGATTTAGAAGTCGGCAGAGGGAATACTCCGTCACAAATGTGATGGGTATCCCCTCCACCATATTACGATTCCCCATAGGACAGAATGTGATCGTAATACGGCGGACGGAATATCCATCAGGTTTCTGATGGAGTGTTCCCCTCCACCGATGTCTAAATCAGGCCCTTTGTTTTTTGCTCTACCTGATATGTAAATTTCACAGCAGTCAAGCTGAGCCTGCCTGGCCTGTCCCTAAGTCTCTCGAGCAGCCCTTCCGTCCACATGGCCGCATGATTCTGCTACAGCACCGCCCATGAATGCTCTCTGGCAGCGCCTTCCAGTACAGTCCGTGCAGCATCCGGCATATATGGGGAGGTGGGCGGGAGGAGCAGCTGAGAGGCGGGAGCAGTGAGTGGGCAGGGGGCAGGGCCGCTGGGGTCACAGCGGCGGGGAAGCAGTGAAACAGAAGCAAAATGGGGCACAAGAGGGGACAAAAGAGTGGTACAGAAGGCAAAATGGGCACAAAAGGGGGGAAAACAAGTGGCACAGAGCACAAAACGGGGCACACAGGCAAAAGGGGTGAGAAAGAGGGGGGAAAAACAAGTAGCACAGAGCACAAAATGGGGCAAACAGACAAAAGGGGGGATAAAGAGGGGGGAAAAACGAGTGGCACAAAGCACAAAAATGGGTCACAGAGAGGGGGAGCAGTGGCCCAGAAGCCAGAGGGCAATTACCAGAGAGTTGGCAGGGGCAGCAGGGGCACACAGTTGGAGCTGCATGGAGGGGGAGCGACCTACCAGGAGGGTCAGTGGTCGCTCACCTCACCGCGCAGGCGTCCGGCATATATGGGGAGGTGGGAGGGAGGAGCAGCGGGGAGGTGGGAGCATCTAGTGGGCAGGGGGCGTGGCCGCAGGGGTCACAGAGGCGGAGAAGCAGTGGAACAGAAGCAAAATGGGGCACAAGAGGGGACAAAAGAGTGGTACAGAAGGCAAAGGGGGCACAAAAGGGGGGAAAACGAGTGGCACAGAGCACAAAAACAGGGCACACAGGCAGAGGGGCAGAAAAGGGGGGAGAAAAAACGAGTGGCACAGAGCACAAAACGGGGCACACAGGCAAAAGGGGTGAGAAAGAGGTGGGAAAAACAAGTGGCACAGAGCACAAAGTGGGGCACACAGGCAAAAGGGGCGAGAAAGAGGGGGAACAACGACTGGTACAGAGCACAAAAATGGGTCACAGAGAGAGGGAGCAGTGGCCCAGAAGCCAGAGGGCACTTACCAGCGAGTTGGCAGAGGCAGCAGGGGCACACAGTCGGAGCTGCGTGAAGGGGGAGCGACCTACCAGGAGGGTCGGGGGTCCTGAAAGAGTGGATGAATGAGTGAAAAAAAGGATGGATGAATGGGGGATGGATAAGTGAAAGGATGGATGGATGGATGGATGGATAGGTTTGCTGGATAGGTTTAAAGATGGGTGGAAAGGTTTGGATTCGGATGAGCGAACAGAATGGTGACAGACTGAATGATGGATGAAAGATTGGATGGATGACAGAATGTCAAGGTGGATATTAACAGGTGGATGGAAGGTTGAAAGGATGAATGGATAGATGCTTGAATGGAAGAGGCAAGCAAGCTGTTCTGGGGAGGGTCGTGATGACTTGCTGCACTTGCTTAGTGCCAAAGAATATTTGGTTGAAAGTGTTTTTAAAAAAATATTTTCTGGCTACTGTCTTGACTGTAAGCATGATCAAATGAATGTATGTGTGTGTGTGGGTGCATGCGTGAAAGAGTCTGTGTGTGTGAGGATATATGTGAGGGTAGAAGTATGCAAGTGCATGTTAGAGAATATGTGTGGGTGTGTTATGTTTTCCGCTGTGCAGCTGAGTCCTAGCACACTGGCAATAAACCTTGGCCTATGCGGCAGTGCACCAATGGCACATAGGTGGGAGTGTACCCGTGCCAAATGCAAACCCAAGCATAATAAAGGTAATTTTTCACATATGGAGGTACTCATGACAAAATGCTGCTATTAACATATTAAAGGCATTTGTTGGCATCAGAGAGGGCACCAATGATATGCAGGTACACATGACAAAATGCAGGTACTGACATATTGGAAGTAATTTGTATCAGAACAGAAGGTCTTTACTCTATATGGTACCCTTTGCAAAATGTCAATCCTCGCATATTGGAAGTAGTTTTTAGGTTATGCCTGAAACAGTACACGCGCTGTTGGTAAAACCGTTGGTAACAAAAAAGAAGTTTAAAATCGGCTTAGAGCCCGCCCTTTACTTACCCTTATTTTCCATAGGTTAGATTTCACGCCACTCATGTTTCCTTGATTATTATTGGTCAAAGTCTCCTGGTCCCTCTCTGGGCTCCAGTGTTTGTCCCTGCTGTAGAGCATGGACAATGTAGAGCTGCCTGTTTACAGCCACTGTCCTTCCACTGGTCGTGCATTTCTGCAGGCACTTTGTTTTTGCTTTTTGCCATCCATTATATAAGAGTGCATAGCACTCTACAGACCCTCTCTCTCCCTTACCCCTCCCTTGTGTTGCTTGTGGTCCCCCTCCTGCTGTCCACTGTTACTCACCCTCCCTCCTTCTCCGCACCTCCCTTGTGTTGTTTTTCCCATTACGCCCTCCTCCTGCTATTGTTGTTACTGCTCCCTCCCGCCTCCCCTGCCTCTCACTCCTATTTCTTTCCCTCCCCTCCTGCTGCCCATTGTTGGTGATCTATCCCTGTTCTCCTGCATCTCCCTCGTGTTGCTTGCCCCCCTTGTGTTTTTTAGACATATTGCACAGCTGTATGGACTGTGTGCTGTATGCTTTTTTTGCCTTTAGGGGAAAAAAGCAGTATGATGCAGTCAATGCAGTCCTGCGCTGCTGTGCAACATGTCTAAAAAAAAAAACATTGGCAAAGACAATAGATCCCGAATAGGTGAAACCTATTGGCTGTGTCAATGCTTGTTGCCATATGGAGACATCTATGGCATATGTGGGGAGGTGCACCCAGGGCAAAATTCTAGCACTGGTGTATTGGAAGCTATTCTCGATATATGAGGTGAACCTATGCCAAATGTTAGGAAAATGCAGTCAGGTCTTGAAAAGGCCAGGCTTCCTAGGACACATGAGTGCTCTTTTTCAAATTGTATGGCTTTTGTTGGGATGGAAAAGTCCCTGGCATGGTAATGGATATACGTCCCTTCCTGAAATGCCTCAACTGTACTGATGTCTGGATATCTAATGCTGATTTGTGTTGTTATAGGTAAACACGGATCATGCATGTGTGCCATGACATAGGGATGTCTCACAGATTTCAGTCCTGTTGGACCAGGAGGGGTGCACAAAGACCTACCCTCATAGTGGTGAAAGGCAACTGCCTTTAGCAGTAGTTAAACAGCATAAGCTTGGTGGTGGCAGCTTACCATGTAGTGATAAATCGTAGTGAATAGGTCATTTTTAACTGTGTTACTGAAGTGAGGCCTATAAGCTCACACATTTAAAGTTCTGCTGCTGTGCGCTTAACTCACCTTTGGCCTACATCAGTTTTGTGTGTAGTGCCTGCATGGGTGTATGTCTGCCTGTGCGTGCTACAGTGCATGAAGAATCTAATGCTGTGCAGTGTGTGTATGCTGGGTGTGTATGTGCCTGTGGATGGTACAGTATATGGCTGACTCTGGGTTCCATTTTGGGAGACCAAAGGATGCATGTTGAAACATGAGGAGAGGAGGTAAAGGAATCCCCCAGAGAGATTTGTGTATTTGTGTATTGCTAAATTGCTGTTTGCTAGGAGGGAAATGCTGGAGAAGGGGGAGCCTGGGTCCCCCAGTACACTTCAAAGGGTGCTCTTTGATTCACAGGTCACAAGGAATGGGCCTGGGCACATCTTAGGAAGGAGATGGTGTCTAATTAGTGAATCAGAGGCTCTGAGCTAATCTTTTGATACAGAAATCCTTGTACTTGAAATCGAGGTGTGAACTCTAGTCACTCCCTAGGCCTGCATTGTGGGGCTATCAACTGTGGAATCACTCCAACTGTGACAGAATGCTTTCTGGAGGAAGAGAGGGGAGAGGAGTAGGCACTTAAAAAGGAAGCAGGCACTCAACATAAAGTTCAAGGACTCAAAATGTAAATTACATTTGGTGTCTGGAAACTGACTATAAGAAGGGGAGTTTGAAACAACAAAAATTGTCAACTGTCAAGCATCCAGTTGGGATGTGCAAGGAGGAGAAGCTCTGCAAGAGTTCTACCTGTGACGAGGACTGGGGTCCAGCGTCTCCTAGTCTCCCACATGGGTGAGGGGGCATCACCCAGGGAATCCAAGACTCCCTGCCCTGGAGCTTGGAGCACCAGTGCCTGCCTGCGTGCCAAGACCAGTGTGCCCTGTGAGGAAGAGGAGAGTATTCCAGGTAGTGAGGTCCAGAGGGGAATCCTATTGAGTAGACTCCCTTTGTGAGGTGTGAGGAAGTAGCTCCTGCATCGATCAGGTCATAGCCCGTGTGTAAGAAAAAGTTGGTGGCCCCAAATTCCAGAAGACGGCAACCATAACATGAGACATGATCATTGCTGTGCCAAACGTGTCATTGCCTGTGAGCAAGGAGGGATTGGTGACCTCATAAGCCAGGAGGGGCCATTGTGGACAGATTGTTGTGTCAAGTGGGCTGAAGAACCTGTGCAGTGGGAAGCAAGTGAACCGGTATACCAGGAAGAGCCGCTGTGAAGGAATCTGGTGTGACAATCGAGTTGAAGCCCATGTAAAGTGGAGAGACAGTGACTCTGTATGCCAGAGAGGGTCACTGTGACCAAGCAAGAAGTGTGACCTGGTCAGGATTGTCACTGAAGAGAAAGGCCACTGTGGGGACCCCTGCAGACCTACACTATGACAGAGGAGCAGCGTCAGGACCTTTGCACTGCTTCCCATCCACTCACCGTGGGACAGACCAAAGAACTTACCCAGCTTGGAGGAGCCACAACTAACCTATGGTCCCTGCAGCTGCATAACCGCATGTGAGGGACTCGAGGACCACAGAGTGCAGCCTGCCTGGGCCGCATGCAGTGAACTCACCTGGACCACCCGCTGCCGCTGCAGTGCCCATGGAGAAACGCACTCAGCTCCCATCCTGCACATGCGGGACAGACTGATATGGCCAAGTCATGGATATTGGGTCAATCCCGGAGGAACTTGCTTGCAAGATATCATTTGTGGCTGGAACACTTTTGACTTTAAGACAGTCTGAGTGGAAGAATGTTCTCAGAAGGTGCACAGTTGTACTACAATAGACAACTTGTGATAGGTTAATGGCAAACTGTCTGTCAACAGTTAGCTTGATAGATAGATAGGTAGACAGATAGACAGTTCATAGATAGGCAGACAGCTAGATCAATAGTTACATAGATCGATATTCACTGAAAATGTCTGTTATGGTCAGCTGTCATTCCCCAGGAAAAACATGATGACCCAGCTGCTTTTATTTCACATTAATATTAATTGGGGAAACCTTCACAAAAACCATTGCCTGCTGCATAATATGCATATTTTGACAAACAACTGAGACGCAGTGCTAAGCTTGACACTGTGCAAAAGTTAACCGAACAGCTTTCTGCTATTGATTGCCATTATAAGGCATATAGAAACGATACCACGAGCAAAGGGCTCTTGTGTGCAGTAAAACTAACAATTTTTTAATAGGGGAAATAATATTTTCATCTTTATCATGAATATATATTGTTTAACGATGCATACAAATGTATGTTTCCATCACAGATGCAGTTACATCTATTTTTATAGTTTGTTCTCTTGAACCCTAAGGAATCCCCTGGTGAGACGTGTAGATATACATATGCAATAAACAATACTGTTCTGCAGGGCTGTGCCTTGATGGAAAGAGGCTCCTCTGAAGGCCCTGTAGTGTGAACACAAGGTAAACCAGGAACTAAAGGAAAGTTTTATGCTGCTATTCTGAATAAACGAGGCGTACCTTTCATCACTAAAAATGTGCATGTCTAGATTTCTTTCTGCCGAATATGAACTTGAAAATAAATTAAAGACATGATTTTATTGAGAAGTAGAAAAAACAGTTTTAATAAAATGGTTCTCCTTGTGCTTCCTTGAAAGAAAACTCATTAAATGTTAATTGATAACATTTTGAATCGGATCTGTTTAATATGTATCAATCGTTCAAGAAACATCTAGTTTACAGCATTGGGATGCCTTATATATCAATGTGTGTTAAGATATAAAAATTGCTGATTCACAGTGCTAAAGCATAATTTGCTTTCAATTGCTTATTATACTTCATAATTTGTTTTTTTCTTGCTGCATAATTTGTCTTCCTTTGCTGCATATTACAGTCAACTCCGATGAACATGTATTCCTTCATTGATGCATAATTTAATTAACCATGGTATTACTTCTCTACAACAATCTGCTGTAGAAAGCCAGTGCTAATTAAGTCATATAGCAATAGTTTAGAACTACAGAGTGAAGGTACATACTGAAGCACTCTTCTTCACAGCGCTTGAATGAGATGTTAGCGATGTAAAAGAAACACATACCCCTACACACAGTGAGCCCCCTTTCTGGTCCCTACAGTGTAGTAGACAGAGACACACACAAAGCAACAGTAAACACTCAACACAATACATTAGACACTGTGCTACTGTGAAAGATAAACGAAAAACACATCAGTGCCCATGATGAGAAAAAGGTGTAAATGCAGATCTAAACTTGTGCCCTGTGAAACCTGATGCGAAACAGCCACTACAACGCGGCTGTTTCCATGCATAGCCTTTACCACGCATGCATTACAGATGCACCATTACCACGCATAGCCTTTACAACGTAATTCGTTGTAAAGGTATGTATGGAAAAGGTATATGTATGGAGGATTTCTACTTATTAGAGGAAACGGAGAGACGCTTCCGCTTTACGATTTGTGCCGTGCCTCAGAAGAGCTGGGGAGGAGTTGACATCAGGAACGCGTAAGTGGGATTGGGCCTAGGGCAGGATGTTAGCATTTTACAAATGTATTTAATGTTTTTTAGGGGGGGCAGTGATGCAGGGGACTGCATTTATTGCCTAGGTTAGGGAAGGGGTCGTTTTTAGAAGGGATGGAGCCCGGGAATGGGTGTTGCGCAGGGGTCTGCATTCAGGGTGTAGGGCAGTGGAAGGGTCGTTTTTAGAAGGGCAGGGGGCCAGGAGTGGGAGTCGTGCAGGGGGCTGCATTTCAGCTCAGGGCATGGAAGGGGTATTTTTAGAAGAGCTGGGGACCAGGGGAAGAAGGTCCTCTAGGGCTCAGGGGAGGGGTATTTTATAAAAAGAACTGTGGGAAGTGGGGGCCCAAGGGACTGGTTTTAGGACTCAGGACAGGGGTCACATTTACAACAAATATGCCTTTAACATTCACTCTTCTGAAACAAAAATTAATTGTAAATGTATGTGTGGTGAAGGCATATTTGTGGTAAAGGTTATGCGTGGTAAAGGCATTTGTTTTGTAACACATGCGTGGAAAAGGCATGCATTGAATCGGAATGCGTTGTAACATCATACAACCCCCTAAACACCAAAATCATCTGTGCAGGTCACCATTCCTCCTGTGCTTACCTGGAAAATGCAAGGCAGCCGTTTCTGCTTTGAAACATCTGCTGTCACTTCACATAGCTCGCTGTATATCACTGTACAACACTAAAAGATAAGTGTTGTAATTATTATATCTTTTGAAAAAGTGTAACTGTTGCTAGTTTCAGTAAGCCTTGTTTGAAATAAGTCGCTCACTTGTTAAGCCGTAAAACATTATGGGCCTCATTTACTATATTTTGATGTACGGCAGCAAAGTAAGCCTTCTTGCTGCGCTGTGGTGCGTCTAAATAAAAAGGGTAGGAATGCACTGTAGGCGGAGGAGCTTGGCGGGCATCTGTGATGGCCGCGTGAGCACAGCGCTCTCCGGACCCCCGCCACTCCCGGCAAAATATCCTGAACATATCCTGATTCTTCACAAGGATTTGTGTAGTGGACACTGGGCTGATCTTTCTATGGTTTTTGGATTTTGATTCGGACCGGGGGCACCGAAGATACGACGACTCGAACTTTCGGGGTCCGCCCTGGAGGTGCGCCCGGGTCTGGGTGAGGCACTGTGGCCGTGTCTGAGTTGAACAACAGCGGCTGGGGGATTCGACTTGTGGGTCCCCCTCTTAAGTTTCGGTTTTGATTCTGCCTCGGACTGCGACGTCTGGCAGAGGAGTCTGGCCCTTGCTGGGTCCAGCGGCACGAGACTGCTGTTGTGCCTTTGGCTTGCTTATTGTCCTTCCGGGCTGGCTCACGCCTAGAGGTACCCTCGCCGCTGCTTTTTGGCTACAACGCCTTCCTCTCCTGTGGCCATTTTCACCTGCTCGAGTGAGTCCCCTGGGACGCGGTCTCCAACATGGCGGGCAGAGGGGACCGAGAGACTCGGAAGACCAAAACGCCCCTTCGCGGGGGCCCGGTCCAGTCTAACGTCATGGACCGGTACACCCATTCGAAGGGGTCCCCTGGAACCGCCTTGCCTGGCCCGAGTGCAGTTGACCACACTGTGGAAGCGTTGACGGAGCCGTCCTTGCAGGACATCATGGGCGCCATTTCTGGCATGAAGGAAACAATAGGCCAACAGTATGAAGCTTTGGCCCACAAAATCGACACCGTGGCCATTGATGTGAACTTGATTCGGGCCGACCTATCTAAAACCAATGAGAAGGTGAAGTCATTGGATCTCAAGTCATCCAGCCTCACGACCGACGTCTCGGAGATACAGACGGAGATTGGCAATCTCCGAAGGGTGAACGATTTCATGACCCGGCGCTTGGAGGACTTTGAAAACGAAGCACGTCGTTGTAACGTGCGTGTGGTTGGCGTTCCGGAAAATCCGGACCCGCATTCTGTCGATCTCCTGGTCGAGGACCTGATACAGAACTACCTCTCTCCGTCTGGGTTGAGTAAATTCTTCGCAGTGGAACGTGCCCATCGTGTTCCGGGAGGCCAGGGCAAGCTGGGCGCCCCGCCGAGGCCTATTGTTGCGAAACTCTTTCACTATGGAGACCGGGACGCTATCCTGCAGGCATCGCGAGTGAAGGGCCCGGTGGCTTTTGAGAATGCCACGGTGAACTTCTACCCGGACTTTTCTCAATTGGTGCAGAAACAGCGTATGGGCTTCCGTGGAGTCAAGAAGCGTCTCCGGGACTTGGGACTACGCTACGCTATGCTTTTTCCAACCAGGCTGCGAGTTGAATACAATGAACGGACCCTTTTCTTTGATCGGCCTGATTCCGTGAATGACTGGCTGGACTCTCTGCCGGACCGACCTCCTGAGACTGAGCCCGCCGAACACCTGGGTGGTGCCGAGGGTGGTATAGAGAGCTGAACTTATTGTCTATGCCCCGGTCTCCGTGCTACGTAACTTCTTCAGGGATTTTATGCCTAAGTGCCTCTATTTTCTGTGTGTTTTCCTCCTTCTTTATCTTGATCGGGGTGGCGGGTGGGACAGGGCCTTTCCTCCTCCGGGGTCTTTTTGTAGAATGGGGGTTCTTGGGCGACAGGCACACTGCATGTTGGGGTGGCTTTTTAGCTTCTTGCAGGGGTGCAGGGTGGGGGGTGTTTTCTTGGTAGTTGGGGGGTGGGTTGATGGGAAGTTTGATGTTTGTGTTTTGTTTTTTCAAGGCGATTCTATCTTGCTAATGGTGTTTTCGATGTCATGCTCATTGGGGGAGGGTTCCGGCATCACTGTGTGGGATGGGGGGTAGCGGGTTGAGGTTTATTTCGTGGAATGTCAATGGTCTGGGGGATCGTATAAAACGGGGTGTGGTGTTGCGATGTCTACGACGTTTGTCTCCTGATATTATCTTTCTGCAGGAGACTCATCTAGTGGGCAATACTTGTCGTGCAATGAACAGGTGGGGCTATCGCCTCGTCGCACATTCGGGGTTTACCACGGGTTCCAGGGGGGTGGGTATCCTTGTCCGGGCTTCCCTCCCCCTGGCAATTGATGATGTGATTCTTGATGATCGGGGGCGTTACGCCGTCCTCGTGGGACGCTATGAGGGTCGGACCCTTTCCCTGTTTACCGTTTATGTGCCCTCCGGTCTACAGACCTCTACCTTTTCCGATTTGGGCCGAGTGTTGTTGAGCCTCCCAGATAGTACTCTTTTCATTGCAGGTGACTTTAACTCTGTGTTCTCCGGTCTACATGATCGTCACCCCCCTAGGGACACTCCTTCGGCCCAAAAATGGCTGGGTGGGTTCCTGGATACTTTTGGTTTAGATGATTGTTGGAGACTTATGCACCCTACTCAGCTTCAATACACTTTCCATTCCGGGGCCCATGGGAGTCTGTCTAGACTGGATTATTTCCTGATGCCTGCGGCGCAGTCGTCTGCTGTTCGGGAGATTAGACACCTCCCCCGGGGCATCTCCGACCATTCTCCGCTTTGGCTTTGTTTTGAGGTGGGGGTGGAGGCGGCGGGCCGGGTGGCTCCCATCAACCCATGGTATCTGACCTCCCCCGAGACCCGTGGTCTCTTGATCAAGTCGTTGGACAATTATTTTTTAGACAACGAGGGGTCCGTCTCCTCTGCGGTATCCCTATGGGAGGCCTTTAAGACGGTGATCCGCGGGCAGGCCCTTTCCCTTATTGCTGAATCCAAAAAGGCGAGAAATCGGGAGGTGGTGGAACTCTAGAGGGAAATTGTTGGGATAGAGGCTGACTTGGAATCGGCTGTAACTCCTGATAAACTCCACGCCTTGGGTCTGAAACAATTTGCGTATAGGTCTCTGGTTACGGATGCGGCTAAAATGATGTTTCGGGAGCAACAGGGTCGTTTGTATGATGTGGGGGACAAAGCGGGTAAATTGCTGGCGTGGTTGTACAAGAAGGAGAGGGCGAATCGTGTGGTGCCGGTGATTCAGACCCTGAATGGTGTGAGAGTGACTGACCCGGTGGGAATAGTAAAAACAACAAGTGATGGACTGAATGTGGATCAATGTCACACACTCCCCCAGTCAAAAGATCTGGGCCCAAATCCATCGTTTTTTTGCACTCCACACCACCCTGGGTTAGACAATGGCGATATGCAAATCAGCTCTGACCCTGTTGCCCCATGGGAACAGTCCAGTCCGAACTACAAAAGCCATGTCCTTCCCAGAACGGAATCAAGCATCCGAGGACCGGACCGGTTTCGAGGTAACACCTCTCTTCAACCCGGCTAGCTTGATTCCAGTGGTGTGGAGTGCCTGGGACCCACGTCTGGGCATCCCCAGCGCACTTAGGGCGGCAATTGCAAAAACAACAAGTGATGGACTGAATGTGGATCAATGTCACACACTCCCCCAGTCAAAAGATCTGGGCCCAAATCCATCGTTTTTTTGCACTCCACACCACCCTGGGTTAGACAATGGCGATATGCAAATCAGCTCTGACCCTGTTGCCCCATGGGAACAGTCCAGTCCGAACTACAAAAGCCATGTCCTTCCCAGAACGGAATCAAGCATCCGAGGACCGGACCGGTTTCGAGGTAACACCTCTCTTCAGCCCGGCTAGCTTGATTCCAGTGGTGTGGAGTGCCTGGGACCCACGTCTGGGCATCCCCAGCGCACTTAGGGCGGCAATTGCAAAAACAACAAGTGATGGACTGAATGTGGATCAATGTCACACACTCCCCCAGTCAAAAGATCTGGGCCCAAATCCATCGTTTTTTTGCACTCCACACCACCCTGGGTTAGACAATGGCGATATGCAAATCAGCTCTGACCCTGTTGCCCCATGGGAACAGTCCAGTCCGAACTACAAAAGCCATGTCCTTCCCAGAACGGAATCAAGCATCCGAGGACCGGACCGGTTTCGAGGTAACACCTCTCTTCAGCCCGGCTAGCTTGATTCCAGTGGTGTGGAGTGCCTGGGACCCACGTCTGGGCATCCCCAGCGCACTTAGGGCGGCAATTGCAAAAACAACAAGTGATGGACTGAATGTGGATCAATGTCACACACTCCCCCAGTCAAAAGATCTGGGCCCAAATCCATCGTTTTTTTGCACTCCACACCACCCTGGGTTAGACAATGGCGATATGCAAATCAGCTCTGACCCTGTTGCCCCATGGGAACAGTCCAGTCCGAACTACAAAAGCCATGTCCTTCCCAGAACGGAATCAAGCATCCGAGGACCGGACCGGTTTCGAGGTAACACCTCTCTTCAGCCCGGCTAGCTTGATTCCAGTGGTGTGGAGTGCCTGGGACCCACGTCTGGGCATCCCCAGCGCACTTAGGGCGGCAATTGCAAAAACAACAAGTGATGGACTGAATGTGGATCAATGTCACACACTCCCCCAGTCAAAAGATCTGGGCCCAAATCCATCGTTTTTTTGCACTCCACACCACCCTGGGTTAGACAATGGCGATATGCAAATCAGCTCTGACCCTGTTGCCCCATGGGAACAGTCCAGTCCGAACTACAAAAGCCATGTCCTTCCCAGAACGGAATCAAGCATCCGAGGACCGGACCGGTTTCGAGGTAACACCTCTCTTCAGCCCGGCTAGCTTGATTCCAGTGGTGTGACTGGGGGAGTGTGTGACATTGATCCACATTCAGTCCATCACTTGTTGTTTTTGCAATTGCCGCCCTAAGTGCGCTGGGGATGCCCAGACGTGGGTCCCAGGCACTCCACACCACTTGGAGTCAAGCTAGCCGGGCTGAAGAGAGGTGTTACCTCGAAACCGGTCCGGTCCTCGGATGCTTGATTCCGTTCTGGGAAGGACATGGCTTTTGTAGTTCGGACTGGACTGTTCCCATGGGGCAACAGGGTCAGAGCTGATTTGCATATCGCCATTGTCTAACCCAGGGTGGTGTGGAGTGCAAAAAAACGATGGATTTGGGCCCAGATCTTTTGACTGGGGGAGTGTGTGACATTGATCCACATTCAGTCCATCACTTGTTGTTTTTGCAATTGCCGCCCTAAGTGCGCTGGGGATGCCCAGACGTGGGTCCCAGGCACTCCACACCACTTGGAGTCAAGCTAGCCGGGCTGAAGAGAGGTGTTACCTCGAAACCGGTCCGGTCCTCGGATGCTTGATTCCGTTCTGGGAAGGACATGGCTTTTGTAGTTCGGACTGGACTGTTCCCATGGGGCAACAGGGTCAGAGCTGATTTGCATATCGCCATTGTCTAACCCAGGGTGGTGTGGAGTGCAAAAAAACGATGGATTTGGGCCCAGATCTTTTGACTGGGGGAGTGTGTGACATTGATCCACATTCAGTCCATCACTTGTTGTTTTTGCAATTGCCGCCCTAAGTGCGCTGGGGATGCCCAGACGTGGGTCCCAGGCACTCCACACCACTTGGAGTCAAGCTAGCCGGGCTGAAGAGAGGTGTTACCTCGAAACCGGTCCGGTCCTCGGATGCTTGATTCCGTTCTGGGAAGGACATGGCTTTTGTAGTTCGGACTGGACTGTTCCCATGGGGCAACAGGGTCAGAGCTGATTTGCATATCGCCATTGTCTAACCCAGGGTGGTGTGGAGTGCAAAAAAACGATGGATTTGGGCCCAGATCTTTTGACTGGGGGAGTGTGTGACATTGATCCACATTCAGTCCATCACTTGTTGTTTTTGCAATTGCCGCCCTAAGTGCGCTGGGGATGCCCAGACGTGGGTCCCAGGCACTCCACACCACTTGGAGTCAAGCTAGCCGGGCTGAAGAGAGGTGTTACCTCGAAACCGGTCCGGTCCTCGGATGCTTGATTCCGTTCTGGGAAGGACATGGCTTTTGTAGTTCGGACTGGACTGTTCCCATGGGGCAACAGGGTCAGAGCTGATTTGCATATCGCCATTGTCTAACCCAGGGTGGTGTGGAGTGCAAAAAAACGATGGATTTGGGCCCAGATCTTTTGACTGGGGGAGTGTGTGACATTGATCCACATTCAGTCCATCACTTGTTGTTTTTGCAATTGCCGCCCTAAGTGCGCTGGGGATGCCCAGACGTGGGTCCCAGGCACTCCACACCACTTGGAGTCAAGCTAGCCGGGCTGAAGAGAGGTGTTACCTCGAAACCGGTCCGGTCCTCGGATGCTTGATTCCGTTCTGGGAAGGACATGGCTTTTGTAGTTCGGACTGGACTGTTCCCATGGGGCAACAGGGTCAGAGCTGATTTGCATATCGCCATTGTCTAACCCAGGGTGGTGTGGAGTGCAAAAAAACGATGGATTTGGGCCCAGATCTTTTGACTGGGGGAGTGTGTGACATTGATCCACATTCAGTCCATCACTTGTTGTTTTTGCAATTGCCGCCCTAAGTGCGCTGGGGATGCCCAGACGTGGGTCCCAGGCACTCCACACCACTTGGAGTCAAGCTAGCCGGGCTGAAGAGAGGTGTTACCTCGAAACCGGTCCGGTCCTCGGATGCTTGATTCCGTTCTGGGAAGGACATGGCTTTTGTAGTTCGGACTGGACTGTTCCCATGGGGCAACAGGGTCAGAGCTGATTTGCATATCGCCATTGTCTAACCCAGGGTGGTGTGGAGTGCAAAAAAACGATGGATTTGGGCCCAGATCTTTTGACTGGGGGAGTGTGTGACATTGATCCACATTCAGTCCATCACTTGTTGTTTTTGCAATTGCCGCCCTAAGTGCGCTGGGGATGCCCAGACGTGGGTCCCAGGCACTCCACACCACTTGGAGTCAAGCTAGCCGGGCTGAAGAGAGGTGTTACCTCGAAACCGGTCCGGTCCTCGGATGCTTGATTCCGTTCTGGGAAGGACATGGCTTTTGTAGTTCGGACTGGACTGTTCCCATGGGGCAACAGGGTCAGAGCTGATTTGCATATCGCCATTGTCTAACCCAGGGTGGTGTGGAGTGCAAAAAAACGATGGATTTGGGCCCAGATCTTTTGACTGGGGGAGTGTGTGACATTGATCCACATTCAGTCCATCACTTGTTGTTTTTGCAATTGCCGCCCTAAGTGCGCTGGGGATGCCCAGACGTGGGTCCCAGGCACTCCACACCACTTGGAGTCAAGCTAGCCGGGCTGAAGAGAGGTGTTACCTCGAAACCGGTCCGGTCCTCGGATGCTTGATTCCGTTCTGGGAAGGACATGGCTTTTGTAGTTCGGACTGGACTGTTCCCATGGGGCAACAGGGTCAGAGCTGATTTGCATATCGCCATTGTCTAACCCAGGGTGGTGTGGAGTGCAAAAAAACGATGGATTTGGGCCCAGATCTTTTGACTGGGGGAGTGTGTGACATTGATCCACATTCAGTCCATCACTTGTTGTTTTTGCAATTGCCGCCCTAAGTGCGCTGGGGATGCCCAGACGTGGGTCCCAGGCACTCCACACCACTTGGAGTCAAGCTAGCCGGGCTGAAGAGAGGTGTTACCTCGAAACCGGTCCGGTCCTCGGATGCTTGATTCCGTTCTGGGAAGGACATGGCTTTTGTAGTTCGGACTGGACTGTTCCCATGGGGCAACAGGGTCAGAGCTGATTTGCATATCGCCATTGTCTAACCCAGGGTGGTGTGGAGTGCAAAAAAACGATGGATTTGGGCCCAGATCTTTTGACTGGGGGAGTGTGTGACATTGATCCACATTCAGTCCATCACTTGTTGTTTTTGCAATTGCCGCCCTAAGTGCGCTGGGGATGCCCAGACGTGGGTCCCAGGCACTCCACACCACTTGGAGTCAAGCTAGCCGGGCTGAAGAGAGGTGTTACCTCGAAACCGGTCCGGTCCTCGGATGCTTGATTCCGTTCTGGGAAGGACATGGCTTTTGTAGTTCGGACTGGACTGTTCCCATGGGGCAACAGGGTCAGAGCTGATTTGCATATCGCCATTGTCTAACCCAGGGTGGTGTGGAGTGCAAAAAAAAAAAAAAAAAAAACGATGGATTTGGGCCCAGATCTTTTGACTGGGGGAGTGTGTGACATTGATCCACATTCAGTCCATCACTTGTTGTTTTTGCCGGTGGGAATAGTGGACTGTTTTGCGGACTATTTACGTGTGGTTTATTCCCCTGTGTCTGACCGGGATGTGGATGACTCTCGCCTCTTGTTGCGTGATATAGCTCTGCCCTGTGTCTCCGATTTAGACCGAGTCTCTTTGGACTCCCCTTTTTCCACGGACGAGATAGCGACTGCCATTCGCTCACTCCGTTCGGGCAAGGCTTTGGGCCCGAATGGATTGCCGATTGAGTTGTACAAGCTAAGTCCTGACAGGGTAGCGCCCTTTCTTCGTACCATGTTTTTGGAGTCCCGGGAGCGGGGTATTCTCCCATATGATCAGCGTCTGGCTACGATCGTTGTTATTCCTAAAGAAGGTAAACCCCGGGACCTTTGTTCGTCTTATAGGCCCATTTCCCTGTTGAATGTTGAGCCCAAGGTTCTGGCTAAGCTCCTGGCTACCCGCCTCCTGACGGTTATTAGCAGTTTGATTCATCCAGACCAATCCGGATTTATCCCGCATCGTAACACGGCTCTTAATCTGCGTCGTCTCCACGGAGCCATTGCGAGGGCGGGGCTTCTGACGGAGCCGGCCATTTTGGCTTCGCTAGATGCCTCGATGGCCTTTGATACGATAGAGTGACCCTATCTTTGGGCGGCTCTTGAGAAATTTGGTTTCGGTCCTGGGTTTATTGGTTGGGTGAAGTTGTTATACGCCGAACCCTTGGCGCAGGTTGTGGTTAACGGTCGAGTTTCTGTTCCCTTTGGCCTTGGTAGGGGGACCAGACAGGGGTGCCCCTTGTCTCCTCTACTTTTTGCTCTTGCTTTGGAGCCGTTGGCTGCGTGGCTTCGATGGGAGCCTTCACTCAAAGGGATCCGTTGGTCACCAGATTTTGAGGATCGCGTCTCGCTTTACGCGGATGACATTCTTCTTTACCTTACTTCCCCGCGCAAATCTTTAAATGTCCTATTTGACGTTCTCACTTCGTTTGGCGCTAACCCTGGTCTGGTTAATAATTGGGCTAAGTCCTGTGTGTATGTTCTTTCGGGTGTTCTGCCCCCGTTGCCGGATAGATTTCCTATCCAGGTTGTCCAGTCCGGCTTCAAATATTTGGGGATCTTTATTACGCTGGACTCCTCACTCCGGTTTGAATGTAATCTCCTCCCCCCACTTCTTAGACTGCGGCTGGATGTGGCCCGCTGGCGTAAGTTACCCCTGTCTCCTCTGGGCAGGGCTGCCCTTTTCAAAATGATGTCTTTGCCACGATTCCTATACGCACTTCAGAATTCCTATGATGACGTTCCCGCTACCTATTTCCGAGAGATTGAGAGTCTCCAAAGGCAATTGATTTGGGACGGGCGTCCACGTAGCGCCCTTGCGAAACTTACCATCCCTTGGTATGACAGGGGCATGGCGCTCCCTGATATCAAAAGATATTATTGGGCTACCCAACTGTCTGCCATTAACCACGCAATGTATTCCCCGGGTCGGGATCCGGCCTTTGAAATGCATAGACTCCAGCTACCGGGAGGGGATTTTAATAGAGCGCTTTATTCCAAGTCGGCTGGGCGCCATCTTACGGGCCCGTCCAGGATTGCAGTCAGTGTGTGGCGCGCCGCGAATGTGAGTCTGGGATGGGAGAATCGGCTGACACTGGCGACTCCGCTTTATGCTTCTGAGCGTTTGGGATGTCTCTGGTCTACTAAGGGCTTTGACCGCTAGGATATGATTGGAATATGTAGAGTGGGAGTGTCAAGAATCAGTTACCTGTATATCCTGTTTGTTTCTTCTGGTGGAAAGATGAAGCTTGTTCTATCCCGCCCCTGCACTCCTTGCCTCAACACACTGGAGTAAACAATGTGATGAAGTCAAGAAATTCAAGGGAAGGGGGAAATTGGATAAAACAATAAACAGAGAGACACAACACTGGTCCGGTTCCAAAGATGTTCGGTCTATCAGTACTCTGGTCTCTGGACAGCGTTATATCTAAGCACAGAGAAGGAAAAACAAACACTTTATCCTAATCTTCAGTCTATGCTTTCTTATGTCTAAAAGTTACATGCATTTAAAATCTTTTTAATTTCTATAACCAAAGAATACCTCTCTAATCTGGCTCTAATGCTTGCCAGAACAGTGGTCCAGATGTGAAATGTTAATGCTTCCTTTAAGAAAAGAAAATAAACCTCATTAGACTCATGTGGTTATAATTATTGATACTGTTCTGAGAATGTCCATTAGATGGCGCTACTTACTAAACCTGAGCCCACTGGTGCTTATGAATAACCTCTGCTTTCTTAATATGAGTTCCTCGATCGAGTTTTGAAATCAACACTGTTCAGGATTCACAGTCTTTTGAAATGCAGTCTATTCGAAATCTTTGCAAAACGTAAAATGTTCATAAAGCAGTTCTTTCAGTAAGTTCAGAGAAATAACCTTCTTTCCCTTTCTTGAAAGTCTGTGTGATTGTAAATACGTCCAAAAAGTCTTGACTTTATCCAGAGAATCAGAACACAAGATTCATAGCTTTACTATGACAAATACACTTACTTCAGTGCTTCGGAATGCGTGCGCGGTACCTGATTGATGACCTTCCTTTTTCTTTTGCAGATGACTCTGACCGCGTTCTCAGGAGCCCGGAAATGCTGGGGAAGTTGCCGGAGGGGAACCAGGATCGAGGCGATGCCGGAAATGCTGGGGAAGTTGCCGGAGGGGAACCAGGATCGAGGTGACGCCTTCCGGTAGCTGAGGGAGACAGGATGAGGCTTCACGGAGAGGAACCACAGGACTGGAGACTCAGGAGCGGAGAGATTCAGGATACGCAGGTAAGCTGGGAATGACGATCACAAGCAACCCGTTTGGCTTTTGGAGTTGACTTTTATAGGCAGAAGCGGGCGGGGTCTTGCACGCGCTGCACGTTTTCTGGATTCACTGTTTGTAACGTGCAGCGCTAATTAGCATACCGGCAAGCATACCGGCAAGAAGCGCAAGACTACAAGCATGTAGTTTATCAAATAGTCTTGCAAGGAACTACTGTTGATTTTTGGAAATGAGTTCGTCCTCTGCTGGCGACTATGAAATGAGTTTGTCCTCTGCTGGCGACTAACCCAGCAAACGTGCTCTCTGTTGCTGACAAACCCTAACAGTCGCTCCCCTCAAAGGCCCCCCTACAGATCGAGGTTTACCTGGATTTCTTAAATAAAAAGTTCTAAGCAAACGGGGGGCATGTACATTAGAAGCTGGTTCCCAGGAATTTTCTGAACTGTCGTAACCCTTCCAGGCAATCAGATAAAATAAGCGACCCTGAAATCTTTTTGCATCTAATATCTTCTGGACTTCATATTCTTCATGACCAGCTATAATAATGGGTGGTGGAGGCGCTACATGAAACACAGGATGAATTGAGTAGTCATCTGGGAGTTCTAATCGTACTGTTACTGGGTTTAATAATTCTGTGATGGTAAAGGGTCCTACGAATTTTGGTTGCAATTTTCGAGGCCCCTCCATATTTATGTTTTTAGTGGAAAGCCAAACTTTCTGACCTACATTATAAAGGGGTGTCTTATTTCTGTGTTTATCTGCTTGTTCCTTCATTTTTTCCTTATAACTATTTAAATGATTCCTGGCTTTTTCCTGTATTTCGATTAAATCAGTTAGTCTCTCAGTAACCCTTGGCAACAGTGAACCGTCTATGTTTATTGGCAAAGCTCTGGGATGAAACCCTTGTAGGAAATAAAAAGGAGTACAATGAGTGGAAGCATTCATCGTGTTATTATACACAAATTCAGCAATGGGAATTGCTTCCAACCAATCACAGGAAAACTCTGCTAACAAGCATCTTATTGTTTGCAGGAAAGTTTGATTTAGACGCTCGGTTTGTCCATCTGTTTCAGGATGGAATGCTGTGGATAATGCTGGCTCTATTTTTAATTTTGTACAAAGTGCTTTCCAGAATTTTGAATTAAATTGGCTACCTCTGTCTGAGACAATTTTACTCGGCAGGCCATGGAGACGTACTACCTCTTTTAGGAAAATATCTGCAAACTCTTCTGCAGTGGGCAATTTCTTTAGGGGAATGAAATGAGCCATTTTGGACAAATAATCCACTACTACAAGAACTGTGGTAAACTTTTTACTACAAGGTAGACCTACTACGAAATCTACACTTAAAGTATGCCAAGGTATTTGTGGAACTGGCATGGGGATTAAATAACCAGCTGGAGCTCTATGAGATGTTTTTTGACAAGCACACGTAGGACAAGCCTCAACATACTGCTTAATATCTTTTCTCATTTTTGGCCACCAGAAATGTTTTTTTATATGTTCAAGAGTTTTTAACCAACCTGGATGTCCCGCTAGCACTGCCGTATGGTGCCAGGTGAGTATCTGCTGTTGTAATTCTAGTGTTGGTATATATAAGAGGTTTCCATGATACATTAACCCATTTTGCATGGAATTTTCTTTATCCTTTAACCAGTCTAAAGAATTGATCAATAAATGAGCGTCATACAGCTGTGACATGAAATCCTGCTTTTGAATTGGAGCTAAAATCTTTTGGGGTTCTATTATAGATTGTCCTTTCATTTCTTGAGTTAGTTCTGAAGTGTGGCCGTACCGGGACAAAACGCCAGATTGAACTTGCTGTGTACCAGGCCTGTATGTTATTACAAAATCATACATGCTAAAAAAGTTCAACCAACGCATTTGACGTGGTGTTAACGCTTTCACTGAACTAAAAAATTGCAAATTTTTATGATCACTAAAAATGGTCACAGGAAATTTACTCCCCATCAAATGATGACGCCATTCAGTAAAAGCCACCTTTATTGCGAGCAATTCACGCTCGGCTACTGTATAATTTTGTTCTGCAGGTAGTAACTTTTTGGAATAAAAAGCTATAGGATGTAACTGACCATCTTGTGGATCCCTTTGTGAAAGCACACCACCTAGTGCTAGCTGTGAAGCATCTGCTTCTACGTAAAACGGGAGATTGGGATCTGGGTGTCTCAAAATAGGTGCTGAAACAAATTTTTGTTTCAAAGTTTGAAATGCCTGGGATGCAGCAGCATCCCACAAAAATTTCTGACCCTTACGTAACAATTTAGTAATTGGGGCTACTATGTCTGCAAAATGAGAAATTAATCTCCGGTAAAAGTTTGCAAAGCCTAAAAATTTCTGCACATCTCTTAGAGAGGTAGGATCAAGCCATTCTTCAATTGCGGTAACCTTCTTTTTATCCATTACTATTCCTTGTGGTGTAAGACAGTATCCTAGGAAATCTACCGAACTAGAATTAAAGGTACATTTTTCTAGCTTGGCAAATAAACGATTTTCTCGTAGTTTAGCCAGTACTGATTTGACATGATGAGTGTGTTCCTCGATATTTTTTGAGTAAATGAGAATATCATCTATGTAAACGATTACACAGACGTCTAAAAACTCATGCAACACTTCATTGATAAAAAATTGAAATGCTGCTGGAGCATTACATAATCCGAATGGCATGACCGTGTATTCAAACAAGCCAAACTTTGTTTTAAAGGCTGTCTTCCACTCATCTTGTTCTTTTACCCGGACCAGATGGTACGCCCCTCGTAAATCCAGCTTAGTATAAATGGTGGAATGTGTAAGCTGGTCCAGGAGCACAGGAATTAAAGGGAGTGGATACTTATTTTTAATTGTAGCTTTGTTTAACCCTCTATAGTCAATACAAGCCCGCAAGGAGCCATCCGGTTTCGGAATGAAAAATAGAGGCGAGGACACAGGTGACGTGGAGTGTCTAATGAATCCTGAATGTAATAACTCATCCAAATAAGTTCTTAAATAAAGAGTCTCTTTTTCAGTCAAAGCATATACTCGACTGCTAGGTAAGGGAACTCCTGGGATTAAATCAATACGGCATCCATAGGAGCGATGAGGTGGTAAAACACTAGCTTTGACTGGATCAAAAACATCCCGAAATTCCAAATACTCAGGTGGTATGGCCAAGCTATCAGCTGAAGCGATATTAGCACAATGTAACACCGAAAGGTGTTCCTGAGTGGCTTCTTTATAACAATTAGCTCGACAAAAGGATGAATCTAAAGTTACGGTTCTGGCCACCCAATCAATTTTTGGATTGTGAGAAATTAGCCAAGGTACTCCTAGAATCAAACCAAAATTAGGAGTATCAATTAGATCAAAACTAACTTCTTCAGTGTGACCATTCTGACATACCATGGTCAAAGGACTAGTTTTCCTAGTAATTAATCCTGAAGTTAAATCTGAGCCATCTACAGCACAGACTGTTTCTGGATGTGTTTTCATTATTATAGGTAAATCAAGTCTTTTTGCCAAGGCGTTATCCACAAAATTTCCTGTGGCTCCGCAGTCTAATAACACTGGTAAGATGTACCTGAGTTGAACACTCACGATTAGGATAACCTGTATCAAAAAATGTTTGGGAGTTTGAGGCACCGTATAGGCTGCTGAAAAGGAGGTCTGATTAACGCATTTACTCGAACAAGTGACCTCTGAACTTGTCGAGCTTTTTAGTTTTCCGACTGTGAGTCTAAGGAAGTTAGCAAATTCAAATTTTTTGATGTCTTGGGTTTGATTGGGCACTCCTTGGCGAAATGACCCGACTTACCACAGTATAAACACAAATGTAACTTCCTTCGCCTATCCTTCTCTTCGGTTGTCAAAGGCCCTCTAAGAGTGCCTATCTGCATGGGTTCTGGATCTGGAAATTTACTGTCTACTTCCTTCTTTTCCTGCTTAAAAAAGGTCAGTTTAGATTCCGTCCTAACTCTATCCCCTTTTCTTTCTCCAAGACGATGGTCAAGTTTGACCACCAAATCAACAAAATCCGAATAATCTTCTGGAAGGTCCACAATATGAGCCAAAGCGTCTTTCAAATCATCTCTTAACCCTTTATAGAAAAGAGACACTCTTTTGGCTTCATGCCATTGTGTTTCAGTTAACAAACGATTAAAGGAAGTTAGGTAGGTTAATAAATCTTTTGTTCCTTGTTTTAAATTCAACAACTCATTATCACTAGCTTGTATATAGGTATGTTTGGCAAACAAGCGAGACATTGTTCTTTTGAACAGGTTCCAATTATGCAAAATGGGATCATCTCGATCCACATAGGGAATAGACCAATTGGCAGCGGTACCTCCTAAATAGGATAAGACAAATGCCACCTTAGTGACATCTGTAGGAAACTGCTGGGGTTTGCAGACAAAATGCAACTGACACTTATTTAAGAACACTTGAAACTTACTACTATCTCCGGTGAAACGCTCGGGGGCAGCCAAAGGGACCGCATTAGGAACATTTACAGTGACCTCTACTGGGGAAGAGAAGGATTTATGAGTTTTAGGCCTAGTATCTGTATTAAAAGATGGTTTAAACGCGGCAGGTGCTGGTGATCCCCAAAGATTTTCCCTAGGCTTATAACGTACCAACTCTTGTTTCAGGGATTCATTTTCTCTTTTCAAAAGATCTAACTCAAAACGCATTTGTTGTATTAGCCCTGTGAGTGACTCAGGATGAGTCAAATCTTCATCGAGGGCTTTAGCCATTTCTGTGGCATCAAGGACGTCTTGGTCTGCATCTGAGTCCATCTTTCCAAGAGAAGTAAGATAGTGGGCTTGTGATTCTGTCAAGAATCAGTTACCTGTATATCCTGTTTGTTTCTTCTGGTGGAAAGATGAAGCTTGTTCTATCCCGCCCCTGCACTCCTTGCCTCAACACACTGGAGTAAACAATGTGATGAAGTCAAGAAATTCAAGGGAAGGGGGAAATTGGATAAAACAATAAACAGAGAGACACAACACTGGTCCGGTTCCAAAGATGTTCGGTCTATCAGTACTCTGGTCTCTGGACAGCGTCATATCTAAGCACAGAGAAGGAAAAACAAACACTTTATCCTAATCTTCAGTCTATGCTTTCTTATGTCTAAAAGTTACATGCATTTAAAATCTTTTTAATTTCTATAACCAAAGAATACCTCTCTAATCTGGCTCTAATGCTTGCCAGAACAGTGGTCCAGATGTGAAATGTTAATGCTTCCTTTAAGAAAAGAAAATAAACCTCATTAGACTCATGTGGTTATAATTATTGATACTGTTCTGAGAATGTCCATTAGATGGCGCTACTTACTAAACCTGAGCCCACTGGTGCTTATGAATAACCTCTGCTTTCTTAACATGAGTTCCTCGATCGAGTTTTGAAATCAACACTGTTCAGGATTCACAGTCTTTTGAAATGCAGTCTATTCGAAATCTTTGCAAAACGTAAAATGTTCATAAAGCAGTTCTTTCAGTAAGTTCAGAGAAATAACCTTCTTTCCCTTTCTTGAAAGTCTGTGTGATTGTAAATACGTCCAAAAAGTCTTGACTTTATCCAGAGAATCAGAACACAAGATTCATAGCTTTACTATGACAAATACACTTACTTCAGTGCTTCGGAATGCGTGCGCGGTACCTGATTGATGACCTTCCTTTTTCTTTTGCAGATGACTCTGACCGCGTTCTCAGGAGCCCGGAAATGCTGGGGAAGTTGCCGGAGGGGAACCAGGATCGAGGCGATGCTGGAAATGCTGGGGAAGTTGCCGGAGGGGAACCAGGATCGAGGTGACGCCTTCCGGTAGCTGAGGGAGACAGGATGAGGCTTCACGGAGAGGAACCACAGGACTGGAGACTCAGGAGCGGAGAGATTCAGGATACGCAGGTAAGCTGGGAATGACGATCACAAGCAACCCGTTTGGCTTTTGGAGTTGACTTTTATAGGCAGAAGCGGGCGGGGTCTTGCACGCGCTGCACGTTTTCTGGATTCACTGTTTGTAACGTGCAGCGCTAATTAGCATACCGGCAAGCATACCGGCAAGCATACCGGCAAGAAGCGCAAGACTACAAGCATGTAGTTTACTTTTGGAAATGAGTTCGTCCTCTGCTGGCGACTATGAAATGAGTTTGTCCTCTGCTGGCGACTAACCCAGCAAACGTGCTCTCTGTTGCTGACAAACCCTAACAGGGAGATGTCTGTGTGAACGGTAGAGTGAAGTCCTTCGAGGCCCTTCGGACCGAATATGACTTGAGTGATAGGGAATTTTTTCGGTATCTGCAGGTTCGCCATGCCCTGGCCTCTGTTCTGACTCCTGGTGTGGCCCTCCCCGAGTCCTCCCCTCTCGAGGATCGCATTCTGGATGGCCACCTTCCTGATAGCACTATCTCCCTGATTTACAAGAAGCTGATTAATAATCGCGCCGACTTACTTGTCCGACTTATGGAGGTTTGGGTCGGCGACGGGCTGGAGTTAGATGACGAGGATTGGCAGTCGGCACTCTCTTCTCCGAAAGAGGTCGCCATCCCTGCCCGTCTCCGTTTGGTTCAGCTTAAGATCCTCCACCGGGTGTATGTTACGGGTCCGCGTCTGGTTGTGATGGGTTTTTCCCCGGACGGTCTATGCAAACGCGGATGTGGGATGAGTGCTACATTTCTGCATATTATTTGGGAGTGCCCGGGGGTGGCGGCCTACTGGACTGATGTGCTTGCGGTGATGACTGTTGTGACTGGGATTGCCCTACTGCCTGAGGTCCGACGATGCCTGTTGAATGTGTGGGAACCCACCGACTATTCTGTGGCCTAGACCAGATGGGCGACCTTGGGATACATGGTTGCAAAGCGGGACATTGCGCAACTCTGGGGCGCATCTAGACCTCCTGATGTCTCGGCATGGGAGGACAACATGGACTGGTCCATGTTCCGCGAGAAGACGGTCTATGTAACTAGGGGCAGACCCAGGGCGTGGACGAAGATTTGGGGTCAGTGGAACAAATATCGTGGGAATATTTGTACTCCTCCCCTGGTTGACGCACCCGATGTTACCCTGTCTCCCTAGGCTGGTGTTCCCGAAATTTCTCATGCTGTTCTATGATTTGCCTATCCTCCCTGCTGTCCCCCCTTCCCACCTTGCCGAGTCCCATTGATTGTGATTTCGTTTCTCTGATTAGTGAGTTTCCCCTCCGCCTTCTGGGCTGACTTTGATTAGTATGCATTCGCCTTTTTGTAGTTCGTTGGTTTTTGTATGTATATGACAGAAAATGGTTGTGTCCTGTTCTATCTTTCGAGTAACATTTGGTATCTGATTTATGCCTGACCACGGGAGTGATTGTATGTTTTTTACATTGTGCCTTGATTTTAGCGGCCGGCCCGTGTGGTTGTAGGCCCATCCTTGTGACCCTTATTTGATTACTCAATAAAAGTTTTTAACCAAAAAAAAAAAAAAAACAAAAAAAAAAAACACTGCCTCTGCTGGCCATTCAGTATAATCTGCAGATGGAAAAGTCCCCTGTTAGTCAATTTTTAGAACTTGAATATTTCCAAACCAAATGCAACACTACCAAAAAATTATTTTTATAAAGCGTCAATTATTAGTAAAAAAAAAAAAAAAAAAAAGGAATGCACTGTATCTACAAGATACGGTAGATTTCTGACCTTCTCCCCTGCACCAGCACACAAACAGTAGCCATGTGCTGTAAAAACCTGACGCGGGTCGGGGACAATCGATATTTGCCCGGCGGTATTGCCTCTGTGACCCTCTAGTTATTTAATCAATGAAGAGGCAGGCGCTGGAGACTGGAAGGCAGGAAACAAGGTTTTTATTCTCTCCGGAGGAGAACACAACGAAACGGACAGAAGGTATCGTTCTGAGGTGCTCTAGATACGTTTCTGAGGCCTGGCCTCTTATACACTGGTTTATGACTTTATTGTAGATTACACATTCATGTTTAAAGCTTTGATGTATGGAAAAGACATTCCCGGAAATCCCCTTTGGGCCCGTTCCCACACACATTTACAGTTGAAGTCCCCACCCTAGTCACAACAGGTGATGAGTATCACGCAGCCGGATATTCCGCCGATTCACGGAATGTGGGGGGTTTGATCGGATCTCATGGAGTGGGGGCTTTGATCAATCCGGGGATCCTTTGATGGGGGAAGCTTTCTATTGTACGGGGAGGGGCAAGGAATGGTATCGGCAGAGCTGGGTGTCGGCCTGGGAACGGGGAAGACAAAACGGGCACACGGGGAAAAAGGGGGTTTGCGTCTAAGGGCCGGAGATCATAAAAGGGAAGCAGGGGGGTGTCGCGCTGGGAACAGGATGAGGGCCTGGGGCAGAGCAGCGCCGAAGAGGGGTTTATGACTCAAGGCAGGTGCAAGCAGGGGGGGTGGTCAGCGTGCAGGCTTAGTGAAGGCGAAGGGCTATGTCAGGGGCCAGCGGCATGCAAAAGGGTTCGTTCTGATCGGGGCATCTTAAAAAAATGGCGGGCGCGCACGACAAAAGTGTGGCATCAGGGGAAGAGGCAAGATGGCGCAGATAATGTTCACCAAAACGTACTAATTTTCAACAGTCCTCCCTTTAACATATTCAAGACATCTTGCTGGTTCATTTTCGACTCGGTTCTATTGTGGTGGGCATGAGAAAGAAAACGGTAGGAACCCTAGAGGAAAAGAGTTGTAAGCAATACATTTTAACATTTCTAGTTTTTAGGAGGTGGGCCTATTTGATAAACTTTGATCAATTTGTTCAGCAGGAAAGTCATAGGAATGCAATACAAAAACGATTCTGTAGCGAGAGCAGCAAGCATATTTCATACTGGCAGGTTATTACATATATATCAGGTTCGGATTGGAGCATGATCAATACAACGGCGGCTGGGAGAGAAATGAGGTCTAGCAGAAACGGCGATTGGGGATGTCAAATGTTCAAAGTTTAACGAGTTCTCATCATTCTTTGTTGCCTTTCGTTGGCGCTGTTGAGCACCGGCGGTGGAGCTACAAGTCCAGCTCTGTTCTAAGTTCTGCGTTGCAGGGCACGACCCTTTCCTCGCGTTTCTGGTCGGAAAGGTCCTTTTCGCCCTGTGTCCTTTGAGGTGATTGTCAGAAAGTTCAGACGGAAGAAGAGCGTACAAAACAGTCCATAGGGTAGGTCAGAGGAAAAGGGGGATGGAGCAAGGCCAAATTAGGAACAACTAGGGGAACGAGAGACTTCAAACAGGCGGGCGCGTGACCGAATTCAGAGAGCGGGGACTTGTCGACAGACACTGGACATCGAGCAGGGGCATCAGGTCGACCCTTTCTTCTCATGTTGTCGAAAACAGTGCCTCGTCCTGCAGCTCTTTTCTGTCGTGGTCTCGCCTTGGCTAATGTCGCAGGTGTTCCTTAGTCTGCAGTCAGGCCTCGTGCTCCCACATCCGGTCCTTCTCTCCTCCAACAGCAGTACCCTTAAACAAGTTTGAAAAGACAGTCTTTAGAGAATTTGCAGATGAAGATAATCAAAAAGTCTATTTCTCTCCCAGCTCCAGGCAAAGAATGGAAAATGCCCGTTACATTAGTGTCACAACTGGCATATGAATGACCGGTGACGGGCCTGTTGGATTTACTATGACTTTCCTTTACAATTATTCATCGCAGTCACGACAGTTCATCTGATGGTGACCCACCTCCGTGAGACGGACCTGGCAAAGATATGCCGTTCTCTAGAGTTTTACATTTACAAAGGGTACTGTGAGTCGTCAACATGGTACTACACAGGTATTTTGCTGAGAGACGAACATGGCTAAACATTTCCTTTCTATCGATGCATCCTGCCTCTCAACTACTACGGGGTTCATTTCGATGATTTCTTTACCTTGGACTAGTCTGTTAACCTTGTAAAACATCATTCTGGATCCTACGTAACCTTTTATAGCCCGATTACTTAATTAGGAAGGACAGGGGTTTTATGGGGAACAACCAGGGACATAGGAAACTTGTGGTAAGGGCATAAATTGACCCATCTCTCACAACCGGAAATGAGGGGTAGTTTCATAATTCCAGTTTTTGGGCGGCTGATACAGGGGAGGTAACAGGGGTGATCATTTTTCCGGTTTGGGTATTGCGACAATTCGGGGAGGGGAGGGTCGCGTATTCTGAGGTCCTTGTTTTATACCATAGGAGCCGTTGACAGGTAGTTCCCTTATTTTGGGTCAGATTAGGGAACCTCTGTCGTCTTACCTGTCCTTTCCCTTACGGCCCAACCTCGGTTCATTGACTTCTAGCGGAAAAGGAGAGGTAATGACGCGGTCTCAGGGTGATTGCATTAAAGACAAGTTTTTGTGCAAATACTGACGGTATTTGAAGCCAATTAGGAGGTGTGCTAGGGGTGGCAATCTGCCAATTTCGGGGCTAATCACTCGGAAGAGTGGGAGTGAAAAAAATAGAGGGAGAGAGAGAGAGAGAGAGAGAGAGAGAGAGAGAGAGAGAGAGAGAGAGAGAGAGAGAGAGAGAGAGAGAGAGAGAGAGAGAGCAACGGCAGGCTAAATAGTACACGTGCAACAGAGAGGGTGGCGGTGTATTCAAGAAAGGCTATTTAGTGTATTACACAGTAAAGGGCATTCACGGGTCTGCGTTAGAATCTTGTAATCATGCAGTTTGAGCATTAGACAGGGTAGAGGGGACGTGCCTTGAGAAAAAGGAAAGAAGAAAGGAGGTACCATTTTGTCGTACTTCTCGCATTCTCGGTCCTTCGACCAGTTGGGTCGACGCCTCAGTCACACACACACACATTCCCTCATAGTTTCGCATCATACGTGACATGGGTTCATTCGTCCGGTCTGGTTTAAGGGTGATCACTTTTTATCAGGTTGTGCTAATTTTTCGGGTTTGTTCGATACGTGAGTAGTTTGCAGGCGTGTTTAGACACCACCTTGCGGCGCTAGTCCGCTTCGTGTATTAGACATGGCAAGGCTTCAGATCTTCGCCACACCTCGGCTGTAATCTCTGATGTAACCTGCAGAGGGAGGAAAAAAGGGGGGGGTGGGGGAGACAGCATTCGCGCATATTCAAATACATGGATTCATAAGTCCTTTACTTACCTCTTACTCGTCTTTCCTCCTCGGGGCAGGGTCCCCGGGGATATGGTTTCTGGAGTCGAGGGGGGGGTTAGTGTGCCCATATAGGTCGTGTGCGGGGAAACGTAAAAAGGAAACCAGAGGTGCTTAGTGCGAGGTATCTAGTCAAAGGATGTATCTCACTATCGGGATCCTTAAACCTCTTTCAACGCTGTGGCGTTCTAAGGTTCTTCGGTTCTTGGGTCGGCTCCGCTCCCTGATACTTTGGAACGTTGTACTTTATCACATTTACATTATTTCATTTCACCCTCCTTTTACATTCCCTCATTTACACCGTTCGTTTTACCCATCCTTGGAAGTCAAGGTCTTTCTCTACGCGAGAGTTCATGAGTCAGTCGCGTACTTTGAAGGCGGAGTGTCGTGTTGTCGATCCGATCCGTCCTCCGGGGCTGGGCAACCATCTTCTTTTAACCTTAAAGAGAGAGCAGAGTAGGGTGCACAGAAAAGAACTTTCCCGCCGATCCCATATTTTTAAAATAAAGCATGCAATACCCGTCCATAGTTTCAAAAACTTTATTTTGCAAAATCATTTCAGCATGTGGATTATGAGGGTGCGGTTGTATTTGGCCGGTCGTGGCAATGGCTAAAGTGCGTACAGTGGGGGGCGTCGTTTGCAGCAATAAAAACATCGGAAAGTTTTACTCATTCATTTGTAAGAGACTAAAACGTCTATTAATTGGCTGGGGGTTCGGGGGCATTTATTTTCATAATTTAGAAGCATAATCATAATAGTGGTAATCAGATTTCCTATATGCATATCGTACGTGTGCGTCGTAAATGAGGTTTACATCGGTTATAAAAATATAATACATTGTACATTTGTAATCAACATTTGTAACGGGGATCCTTTCATACTGTTCGTCGAGTGAGTTCTCCTTGTCTTTTCTAGCCAAGTGTACAAAGGATCATATAAAATCTCAGAACGTCAAGTTTATATTAGTGCGAAGGAACACCACGAGGTGTTCGTAAGTTCCGATTGATACCAGCGCCATTTTGGGCGGGGCCGGCTCAGTCCGGAAGCAGCATCAGGGGGAAATGTTTCCCATTACTGGCAGTTTGGACCAGAGTCCTTTTCGGCAGTTCTAGAATTCATGCTAACAGAAGGAGTGGCAATGTCATGTTTGTTTCGCTGGCGATCAAGGCAGCCGTCCCTTACCGGAAGCCTGCAGAGGCCGAAGGTTCCGCCGGGGACCTTTGTAGGATCTTCAAGGCTGCGGAGATGCTGTCGGAGATGGGGGCTCGTGCTCCAGGGGGCAAATGTTCGAGTTATATTGCTGGTCAAAGTTACTCTAGTGGCCGGGGCCCGCCTTCCAGCGGACCCAGACGCCATTTTGAGGCCCTCCAGGGGCCACTCTCGTCGAGTTTGCAAGAGTGGAAGAGACCCTTCGGAGTGAAAGGAAGAGGGCTCTGTTTTGTGAGAGCGGGACGTTCGGCTGGGGTGCAGCTGTGATGCCCCCACCTGGGGGCGAGGGAGACTCGTTCGCGCCGTCTCCTTCTTCCGGGGCACCCCATGCTGCTCCTTTTCATCGGCCCGCATGAAGGTCTCTCCCCATCCGGTGCTCCCCAAGTCTCGTGCTCAGTGCTGTGGGAGTATGGCCATCTGTGGCGCGCATTCGGCGCGGCACGAGTATCAGTGCAGTCATTGCAGGTTCGGTGTTCCGAAAATATGGCCACCATTGCACGTTCGGTGCTGCGCAAGTACTGGGGTGCCACCATGGTGTGTTCGGTGCTGTGGAAGTATTGGCACCATCGCCTGACTGGGGGTGTTCGGCGTCGGGCCGGGGGCTGGGAAACCTCCTATCGGTGGAGGTGGGAGAGGCTCGTCCGCGTCGCCTCTCCCTCCCAGCCCTACTTGGACAAATTGTTGTGGAGGTACGTGCAGGACATCCCGCTGTCCAGAGCTGCTGCGGCTGTTACGGAAGAGAAAAGGAAAAAAAAGGTGCCTCGTTCTCCTCTGGACATGTGGCGGGACTACTTAAGTCTATCCAGGCCCGTTGCGGCTGACTGAGGAGACATGTGGCGGGACTACCTACAACTGCCCGGGCTGCTGGCTCCTTCCTCTCCTCCGGCTCCCCCATACGTTAAGATTTCCTGACCAAGAGTTGGCGGCCGGGCCCGCCTTATATGGGTTGCCGTTGGTTGGGCGTAGCCGTAACCCTGCCCTACTTTGGAAGGTTCCAGAATGGGGGGGGGGCGAATGTTCTGTTTGACTTTCATTTTTCTACAGTTTACCGTTATTATTCCTTGTTTGTTGTGCTAAATTAAAAGTTCAAGTTCATTAATGGTCTACGGATTTTGTTTTACCATTTCTTTCTTTCCAGGTTGCTTTTATGCTAAGTTTCTGCTAACAGAGGTTGAATAACACGGAAACACGTGTAGAGGGATGACGCAGATTTGTACATTACATACACACAAACTCAGACGGGGGACAGTACAAGTACGACATACAAAGACCCAAGACGAATATAAAACAGTTATTGGTCATAATTATCTCTTTCCGTCTGTGAATTTGAAACGAGGCTGGGTTCCCGTCTTGTCGTTGCCCGACCTAGGAGAACTTGAGCATGCCGCTGAAATTGTCCTGGCGAAATCTGTGCCATCGGGCATAATCAAACGTGGTGGTTCTGTCTGGTCTGTCTATGTAAGTCGGGTTCTTCTTTGTCTCGCGCTTTTTCTCGTACTGCCGGTCTGTCGTTCCTGTCGGCCCTTTGCCTTTACTCACGCTCAGTAGAGTCGGGCATTGGGCTTTCCAGTGTCCGACATACCTACAAAAAGCGCATTGGTCTGGCCCTAAGTCTGGTCGTCTTTTGCATAGTGTCGGGGGATAAGTTGTGGGTAGCGGTGTCCGGGGGTTGTCCTGTCGGTATATTTCTCTACTTGGTTTGTCCTCGTCTTTTCTCTGTCGTTGCATAGCCTCTCTGCGCCACATACCGAGACTGTCGAGCATAATTGGCGTTGTCTTATTATTTCGAAGGGCTATTTCTAACGTTTCTATTTTATCAAGGTCAAAGGATCCTGCCAGTGGCCACTGTTTGTCTTGACTCTCTTCGGTATACCTGTGCCACAATTTATTATAGGCTATGGTGACTAATCCATAGTTTATGAACATGTCCTTATTAGGGGTGCCTTCTAGTGGAGCTATATGGTCCACCTCTAATACACGGTCCGGGCTAAACAGGCTATTAATCAGTGGGGAGAAGACAGACATGACGGCTCGTAACGAGGGACTAAAAAGTCAGCACTGCCTATCTTATCACTAGGTGCAAAGACTGGACAGAATATTTCTATTCAACGTTGTTTGCAGGCAGTGAATACCTCATGGATCAAAAATAACAAAAAAAAGACCAATAAATAACAATGGGGAGAATGAGTAGGTCCGCAAAGATCTGCGTTACCTACCCTTTTCACTATCTGCAAAAAGGGTGGTCTCTTCCCTGTTTGCAGACAGGGAATCTCCAGGAAACAATAGTTTTGCGAACAACAGTTCAGTTTCAAGTAATTATTGAGTGGGGGAGAAAAAAATAAGCACGGCTGCTGCCCTACCTATCCTCCACTGCTTGCAAAGAGAGAGCCCGTTGTTTCTCCGTTTGTAGACAGTGAATCTCCAAATAAATAAAGAGCAATACTAGTATTTTTAAACAATCAAACAATCAAGCAATTATTTCGCAACTTGTCGTGATTACACGACCTTACCCGGACCATGTGGACAGTTTCTTGTCTTCCGAATCCAGCGCCCGATCGTCCTCTTTTTCTCGTATTTCTCACGGCACTCCTGATGGTCCCCAGTCAGGACCGTAGATCACTCGAGAGAGGTCTGTTCGGAACTAGTGAAGTTCGGATGATCGGCTGCCAGACGAGGGTCTATTGGGCAAGAGCTCTCCCGATCGTTGCAGTCGTTCACTCTGTCGTCGGGACCTCTCCCACTGGATCCACGAGTCGCTGATGGGCCCCATGCTTGGGACGCCAATTGTAAAAACCTGACGCGGGTCGGGGACAATCGATATTTGCCCGGCGGTATTGCCTCTGTGACCCTCTAGTTATTTAATCAATGAAGAGGCAGGCGCTGGAGACTGGAAGGCAGGAAACAAGGTTTTTATTCTCTCCGGAGGAGAACACAACGAAACGGACAGAAGGTATCGTTCTGAGGTGCTCTAGATACGTTTCTGAGGCCTGGCCTCTTATACACTGGTTTATGACTTTATTGTAGATTACACATTCATGTTTAAAGCTTTGATGTATGGAAAAGACATTCCCGGAAATCCCCTTTGGGCCCGTTCCCACACACATTTACAGTTGAAGTCCCCACCCTAGTCACAACAGGTGATGAGTATCACGCAGCCGGATATTCCGCCGATTCACGGAATGTGGGGGGTTTGATCGGATCTCATGGAGTGGGGGCTTTGATCAATCCGGGGATCCTTTGATGGGGGAAGCTTTCTATTGTACGGGGAGGGGCAAGGAATGGTATCGGCAGAGCTGGGTGTCGGCCTGGGAACGGGGAAGACAAAACGGGCACACGGGGAAAAAGGGGGTTTGCGTCTAAGGGCCGGAGATCATAAAAGGGAAGCAGGGGGGTGTCGCGCTGGGAACAGGATGAGGGCCTGGGGCAGAGCAGCGCCGAAGAGGGGTTTATGACTCAAGGCAGGTGCAAGCAGGGGGGGTGGTCAGCGTGCAGGCTTAGTGAAGGCGAAGGGCTATGTCAGGGGCCAGCGGCATGCAAAAGGGTTCGTTCTGATCGGGGCATCTTAAAAAAATGGCGGGCGCGCACGACAAAAGTGTGGCATCAGGGGAAGAGGCAAGATGGCGCAGATAATGTTCACCAAAACGTACTAATTTTCAACAGTGCCAACGCAGACACCCTTGTGCCATAGTACAAGTGTGCCTGCATTGCAGGGATGATTGTTGTTGTGCAGGAAAGGACACCTTCCTGCACAAAAACAATAATAAATGGCATTTTGCTCCTTCTATGTGTGCTGTAGCATGCAACACAAATAGAAAGAGCACAAAATGAGGAGAAATGAAAGTATTTCCCCTTGCTGCGCCACTCCCACGCTTCCCATGGAGGTGTAGGATTCTTGCACTTCACCAGGTTTATGACACTTTGAAAATCTGGGAATATTCGTTAGTAAAGCACATTTAAAAGCTTCCCCTAGATACAGAAATGTTGTGGGGTGCAATTATTAGTAATCACTAAACATGTTGGTTAACTTTTTACATGTTATTTCGAGAGGATTGAATCCAAGCAAGTTTCGTTGCGTATGAAACCTTGCTCCATCAATCCCCTCTTTGATGGCATTTTATACCATCACTAATTATAGAACCAGATGCCAACTTTAGCAGTTTTCCATTACTATTTCTTCTATTACTTTAGTATTTCCCTTTTCTTTTGAAAACCTTTCATTCTTTTGTAAATATCCCCTTTCAGTTCTTCAAGTTGAATTTCATCAAATTTACTTTTCCTTCCCTTTTCATTCACTGCCTACCATTTTCTGTGTCTGCAGCATTTGCACCAAATCAGTATCATTAATACTAATAGTGTTATTCCCATTATTGGCATCAGTATTCAACCTCAAATATTTCTTCCAACACTAGAAAACCAACTACCTACAGAAGAGAAACTATCTCTTCCAGGCACTATCAACTTCCAGTGGTTTCAATTCTTCTTCCAAATTTGTAATATTCGTGACATATTTCCCAATTTCTATACTTTTGTCAGGCATATAGGTACAACAATGTTGTGCCTTCAACATTTTACAGACTCCAACCTCTTTTGCCAATAATATGTCAAGAGCAAGTCCATTTTGTAAAACCATAAATCTTACCGCAACTGATTCGGTATTGATCAATAAAAATCCTCCATCAGTGTCAGTTGATAAGCCATCAACCACTGTGGATAATTTACAAATTCTTTGCGTATTCAGAATTACTCCCACTGAAGGTATCAATGCACTGAATATATCTCCTACAATTTCTGAAAAACAAGCTTTTTTCTTTTGTGTTAGTCCATTATTTTCTTCATTGCTTCCAGTTATTCTTTTTACATGATATGCCTTTGGGAATACTATTCCAAAATAGCAACTCCCATACCAATGATCAGGCAGCTTAAAGTAAGCTTTATTTCCCCAAATGTAATATTCTCTAGTAAATACTGGATCAGTTCCCCCTTTTAGTCCCCTACCCCCAATTATTAGGAAGTTGTTTTCACATTCACTGGAACCAATGAATACTGTGTTATACTATAACCTATGGAGGCAGATTTTCCCCTTCTTTTCAAGGTCCAGGGACATAGCAGCATGAGTCTTGCCAGTTGCAATAAAATCCTCCCTCACAGCCCATTTGGGTATCTGAGGTTTCGGTTCATTAGCCTTTCTATGGGAAATCCTGTCTTCTTTTCTCTACTAAATTCAAAAATATCTTTTCATCTTCATGTAACTTGCATGTTAGATTATCTTTATGTGTTGCAGCTATGTCTATAGTTTTCATTATTAGAAAATATTCACCCATAATTGTGAATCTCTACTGCTAAGGACGGGGTTCATGTTTCTCTGCAGGGGTATTTCAGAAAAAATCACATCTAGGTTAGAATAATAATATTATAATTTTCCAGTTCTATAGAATAAACTAGCTAAAATACTACATGAAATATCATATGTCAGTTGTAAATGATGATATGTCACTCCTTCTTCTACTGATGTCGGTAATTTCATACAAACATAGCAATCGCTAACTTCCATGGTTTCTACATAATGTACTAACAGATTAGCAAAAACATTTAAATCCGTCTCATTTCGATTTATACTGTGGTGTATTTCTGTCGCATCTGGTGCTTCTAATCATACTCTGTCCTGTTTAAGGTTAGCTACCTTTCCCTGTCATTCTGTTTACTTGCAGTCATTAGATAAGGTATGGATATTGTCAGTCCTAACCATGATACGAGCACTATCAATATACTACATATGCCTATTCTACAACATGTCTTCATACAATTTCTCTTCGGTTTTCCAGCAGCTCTATTATCAGCCATTTCTGACTAAGGAGACTTATTCCCCTCTTTGTAACTTTTTCATAGAATACAAACTATATAACTATTTCAAGTTGGTCTCACTTCTTCGTCAATTCGATCAGCACTTAATTCTTCATCACTGGCTCCACTTATTTCTAGATTCTCAAAGTCTTCAAGAATCACATATGTCCATTCAGGACCCTTGAATTTATTATTCAGTCTTTTCAACTGTGGACTTCTCCTTTTAGGATTTTCTGTTGATGGTCCACTTTGACTTGTTACTTCATCTACTTGGTCTGGTTCTTCATTTATTGTTTTAAGGTGATATTTCAGTCTCTTGCTAATACTAGGCCAAGTATCACCTTTTCTGAGTCTTTTAGCTGGCACTGTGCTTTCAATTTCTTCAAATGCTCTTTTGTTTTCGTTGATTTGTGGCACAATTTGTTTACTTTTGTCTTTAGTATTCCTCTCTATCTGACCTTATCCAGGGCTTTTTACCTTTGCCGTTTCTGCCTGGATGTGTTCTTCTACTCTATTCTGACCCTGTTCAGGAGTTTGTTTATTTTGACTTTGTGCTCTTTCTTCTTCCTGAACTTGTTTTTCTTGTCCTAACTGGTCCTGCTCAGGTCTTACTAATTCTTGATTGTCTTCGGCCTGTGCGTTTTCTCTAGTGCCTATCTGTCCCTCCTCAGACTCGCGAGTGTTGTTTCTATTTTCTTCTGTCTGAGTGCATTGCTCTTTCCATATCTGGTCCTCCTCAAATTTGATGTTAGCTTTGTTTTCTGTAATCTGAGTGCATTTTTCTATTCCTATCTCGTCCTCACTAACACTCTGTCTGTCTAGATATGTTTGGCTTCTTTTTCTCACAGTTATTTCAGATATGTCCACTATTGGGATCCAGTCATCCTGACTAGTACTAGTTTGTTCTTGATCAGTTACTTCAGAATCTACTGCTCATGATTCCTCAGCTGTACAACCATCTGCCCTTTCAATCACTTCAGCTTGTTGTGATTCAGTTTCATCAGGTGCTGGTATCCTCTTTGTGTGGCTGGCATGTATCCAAATAGGTAATCCTGCACATTTTACAGCTGTTGTCGTAACCAATATAACCTGATGTGGTTTTCCCCACCTTGATGCTAGGCAAGATTCTCGAGTGTTCTCTTTCACTACTACCCAATCACCAGGATTCAGGTCATGTGCATGGTTCGGCTGCCTGGCAACAGCGTCTTCCCCAACCTGGTGAGAGATAGAACGCACTTGGTCAGCCAACTCTTTGCAATTTTCTAGTACCAAATCATCAGATATTTTCAACAGCTTGTGTCCTGGTATACATGCTTGCCTCATTGCCCTTCCCATGAGTATTTCATGGGGACTCAAGCCTGTATTCTTGTCTGGAATGCTTCTGAGTCCCATCAGGACAAATGATAAAGCATCAGGCCACTCCAGTGGGGTGGATGCACACACCTTTCCCAGTCTTGACTTGATTGTGCCATAAATTGTTCTACCACTCCAGAAGCTCTGGGCGGTATGCACAGTGCAGCTTTTGCTCAATTTTAAATGCTTCACAAATTATTCAAATTCTTTCATTATTAAAATGAGACCCTCGGTCTGATTTAATCATCACTGGAAAACCGAACCTAGGAATGAGCTCTCTCAAGAGAAGTTTGGCCACAGTCAAACTGTAATTTCTTCTGGTCAGGTATGCCTCTACCCACTTGGAAAATAAACAAACAATGACAAGTACATATTTTAACCCTCGACAAGCAGGTAACTGAATTAAATCAATCTGGAGTCTTATGAATGGACCTTCAGCTTTCCCAATTTTCCTGGGACAAACTACAGTTTTTCTTCCTAGGTTAATTTGTTGCCAAATTAAGCATCTCTGGCAAAGGCTCTCTGCGATATTCCTGAACCTTACATTGACCCGTTGCGTGCTCATGAGGAGCTCAGCTCATCATGAGGCACGGTCGTGCTGTGCTCATGACGAGCTGAGCTGAGCTCGTCATGACCGTTGCTCCTCGCCCACGCAGGGATAATTCCCCTGCTGTGCTGGGCGTTCCATTGGAACGGGCGTGGATGTGATGAGCTCAGCTCGTCATGAGCACAGCGCCAACGTGCTGCATGATGAGCCGAGCTCGTCATGAGCACGGCGGCGCTGCGCGCGCCCCCCTCCCCCCAGCACAGCAAGGGAATGAGCCCCGCTTTGGAGGGCTTAAACCAATCTTGTTGGAAAAGTCAAATCATTGCATCTCTGCCTATGTGTGTGTCTCAATGGTACATTCTAGCCATAGGTGCAAGCATACAGTCTGGTAACACAGGTCTTCCATCTAAATAAATGATTACACCATCATAATTTCCTCTCTGACAACCTATTTTCTCCCATTCCTCTTTCTCTTTTGGTACTGCTTCATTTTGTAAATCTCTTACTTCCTCCTATGTTCCTATGCCCAAAAGTAGCATAACTTGACAGCTGATTCCACATGCATCAATGTCCTTGTTTACTGCTATTTTGTATTTAGCACAATGTTGGGCCACTTGGTCAGCATAACGATTACCAGCTGTCACTTTATCAGTTCCAGATTGGGGAGCAGCACACTAGACCACAGCTACTTCTTTTGGCAATTGAATTGCTTCAATTAATTCTTTTACAAAATGTCAATTTTTAAAAGGAGTTCCTGAAGAAGTTATGAATTCCCTTTGCATCCAGAGCTGGCCAAAGTAGTGCACAACCCCGTAACCATACTGACTGTCAGTGTAGATGATTACTTTCCCATTTTTCCCATTTTTACAAGCTTTGATTAGAGCGACCAATGTGGCTACTTGTGCAGACTTGACTCCTGGTAAATAGGATGCTTCGACTATTCAAGCCAATGTGCACACAGCATAAGTAGCACTCAGTCCTCCTCCCTCATGATGCATGCACGAGCCCTCTACAAACAGCTCATGTTCTGCATCCTTTAAAGGTTGTTCCTGTATGTCTGGGCGTGGTTTGGTACTTAGCTCAGTAATATCAAGGTATTCATGCTCAACCTCATCTTTTACTTCCTGGAAAGGTGATTCAGGCAACAGAGTTGTTGGGTTTAAGACAGTACATCTGACTATCGTTACATTTTCCGCACCTAGTATAACTCGCTCATACTTAGTCAGCAGACTAGGAGTGAGATGTTCGGTATGGGTTCGTGTTAACAGAATCACAACTGCATGTGGGACATATACTGTTACAGGACGTCCCATTACAATGGATTCACTTTGTTCCAAACTCATGCAAATTGCAGCTAAAGATTATAGGCACCCTGGCAATGCAGATGCCACTGGGTCCAAAGTGGCAGAGAAATATGCCACAGATCATGTGTCTGAGTTAGCACTGAGAGAGCACAATTGTCTCTTGCATCACAGAATAATGCGAATTCCTTGGAATAATCTGGCATACCTCATGCAGGTGCTTCGCACAGACAGTTTCGTAATTTTACAAAGGCTGTCATGCTTTCATCATCCCATTCTACTGGATTTCTTGCTCTTTTCTTTGTCATTTGTATCAATGGTTTAGCAAGTACTGTAAATCTCACAATCCACTGCCTGCAATATCCTACAACTCCAAGAAACATCCTGATCTCTTTCTGAGTCTGAGGTAATTTCATATTTCTGATTATTTTGATTCTTTCTGAAGTCACTCTTCGGAACCCCCTTTCTATTTGGTGTCCCAAATATTTGACTGAAGTGGTACAAAATTGTAGTTTCTCAGATGACACTTTAAGTCCACCTTCAGCTAGGTGATTCAACAATGCAATTTAATACATGACACAATCATCTCGGGTCTTGGAGGTGACTAATAAGTCATCAATATACTGCACCAAGACAGATTGCCTGTTTAACACCGAAGATTCAAGACACTTTTTCAAAATCTGATTAAAGATTGATGGACTTTCTGTGTACCCTTGTGGAACATGATTCCAAACATAAATAAATATGCTTGTCAAATTTGAGCGAAAATAACAACTGACTGTCTGGATGCAATGGAATAGAGAAAAAGGCCGGACATACATCAATTACAGTGAACCATCCTGCACTCCATGGTATCTGATATAAGATTACTGCTTGATTTGGTACTATTGGGCAACATCGTACAACAACTTTATTTATTTTGCACAAACCTTGGACCACCTTATATTTTCCGTTTGGTTTCTTTATGCCAATTATAGGTGAATTACAAGCACTATTCATGATTTCTTTCTATATGCCCTGCTCGACCAGTCGTTCAATTTCTGCTGCAACACCTGCTTTTATTTCTGGGCTCATCGTGTACTGTCAGGTATTTGGGTAAACTGCCCCTTCTTTTACAGTTACTTTTACTGGGTCTACATTTGCCATTAATCCTACTTCTCTTTTGGTAAAATCCCATACTTCAGGATTTATGGTATTTTGGATCTCTTCTGGTAACTCATCTTGGGTCATCTTTTTTAACTACGGCCCCCTGTCTTGCTATCATGATTTTGTACACTCCGTCTTCATCAAAGTCTGAATTGCAACACCCTCCGGTGAGCAATATATTGTGCAGTTCATTTTGCACATTACCACTTCCCTCCCGGAATCCAGTGTCCACACTGTACTTGGCTTGACTCACAAAATCTGGCATAGGGGCAGGTGGCAATTGACTCTGTATTACCTGTTGAGGTTGACTTATTGACACCCCATTCTGCATCGGTGGATTTAAATTTAAATTTTGGACATTATTATTCTGTACAAGTTTACACTTGTTTTTCCAAAGCCCCAATTTTCTGCACCTGTGACAAGGAAACTTTTTCTTTGCGGCTTCTTTGCTCATTCGCCCTCTTGGTTTGCCCCCACTACCTTCACCTTGTCCTTCTCTTTTCCTTGATAATTTGCCTGATTACTTAGTTGTTCTGCTAATTTTACTTGGGCCCACATTACCTTTTCTTCTAATTTCTTTCGTCTATTGGCAATTTCCTCCCCACAGTATTTTGCATACTTGAGGATTTCATCAATGGGTTTTGCCTACCAACATAACTTATGCTCTTTATTCATTTGGGATATATCTGACCTCAACCCAGACACAAAACAATAGATAAAATGTGTCATGTCTTTGTTATCAATGTTTTATACCCCACTGTACTGTTTAAATACCTGCAAAAGGCGTTCATAATATGCATGTACGGATTCATCTTTTTTCTTAGGTTGTTCTACCTATTTTTATCCCATCAGTTTCCTTTGGAGGGACCTTTCCTTTCAAATAAGTTATTACTTTGTGATATTTTTTCATTACATCATCTAATGGGGCTCCTGTTTTTGCATCTCTTGGGTATTCATCATTAGGCCAGTCTACTGAAATTTTACATTCTGTCCATAAGTCAGCAAGAACAACTATGTCAAACAAACCATATACATCTTTTAATAGCACTTTTAAAACCTTCACAAACCTTTCAACTTGCCTGTACCATTTTACTAGTTTTTATCTAAGCTTTGGGAAATCATTTGTAAATGATCAAATATCCTGTCCGGACCATGGGACAAGTACACAACCTCCTCCTGGAACTTCTCTCATTGGGCACAACCTTTCAACTTCTTCTGTTTCTTTCATTACATACTCAGATGTCATTCGATTTGCCTGTGCTTCCTCCTTTTACTTTGTCCATCTGGCGTTCCATCTATCTAAGTCTCCCCATTTTTGTAACAATGTAAATAATTCTTTTATTTGTCATTTTCTTCCCGACACATTCATGTTTTCTAAACCTTTGTCAGAAAACTCTGCTCTATAGGGTTTCTGCAATAATTTTGATTTACCTATGTCAATTCCCATTTCTTAAAGCTAAATTCATTAATTTTTCATGGAATATTTTTGTATTTTGAGTGATGCTTCTACAAATGAATAGTAATTCCTCTTCACTAAAATAATTTAATCGCTCTAGCCCTACATTCCCAGCTTTCATTTTTTCCCTTTTGCTGAGATTTCAGCTTCTCTATTTCTAGTGTCCACCTTTCTATTTCTTCAGTGGCACTCCTCGTTCCTGTGGTTGTTTCAATCTGTACCTCTCTTGAGCACACATGGGTAACTTTTCTGAATGAATCATTTATTGGCTCTCTTAGTGGCTCTCTTATTGGCAAATCCAACAGAGAAATTACTGACTCACACTCACTTGCTTGATCATCAACTATTATGTTTTCTTTTCTAGGTTGTATGATTGGAGTAGGCAGAATGGGAGTTTTAGAACTGGTTTGCTTTTCTCCATACAGAGGAACAACAGGACCTATGGTCACTGGGATCGTTAGTGCTTCTGGACTTGTATTTAATTGAGTTATTTTCTGGATTAACTCACTTCTATTTGTATTTATTGCTTCTCTTTCTTTCTCTTGTAACATCTTCTCTATAGTAGTTTCATGTACAATCTGGGAACCAGGGGTCAGTCAGTCAAAAATACTTTTATTGATTCTTTAAAAATCGTAAAAGGATGGCAAACCATCATAAAACACAGGAAATTAAATGAACATATAAATATATATATATATATATATATATATATATATATATATATATATATATATATATATGTATATATATATTTTTTTTAAACCTAAGAGGAGAAAAATACCTTGGAGTCATTACCACAGTTAAAAGGCTACCAAATAGTGCAGTATATTTCTGAAAAGTCAGCAGGCAGGTTGTTTATTGACTGCTTAGCTTAGTTCAATTTTTCCAGTTCCTTTGCTGCTATTTTCCTGAATTTTATGGCATTACAGGAGAGGGGAATAGATAGCCCTCTGAGACACCTGATGACTGCAGATCTACATGTTCTTATCTGTGCATTCCTTAAAATCTCCCGAAGAATGGATTTACGGGTTTTCAGTAAAAAGGGACATATACATAGTAGATGTAGTAGTGATTCCTCACCTTGACAACAGAGGCGGCATTCCTTAGAGGGCCATATAAATTTCCATTTTGGGGTCAAATCCTTTGAGGGGAATGATCCCATTCGTAGTAACATAAGGTAATGCTTTTTATGGTAGGAAAAGTGTTCGGTCAAATACTGTTGCGGTTTTAGCCTCTGGTAGGCCTGTATCACAGCCCAGGCATGGTGTTTTTTTGCAAAAATCATTTTATCAGTTAACAAAGGGATCCGCTTGGTTGTGGCATTCACCATGCTTTTGAATCCAGAGTACGTTACTGGTGTAGACCAGGCCACCTCTAGCTGTAATGCCGACAGAGATTCCTTCAGGATTGTTGTGGTCGAGTTAGCTTGTCTTCCTTGACTTTCAATTTCAACCCAACAGCGGTGAGCTAAAGTGTAATCTTCTGCCTCCCTCATCCTCCAATAGAAATTTACTAGGGCACCTTGTCTGGCCATAATTTGTTTTTTTAGTCCAAATTCTAAACGGATTTGTTCTTGTGAGGTGTGTAACGGTAATAGAAACAGCCTATTGAAGAATATGGATTGTGCGGTATTTAGTATTGTGGCATCTTTGATATTCAGGATTTCAGAGCCATACGAGATGGAGGGTAGAAATTTTGCGGTGATCACTTTTAACAGATGACCGGTAGAGCAGCATATTAGCTTTTTCTTCAGAATTTTGAAAGCGAATAACAGTTGCTTTGCTTTTATGCGTCCTTGCTCCATTTGTTGCTTAAAGTTAAGTTTGCAATCTAGCAGAAAGCCTAGATATTTATAGGAATCTACACAGGCCAGTGGTTGTTTGCCCAATTTCCAGGAAAAGATGCGCCTATTCAATGTTTTATTGTGTTTGGAGAAACGCATGACTTTTGTCTTTTGGTGATTGATCGTGAGTTGGTTTGAAGTGATGTAGGTTCCTAATCCCGTAATCAATTTCTGCAGACCAACTGGTGTTTGTGCTAGCTGCACAATATCATCTGCACATTGTAGGCACGGGAGTCGGTATTTCACCCAATTTTGGAGGGTCACCTGGGATTGTCTGAAGGCACTTGTCGAGATCTGACGTGTAAATGTTAAACAGACAAGGCGCTAAAACGCAGCCTTGTTTGAGTCCATTTGAGGTTGGATTCTTACAGGTTACGCTGGACCCGTCTCCTTTCTTGATTTGGACCCACGTGTGGGAGTACAGATTGATAATGGCATCCAGAAGTCTGGGCGGGACTCCCCAAGCTTGCATTTTTACCCATAAAGAGGCTCTTGGAACTTTATCGAAGGCCGCTTTAAGGTCTACGAAACAGGCGTACAAGGGCCTTGATTTTGCGAAGGCTTGGTAAGCTAAAAGAGTGACCGCAGAGATGTTCATAAGGGTGCCCATCCCGGCCCGGAATCCAGTTTGCTTTGGAGGAATAAGGTTTGTATGACTAATCCAAGCCTCTAGCTCTACCAAGAGATTAGATGCATATATTTTCGCCTCCACATCTATCAGCGCAATCAACCTGTAGTTGGAGGGATCCGAACGGGAACCCGACTTATAGATTGGATTGAGGATGCTTCCTCTCCAGGACTCAGGGATTAAGCTGTCAACTGTAACTTTCGAAAAAAGAGGAGTCAGGACTTGAGACCAGAATGGGGGATCTTGCCGAAACAGGGCATTTGGTAGACCGTTGGGGCCTGGAGCTCCCTCAGATTTTACATTTTTTTATGATTTTTAAAACTTGAATTTCTGAAAACAGCTCTGGATCCTCAGAGAATTCGTTTTTCATGGGATCATTGGCTGTACGTCGACCTCCGGCCTCCAGCCCCGTCGGTAATCCGCAATTTGGGGCTGATTGGGATCTAGTTTCATTATATAGGAGTTCAATGTGAGCTCTCCATGTGGATTCCAACATATCTGAATTGTGATGTCGATTCCGGACGTTAATTAGTTTGTTGATTTGTTCCCAAAAGAGCTTAGAGTCCCCTAATTTGCATGCATATAGTAGTTTCGCCCAAATATTTTCTTGGTACTCTTTTTTGGTAGATTTTATGTCCCTTTTTAGTTTTTTTCTTGTTTTAGAGATTAAAAGCAGGCGTTCCTGGTGGCATTCTGTTCCCCGGGATCGTAGTTGTCTGAGGTATTTATTTAGTTGTTGTTTTTGTTTCCTCAGGCTATTGTTGAACCATGCTGCCCCCTTTCATATACCCTGCAGTATGAGCGTGGGTGTTTTTAGAGAACTTTTTATTAATTTCATAAATAAAGGACTCCCAAGCATTTATGGTCAGTGTTTCGGAGTTTGGTATTTCCAACAGGCTGGTATAGGTGCTTGTGATGGACACAATGTTATCCTTATTCCAGCGGAGGCGTTTTAGGTTCTAACATTGTGTTAAAGATGATAGGGCCTTTGCTTTCTCTGGGAATGTAAAAGATTTTAATAGAGTAAAAGTTTACGGCTGTTGATCACTTTCTGCCCTGTCTTTTATCTGAAAATTCGCAATGTACGGGAGAAGGTCGTAATCCGTAAAGGAATAATCAATGGTAGATCGTGTTTTCTGGGTAACCCTGGTGTATGCTGTGGGCCGATCGGTCGGGCCTTGTCCATTAAGTACACACATTGAAAGGTCTTTCAGGCGGGCTGCGCATTTCTTACCAGCTGTGTCCCGTCGGTTGATGGCTGGTGTGGCCTCTGTTTTACCCTAGCACCTAGTATATTGTAGATTCATATTGAAATCCCACGACAGGATGGTCTTAGGATCTGGATAGGCAAGTTTTAGTATTCTTAATGAGGTAATTAATTGTTCAGTTCGTGCTTTCTTTAATTTGGATGCGGGATGAATATAAATGTTAAGAATGAGCAGGGTCTGGAACTCCGAGACGACTATTTTGATGCACAACATCCATGAACAGTCTAAATCTATGATTGAAGCGTGCCATGGAATTTTTGTTGAAATAAAACTAGAGAGACCTACTTTTGCTCTTCCATATTTAGTAGCTCTCTTAGCCGGGTTCAGGAATTCCTTAAAACCAGTTATTGGAGATGAGGTTAACTGCCAGGATTCTTGAAGAGAATAATTTTGTATTGTGTAATGAAGGCCATGAAGTCGGGGTCTTCTAATTTTTAGTAGAGGCCATGCATGTTCCATGAACAGATGTTACAACCTTGATGTGAGACTGGAGCTATTGGTGAGGTGGTTCATGCAATTCCCAAGGGTGTGCCTTCTGTGTTTGAGACCCAAGGGCCTGAAAGCTTACCGGCTTCACGATGGTCAAAAGTAATGGTGATTTTCCTGGCCGAGTGCACTGTATCCCTTTTTTGACTGTGATTATCTGGGCCTTTTGCCCGTTTTAAAAGACTCACAGTAATGGGAGACGATTGTAATGAACTTGGGTAACGAGGGGGAGTTATCTTTTTTAACTCGATTCCCCAATTGGCGAACGTAACCTTCTGCTGCCAAATCTGGTTGGTGTACATTTTGTTAATAAATGTAGCTATTGTGGCTTCTTGACCGGTGGTACTCGGATTTTGATTGAATTCGATACTTTCAATATCATTGGTGTTTATGTGGCTTAGAGATGGAAGAGCTTGAAATAATCTAAGCAAGACACTTTTATTTAGAATGTCATGCGTTCCCTTTGAAACATATAGTGGATTGAAAACCAATTTATTGTTAACTGGGGGATCGTACTTCGATTCATTATCTAAGCTCCTTTCCGTTTTCTTCTCCGCCAAAGGCTCTCCAATGATCTGGGGTAAATCTCGAGGTTCCGGGGTGTTTTTCAGTGGGTGGGTTTCGCCTCTCCTGATTGTTTCAACAACTTGGCTTGCGCTGTGCTGATTTCCTCAGCCAAGGTAGACACTCCCTGGTTTGTTTTCCTTGTTGCCGATTTGGAGCATCTCTCTGATAATTGAGTTTTTGGTTTGTGTTTTTCCTTTCTTGCTACAGGTTTAAATAAACTGTATATTTTCTCTAGCGAGGGTGACTCCCTTGTATTGTGGTTTGAGGTATTGGGCAGATTTGAAAGTGGGATCGGTTGCTCCTTAGGGATTGCTACTTCCATGTGGTTTTGGAATGTATTGTCTTATTGGTGTGTTCCGTTTTCAACTGATGTTGCTGGGAATGAGTCTTGAACCTGATTTATTTGTTTGCGCTTTCTGGACTTTCTTAGTCGTTTTCGCTCTCGCTTAGATAAAAGTGTTGGTACTTTTAGATGACTTTCCAACGACTGGTTGCATTGTTCTTGGAGAGGAGGATCCTGGGTGCTTAAGTTGTCGAAAACATTTGGTGACTTGGGTGTAGGTGTTATTAATTTAGTAGGTTTGATCGATACAGGGGTTGACTGTTTCGCTACTTTTTTGCCCCGCTGGGGATCGGGACCTTCCAGGTCGATATCCGTTAAGACTGCATTTTCTTTCTCTGTTGATGTTGCTTTTTCTTTCTCTGCAGCTGTTGCGGGGATGGTTGAAACTTCCCTTGTTGTACCCAGTAGTTCAGTAAGTATAGTTGGGACGGCAGCTAATTTATCGATTATTCGGGTAAAATGACAGTGGCACATTTGAAAAGCGGTTTCCCGGTCGCACTGCACCTTCAGGATCATCTCGTTAAAGCTGTGTAGTTTTTGTTCGACCCCCTGAACATGAATTGCGAGAATATTTAGGTGGTCTACTTGAGTGTCCAGTTTGTCTGCATGAAGGGTCATTGCTTTGACTATTGTGTCCAATGTACTCAACAGGTGAGGCCAAATTGGAGACTTTGGTGAAGCTTAGCTGGCACGGTAATCCCAGTGGGGCGAATGCCCTGGGGATGGTTCGCTGAAACTACGTGAGGACCCGATAGGTGATGCCTTTTTTAGGATAAATGGTGACTGAAAGACTGATCCTAATTGGTTTAGTTGGCGATTCGGCGTGTCATTTTGGTTATCCTGAGAGGGGTGTTCTTCATTTTCCGGCCGTTGGAAAGATGAATCAAAGCTTGCGTTGCCTCTCCCCTGACTAGTGGGTCGTTGGGCCCCCTTCTGTAGGTCTAACATACCCAGGGGACTCAACGTGGGTTTGTTGTGCTGATGTGCTAAATTGTATTCAATGTGACTGACTTGGGTACTTAGGCCTTTATGACCACTGTGTCCTGGTGAAGTTTGATGTTCTTGTGACAAATAAGGCAGATCCGGATGAGATGAGTGGTAATGGATTAAAACCTCAGTTACCTGGGAATTTTTCTGTTGGTTGGTCTCCGGAAGGTCGAAAATATCCGGGTTTAATTGTTCTGGGCTCTATGGTTCTTGATTTTTGTCACCCAACGTGTCCGATCCTGCGTTCCGGAGGTCTTTTTTTTCTAACCATTCCACTTCACTATTTGTTGGTTTTCTGTCCCCTAATGTGGACGAGTTTGCATCATTTTTATTTATGAGGGCTTTGTTGTTGTAGCTTGGGTTAATAGGATTAGGAACTTTCGAGACGAGACCACTCCGGTTATCCTCCTTAGCTTTAATAGCAACCTTTAAGAAGTCCGTAATCAGTGCTCATTTGCTGCTATTCGGGCAGGAGTTATGCCTTTTGAGGACCGTGCGAGTTGCCGCACGGGTTGTCTTCTTGCTACCATCACACGTGGGTTGTGGGGCGGCCTCTACGGAGTTTTCTTCTGTGGTTTCCAAGATGTTTGCCGTGGGAAGTGGTACATCTGTTATCGATCTGCACTTGTGCCGGACTTCTGTTGCTTCTAGTTCTTCTTTGCCCTCTATATTTCGTGTGCCAGGATATGCTGAGGAAATGTGTGAAGGGTTATAATTTTGAGCTGTAATATCAATCATCAGCCCATCCTAATCCTTGTTCTTCCTGTTTTTGGCTGGGGCTGGGGCTGGGGCTTGCAGGTGTTCGTCTTTCTTGTCACCCCTTCTTACTTTCCCTGACCGCATTTCACAATTTATTGGGCCCACACTCTTGCCACTCTTTTGCCGGAATGTAGCGTTTTGCCAGCCACTGTATAGTTTAAACAGGTCGCTGAGCCGGGACACTGAGCACTGGGCGGGTATATATCTGTCCGGCGAGCTGAGTTTGCTGTAACAGTGATTGTTCAAATGGGGTCTTTAAATAATTGATTTGCTGGAGTGAAACCTTCAGAGGAGGGTATGGTTGTTTGATCTCTCTCAGGGGTCTGAAGTTAATCTGTATCTTATCTTTTTCTTTCTTTCTTCCTTCCTCTCCTCTCCTCCTCTCCTCCCAGCAGCGTGGCTAAGGAGTGGCAGAAGGACAGTTTTTGGGCACGTTTTAGAGGGGCAAACAGGGGAGGCGGGTAGCACACAGGTGCCGGCTACACCGGATCTAAAACAGGTCTTGCCCACTCACCGCTGCTTCCCACTTTCCACTTTCCACCTTCCACTTACCGCCACTTGATGGCAGTCGCAAAGGCACCTGCTGCGGGGACCTGCTCCTGGCAGCAATCACCCCAACGTCCCTGGAACAATTCTGGAACAATTCTGGGCCACAGCCTACGGGCACTGAGCACCCGCCTCCACGCAGGGGAGGCACGCACCTTCAATCGCGCCAAAACTCGCTGCTCCCCAGGGTATCCGTGAGTCAGATGGATGAGGCACCCTGCCCCCTGCACCTTCGCTGTGTGTGGAGAGCGGGGGGGCGCAAGCAGGACACAAAGAGCAGGGTGATTGAGGTCCGGAGCGGCCGGCGTCCTCTTTGCGTCTCCTCACACACCTCCTCGGTCAGCGTGAAAACCTGGCTCTGGCTCCTTCCTTCTGCCGCAGCAACTGCAATAACGCAGGGGAGTTTTTAGAAAGGGGGCACTAGGGGTAATTCTATTTGTTTCTTCCTGATAAGGTGGAGGATTTTTCATTAAAAGGTCTTCGAGACAATCGTCCTCAAAATCCCCATTATCAGTCCCTGAATGTTTTGTCTTCTCTGTACATTTACTTCCTGTTGGTTCTTCAGTGGTAAAAACAGGATATAATCCTTCCACTATCATAGACTGTCACCATTGTTTCATTTGCTTATCTCTAGTTTCTCGAGGGAATCTTGGATAAAATGTACTTAAGTTCCTCCCACACCGTGGTCTGTATCGTCCAAAAGCCTCAGCCTCCCATTCTTCTAAAGCTTCAAAACAAATGCGATAAAAGTTCTCAAACATCTGATCAAAAAACAGAATATCAATTTAACACTAAGACCCAGGAAAATCCCAAGGAGGACCGAATATATTCTTTAAGGAAACTATTTAGAGAGGAATCTTCATCGATAACCAAAGAGTATCCAATTTTTTCAGTGGTAAAGAATACCAATGTGACAAAAGAAACCGACGAAGGAAATGAAAAAACTACTCTCGTACCTGTATTACATGGGGTTGGAGATGAAAAGTCCACCCAAAAGAAATGTAACAAAAGATCAAATGGAAAAATCAGAAATAGGAAGCCTCTAAGAAGAATTAATAAAAAGAAATCCAGAAAGATCAGATTCAAAAATGCTATCATTGACCACAATAATGAGGAAGGTTCTCCGGATAGAGCAATAACTAAACAATCTTCGGCAGAGGAACGAAGTGAAATAATAAACAAACTCCCCACAAAACAATTGAATCATAAAGCTCCTGAATACATACCTTTCAGAACAAACAATAGTACTGATCAAACAAACAAAGAAAGCGGGACTAATAAGACGCTATCCCTTGGTGGTGACCAATCTTTGACCAAACATCTACAGTTCGAAGAACTCTTCCCAACTGATGATCTACCGTTAAATCGAGGAAGGATAATCAATCTGCTGCAACAAATCTATATGCTACAATCCATCACTAGCAATGAAATAGATTTAGTCACATTTCTCATCAAAGAAAATCAAAAAATTGCGAAAGTAGCCTTCTGGTCATCTGTTGTTCCTGGTATCATCGTTAGGGAAAAAGAAATATTGCATAAATATGGCTATGATGTCATAGAAATATTTCCATCAAAGAACTATACAAACAAATTGATTGGCCCTCAAAACATTATCACGAATACCCCAATAAAGAATTGGTCTACACACAGCTCTGATCATGTGGATTTGGGGCGAACCAGCTCTGGGAAGGATATTTTGAAAATTCAGATAAATAACGGTCAAAGGAATGTATGGACTCAATATCAAGAAGAAAAAGAGGTCAGAAAAACAACAGGATCTTGGGCCTGGATATCTGAGGCCTTAAATAGCAACAAACAAATATATGGAACGCAATGCACTGTTTAACAGCAGCTTAAATATTACCTCGTGGAATATAGCCGGAAAACTATCGAATAAAATGAACATAGCATTAAAAGACAACCCTGATATTTTAGCCATACAAGAAACATGGGCAATCAAATTATTCAAACAGAAAGGTTATTTCGTCTATGCTATTCCGGCTATAGCAACAAATAGAGGTCATGCCAAGATAGGTCTGGCTATTCTCTTAAGCGAGGAACATCAATGGTCTCAAGAAATAATCGATTCTAAATCTGATAATTTTCAATGCATCAAGATCATGCTAAAAACACATATTTCTGACCAAAAAAAGGCCCTTCTGTTTTTTAACATGTACATCCCTCCAGGCACCTCCCAAGACGCCATTTTTGTAGAAACCATAGATTCAATGTCTAAGATAATTGAAGAACGAGCTAACATTCCGTATCTAATCGTGGGTGATGTGAATGGGAAAATTTCTAATATTGAAATTGGTAAATGGGCAAAAATATACGAAGACGAGACAATAGATTTACCTACCCCAATATTCCCAACAGGAAAAATCGCTGACAAAAGAGGGAAAATGTTATTAGCATTACTCCCAAGTATAAATGGGTCCATTCTGAATGGTTATGTAGAAGGTGATAGACCGGCATCCTATACAAGACGCGGAAACGGATCTTTTTCCATCATTGATTATCTAATATGTAGTATAGAGATATCGGACACATTCCATCATTTGAAAATTAATTTTACAGAAGATAGCGACCACGCGCTTTTATGCTTAAAAACTGGTTGGTCGCTAAAATCTTCCTTGTCGAATCCAACTATGTACCTCAATGGGAATATTGAAATCAATAATAAGCAGAGGCGAATCTTTTGGAATTCAGGGACTCTAGACTATATAAATGGAAAGATTTTACAAAATAATATTTTAACAAAAATACACTCAGAAGATCAAATAATAAATTTCGAATGTATTATGACAATTCTCAAAACACTTCTTCTTAACAGAGAAAAACCACGTAAAAATAAAATCTATAAGACCTCGAATGAAAATATAAACAGGAGGAAAGTCAATAAACTTATACGAGGGCAATTCTTGAATTACTCACCTGCTATACAGCAAGAGATAAATACGTTAAAAAATCAACTGAGAAGACAAAAGAATAATAAAAAAAGAATGCTACAGGATAAAAACTGGGTGGACATTCGCGAGGCGGCAAAACAATACAACCAAAGAAAATACTGGTCTTTGATAGCCAAATTAACTGGAACTAAAAAGAAATTATATGCCATACCAGTACCACCCCAGGAATGGGAAGCTTATCTCAATGACCTATATAAAGCAAACTTAATTGAAATTGATAGTAATGCTGTTGAAATCTGTTTGGCAAGCAATTTAATACCAATAGAAAAAAGCACAGCCTTTTCTATTGAAAATCACATCAGAAAAGCCAGGAATACTTCTGCGTCAGGCCCTGATCTAATACCGATCAAAGTACTGCAGGCAAACCCTAAGGAATGGAGTCAGATGTTACCATCACTTTTTAATCTTATCTTTTGTACCAGGAGAATACCAAAATCATGGCAGGGAAGTACAATAATTCCCATATACAAAAAAGGGAACCATAATGTTGCTAGTAACTATCGCCAAATTGCATTAATGGACGCTACAGGCAAAATTTTTGCTGCGGAAGTACTGGACAGATTAAAAGACTGGTGCTTCTCGCAGGGAATAATACCGATGTATCAAGCTGATTTTCGTCCTAATCACTCAGTAACAGATAATATCACAATTCTCCAGACTATTCTTGACAAATACATTGGGAGGAAATCACAATCAGTGTATGCTGCATTTATAGACTATTCCACCGCGTTTGATCGCGTTGATAGACCAACGTTGTGGAAAAAATTGAGAAAACTGGGGATATCTGAAAACTTATTGCAAATCATCATCAAGTTACATACGAACACCTGGTCCCAGGTACAAATGGGAAGTGAAAAAGGTCTGACGAAACCAATTAATACCTTGAATGGTCTCAAGAAAGGATGCCTTCTTGCACCAATCTTATTTTCACTATATCTGAGCGATCTACCATCACATTTACAACAATGCTCTAGCCTGCCTCCAAAGGTTGCCTTTCAGAGCATACACGCGCTGCTATATGCAGATGATATAGTTATGTTAGACCTGACACCTTTTGGTCTCCAAAATTTATTGGACTCTTTAAATGTTTTTTCGAAGGATCATTTCTTAATCCCTAATCTAACTAAAACAAAAGTGGTAGCGTTTTCAGGCCGAAAAAAAAGCGCTAAATATCGCTGGAATCTTGATGGGATTAGAGTAGAGGAAGTAAACGAATATACTTACCTTGGCAGGATTTTTACCAAGAACTTACAAAATATTAAACATATAAGCAATCTAAAGAAAAAATCTGAGATCCATGTTGGGGCACTCTCTAGATTGTATACTGCCACAGGAAACAGGCATTTCTCCTCATTGCTCCAAGTATATAAACTAAAAATACCCTCGGTTTTGTCTTATGCAACTGAACATTTACCTACAAAACAATGGTCTTTTATGGACATTACTGAAGGAAAGATCTTGAAAAGAATATTAAAGGTTTCTACATCAACACCTGTTCAGGCTCTCAGACTGGAATTTGCACTAACAAGCTCATATGCCACAGCCGTGGCAAATGTAATTCGATGGGCATATAACATCTTGCATGCAAAGGAAGGAACATTGAGATTCTTGTTGAAGATAGAGATATTTAAAACAGATTCTCGATATCTTAACTTTTCCAAGAATATGTCTGAAGCATTTAAAATAGCGAACCTTACTAAAGATATTCTGTTATCATGGACAAAACCCCAGTTAAAACTTTTTTTGAAATGCTTTACCCCCAGATTAAGTTATGATCTCGATTTTATGCATTGTAGTAAGCTATCTACATACAAAATTTACATAGAGTCATTGGAATATAAGCAATTGCGGCCATATTTGGGGCTTTGCCTTACACATGGAGCAAGAAGGTCCATAACTATGCTGCGCTTAGGCATCCTCCCTGTTTCCGCCTTTACATCTAAGCGGTCACCAGGAGATTCACCCCTTTGTAAGCTCTGTCTAGGTGGTGATCAAGACATTGTGCACATCTTATTTGTTTGTCCACACGCAAGTGTAGTTAAAGCGCGGGCCAGATATCTTGAGCCGATATATCAGAAATGTAATATCACTACAGTAAATAACCTAATAGTATTATGTAAACAACCAACTGACGAATGGGTTTGTTATAATTTCTATAAATTTTTAAAATCTTTTTTAATACTATATTGATGTTCATGTTATATTTTGTAGACTGTTTTAAATTTGTGGTCCTCAGTTGAGTACCAAAGCAAATAAAAACTTTTTGACTTTGACTTTAAAGCTTCATACTGCGTTAATCTAGGCCTGGGTTCTAATTCATTCATGCGAGTTCGTAAATTATGCCAAATTCTTCCATTAAATGTCCCATACTCTGGGAATGCTAATATTCCATCATCTTTTGTGTATTCAGTCCAATTTTCTACCCATACCGAAGTGTGATAAACTCTTTCTATCATCATATATGATGCAGGATTTTTCGGTGGAGGAATAATAATTCCTTCTCTAGTTTTAATGGGTATATCTTTCTTAAAATAATTCTTAATTTTCTGCATAAATGACATTTCTCTTTTTTCTCCGTACATAATGTTTAGCCTTCCTCTAATGTACTGTTCGTGTGCAAAACCTATAAATCTTCTATCTGGATGGGATCCTATTATTGTTGGATCGAGGTTCACTGCAAATTCTATTTTGGCAAATAATCAATTGTTTACTTCACCCTAAATGCTTCTCCAGTACCAGCGCGTCTCTTATTTTATCGACCAATCAACAATTAATTTACAGAAACTACTTTAACCAATGCGTGTGCGGCTTTCCTGTGACGTGAGTTTTTGCTCTCTGCACTCATCCCTCCTTTACAATTTTACCTCGGCTACACACCCGCTGTCTCAACCAATCCCCGCGCTGCTCCTAGTGACGTCAGTGCAGCACCCGCGACTGACTCCACCTTTGCAAGGTAATTATGAAAACTCAATTTCTTTCAATTTTAATTACACAATTTAATTAATTAACAACATGAAAACATTTGCTACTGTGCCTGGTTGTCTAAAATTAAAAGAAAGAAAATGTATTTTGCTGCGAGTGAAACTTTTCTGTTTACCCTTCACACACTATGAGTAAAACCTCTTCAGTTTACGCTTCACTCAAGCATTGAAGAACCTGCTACTCCTTTAGACTTACCCTTTCTAAGTGATAAAAGACCAACATTTCACCAGCAAACTCCTTTGCTATCAATCACTCTCACTTTTACACGAGAAAATAATCCCTAACTAGTGCTTCAAGTTTTACCTAACTTTCCACACATATTTCGTCATGGCCAGTAACCTCACTGCAGTGTGGTTTCCACTTAGAACCCGCTATTCAATATCCACGGGGAATTCTGGACAACGAATAACAATACAAACGGGTTTGGATAATTAAATAAAATCAATAATATATACAAATTACTACTAACTACCTATCTTAACTAAAACCTAACCATCATTCTGCTACCAAGAACTTACTGATGGCGCGAGGGTTACTCATTAACGCACCATACTCACCTGGGCCCATAAACATACACACAATAAGCCGGTAATCTATTTGCTGCCAATCAGGAATTATTTGACTTATACCTGCACACCATACTTATCAATTCCTTGTCACCTTGATTATTAATTTACTGAGGTCTAAGGATCAGGTTGTTAGAATAATAGGTATAAACAATTTATTTACCTTATTTCATAAAATGATCACAGAGTCGGGAGAGTTTTAAAAGTTTTATCTATGCAATATTTTGTAAGTCAAATACCAAATCACATTAATCACCAGTTTCTCAAGAATAAAAATAATGATCAAAACAAAAAATCTTTAGAGATTTAGTAAAATTCCTAGACATTGGTGCCTGGGAAGGGCGGAGAAAGGTAAACAGTACAAGGACATACCACACAGATTTATATTTACTTAGAATGGTGCGAGGACCAACCCAAGGGCTGTAAAGAAAGGGCTCCCGACTAGACAGGAGCCAACAGGTCAGGACAGGTGCAGGACAGGAAAGGTAACCTCTTCTAATTGAATCACCAGCATTACACCCGTCTCTGGTGATACTCTCGGTCCCCACTAAATGGATTGTTTCTTCTCCTTCAACACTCTCCCGATTCTTCTGTGAGAGTGCTCGACCAGCCCTCTGCTCTCGGTGACATCCACGATTCCCTTCAGCATACATTGGGTCAGTGACAGGTCTGTGACAAGTCAGACAATCTAACTGACTAAGCCTACCTTAGTTATACCATTTTTCAGGGTATGTACCACCCCTCCCCCAATGTTTCAATATTTGTGTATTCCATTCATTTGATTGGTCAGCGGGACAGGGAGAGGTCATCACACCATACACGTATGAAGTCACTTACTTTGACTTAATTGTTCCAAGTTCCCACCCTTAATTTTATTTTTTTATTTCCCATGCTTTTAATCCACCCAGCAACCTTCACATCATTTCATATACAATGTATAATTTTCATTGAGTCTTTTTCTTCCACTCTCCGGGTCTAGAGGTAAATTTCTCAGGCGCATCACTGGTGAGATGAAACTTGGCACTCATTCAATGACATAGTTCGAGGTCTTTAAGTGTTCCCAGGACATGCGCATTCGGATTTCAAAATGGCGATACAAGTCCCCCTTCAGGCTCAAATAAGAGCTAATAGTAAAATTAAAGAAAGACATATTAGAATACGAAAATAACTGAATGCACTGTATACTACTTATTTCTACTCTATTCCCATTACTTTATTTTAACTCTGGCATTAGCAGATTAGCAAATCACTCAAGGTTTATTTCTAGCAGAGGCATGCATGAGCATATGAGATTCAAAGCGGCCATTTTAGGCACTGCTGCGCAACTGCAAAGAGTTCCCACCAAAAGCAAAAGACATCATACTACGTAGATGCAGTTGACACATGCGCAAAAGAGTTTCTGCATTTTCAGCGGCCATTTAATACACACAAATTATTTGTTAGTAAAGCATATTTAAAAGCTTCCCCTAGATACAGAAATGTCGTTTGGTGCAATTATTAGTTATCTCATAACATGTTGGTTAACTTATTACATGTTATTTCAAGAGGATTGAATCCAAGCAAGTTTTGTTGCGTATGAAACCTTGCTCCATCATAGACATGAATGTTCTCTTGAATGACCATATTACTATGGCATGTCTAAATAAATGTGGATACTTGTATTACCTGAAGAGCTGCAAAAGTCGTTTTTTGTTTCTTTAAAACTACACACCCATACAACACAGCACAGATATTCTATATAGCTGGGTATCAAGGAGGAACACCATACATGATAATAAACTAAACACAACTGTGCATACTTCCTGGAGCTGTGCTTAAATGTGCAGAGCCAAGTGGGTGGAACTGGTGCTTAGAATATGCTGTGCTCACAAGAGTTTTATTAGATAACATAGCCCAGATACTCCCTGTAGCAACTCACCCATATGAGTGACAGGGCTTCGCCTTCCTTGTTTTGTGCCCTGTTAGGTATGAGTTTTGACAGCATGTCTGTCAAACATATCTATTGATACCAATATACATAGTGGGCTTTAGGTACTCCTCTTTTATCCATTGAATGGTTTCCACCAGCATTCGTTAGCCATTGGCTTGAGACTTTATCAATCATGTCTTGGCTTAGTCCAGAGGAGTGTTTATCTCTCACCTAATCCTAATGGCTGTTTTGTTGTAACTCCCCCTTCACTTGATAGCTGCACTGATGTGCTTGAGGGACTACTTTACAACTATAGCCCTCCCTATCTGCTCCTGCTGACTTCTTTCTATGCGTTTCGCACTACTGTAATAGCCCTGCATGCATTAGCACATTAAAGTAGACCTTTTGGCTCTGCCAATCTTTATTTTATTATATTAGTGAATTCTGGTATAATATTCATTATTGGTATAATGAGAAAATGCAGAGGAATTCTTAATAGGGGATTTCAGCCCGTGCGGCAACACACAGCTAATCTTAATTTCCTCAATTAGCTGTTCTGAACAGATCTGCGGTGGAAACTCAGCAGTAGCTGCCTTTCGTTGAACAGTGCCAAGTATAATTCAAAGTTCTCCCCCAACACTTTACTACAGATGGAGCTACGTCGTTTTCGTGATATCGTACTTTACGAAAGACACTATGCTATAGGCCACTACTTTCCTTTTGTAATCACACAAGTGGTTAGAGAAGTTTAATGAATTTGTGAAATAATTCTCTACAATTGTGTCAAAGAAACAGACTGCACAGGCAGCACAGGCACGGTGTTTGACCCTAAAACAAGATACCTATGATTTAGTGAGTTACAGCATTACATTTCCGTAATTGCAAGCCGAGGTTACCTGGGGCTGATGAGGCTAGTGCTGCAGCTTTTCACCAGAGTCTTTGTGAAAACATTAATGATGTGTTGTCCATGACTGTGACTCAACCTAAAACTACTACAGCACTCAATGAGCTGACTTTAAAGATTGAAGCACAGCAGAGACAGAGGAGGAAGATACCGATGTACTTCCAGGAGATTTCTCCCTTATGCTCCTCCACTAACAGGACCTTCTACCTCCAAAGACCCAATGCAAATTGGAAATTTTAGAAAGACTCTTACCTCAGAAGAAAAAGAAAGGCTAGAAATAATGGACTTTGTTTGCACTGTGGAGAGAAGGGTCACTTTGTTCCCTATCGCTATTCACTGCAAGGAAACAAGAGCACCGACCAGCGAAGAACAGAGCAGAAGAGGGTGCGTCTCCATACATAGGATCGGTCATCAATAGGGCACATTATCTAATATATGTCATGTTGATGACCAGTGAGGGACTGTTGTTGTTAGAGGCACCACTTGATTCCACAGTCTCTGGGTTATTCATGGATATCAGCGTTCATGCAGTAACCAAGAAGCCAAGAGTCAAGAAACAACATGCCAAGCAGATCAATGGCATTGATGATACAGTTCTTACTTCTGAAGCAGTACGCTTTTAAACCACCAATGCTGATGTTATATGGAAAATGAACTTGTGGAAGAAATCCGTTTTGATCTGATTGGTTCTCTATCATTTCCAATAGTGATGAGCACCACATGGTTATGACATCGTAACTCCCACATCAACTGAGATTGCCAAGACATCAAGTTGAACTCCAAATATTGTCATCAAAATTGTTTTCCCTGTAAAGGTCTAAAGTCTCTCAAGGTTCAAACTTTGTCTTGTTTTTACACCAGGGCTGAACATACAGTGTATCCTGGAGGTTACAAAGACTTCAGCAAGGTTGTCAGCAAAAACGGAGTGAACCATTACTGCAACATCACATTTATGATTGTGCAATCAATCTGATACCTTGGGATGAGGTTCTTTAGGGGCAAATGTACCGTCTTACAGTCAAAAAGGGTCAAGCCTTAAAAGAGTATTTGGAGGAGAATTTTGCAAATAGGTGCATATGGCTCTTCAGTCTTCAGCATGGGCCCCTACATATTTTTAGCCACAAACAGGGTGGTACTTATAGACCTTGCATTGACTACTGAGACTTCAACATCATTAACATCAAAAACCTCTATCCCCGTCCCATGGTTGCAGTACTAAGACATCAAATTAAGGAGGCTCACATTTTTTTCTAGTTAGATTTGAGTGGGACATATATGTGGGTCAGAATCAAGGAAGGAAGGTGATGAATGGAAAACAGCATTCAATTGTTATGGGTATTTCAAGTACCTTGTGAACCCTTTTAGTCTATGCAATTTTCCAAGATACCCTGGTCGGTCACATCATTGTCCATTTTTATGAATTGTTGGTGTTTTCCACTGCCCTGGAAGAGCATCGCGAACACATGAGGGACGTTCTGTCTTATTTACACAAGCATGGGTTATATGCTAAGGAATAAAATGAATATTTGAAATGTCATCCCTTTTCTTTTGGGGTTTTACCATATCAACTGAAGGCATGAAGCGTGAATGGATGAAAAGAAAGTATAAGCAGTATAAGCAGTTTGCAATTGGCCAACACCTTCCACAGTGAAAGAAATGCAAAGATTATTAGGATATGCAATTTTTTACCAGCTAGTCATTTTAGGATTTTCAGAAACTATAGCCCCCTATCAGCAAGTCCCTTTTATGTAGAGACAAGAAACAGCTTTAGAAACATTAAAGAGCGCATTCATTTTGGCTCCAATTTTGCATCATCCAAACCAGTTTGCTCATTTTATTGCAGAAATAGATGTCTTTGCCTTAGTTCTAAGAGTCGTTTTGCCCCTAGAAGATTGTCTCCAAAGATGTACATTTAGAAGCCTATTTTTCACAAACCTTCACTCAATGTGAGCAAAACTAAACAGTGTATGATCTGGAACTTCTGGTTATAAAAGAAGGATTTCTACAGTGGTGATATTCTCTAGATGACTCTCCTCATCCTATAACTCGTTGGGCCAAACATAGAAATGAAGAGTTTGTGAAGTCCATGAAATGAGCCGTGTTTAATATAAGAGCTCTTATAGAACTGGAACCGTCATGGAAAGGCAAATGCTTGGTCCAGGGAGGGAAAAGAATATCCTGTAAACTAAGCCCCAAACATTTTAGCTACACTTTCATACATGGATGAATAGACATTTTGCAAAAAATAGCCGAAATCAATCTTCTACATATCAAATGGCTTTATGAAGAACCAGAGCAATAGCAATGCAAGAGACAATTATGTTTATCAACCTTTGTTAGGAGCAAGAAGTGCTGAAATAGTTTTATAATGCCCCTGTAGCGAGTCATCATTGGAAGACAAAAATATTATATTTATTTATTCATGTGTGTGGTGTCCAGCTATTTAAAACAGTATCAGGGACTACCTGAAATAATGCTTTTTTTTCAGACAGGCCACGGTGGATCATCATCATCTCATGTGTCTAGTACAGCCCTTTCTCACATAATCTGGACCATGGGATGTTATATCGATGGAGTTTATAGTTGAACTTTCAGCATCAGAAGATCATACAGGAATATTAGTTGTGGTTGATTATTATGCAAAACAGGACATTGTGTTCCAATTGTGAAATTCCATTGATTTGTCTCTAGAATATTTTCAGGTTCCATGGTTTACTGAGTACATTAAAGTCAGAAACACACAGTTTGGTGCTGCATTTTGGAAAGAACTGTTACAAATATTGTGTACTGTTATTTATCATTCCACCAGTTAACATCCACAAATGGACAGCCCAACCGAAAAACTCAATCAAGCATGTATTTACACTGCCTCCTCTTGAACCATCAAGGGAAATGGGTACGATGGCTTCTTCTGGCAGGATTTCCTGTATTACAATCTCTTTCCTTGCTTGCTTGATGGTCTCCTTTATTTTGTTCCTTTAGTTTTTATCCCTGTTTTTGCAAGCTAGGTCTGTAGAAAATGTGGCTGTAGTTAAAGCTTCCTATAATAAGTTTGCTGACCATCATCCCAGACCAGCTCATTATTCGGAAACAGGAGATCAAGTATTGCTATTCACCCATTTCCTATCCATCCCTCAATCCCATCCTAAGCTCACTTCCCAGTTTGTGGGTTCTTCGTCCATTAAGACAAGGGTGGGAACAAATGTGATACAATTAGATCTACCCAGGGGTTAGAAGATTCATGATGTACATCAGATATATCGAGACAAACCAACAATAGGAAGATCAACAGCTGTTTTACACCTGTCAAAGTTGATGGCTTTCCTGAACTCGAGGGGGGGGGGATAATTATAGTTGTTCTTATACCATAGGGGTGAACTGCATTTCTCTGTGGCCTGGAAAAGATAGGATGCGTCTGACCATTAATAGAAAACGTATATCTTATGTTCATGCCCCTCTTCTACTGGTGAAATGTCATAAGTTACACCCTTCTACTCCCTTGCAAGCAGAAGAGGAAAGTTCTAAAGGGTATGATGTGCTGTCAGGAATCAGCAAGATTAGATTTGAATAACACACACCTGTAGAAAGCAGGAGGGAAACCGACACATCTGAACATCAGGAGGGTAAAACAAGAAGTGAACCTACATATTACAAAAGGAAACCAGAGAAGGGTACTGGGTTTAGATGAATGGAGACTGGGGAGGACAGGCAATTAGCACGCCGGAAACAGACTTGTGTATATCACTTCTAGGTCAGCTGCCCCTTTTTCAGAACCTAAGTCCCACAATAGTTCCTGGTCAAGCTGGACAGCAGGAGTATAAAGAGGCTGAGATATATGACCATGGATCCTAGCAACATTGTGTTTGGGTTGCTGTGGCTGCTACTATTTGCTATAGGTCGTTCTCCAACTTTTCATCCCTTGTATTTGTTGTTTTGCATCCCGCCTCCGTCGCTCGTTTTCTCCTCTTTTTACAGCCTTTTTTCTTTCTCCTTAACTATTTGTTGGCTGATGGTTCTGTGCTATGTTTAAGTTCATGGGAGGTGTATGCCAGTGATGCTCAGAATACATGATGTCTGCCAGTACTCCTTGGCATTTTCATGCTCTGGTCAACCTGTGCTGTATGTTCTCACTTGACGTTCCTATTTTTTTCCAATTAGCAGGTGCCATGTACTCTTCTCTGCACCTTATTTTAATGCTCTGCTGAGTGTTTAATTTAGAAGGCATGCTATGCAGTTTAGTTTGTGTGCACTGTAATCAAGTCTGTTTAACAAATTGAAAGTGCCTGTTTTTTTTGTTAAAACTACATGCACTGCTGTGCAATCAAGTAAATGCCTCTGTTTTATTCTGGCCTTGTTTCCTACCAGAATGTCTTGTATTTTGTTTTTGGTTGTACGATGGCTGCTGACTAATTATGCACTGCGAGCAAGGAAAACTCTCAGTTTCCTGCTGCCATCATTTCCCGCTGCACTCATTTCCTACTGCACTCATTTCCTACCTGAGTGTCTGGTATTTAGTTTTTTTTATTAAGGGACTCTATTTCCGGCACCAGTTTCCTGCCAGAGACTGCCTTCTGCTTGGCAGGCAGCACTATCCACGAGAATAACAGGCTATTAATACCACTTTCAAAGTAGGACCACCCGCTTGGCATCATCATTCCATCTGAAAAGAGAGCTGTGTCTCCCACCAGCAGCACCCATGGGTTCCAAGCCCTGCTGCCTGCGACAGGACTCAGGATCAACCCACACACTATTGTCCGAAAGCTGGGGCTTGCAAATTCTCTTGGAATCCTGCCTCATCGAGATGACTTTGTGCAAGCTTGAACCTGGTTGTATAGATGGCACTTTCCTCACCTTGACTATGACCATCATTCTCTTATCAGCGTTGAGCGCTGTAGCGGCTTTGGTCATTACAATGATCTCAGGTTAGTATACCAGCTGGCGCCTCTTGTTTTAGTTTCTCCTTTCCTTGAGGACACTCTTTCAGTTTTATTTTAGATTAGGATGTTTTAGTAGAAGAAAAAGAAGAAATGACACATTTTGTTAGTTGTGTGAATTAATACAATGTAAAATACAGTTAATAGGCTTGCAATTGTCAGTGAAGAAACGAAGAATACATGCTTAGGATTCAGTACGTGGGTCAGTGTTCAAAGGACCCCCAAGAGGAATCTGATTTCTTTTAGAAATTCTTCTTTGATATTTTCTAAAGGAACTCTTAAAGAAGATCAATTTTTTGTTCACTTCAAATTTTACGTTATGCAGAGTAGAAGCATACATTTGATGCTGCTCGTCACACGAGGGCTTAGGAATTGTGAAGGTAAGTCACAAATAAATGATGGAGGAGCAAGAAAAGCATACTCAAGTTAATTGTAAATCATTCATGCATAGTTTCCTAAAGTGATTGTGTTCTTTTGGCTCAGAGTATCTCACTTGGCAGAAGGAGTGTGCCTTACCACTAAAACTTGAAGTGTTCTGCACAAAAGGATCAACACATCCATCATTCTTTCTGTGGGGAGGTCCAGGTACACCAGACTCAACGCGCTCTCTTTCCAACATAATCTTCACCCCAGGGCCAGTCATTGGTGTCGCTAATCTATTCTTTCTGATACTAGGAATTAACCTCGGCAGGAAGAGGTGGAAGGTCTTCGCATCTGCAGAAGTACTGAGAATTCAAGTGAGTGGTCCTTGGTTTGAGAGTATTCATCACAGTTTGGGGCATATCTATCAAGCCCTAATCCCGTTTGCAAATGGACCGATTCTCAGAATCGGCCCATTTGCGAACGGGAAAAGGCCAAAAGGGCATCGCAAAATAGAGAATCGCAAAATTTGTGATTCCCTATTTTGCGATTGCATTTAAGGAATTGCAAATTGTGATTCCTTAAATGCAATGCAGAAAGCACCCAAGTTGTGTGATTTTGGCATAGGAAATCGCAAATTAGCATCAACTTTAAGTTGGTGGTAATTAGCGATTTCTTTGAAAAATGCACTTTTTTGCATTTTGTAAAGTGCCATGTGGCGCACATACATGCCCTTAGGGCATGTTTGTGCGCCACATTTGCACACATACATATATCAGGGGTGCAACAGGATGTCCTTTTGACACCCTTGCACCCTTGAAATTGCATTTGCAATTTGTGAGTACCTAATGGGTACTCACATATTGCAAATGTATTCCCATTCATTCCTATGGGCCTCTAGGCCCATAGGAATGAATGGCAAAGTATTCCTTAATTGCAAATCGCAATGTGCGATCCACAATTAAGGAATATTAAGGAATCAGAATTAATAGTGAGATTTCTGCATGCATTCCATTTTGCGAGTCCTTAATAGCGATTCGCAAAAAATCGCTATTAGGGACTCGCATAATGGGTTTCTCATACATATGCCCCCATGTCTTCAAGTGCTTGCTGGTACTGGTAAGCGAATCCATATTTTTTATTGTATATTTACTTCCTTGATATTGTGTGACTTATACTGAATTCCACTCATCTACCCCGTGTGCACTATTTACCAGACGATACACAGTGACGGCCCACCTTGAGGTGAGGTTTCACGCCACCCTGTATCGCTTGTTGTTGAAGCTTCAGGAGCAGATTCTAATGGAAGGACGAGGTTTACATCAAAGCTGCCTGCCGATTACCTCAAACCTGAGCACTGATTTGACATTTTCATATTTAGGAAGTAAATGAATGGGATCAGTTTTTTGAAATTGTTCTGGTCTCATTTATTTAGTTTGTATTGGTTGATTAAACTGTAACGAGTTTATTTAATACAAAAATGTAAAACAACTTGTGGGGTTGTGTATCATGTGTTAAGAGAGAAAGAACACCTGCGTTCTCAAGATGCTAATTTTTTCATCAGTAATAATACTTATGTTCAAGTTCCATCTGTGTTCAATTCAGTATCACTCACGGCATAAGAATTTGCCCATCACAGTCACAACCACTGAAGTGTTGTTTTTTTTTACCTAACCCTTCACCTCTCCCCAAACATCACAGAATAAGGGAAAATAAAGGGATGATTAAATTGCATTAATACATGGTTGCTAGGTAAAAATAAGAAAACTAATTCACAGAAAAATGTCACATTTTTGAACTATTTCTCGCTCTTTCTGGCCTTTTGGCCCGTGTTCAATATCGTATTTTTTGATCCGTTCCTTTGACGCACGATGATTTATCTTTGCAAGTGATGGGTAGAGGGTAAGTTCGAGAAATGCCAATCATCTTCTGTGTGTCCGGCGGCTCTCTGATATTTTGTGGGATGGGGAGTTTTGAGAGCAGAACAAAGATACACGACATCCCTCACCGAATATTTATTTTTCAAAAGGGGAATATAAAATGCGCTTAAATGATTAGATATATTTTTAATATTTCTCTTCTGTCGCACTTTAGCAAGACAGTCCCGACTTTTCAGACCTATGTGCTGGCAATAGTGTAAGTATTTTGAAAGTCCATTCTCCCAGATGCTTTTCCTATTGTAATAGTGGAGTGAGGCAATGGATAGGGCGAGCCTTTACCCCAAGGAAAGAAACATATGTTATTATTGCTATAGTCAAATGTATTCACTTTGACCTTTGAACATCCAATTCTCAGTTGCGAGGCCAGCTTATCAAATGACCTAACATCACATGATTGTGAGCAAACCACTATATCTTCCTTAACTTCCAAAATATATGTTGCTGTATTTTGTAATCTCAATTTACCAATACCACGCATACACAATATTTCTGAAAAACATAGTTCTAAAACAGCTGTAATCAGCAATAAATATACAATAAGAACAATATACATCCGTAGTGTATTGTAATTGCATTAATATAGTGCTTTATTGATGTAATGTATTATTGCTAGTTATTTTAATTAGCTTTTTGCTCTCAAGGAAATCATTCCAATGACTCCAGTTTTTTGTTGTGAATTAAAGTATTAGCTGTTAGGTGGGATCATTAGTTGAGGATTATGTGAGTTGCTGCAGATGTTTGGTGGGGTAAAGAGATAGGCTGGAGGATGTTAAGGGTCTGATTTAAGGTATAGCGGTTATACAATTATTTTCCAGGATGGTGGATTTGCCAGGATGGTGGAGTTTGTTTTTGACAAAACAAATAACTAATGACCTCATACCCCAAGGAGCTTTTTCCTGGGTTTGCGGGACCTTATTTTAACTGTTCTGGTGGCCAGGTTTTCCTTGGAGTTGAAGGACAGAAATAAATGACATTAGACCAGTGGTCTTCAAACTTTTTGATGACAAGACCCCCCATCAAAATGTTTAGGCCTAAGGATTCCTCCTGACAAAAATTTCTAGAACCTGGCAGTGCTTATCATTGACAGCCATAAATGATCTCCAGAGAAATTGTCAATCTGTGTTTGCACCTCATTACTAACAGTTTAAAACCAATATATAGCAATAAGCAACAAAAAGCGGACCAGTACAGTTTTACAAAGGGCCTTCTACAGAGTGGCAACACCTGTTGCTGCTTTTCAGTAACTTTTAAACCTTTTTAGTAAATGTCCACTGCAAGGCTCCTGTGATTTTATAGGACTGCTTAGTGACTTGCAGAAATGGGCTTTGAAAAAAGAGCGAGGAGATACCTACCTGTATATAGCACTTTAGAAGTGCCTAAATATAAATAAATAGCATGCAGAAAATTGCTCCTCTAATCATGAAATATTGAACGCAAAAAATAATCATTTATATGGATGTGGGGTTTGGTACAGTGTTAGACTGAATGTTGGTCACTGCTGCCATCATTTGCTTCTCCGATGCCTATGCTACTACGGGCAACCAAGGGCCTTACAAAGGCCACTGCATGTAGGGGGCTCCTTCAGCATATCTTCCAGGGGGCCCCCCTCACGTTTTGTTATGTCACTGCCTATTACCTGCAACAGTACTCTCTGAAATTGAAGCCAGTGTTACAGCTAAACACACCTTTCTGCCAGTGTGATGCTGGCCTGAAAGAAATGTAAATGTGCACAACGAGTTAATCTGCAAATCATATACATTTGCAGATTAACTCGTTGTGCCTATTTGTATTTCTTTCAGGTCAGCAACATACTGGTAGAAAAGCTATTTAGATGTCTGTCTGGCTAAGATTTCCCAGTACCGGAATAAAACTCCAGGGGAAAGCATTTCAACTACGTCTCAGTCGTTTTCTTTTTGCAAATGAAGAGCGTGACCCCCTTGCCATGCCTCCATGGCCCCCATGGGGATCCCGCCCCACAGATTGAAGATCTCTGCATTAGACCATCTGCCCTGACTAGGGCGAACAGTGTGATGTCCTTAGCCTGATAGGCAGCGCTCCATCCGGCCGTCGGAGTAAGCTTTTGGGTGACGGAACAAGGGCGCCATTGATGGAAAGCGGATTGTCCATCTGATTATCTGTCCATCCGGATGAGCAGGCCACGGGTTTGATGGGTGGGGTACTCCATACTGTTCATGACAGAGTACCCTATCCACAAACTCTAAATCACGGGCTAATTATTGCTAAGTTGCAGGGGTATGGCTTAAAAGAAGGAGAAGTTGTGATCTATGAAACAGGTAGTGGGCAATTAAAAACATGCAACAATAGAGACTAAGGTAGAATCATGTGACTAAAAGTAGGATACATCCAGAGAGGGATGGAAGGAATTTGAGGGCCATTCCATAGAGAGGAAGCAGAGGAAAACAATCAATATTTTAAGTCAATGACAATATTTCATGCAGGAGTTTAGGAATGTAGTGGGAAGATACTGTAAAGGCAGCATGCAGTAGTTGTAGTAGCCATTTCCTTGTCACCTTCAATAAAGCACAAAGAAAGAGAATAAACACAATCGGTTTTTCGAGTAGCACCTCGAGACTCCTCTTTGTATAAAAACATTCTCTGTAAAGCCGTCCACTGTTCCTACTTAGCAACTGTATGCGTTTAAGTTATGCAGATGAAATAGACAGTGCTGCAGCACAGTTCAAGTGCATTACCTTGAGGCAGGTAATATCACGCATTGTAAATCTCCCAAACTCAATAGTATTCATTGTATTGACCTGGAAAGATTTGGAAGGTTAGTTGTCCCCTCCGGAATATGAAGTGTGAAGCTAAAGGTCGAGCAGCTTTTCTGCAGCAGACTTGTTAACCCCTTGAACTACCTTACTAAAGAGATAGACTTGCCTCAACACCTCACTGAAATGCATTAAGCTAAATTAATTTTTAAGTCTGCTGTGAGGTGCCTATTACTCAATTCCTTCCTCAACCCTGGAGTCGCTGATACACCCTGTGTACTAAGAATTAGGGAGTAGAGAAAACTGCACCCGATTTGAAGTTATCCGTCGTTTGACCTCCCTTGACTCCACCCCCCCCCCCCCATCAAAAGAGTTACCACCGATTTCATAATTCATATGAGCTTCAAATATCAGCCCATCTGCATTATCGATGGAGTGCCAACGAAGCCATCGGTGACTTGCTATAGAGTTTTCTGAACACACTATACGCCGTGCTTCGTGAGAGCTCTGTGGGTGTCTCAGGAATGGGGTGGTGTGTGAGTAAGGGCTTTAAACTAGGGATTCTGCAGTCAGCAAAGGTCAACTACGTTTTGTGTTTATTTACGTTGTAAAATATGGTTCAATATTTTAATGCAACCAAGAATGCTTTTTTACTTTTCAGAAAATAATGTCACATGTCACTGGTCACCCCTAACACCCTCCCTCCCACTCCCTGGTTCAATGCCACCTCTCACACACATCTTTGCCCCTGCTTGGCTTGCCATGGATTTTAGGGGCATATTAGCAAGAACCTCGTTAAAATTATCGCCGTTTTAGCGGCAGGAAACTGCCGCTAAAACGGCGATAATAGGCTTGCTAATATGCGTTATAGAATTCCAATAAAAGCCCTGGTTAGATGAGCAGGACATCTAACCTGGGCTTCTATTGCTAATATGCTCCAGAGGGGCATATTAATAAGGGCCAGCAATAATTATCGCTGGCCCCACATAGCGGTAGGAATTTTATCGCCGGCTATCGCCGAAAATTATCGACATGATAACGCTATATTAACAATACATAGCACTATGGTGATAATATTTCAGCGATAGCGGTGTTTACCATGGAACATCGCTGGTTTTCCAGAGATGTTCCATGGAAAACAGCGATAACATTGCTGATACGACCCTGTGGTCGTATTAGCATAATCCACCTACCATTATTAGTATGCCTTAGTCTGGAATTTAACAGACGTTAAATTCCAGCCTTAAGGCAGAGGTAGCGTAATTTTTTTTATTGCTGCACCTCGTTGTTAATATCACAAAGCTGGCTTCGCGATATTTTCATGTGTTGTTTTCACAGCCACGCCTTCTTTGCATCTCATTAGCGATGCAAGGCGAGGCTGTGAAAAAGCGGGCTCTACATCAAAGAAACACGCGCTAGCGAGTCCTTGATGATATTGCGATATAATTATCGGGGCTTATCGCCCGAAAACGGACACTAAATCGGCGATAATTATATCGCCAGCCCTTGCTAATATGCCCCTTAGTTAGGTACCCATCATAAATATTTGGAAAATCCAACCTCTATCCACCAGTCATACTGGGTTAGCAGGTGTCTCTAACAGTACCTTGGTGCTGTTCGTTGGGGAGTTGGTGTTGTTGTCCTGCTTCCATATCACGTAAAGTACTTTTAGTTTTTGTAGTGGTGATGTATGTTGGGTCGTTGTGGTATTAGGTTTCTTTTCCTGAAAGGGAAAAAACAGCTGAAGTGTGTATGTGACTAGACCCCAGACTGCTCACACTTGTGAGGCGCCTCTGCTACTCTTCATGAAGGGAGCGGGAAACGAGGAAGCGTGGAGAAGATAGTTCATACTGGGCACAGAAAAATCGGACACGAGGAAGAAATATATTTGGAATACTAATAACTTGGTAATTGTAGCACTGTGTTTAGCACCGGCAGATAACACAGCACTGAGTGCATACAAAAACTGGCTATTGTCGTCGTTAGTAATATTCACTCCTCATTAAAGCAAGCCCTGGCTGTACCTAGCTTCTGTCCTCAGCTAAGTGAACAACAGTCCTGCATCTGCTTAGCATCACTGAAGAACTCTCACTCACACCTGCTGAATGTTACTTTCCGAAAGAAAGCTCACTGGCGTCTGAAGGTTTCACTCACTGTGAATTTGTCACTGATGCCTGGTGAGCATTACTAGCTACTACTGCGAGGACACTCGTTGAGACCTGATGATTAGCGCCAGCTGTGTGGCATGATATCTGCCGAGGATCACTGTCTGCGACGCATGAATTTCTGTTTCCTGTTGAGTAACCTTATCACTATCCGTGACTGCAAAGAATTTCACTGAAATCTGCTGAGGACCACTGTTCTCAACTGCTTGAATCTCCGATATCTGTTGAGTATCACTATCTAAAACTGGTAGACATCTCACCTGTTTTGGATCACTCTCCATAACTACACACATTTCTGATGCCACTTGAGTATCACTATCATTGACTGCAAAGCATCTCACTGATACCTGTTGAGTATCACTATCATTGACTGCAAGGCATCTCACTGATACCTGTTGAGTATCACTATTATTAACTGAAAAGCATCTCACTGATACCTGTTGAGTATCACTAACATTTACTGCAAGGCATCTCACTGATACCTGTTGAGTATCACTATCATTGACTGAAAAGCATCTCACTGATACCTGTTGAGTATCACTATCATTGACGGCAGGGCATCTCACTGATACCTGTTGAGTATTACTATTGTTGACTGAAAAGCATCTCACTGATACCTGTTGAGTATCACTATCATTGACTGCAAGGCATCTCACTGATACCTGTTGAGTATTACTATTATTGACTGAAAAGCATCTCACTGATACCAGTTGAGTATCACTATCATTGACTGCAAAACATCTCACTGATACCTGTTGAGTATCATTATCGTTGACTGCAAGACATCTCACTGATACCCGTTGAGTTTCACTGTTGTTGACTGCAAGGCATCTCCCTGATACCTGTTGAGTATCACTATTGTTGACTGAAAAGCATCTCACTGATACCCGTTGAGTATCACTATCATTGACTGCCAAGCATCTCACTGATACTTGTTGAGTATCACTATCGTTGACTGCAAGGCATCTCACTGATACCCGTTGAGTTTCAATGTTGTTGACTGCAAGGCATCTCACTGATACCTGTTGAGTATCACTATCATTGACTGAAAAGCATCTCACTGATATCCACAAAGTGTCACTATTTCCAACTGCGTGCATTTCTGAAACCTGTTGAGTATCACTATCACCATCCACGACTGCAAGGCATCTCACTGATACTTGTTAAGGAACATTGTCCATGACTGCATAGTACACCTCTGGTATCACTATCCACTACTACAAAGAATCCCACTGACACCTGTCAAGGACCATTACTACACGTTTTTGATACATGTAGAGTATCCCTATCTGCAATTTCAATTTCTTTCCCGGACAAGTGATGACCATCAGTGTCTGTGAAAGGAATATCAATGACGCTGGTCAAGCTGCACTTACTGCAAAGAGTGGCCCCTTCATCTCTTGTCAAACACTGTTAATGCTTTCACTTACGCTTACCGAGCGCCACTTCTGAAATAAATCTCACTAATGCATGCAATGCTTCAGTTGCTGAGAGGGATATTACTGATACCTGTGAATTTCACTCACTGGGGTCTTTCGCCTAGAAGCACCGGCCGCATGTGCTACAACTGTCCTGCAGTGCCCCCAATATCTGAAACAATTCTCGCTAATGCATATGAAAAGGCGGGATTTCACCTCTAGAGTCTGCTTACCATTCTCCAGAATCCCGTCACGGGTCAACTGAACCTTTTTACTTGTCATAGAGTGAATTTAGGCAATCTAGTCACAACTAAATAAATCAATTTCAGAATACCCAATTGCTTTCCCCAAAGAACCACTGACTAAAGACTGAATTTAAAGGGTTTATTACATAACCAAAAATAACTGTAGATACAGGCACCTCAGCAAGAGGTTCAGAAGATAAACAGGTACTAGTACAAACATAATCCTACGGAAAAGCCTCAACCGACTGATGAAAAGAACGAGAATCAATTCCAGAACCATTAAACTAAACAGGATAGCTATAACTTGTGTTCTGGTGCTCATCAGGATAAAAGACATAAATTCAGATTAGTCTGTCCCTACTCTATGCTAGATGACATCCCTACTCAACAACCGCCCAACCTAACCAAAAGGTGTCAGCCGTGGGGACTTTCTAAGAAGTTCACCACCTTCTCTCTTAGACTAAAATTTCCATCTCTGCTGCTAAGCTCCTTGCCCATGCGACCGCTCTCCCTAGCTCCTCAGCCATCTGCTCTGCCTCCACCCTCGGGGTGCTGTCCCTAATACAAAACCCCACAATGTTAATGACACGCCTATAGGTACGCCCATCTAGAAGGTATTGAGTTCTGTAAAATTCCACATGGCGAGGATTCATCTTTGTCCGTTCAGCCGTCCTTGGGTCTCAGGCTCTTCATCCTTTCAAGTTGCTTCTGTAAATTCCTGGTCTACTCCTCCATGTCTGAGTCTAGAATCCTAACATACTCACACAATGGGCCCTTCTACTCTACTATCTGCTTGATGAGGCGCCTGCAAAGGAATACACACATAACTCGCAGTCTATGATTATTGCAACATTTCTTAAAGGTCACATCTATCCCTCCTGTCCACAGCTCAATGTTTAAACAAGACATTTCTCAACAGGCCTGCACTGTTTCCATTAACTAGGCCTCTGCTTGGGTTTTAGGCCCAACCTTTACATTAACTTGTTCTCTTAGTTCACTAGACATTAAACCTTAACAATAAATGCATCTTCTACTTTAAGCAAATCATATATATATGTATATGTAATTCGTTACGTTTATATAAGCAGATCTCAAGTTCTATTGCATTGTTAAACACACGTTGCATTAGGAGAAGGTTTCATTTTAAAAGCATCTATATATGTCAGCAAGCATGGGTTGCACTTTGTAACGTTGGCTCTGCACATTTTCTGATACCAATTCACTTTAGCACTTTCCATACCTTGCATCTAACTATGATTAACAGGCCTCTATATATGCGGGTGCTGACTACTTGTACATATGCTGCACCCCTACAAATTTCACTGTAAATGGCGCTCTCTCACATACAATGCAGCACTCACTGCGAGCTATATTACTGAAACATACTCAGTGTTACTCACGAGCTGCACTGGCAGCATGTACTAGTACTGGCCACCATACTCCCACTATGCGCCCCGGTGCTCCTTATTTCTGCAAGAATACTCACTGATGCGTACAGTGTTTCACTCACTGCAAGAGATATTTCGGACACCCGCTGAGTCTTGTTCCAGATGGCTTTCCCATAGAAGCACTGACACCGGGTGCTACCAATGTTCTGCATATTACTGGTCTGCAGCCCAGTGCCTCTGATGAATGGGAGTTATTTAGTTCAGTGGTTTTAAAACCCTTTGACTTCTGTGGACCCCTACTTAATCATTACCGAAACCCGGGAACCCCCACTGAATCAATATTGGAATCCGAGGACACCCACAAAGTCCTTACTGGAAGCCTGGGGTCGGGGCCTAAACATTTTCTTTGATTTGAACCAAGAAACAATGACCAACAAATACAGAAACAAGCATTCATCAAACAAATACACAAATTATGATATAATGTATTTGTATTCACAAACAAATATGAAGAAATTAACATTTTGACTTTCAGAGGAAGATTGTGGCTTTTCTACATTGAATTGGCACCACTTATATTATATTATATTTGATGCATGTCCATTGCTTTCACAAATCAATCTGAAGATGCCAACTGAATTTTAATCCTCCGGCAACTCCACCAGCGCCTGTGCCCTGCATCTTGTTTTTTTGCTGCCCATCCCTGGGTGCTGCTTTCTCCTCTCCCCCCGTGCCCACTGCTCATTTCCTGCCGCTGCTGCCCCTGTGGCCCCGCCCCCACACCCACTCGCTTCCCCTGCCTCCCGCCTCTCAGCTGCTCCTCCCTCCCAGCTCCCCTTAAAATGGCGGCAGCTGCGCGTAAGGCAAGCCCGTCTGCGCCCGTCCGCGCCTGGACCGGGCCCAGCACCAGAACTCCTGGACCCTGAGAACGCCACGACACCAGACTCCACTACGACGCCAGCAGCCTCCACGCACTCAATGGTGGCCGAAAACACACCTGCTTCCAGGCCACCCCGAAACGGACCCATGGACCCTTCTCCTGCCACACCTGCAGCTTCACCTGCGACAGTACCACCAAACCTCCAAGGACTGGACCCAACCACCTCCGCTGCATACTCCTCAGCACCCGCTCTGCACGCAAACACGCTGTTGAGCTCTGGGACCTGCTCGACACCTCTGCCTCAGACGTGGCCTTCCTGACCGAGACCTGGTGGAACGACTCCTCGGCGCCCGACATCGCCATAGCCATCCCGGATGGCTACAAGATCACCCACAGGGATTGCGCCTACGGAACTGGAGGAGGAATAGCCATCGTCCACAAGTACACCCTCAAGGTCGCCACCCATGCAGAAGACATCCTCAACACCGCCGAATACCTACACTTCCGGATCCACACCGACCCCAACACCACCCTCAAAGGAACCCGGGCTCAGTTCAGCGACTCCATCGCCAACCTTGCCAGCACCCACGCACTCACCTCCACAGACTACATCCTCCACGGGGACCTGACCTTCCACCTCGAGAACAACAACCACGCCAACTCCGCCACCCTGATCGACAACCTCGACAACCTCGGCCTCAAACAACTCGTCACCGCACACACCCACGCCGCCGGCCACACGCTGGACCCCGTCTTCTCCACAGGCACCCACGTCGCCTTCGACCACACCACCGAACTCCACTGGACCGACCACTGCTGCATTCATTTCACCTTCAAGAAACCAACCACGCACCACCACACCCAACAGCTGCCTCGCAGCTGCTGGAGCAAAGTCACTGAAGACCGGCTGATCACCACCCTCGCCCAGAACCCATCCACCAACCTAGATGCAGCAGCCCGCAACCTCAGACAGTGGATACACAACTGCGCCAACACCCTTGCCCCACTCAAGAAATCGTCCAACAGCCACGCCAGCAAGAGAGCCTCCTGGTTCACCGACGAGCTCCAGACCTCCAAACGCGCATGCCGGAAACAGCAGAAAATATGGTTCCATGAAACGCACACCGGACAACCACGCAGCCCACAAGGACGCCACCCACAGACATCACCACCTCATCAGATTAGCCAAGAGATCCTCCTTCAAAGACCGCTTGGACAACAACGCACACGACAGCAAAGAGCTCTTCAGCATTTTAAAAGAACTCTCCAACCCCAGTGCCAACGTCAACGACATCCCACCCTCACAAGAACTGTGCGACTCACTAGCCATCTTCTTCCACCGCAAGATCGCTGACATCCACAAAAGCTTCAACACCACAACCGCCTGACTACGCCAGACTCCCCCTCCCCTGTGAATACCATCAAAGCTATCCGCCTGACCTCCTGGTCCAACGTCAACGACGACGAGACACACAAGGTCATAAACTCCATCCACTCAGGATCTCTGTCAGACCCGTGCCCACACCACGTATTCAACAAAGCAGATGCAGCTATCGCACCCCAACTACGGAAGGTCATCAACATCTCCTTTGAAACAGCGACCTTCCCGGAAAGCTGGAAGCACGCCAAAATCAACGCCCTCCTCAAGCAGCCAAGGCAGACCCCAAGGGCCTCAAGAACTTCCGGCCCATCTTGCTGCTCCCGTTCCCGGCAAAGGTCATTGAGAAAATCGTCAACAGGCAATTGGCCCGCCACCTGGAAGACAACAACATCTTGGACCCGTCCCAGTCCGGATTGAGACGAAACCACAGCACAGAGACAGCCCTCATTGCCGCCACAGACGACATCAGACGCCAACTAGACAACAGCGAAACATCGGCCCTCATCCTCCTGGACCCGTCGGCCGTCTTCAACGCGGTCTGCCATCGCACTCTAAAAACACGCCTCCTAGAAGCCGGATTCCAAGAGAAGGCCCTTGACTGGACCACGTCCTTCCTTTCCGGCAGAACCCAGAGCGTCCGCCTCCCACCCTTCCGATCCGAAGCCACTGACATCATCTGCGGCGTCCCGCAGGGCTCATCCCTCAGCCTGACACTGTTCAACATCTACATGGACCCCTCGCACAAGTGGCCCGCCAGCACGACCTCAACATCATCTCCTACGCCGACGACACCCAGCTCATCCTCTCCCTCACCAAGGACCCACACACCGCAAAAACCAAACCTCCACGAGGGAATGAAAGCCGTCGCTGACTGGATGAGGAGCAACCATCTGAAGCTGAACTCGGACAAGATGGGGGTACTCATCCTCGGACCCACCCACTCAGCCTGGGACCCCTCCTGGTGGCCGACCACACTGGGAACAGCACCAACACCCACCGACCATTCACGCAACCTAGGATTCATCCTCGACTCCTCCCTCTCCATGGCCAAGCAGGTCAACGCCGTCTCCTCCTCTTGCTACAACACCCTCTGCATGCTCCACAGGATCTACAAGTGGCTTCCGACCAAAACAAGAAGGTGACACAGGCCCCGTCAGCAGTAGACTTGACTACGGCAACGCACTCTACGCAGAAATCCCAGCCAAACATCTACGACGACTACAATGCATCCAAAACGCCTCCACCCGTCTGATCGTCAACATCCCCCGCCACAGCCACATCACCCCCCACCTAAGAGACCTACACTGGCTCCCTGTCGACAAGAGGATCACCTTCAAGCTCCTCACCCACGCACACAAAGCACTCCACAACGCCGGACCAGCCTATCTTAACAGCAGACTCAGCTTCTACACCCCGACCCGCCAGCTCTGCTCTGCCAGCCTCACCCTCACCACTGTCCCCCGCATTCAACGAAGGACCTCTGGCGGCAGATCCTTCTCCTACCTCGCCGCCAAGACCTGGAACACCCTCCCTATCCACATATGGCAGACCCAAGACCTACTCTCCTTCAGAAGACTCCTTAAGACCTGGCTCTTCGAGAAGTAGCAGCACTCCCCCCTCCCTCAGCGCCTTAAGACCCTTACGGGTAAGTAGCGCGCTCTACAAGTACATTGATTGATTGATTGATTGATTGATTGGCTGAATGTTGCTTTTATTCCTCATTTGGGATGGGAGACGAATCATGCCGCGACAGATACTTCAATGTGTATGAGGTATTGGGGTGGGGGGAAGGAGGGGGGGACATCAGGGAGTTTCTGTTTAGTTTTAGTGCCATAGTTCGCTCTTACACATGTAGTCTCTGGATCAATCGGATCACTCAGGTATAGACCTCCATTGATATACTCCGCAGCCAGTCATGATATCTAACCTTAGGGGCAACAGTCACAAGAACTTCGAATCATTAGCTGGAATGTCTGTGTCCACATGGACAAGATTAAAAGGGGAGCCGTACTCCAGCAGGCTAAACGTTACAAAGCAGAAGTCTTACTCCTACTGTGGAAAAGTAAATTTTGCCATGTTCTGTGTCCCTACGCCTCATCCATCATATGTTATGTGTGCATGACCAATATGCATATGTTATTCCCCATGTCCGATTAATGACGCAATTACAGTTGTGTCCACCTCTGGTATGTCATTTTCCAGTCCTCGTGAATACTACGAATATCAGGCCTATGTAAAGTAATGTTGCCACGTTTCCCAGTGTGCACGTTATTCCATTATAAAGTCCCCGTTTCCAGGCCTCAAAAGGGCCCGGACCACGGATTCAGCTCCTGTCTCCTGAAAGCCTCGCTGAGGAGCGATACAGCCCCCACCTGTATCCTCGACCCTTCACTTACTTCCTGCCTCGCAGTGCCCGGTGCAGCTTGGCTCTGCCTCTGAGTCTGCCAAAAGTATGTTATAGTTCCAGCTATCAGTTCAGTCCTCCCTTCTGCATTCCTAAGCTACTGAACTGCATCAATAGTTTCCGTCATTGTCTAGCCTTCTCGTCTCCATGTTAGAGAAATACTGTATTTAATGGTCATTTAATATTCTCCATCACGCACTACATGTAGAATAATGCATGGTCCAGTCTTAGAATCAAGTTAGCTTTTCCCCTCATGACTTCTAGTTTATATCAACATGTTCCCTAAACATCAGATACCAGATAGGGTTTAGGTACATGTCGCTCCGACCCTCCAGACTCTAGTCTCTGCTCCTAGCACAGAGTTCGTAGCCCCCAGCTTCTCCTAGTAACACGTCATTGCTAGTTTTCGCGCACCATTAGGTTGGAGGTCCCGGCTCCTTAGGTAGCCCCCTCCTATGTTTCCGCCCATTCATGACATATTCTGTTACGTTTGCATCACATGTCTATGTATACTCCCAGTTACACCTCTTTTTACTGTTATCTTCCGCGACTGCTACGCATCACGCCTTCTGCTCCACCCACTGCTACGCCTACTGCAATGTAATGCTATGTGTTCGCGCTATGTATATATGCCTGTGTTTTGTTATTGAACATTAGCGCGCTCATCCCAGACCTAGCCCCAGCAGCTGCTGGGCCTCTTTTCCCCTGCTGGGCCCCAGTTGTCCTGCTGGGCCCTGTCACCTCTGTTCTATGCAGGTTGTCCTGATCCTGTCCTTATGCTGTAATAAACCTGCACAAACTCCTACTACCTCGAATCTTGACTCTTATTTTATTGAGCTATCTGTTATGCTATAAGCCTAGTCAAAAATAGGGTATTATTTATTTATTTACCACATAATGGCGCCCGAATAGGGACTTGCCCTTTCCCCACGCGTCGGTGAAGCCACGCCGACCCCCTGACCCTCTGCAGTCGTGACGGAACTCTTCTGCGCAGTGGCAGATATTTCTGCTCAAGTATCCCTCAGGCCCACGGAGGAGACGGAGGAGGCGGTCCAGCATCCGAACGAGACGGTGGAGGAACGCGGCGAGTCCCGACCAGAGCCCAAGCCGAGAGTCTAAGGTCCGAGGTATCCGGAGGCCCACCTGTAACTGAAGTCCGAAGTCCGAAGTTCGTCGTCCGTCGTCCAGTCCAGTCCGAGGCCTTCCGTTCCGTGCTGCCCGGTGAGTACCATTGCTGGGGTAGTATCTAGACAGGACCAATTTAAATTGACTCCTGGTCCGTGGGTTGGTGGTGCCCAGACTCACAAACGAAGTGTTCACCTAGGTGGATACGGGTCCTGATGCGTCCCTTTATGGGACCGGTATGTTCCGTACTGTTACAGCAGTGCATCCAGTAACTCTAGTCTGTTCCGTTCTCAAGAGAATCTGTTCTATTTCTGTTCTCAGTATTCCAGGTAATATTCTGTTCGAACTGTTATTTATAATGTTCTTCATGTAATTTACTGTTGTGGTATGAGTGCGATGTGATTTCGTGTTTTTATTGTGTATTGTATTGTGTCCAGATTACAGTTCAGTCATGCCTATATTTTCCAAGTTACGTCAGTTAAAAACTAGAAAGGGTCTGTTAGAGGAAGCAGTTCCTGTCCCACCTAGGGACAGTCCAGGTCACTTTATGTATCAGAAACATGGCATAAGCGCCATATTGTATCTAGATTTATGGGTAGAGTATACCAAACAGTTAGAAGAAAAGTACAGATGGCCCGTATCGGGTACATGGGATGCCGAATGTATCATGCGAGTAGAAGAAGCATTATGGAAAAAGAAAGCCAGACAGTCACAGAAAGATGCCATCGAGTTATGGCGTAAAGAAGCGCATAGAAGAACGGAAAAGGAAGTCAGAAAGTCAGAATTAAGTAGAGAATCCCAAGAACGAGCCCAAGAAAGAGAATTAATCGAGATAGGTGAACAAGTCAAAGCCGAACAGTCAGACAGACAGAGGCATGCCCTTATTAAGGGTATGTATCCTCTCCTTGCCGAAGGTTTGCCAAAAGCGACCCCAGAGGCATCCAGTAATTTCCCGCCACCATTAGTTCCGACCAAGCTACGTCACAAACCGACCGCAGCTGATATTTTTATTTCGTCCTATCTGGACGACACAGTCCCAGAATATGCAAATCCTGTTCGCGCTCCGCTAGTCCCTGTAAATCAGGCACTTCCCGCTCCTCCAGACACCGGAGTACCTGTTACGGTACCCCCGGTCCAGCCTACAGTTCCATTTCCCACTCTGCCAGAACGTAGAGCCTCAGTAGACGACTCCAGTTTAGGGGCCGCAGGAGGAGCTACTCCTCAAACCCCGCCGCCACACAAGCGTTTATCGGCACTCGAATTACATGCTCAAGCATCACAGCGTACTCCTAAAAGTAATAAGTCTGTTACAGAAATCAGGCAAGCCCTTAACGAATGTGTCTATGATCCAGTTCCAGGCGAATATACTATGGTTTTATATTCCTTACGTGTAAGGAGAGTGACCGAGTATCTAGTCACCTTGCCGAATATGAAAGAAGATCTAGACAGAATATATCGTTTCATCCGTACAGGGGATGATCCAGAAAGTATTGGCGAGATTATGTCTCAAAGGAAAGCCGAGATTCAGCTCATGATATTAAAGTTCCTGATCAATTGTCTAATAAGAGAACAAGATTACCCGTCTAAAGATCCCGCTGAAATGAGAATCCTGACAAGGTGGAGTGATAATATAGCCGAGGGTAAGCACAAGACCGTCAGTGCCATGGAGAGTATGTACAAGAAAATTCGTAAAGAAATAATAAGGTTACACGACCAGCGTAAAGCAGCACAAGTAAGCGAGAAAGAAAGTATCTCTGATCCTGAAGAGGAAGAGAACGAGAATCCCGCCAGAATAGCGTATGTAGGAAAATCCAGATTTCCAGATCGCCATTTACGTCTAGAACCCAAGTCTATTTTTCATCTAGCACCAGAACGAGGTTCTCTAGAACAAGTATTTCAAGCTACCGATCACATTCTGAAATCACGAGTCGGTTACAGTGAATTAAGTACCATGCATGAACAAGAACTAGCCCGATCAGCAGTCCGATGGATTACTGATTCTACCACTTTTCCAGACGAAATAGTGGCACAAATGTTTCTGAAACTGCCCCCAGCCGAGCAACGACTGGTGGGTATGTATATGATCCAGCACCTCATCACTCTGTATGAGGGTCAACATTCTGATCCAGGTCCGTTACACGATGTCCTGAACGAGTTACTCCAGTATAGATGGAGAGGTCTAGGTACCGATTTAATTAGTGTCATTCTAGAACAGCGCCACAAATATAGAACGTTCCTGAACCCGCATTTTGTTCATGTTTCACCCCCAGAAAGTAAACCATTCTACATAGACAGACAGAATCCGTTACGAGAAGTCCACCCAGTCCAAGGGGCGGGGGGCGTAATGCAACGAGTGTTTGTATACACTCCAATTTCAAAGATGGAACTTCTTGAAATGAAGAAATTAATTCCCTGTCATGACAAAGATCCAGCAGGGTTCCATAGAGAATTAAAAGACATGCTCCGTATGGGAGAATATACTTACCCAGATATCATTAAAATGTTAAAGGTCCTGTTACCCGCAGGGGTGTATGAAAAGTTAAAAGAAAAAGAATGGGAGGTGGGAGAGAAAAAGATCGATTGGACAGCTCTAGAAGCTGAAGACAAGGCACGAGTACCAGGTACCGGTCTTGGAGATAAATGTAAAGAATTACCAGAATTATTGATTCAAGTTTTACCCAGATTATTGACAACTAGGAAGGAAGACTGGGACGCAATCTCAGCCTGTAAACAGAAACAAGACGAGGATATTAGCGATTTTTATTCTAGGTTTGAAAAATGTTTCAGTATCAACAGTGGTCTCAAGACAAGTAGTGAGTCATACCCTCATCTTTTCGTCACCAAATTAGTCGAGAATTCAAGTCCACAAATTAAAAATCGAGTCTTGAAAGTCGAAAGCACCTGGCAAGCAAATACTCCGTCCCAGATGCTCCAGATGCTCCAGTATCACCAGAATAGAATCAGAGAAGAGCAAGAACACGAGAGAAAACGTATGAAAGACACGAAAATGAAAGTGCTAGTTGCACAATCTGTTCCTCAAGACAGTCAGAAGAGGGGTCCGAATCAAGCCAGTCATCCTGCAGCTCCCGTTAAAGGGAACTGCAATTATTGTAAACAGCCAGGTCATTTTATAAACGAGTGTGCAGTTCTGAAACACAACATAGCTACCGGTAAGACTAAAGAAAGACCACGTCCGCCAAGACAAGAACAAGTTTCACAGATTCCTCAGTCACAGAATGCACAACAGACAGTTTCCGCACCGCAGCCTATTGCTGCAACACAGCATGTTACGTCGCAGATGTACCAGTATGCACAGTCCGAGTATCCAGAGTACCAGTCATATTCATGAAACAGCCTAGAGAGGGAGGTAGGCTTGCCTCTCATCGAGATACCTGTAGATCAAGAAGGTCCCTATGTTCACAGTCAAGTATTAGGGAAAGACAGAAAGTTTTTGATTGATACAGGGGCAAGTAGGACCACAATAAGTCACGCCGAAGTTCCAGGGGCTCCACTCTCAGGCTCAAAAAATGTTTCCCTTGGATTTTCAGGAAAACCAATAGTTAATGAGATATCTAAGCCAGTCACTCTAGAGGTAGGTCCATTGTCCCGTACTACTGATCTGTTACTTACTAAGTCATGTCCAGAAAATCTATTAGGCATTAAGACACTGAAAGAGTTAGGTGCAGTTATTTGCTGTTCCCCAGAGGGAATACGTCTGTTCCTACGTGACTTTAAGGGTCACTATGTATTACGAGATTTTGATTCCAGATTGTCTAATGTTCCGCAGCATTTATGGGCGCAAGGTCCAACTGATGTAGGTTACATGCAAATCACACCCCATCGTGTGACTCTCAAGCCAGGTGTAGTGTTACCACGAATCAGACAGTACAGATTGCCACCTGAGGCTGTAGCAGCCTTATCCAAAATTATTGACGAGCTCATGGCTCAAGGAGTAGTTGTAGAAACTGACTCCAATGTATGTAATTCTCCGATCATTCCAGTCATGAAACGTACTGATCCAAATGCACCCCCAGTATATCGATTAGTGATTGATTTACGAGAGCTTAATAAATGTATTATTCCTCAGTACCCAGTTGTCCCAGATATTTCTTCCCTGTTAACAGCCATTGATTCCGAAGCCATGTTTTTCACTGTCATAGACCTCAAGAATGCATTTTTCAGTGTTCCAATTCATCCAGACAGCCAGTTTCTTTTCGGATTCTGTTTAAATGGAAGGAGCTATATGTTCACACGCGCTCCTCAAGGTTTCACAGAAAGCCCTAGTATTTACAGTCAAGCACTCAAGAGACAACTAGACAACATTCACATGCCAACTGACACTGCCCTGCTCCAGTATGTCGATGATCTACTGATCACAGCCCGTTCTGAACGTGACTGCGAACGAGCGTCACTTACAGTTTTGTATTTCCTTGCCGAGATGGGGCACAAGGTGTCACCTTCGAAGCTTCAATTCTGTGTCCAGCAAGTGGTATACTTAGGACACTTGCTGTCCAAGAGGGGTAGGCAGTTGACACCCGACCGTATCCAGTTAATAGCGAGTCTTCCCCAGCCCAGAACCCAGAAGGAGGTACGTGCTTTTATCGGCCTTACTTCTTATTGTAGACAATGGATTCCCTAGTATGCATTTCTAGCCAAGCCACTGATACAGTTAACGACACAGGAGGCAGCCGTATCGACTGTCCTCCCTTGGACATCTGAACATACACTTAGTTTTAACGAGTTAAAGAAAGCCCTATGTCAAGCTCCAGTTCTAGCTACACCGAACTACAGTAAGCCTTTTACACTTTTTGTTACTGAACGCGAAGGTACAGCATTGTCTGTTCTCACACAAGATCAAGCAGGACAATACAAGCCCTGTGCTTATTTTTCGAGCACATTAGATCCAGTCGCCCAGGCGTTGCCTGCGTGCCTCAAGTCAGTTGCAGCCACAGCACTAGCTATCAGACAAAGTGATTCCATAGTTTTAGGACATTCCCTGACAGTACAAGTCCCACATTCAGTAGAAGTTCTTTTAAACCGAACACAAACTCAGCACTTGACAATTGCACGTTTAACAGGTTATGAATTGACACTGTTCCAGCCACACATAGAAATTAGACGCTGCAACGTCTTGAATCCTGCTACACTGTTACCATCAGTTAATTCAAATCCAGACCCACACGACTGTGTGGAAGTAGTCAACATTACGACGAAGCCAAGACAAGACCTGACAGACATTCCGTTACCAGATCCTGACCTGACACTTTATGTGGATGGTTCATGTATGAGAACTAATACAGGAGAACTAGCCGCCGCGTATGCAGTGACTACTGACACTGAAGTTATTGAAACACACCGTATTGACACCCTGTCCGCTCAAGCAGCAGAGCTAGTTGCTCTGACACAAGCCTGTATACACGCCAAGAACCTGAAAGTTAATGTTTACACAGATTCACGTTACGCATTCGGAGTTGTACACGACTTCGGAGTACTCTGGCAGGAGAGAGGTTTCATGACTTCTCATGGAACCAAGATTCAGCATGGTCTCCTTATTCAAGCCCTGTTAGATGCCATACATTTACCGACATCCATTGCTATCATGAAATGCAAAGCACATACGAAAGTTACAGACATTATTTCCCAAGGTAACGATCTAGCAGACCGCACAGCCAAGCTTACAGCACAGACTCCAGACATTCCAGTTAACATGACACATACTCCAGATCCGACTACATGCATGACAGTTAAGGACCCTACACAAGATGTCATAGATATACAGTTACATGCTACTCCCGATGAAATCAAGAAATGGTCTGAACAAGGAGGGGTCCAGACAGATCAAGGATGGTTAACGAAGGGTAGAGCCACATGGTTTCTCCCCGATTCTATGGTTCAAGTCATTATCAATACCGCACATAGTCCAGCACATTTAGGAGAAAAAGCTATGTTAGACAGTATCCAGAACATTTGGTTCAACAAGCATTTACGAGCTGCAGCCAAGCAGAAAGTCCGTACCTGTATGATATGTTGTCAGTTTAATCCAGGTAAAAGTGTCCCGGTGGAACAAGGTGGTTTCCAGCCCCCTGACCACCCTTTTGAGGTCCTCCAGATGGATTATATTCAGATGGAGCGATGTCGAGGTTTCAAGTATGTCCTTGTAGTTGTATGCGCTTTGTCCAGGTGGACAGAAGCATATCCAGTCCCAGATTACACAGCCGCGACCACTGCCAAGCAGTTGGTTCGTGAATTTTTCCCTAGATACGGACTCCCTAGAGTCGTATATTCTGATAACGGCCAGCCATTCTCATCTGAACTCATGAAGCACGTTTCCCTTTTGTTAGGGTACCAGTGGAAGTTCCATTGTGTACGCCATCCTGAAGCAGCCGGTCTCGTAGAGAGACATAATCAGACTCTGAAAATCCGCATTGCAAAAGTCTGTAAAGACAAAGGTGTGGACTGGTTAATAGCTCTGCCAGTCGCTTTATTTTATATGCGCATGGTCGCACATTCCAGATCAGGTCTGTCCCCGTATGAGGTCGTATTCGGCCGCCCCCCTAACATGTGGGGTACTCCTAGACCCCGAAGTATTACCGATGTTTCATGTAATATGCTGACAGATTACCTAGCTTCCTTGATGTCTGCCCTCAACTCATGTCGTTCACAGGTTGCCGCCGCATTTCCAGACAATACCGAGGTGGCACCGCACGAGATCGTTCCAGGCTCCCTTGTGATGGTCCGGAATTTCGACAGATCAAGTCCGCTGGAACCACGTTGGAAGGAGCCACGCCAGGTCCTCTTGACCACCCGTACTGCCGTCAAGTTGGAAGGCAGGAAGGGGTGGGTCCACCTTTCTCATGTAAAACTTTTCAAAGGATTGAAACCAGTCTCCAAAAACATTTCCAAGGATTCCCAAGATTCGAAAGATTGCCAGAACATTGTTTTAAAGGACTGTCCCGCACAAGACATTATTACAACCCCTCCCTTGTTAGAGAAAACTCCGCAACAGGAGTATAAGCTCAAATTAAGGTCTAGTAAAATAAGTCAGTCAGTTTGATTGTATAAGTCCTCCCCTAGGTGAAACGGTTAGATTGTTTCTGACATGTATAAAATAGACCCCCATAGTGAGAGAGTCAGTCGAAGTTCACTTCAATGTATCGTTTTTCTAAGTTTCATATTATTTCTCAGCATAATGATTTCCTGCACCAGCTATGCGTTCTATCTGTATTTACCAGTTCCTCATGTAAATATGTCTACTAATGCTACAGTAGAGCACACGTTTAGTGATCTGCCTCCTCACGAATATTCTTACCGCCTCGCTATGCGCAACAACACATTTATCCGTATGTTACATTACTCACACCAGACCAGCAATGCCACAAATTGTTGGGTGTGTGGTCGACTCCCCCCTTTCCAGACACCGAAGGGAGTTCTGCCACTCTTTCCTTATCCATTCTCACATAATGGTTCGTGTGGAGCATGGTCCACGTTAACGTCATCCTCAACAGATATGTCTTTTCTTAACAGTACATGTTTTCCAGACAAGCAAGGTCTCCCCCACAGAACAGGTTTAGATCTAGAAAACGAAGTATATAATTTAGGTAATTATTCGTCGAATTTCATGGTCCTGAATGTTCAGTCTGATACTACTCCAGACTTACCTGCTATTTCAGTACTACCAGTCAAAGGCGAATTATGTGTCCGTAGTTATGGTTCTGTACACATAGGTCATAGTGAATGTACTACTGTTATCAAGTATAGTGACAGTGGGAAATCTATTTTCAAAGCTTCACGTCATTCTTATTTTATTTGTGGTCAAACTGCATATGTCCGTCTGCCCCTCGATTGGGAGGGAACCTGTTACATTGCCTTCCTACTGCCACCTGTTTTTCTAGCCCCATCTGATTATCACAGAAACACACATCTAGTACACATTAGACATAGAAGGGAGTCCCCAATTGTCGATTATACTGAAACTACTCTAGAACAGTATACAGATTTCAATAAAGGTTTCTTCTTCTTTGTAGGACCTGTCCAGAATAGTAAACTGATCCGTAGGTTAACAAGAACCCTTGAAGCTGTAGTAAATGAGACTGCCTCTGCTCTAGGTAACCTAACCGAAGAACAATCTGCTATGAGATTTGTCGTTTTGCAAAATCGTCTCGTCCTTGACGTCATACTGGCCGATAGGGGCGGGGCCTGTAGAGTCATCGGATCTAGTTGCTGCATTTTCATTCCAAATAACGCGCCGTCTGTTTATTCAGCTATAACCAGACTCCATAAAATTGCCCATCTGTTACACCAAGATCCAGGCACCTGGACATGGTCCGGTTGGTTCTGGAATATAATTTCCGCATGGGGATGGAAAGTCCTGTCCTTTCTAAGTATAGCAGTAGCGATCATATTTAGCTGCTGCCTCTGTATACAATGTGGCCCTGCGATTTGCAGCATGTGTGCTACCTCTTGTATTCCTAGTCCCAAGCCCCGTTCTAAATCCCGTTCCAAGACAATTCGAGACGAGCAAATGGTACTGTATGAAATGATAGATGGTATCATGAAAATTGATGTTTCCTGATGGAAACGTAGTGACAAGGAGGGAATGTGGAAAAGTAAATTTTGCCATGTTCTGTGTCCCTACGCCTCATCCATCATATGTTATGTGTGCATGACCAATATGCATATGTTATTCCCCATGTCCGATTAATGACGCAATTACAGTTGTGTCCACCTCTGGTATGTCATTTTCCAGTCCTCGTGAATACTACGAATATCAGGCCTATGTAAAGTAATGTTGCCACGTTTCCCAGTGTGCACGTTATTCCATTATAAAGTCCCCGTTTCCAGGCCTCAAAAGGGCCCGGACCACGGATTCAGCTCCTGTCTCCTGAAAGCCTCGCTGAGGAGCGATACAGCCCCCACCTGTATCCTCGACCCTTCACTTACTTCCTGCCTCGCAGTGCCCGGTGCAGCTTGGCTCTGCCTCTGAGTCTGCCAAAAGTATGTTATAGTTCCAGCTATCAGTTCAGTCCTCCCTTCTGCATTCCTAAGCTACTGAACTGCATCAATAGTTTCCGTCATTGTCTAGCCTTCTCGTCTCCATGTTAGAGAAATACTGTATTTAATGGTCATTTAATATTCTCCATCACGCACTACATGTAGAATAATGCATGGTCCAGTCTTAGAATCAAGTTAGCTTTTCCCCTCATGACTTCTAGTTTATATCAACATGTTCCCTAAACATCAGATACCAGATAGGGTTTAGGTACATGTCGCTCCGACCCTCCAGACTCTAGTCTCTGCTCCTAGCACAGAGTTCGTAGCCCCCAGCTTCTCCTAGTAACACGTCATTGCTAGTTTTCGCGCACCATTAGGTTGGAGGTCCCGGCTCCTTAGGTAGCCCCCTCCTATGTTTCCGCCCATTCATGACATATTCTGTTACGTTTGCATCACATGTCTATGTATACTCCCAGTTACACCTCTTTTTACTGTTATCTTCCGCGACTGCTACGCATCACGCCTTCTGCTCCACCCACTGCTACGCCTACTGCAATGTAATGCTATGTGTTCGCGCTATGTATATATGCCTGTGTTTTGTTATTGAACATTAGCGCGCTCATCCCAGACCTAGCCCCAGCAGCTGCTGGGCCTCTTTTCCCCTGCTGGGCCCCAGTTGTCCTGCTGGGCCCTGTCACCTCTGTTCTATGCAGGTTGTCCTGATCCTGTCCTTATGCTGTAATAAACCTGCACAAACTCCTACTACCTCGAATCTTGACTCTTATTTTATTGAGCTATCTGTTATGCTATAAGCCTAGTCAAAAATAGGGTATTATTTATTTATTTACCACACTACAAGAAACTCACTTGCTGGGCACTAAAACACCCTGCCTGGCATGATTTGGATTTGTTCAGACCTTTCAGTTTACTGTTTACAGTTTATTTATGTCTTTATTTCGATTTACAAGAAAAATCATAAAAGACATCATACATCAATAAAACATGTATCCCAGTACAGTACCATGATGACCGTGTATGACCGGCATTAAAACTGTTTATGTACCTATTAGATTCAATAATAGAGAAGAGATACACACATTGAAGTTTAACCTCCAGTTTAAAAAAAAAAAAGTACGAATAAATAACTAAAATCACAGAGAAGTTTTTGCATCCGTCATAAAAACAGTAAGCAACTATAGAAAGGGTACATTTGGTTTACCATGGGCTATAACAAATTAAATGAAAATAGCTGTAGCAACAGTGACAAGACTGTATATTAAAAATGAAAATTATGTTAGCCTTCCCTCAGTTTTTTCCATTGCATGGCCCACAACCAACTCAGAAATTTGGCCACACTGATTCAGCCCTAATAAGGAACACATCGAATGTCCCCACAACCCCCACCCCTGCACTTATTTTACGCTTGTTCATATTGTCCATGTGCCAAAGTTTAAGCTTACCCTAGTCCCTGCTCCAACCCGCACAATCCAACAGCTGAAACGTTAGAGGGGTGGCCCAGTCCAGTCTCAGCCTGTCTCTGACGGGTTCAGACGGCTCGCCCTTGGTCCGGGCTTCGTCAGGGCGCTGTCCCGCGTGCGTCCCGCGCCGCGGGGGTAGAGGCAGTGCTTTATGCGTGGTCACCACACCTCCCCCTCACTCACGGCAGCTGTGCACCCGCTGATGCACCCTGGGGGCTGAAGTCCTCGGACAGGTGTGAGATTCTGCCTGTAAATCAGCGTCCGACCTCCGCCGAGAAGATGAAGTGCAGAGGATTGAGGCAGCGCTTTATGCGCGATCACCACACCTCCCCCTCACACGCAGCAGCTGTGCACCCGCTGATGCACCCTGGGGGCTGAAGTCCTTGACTAGGGTGAGATTGTGCCCGTAAATCAGCGTCCGACTTGGGGGCTGAAGTCCAACAGAATTGACACGGGGTGAGCAGGTATGTCCCAAAAGAAGAAAAGGTCTGGTTTGAATATTTTCAGACCTTTCACTCTGGGTTCACTAGGGGATCCCGCAGGGTTGCACTTCTCATCCATCGTAGTGTTCCCTTTGTTCACTCCAAGACGTGGTCCGACCTGCAGGGCAGATTTATTGTGATTACGGGAACATTATATGGTGAGCCCTTTATCCTAGGGAGTGTAAATGCCCCTCCTCCCTTAGCCTGGAACCACGTAGAGAGCTTGACAACCCTCTGGACTGAGATCCCCTCTGGTCTGAGGATAGCGGGGGACTGGAACGATGTGCTATGTCCAGCACGTGATAGATGGCATAGCATAGAGCGACCAACAGCTATGCAAGAGTCTAAACTGTAGCCCCTGATTCAAGGGATGGGATGGGTGGACTCCTGCAGAACTTTACACCCCACGGAGCATGAGCATACGTATTTCTCGGGGGTACACAAGTCCTTCTCCCGCATTGATTACATATTTATTTCTGCACCTCACACCCACAGACTTCAAACTGCAGAAATTCTGCCCCGGGGCTTGTCTGACCATTCACCAACTTCACTACAACTGTGCCTTGACCCTGAATGCTTGCCATTCCCCTGGCGGCTCTTGCCATGCTTGCTGAAGGACGAACAATATAAGATCTCCATACATCTATTACTGATTATTTTATACATAACAGGGGCAAAGTTGAATCCCCTATAGTTTTATGGGAAGCCATGAAACCTACACTTAGGGGGGTGGACATAACATTCTGTGCTGTGCCACGCTGACTCCGCAAAAAAATACTCAAACCGAAGCCCGACTACTTGAGTTGTAACGTAGAAGCAGAGAGGCAGATGGGGGCACTGTGCACAGACAACGGTTCAGTACACAGCAAACACATGCTAGTGAGCTGCTGGATGAAGCTAGACTCTACTGGCTCAATTCCTTTAGCCGGATTTATCAGTAGGGCGACAAATCCAGTGCCTTGCTTCACCACCTGTGTCAACAGACACTACACCCACAACTTCTTCCAGGTATATGTGACCCAGATGGGAAGATACTTACAAACCCATTACAAATTGCAGCTGGCTTTGCCACATACTTTATGGACCACTATGCCCCTCGAGAGAACCTACGGGCTGATACGTTTATAGATTCCTTGCAGACCTGCCCCCACGGTCCCGCTCCAACTCGGTATGCGATGCCCTTGAAGGTACCCTGTTGGTGGAGGAGATCCAACGAGCATTGATAGATATGAATTTGAGCAAAGCGCCCGGCCTAAATGGCTTCACCTGCGAGTTCCTTAAAAATACCAATGTCAACTGATGGTGCCATACCTGGCAGCCATAAATGCAGCTGTGGAGGAAGGCTGTCTCCCTCAGGATTGGTGGGACACTGAGATAGTGATCTTTTTAAAGCAGGGTTGACCACCCAAACTTCATTCTTCCTACCGCCCGATTTCTCTTCTTAACGTTCACCTAGACCAGGCTGGCTTTATGCCCAATCGGGCCACGCGGCACAACATTCGACTTGCGCATAATGCTATTGCTGCTGTAAAACAACTCAATGAACTGGCTGCGCTTCTCCTAGCAGATATCGACAAGTCATTTGATTCACTTGGCTGGACATATCTATTCGCTTTGCTTAGCCACCTGAACATCGATCCCCGCCTTCTCTCCTTAATACATTGGTTGTATACAGACATCACGGCTTCAGTCTCTGTAACCAACTCTATGTCTGGTAGCTTTGCTATCGTGCAGTGAACTCGTCAGGGATGTTACCTCTCCCTGTATCTATTCACACTGGCTATGGAGACATTGGCAGCGTGGGTGAGAATGGTTGCTCAGATTTATGGTTTTTAGTGCTCGCAGGAGGTATCGGAAGGCATAGCGCTCTATGCAGACGATGTGCTGTTTTTCCTCATGCAGCCCAATAGAACTGGCCAATGCCTGCTCAGAATTATGCAAATTTGTGGTGAAGCCTCTGGCCTGTTCATGAATCAGAGAAAATCCTTCTTGTGGCCCTTGTGTGGGGAGGACCAGTTGTGTGGCAGGTCAGGTGAGATGACAGTGGTTCCCGATGGATTCAATTATCTAGGAGTGTTCCTCTCTAATTCTCAGTCCATTTAATGGGACAATAATCTGGCCCCACTGTGGGCGCAGACAGAGGCCTAGGTACGCTCGTGGTCACATCTTTCTCTGTCCCTTTTCGGTAGATCAGCTATAATCAAAATGGTCTAGCTGCCTCGGCTGCTATACCAGTTGCAAAATCACCCATATCCAATATGGCCCTCATTGTTCCGGCAACTGAATGCAATCCTTGCTTGGTTTCTTTGGGGGGGAGGGTGACGCGAGTGGCGCTGAGGACATACTTTCAGTCTACTTATTGCAGGGGAATAGCCACTCCAGATATCCAGGCCTACCATGCGGCATCACATTTACTCATCCTTAATGACTGGTGGTACAGAGACAGATGGGATCCTGCATATGCAGTTGAGTGATGGCCGATGGATGCCATTCCGATACATATGATCCTTTATTACGGCCCGATGCTTAAAGTGCTGCCACCTTTGACCAGGACGGTATTTATGACCTGGAAACTAGTACTACGCACAATGGGATGGTAGGGGAAAATTGACCTAAGAAAACCCTCTGTGGCATAACGGCCTGCTGCCACAGCTGGCGTAGCTGACCGGGTTTCGAGGTTGAGAGAGCATTGGGATCGACACGGTGGGGGCAGTCATTCATGGTTGAAACCTGAAATCCTTTCAGGAACTCCAGACAGAATATGCCATGCCCCATTCGCAGTTTTATAGATACCTCCAGTTCCGGCATGCTTTCTCTCCATATCTAGCACAGCATGAAGCATACCCGACTTCAATCCAGTGGAAGCTAAGGTCTTTATGGGGGAGTTGGGAGAGCATAAAATAACTAAAATATATTGCACAATTCAGAATAATAGCCCCAATACACTAAACAAAACTAAAGATCTTGGCCCACTGGATGAGGATGATTGGGTGGAGACGTTGGAGTCCCCGCGCTGTGCGGCAATCGCGGCACGCTTGAGGCTTATCCAATTTAAATATCTTCATCTACTTTACAAGATATAGGCTTAGGCCTGCTGAGCTTGTTGCCTCTCCCATTTGCTCGTGTTATGGGGCTGCTGAGGGCACTTTCATACCTACGGTCTGGCAGTGTACGACTTTACTGAGGTTTTGCAGGGGGGTGAACACTTGCCTTTCAGAGGTCCTAGGATGGGATATTCCACTGTCACCGCGTTTGACTATGCTTCACATTACTGAGGGAATGGAAGTCAACAGATATAAGCATCACCTGTTGTTTCTAGGCCTCACATTAGCTAAACGTGATATTTCCAGTGCGTGGAAGGATGAGTCCCTGCCTTCGTTGCAATATGGAAAATGGGCCTGGATTTTTCTATGGGTCTGGAAGTACCGGTTTTTAAGTCAAGAGGACGCACCCAAAAACGTCCTAAAATATGGAAGCGATGGGCAGACAATAGAGGGCTTTACATCGCAGCCATTCCTCCAGCTTCAGCTATTGAGGGACTGCCAATTCAACTGTACTGTATCGGGACCTAGATCTTGCGAATAACCATCTTCATAATGGAGGGCCTAGACCAGGGTATCTCAGATTCTTTATTTCTTCTGTGAGCTTAACATGGCATATTTGTTTGGTTTAAAAAGTTGTATTCAAATATTCATGTATCAAAAATTGTGTATCTGTAATAATGAAAATGTTGATATCAATATTATTAACAATCTCTGTGTGCTTCCGGCCCCTCTGGCGGAGCCGGATCTGTATTGGCTGCCAACAATAAAATATGTTATGAAAATGCAGCAAATGGTTTAGGTCAAACAATACCACATCATCTGCATACATCAAAATATGCACTGGTCTTAAGAATATTTTTGGTGGAAAGTTTTTGATATTCATAAAATATTGTGGAACATAAGCCAAATGCAAAGAAAACTAAATTGGTGCCAAAAGACCACTGAGTTTCAAACCACTTTGTGTGGTAATAGGCACCGAAAGACCTTTGGATCCCTCTAATACAACTCTGCACCACGTAGATGAGTGCAGTGCAACAATCAGCCTTAATAGAGCAGGAGGGATTGCCATTTATTGTAATTACCACTATAGGGAACTTCAATCTACTCTATCAAAAGCGGTTTGAATGTCAAGGAATGCTGAATATAAAACTTGATTCTTTCCAACCACATATCTGTCAATAAAAGTCTGAAACACTGCAATGTCATCTGTGACTGATCTATTTGAATGAAAGCCTGATTGTTCCAGAGGAATGATGTACCCTGAGTATGCCCACTCTTCTAGATGTTCCAAGTGGCTTTAAGCTAAAAAATGTCAGTGGCATCTAAGAGAGCGGTTTGCCTGTAGTTCCATGGGGCGGCTGCCCCATCAGTTAAGGCAGAGGAGCGTTGCCTCACTAAAAAAATGCCCCCAGGGATATAAAAATGAAAGGGTAATAAATTACCATTTTATTTTTCAAAACCCTGCCCTGAGCTGAGTGTCAGAAGGGGTGGGGGGCTTTCTGCTTTCTGCTGCTACCAGTCAGGCAGCAGCAGAAAGCAGTAATGGGCAGGGCACTTAGGTTTAAAGTGCGCATGTCTTTTTGGCCGGCGGTCTTGCGCCGGCAAGCCAGACATGCACAGTTTAAACCTCTCTAACTTAGCATAGCAGTAATTGTTGCACACAGGCTAAGGCCTAATCGGCACAGCAATGATGCTGACCATGGCTAACTTCTTGGCAAATACCTCTGGCATACTGGTACACCGAATTGAAGCTGCACACAGATGATGGCCTGATTGGTGCAGCAGTTGTCTCACCACAACTCTCTTCAGGGATTCAATCACCAGGATCCCCCACAGGACCTCACTCCCTCCAGCTCTTTCTCTTCCCACAGGACACACAGTTCTCGACAAGCAGGCAGACACTAGTGCTTCAGGCTCCAGGGGCAGTGGTCTTGGATGTTCCTGGGTAATGCCCCTCGCCCAGCTGGTAGACCGGCAGGCTTTAATCTGGTCACAGGCAGAAGTCTTGCAGAGCTTCTTACGCTCGCACAGCTCGACTGGGTTCTTGACAAATTTGGGTACCTTGAGCTCCCTTTCTTATAGTTCATTTCCACACACCAAGTGTGATTTAGGGTCTGAGTCTTTAACGTTTGTTTTGGGGGTCTGCTTTCTTTTGAAGTTCCATATCTTCTGCTCTTCGTCCAGAAAGCAGTCTGTCAAAGCAGGAGCGACTCCAAATCTGATAGCCCTACACCACATGCTGTGGGAGTGACAGAAGATTCACACATGGATGTCTGCCACAGTGATATGTGTATCAAAAGGTTACCCCAGCCCTACACTCTATGGTTCTCTTATCAGTCCTATCTGCTTCCTAAGTTGTGCCCAGGCCCCTTTCCAGTGACCTCTCCCTGAATCAAAGAGCCCCCTCTGAAGTGTACTGAAGGGCCTGGCTCTTCTTCCTCCAGTGTGTGTCCCACCCTCTTATAGGAATGCAGCAGTACACAAATCTGTCCTGGGGATTCTTCTTCCTCCTAATACACCTCCAGTCAGCCCTGGGTCTCCCCAAATGGAACCCCAGAATATTTAATGTATTGTGCAATTCACATGCATACATTTATAGAGTAAATGCATACAACACATGCATTGCACAGTGCTACATACTAACTTGATGTATGCCAAGGGTGAGTTCACTGCGCAGCAGCAGAACTTTACATGAGTGAGGCCTCACTCCAGTGGCACAGGTAGAAGTGCCTGTTCACCTCTACCGATCACTACACAGTATGCTGCCACCACTGCATTCATGCTACTTAACTCCTCACAAGGGCAGTAGCATTTTATCACCATGAGGGTGGCCGTTTGGGTGCCCCTCCTAGTCTAACACGACTGCAATCCATGAGACAGGCCCATGTCATGGAGCACACGCATGATCCATGTTCACCCATGACAACAAAAATCAGCACTAGGGACACAGACATTTACAGCTTAGGTACTCAGGACAGGAGTACACGTCCGTCACCATGCAAGAGACTTTTCCATCCCAACCAGATGCTTTCCCCACCCTACATATACATATTGCTTCCTTCTCCTAGATGAGAGCGGGTAATACCAGAAAATATAGTGAGGAATGAAGAGGCAGTCGTTCTTTAGAGGTAGCTGGGAGGTGGTCTGGTCAGGGTGCATGCAAGGGGAACTGACCCAAACCAGTTCCAAGGAAGCAGATCTGGCATACACATCCTCCGTCTGAGAAATCAAGGTGAAGATGGGAGCCGAAGACCCATTAGTGTTCGTTGTGGTCTCTTCTACCAAAGTAGGGATACTTCACAGAGTATTCAGGCACTATGAGGCAGCCAAGGATTGGCGACTCACAGAGAGATAACTTCCCAGAAGTGAGGGAACCTTGCCTGAATGCTGATCGAACGGAGAAATTCATGGATTGGCCTGGTGGCCAAGAAATCCTACCTGTGAAGAAGGGAAGGAATCGCCAACCCTGCAGGAGGAGCTGATCATGGAAGGGACTGCCGTAATTGACACTGGTGTAGGGACCGTCTGACAGAGATTTGCTAAGCAGCTGTGCTGAAGGAATTGTAGTACAGCAGACCAGGCAATGTGCTCATTGTCATTGATCCTTGTTGAAGCTACCATGGCATCTTGAGCAGTGTGTTGAAAATGGCAATGTATATGTACATAAGCGGCGTTCATTTGTGTTCACTGTACCCCTTGTTGTAAGCAGAATGGATATCACTAAACACTGACTGTGTTATCCCGCCAGCATAGACCCATGCACACACGTACACGACAGCCATTTTAGACACCATGGCCTCTCTGCCCATCTGTTCCCGGCACCCCTCCCCGCGCGCACTGCTCATGCATCGGCCACAAGACCCTCTCCCTCTGCGTGACCCTACTCTAGAAGTAGCACTCCTGCTTGACTCACCACCCCCCCCCCCCATTTCCTCCCAAGAACACCCTTCCCCTCAGCTGACGAGCCCCCTCCAGCTGCACTTGGCCTTTTTGACCTGGTCCCAAGTCCTACGACCAAGCCTCGTGAATGTACACCCCCCCCTTTTCCCTGCCCAGCATAACAAAACCGTGATACACCAGCCGAAGTGTCCGATCCTATCGCCTGCCCAACCTTTGATTTGATCATCCCCTCCTGCCCTCGTCTCCTGTAGGAATGTCCGGCTGAGAGATCACAATCTCTTGTTACATTCAGGAGGGGAGGATGACATCTGATCGACTGGTATGGGAATAGGCCTGAAGCTGGGATTCCAAGCATGTTTTTTCCTACTTCAAAGTGTCTTTATTGTAATAAGGAATGTTTGTGTATCATAAACATGTGTATAAAAGACGAAGCCTCAGAGAAACTTGTTAGAGCACCTCCTGAAGACACTATGCGAGTGTCCGAAATGACAGGCTCTCCTCATGAGAAATAAACTCTGTTCTTGTTTCCCTGCTTCCAGCGCCCGTCTCTTTATTTGGTAATGGTTCAAGATGGGAACTAAGAGGCGTTCTGCGCCAGCAGCCTGGGCATCAGGTGTGTTATGGGCTGACTTTTCCACAATTGGCGTCCCAACGCGGGGTCCATCAGCGACATAAGGTCCGGTAAGAGAGGTCCAGACGATGGGGTGAACATCTAAACGATTGGAGTATACCTGCCTTGAGAGGGCCCTCGTCCGGCTGCCGATTGAATGAACTTCACCGATTCCGAACGGACCTCTCTCAAGTGACCTACTGTCCTGACTGGAATCCCACAGGAATGCTGCGGTAAAAGCATGGAGAAAGAGAACGATCGGGCGCTGGAAAAGGGAAGGTGAAGAATTGCCCACACGGTCCGGTCCGGGTAAGGTTAAGTAGGACGTCTTTACGTCCGATTGGTAGGATGGCTTTATCCATCTGATTGATTGATTGATTGTACTTGAAGTATTGGTTCTCTTTGAGACATTTTCTATTTGCAAACAGCGATGAATAGGAACGTTTCTCTCTCTTTGCAAATAGTTAAGGATAGGTAATGCAGACGTTTGTCCCCTATTGTAATCCGTCATGCCTATTTTTCTCCCCACTGATTGTTTATTATCGATTTTTATCGATTATTGCTCTTTGAGATATTCCCTGTCTACAAACAGGGAAGAATAGAAATATTCTGCACCCTTTGCAGATAGTGAAGGATAGGTAATGCAGATTTTTGTCCCCGTTGTAATCCGTCATGCCTGTTTTTCTCCCCACTGATTGATTGATTGTCTGGACATTTATTGTTCAAGGAATAGTTCTTTTGAGGTATTCTCTGTTTGCAAAAAAACGTAGAAAAGAAATATTCTGTCTAATCTTTGCAAGAAGTGAAGGGTAGGTAATGCGGACCTTTGTCCCCCGTTGTAATCTCTCGGGCCTATCTACTCCCCACTGATTGGTAAACTAGTTCCACCCGGACCATTTATGAGAGGTAGGTCATCTGGCTCGACCAGAGGGTACCCCTAATAAAAAGGACATATGCAACAATAACAAAGTAATCACCGTATCCTGTTAACAGAAACTTTAGCATGAAACACGCTAGAATAGAAAAAAAAGGGAAGAAGGAAATAAGAAAGCAAAATCAGTAGGCCACTGATGAGTTTTTGATTTCACTACAAATAGGAAAACGTTAGAAATAGCTGACGATAAAACACATGATTTCGCTAGAAAAAAGAAACGTTGAGAAATAAGTCCGTAATACGAAACATGAAAATGGTGAGAGAAGCCAAGCTTGACATCACGGCAGCCACAAGGCAACCAGGCTTCGCCACCCCTCACTGCTCCAAACATGTCTGTCCCACCGCCTGCCACGCCCCAATAACGGTAACATGAGACAGATACAAGTCAACAGATACCTACCCCCATTCTGGAAACTCCCGAAGTGCAACAGGTTCGCGGCTACGCCCATCCGGAAGACGAGATCTTCGGCACGTGTAGGGCGGGTCCTGCTGCCAGCCGTCGACCGGAGGTCGTCGAGTAAGGTGGGCCAAAAGAGGAGCCGAGGCCGACGGGATTCGGGCGTCCCCTCTTCTTTCTTCAATAATGGCTGCGACAACACGGGGGGGATGTCTTGCTCATGCCACCGACCCCCCCCCTCGCATCTCCTGGTCCAGCCACGGCTTGGTATGAGCTCCCGTTCGGCCCTGAAGCGGCGCCTTGCAGGCCACTGGGGGGGGATGTCTTGCCTATGCCTCCGACCCCTCCCCCTCTCATCGCCTGGTCCGGCCATCATGAATATTAGCGCCGAGAAAAACGGCGTGGGGTGCGCTGGGAGGGAGAGGCGGCGCGAACGAGCCTCTCCCACCTCCCCAGGTGGAGGCCCCCAGTGGCACCCCCAACGCTCCACTCACCCGACGAGGGTTCGGCCACTCGTAAAATGGCGGTCGACCCTCCAGGAGCGGGCCCGGCGTGGAGAGATGGCCCGGTTGCTTGTTGATTAAGAAATGAGTCCCACCATCATAAGTGTTCTCCTCGACTTTGAAGATTCTATAAGAGCCACGGGGGCCCACGACCCCCGCAGACACCCCCGATGGGGAATGACTGCCATGATTGCCCGCGGAACGATGAAAATGTAGCCGCGAGACGTCGGCGCTCCCATGCTGACGCCAGCCTCAGTTTGAATGACTAAAATCCTGCAGACTACAGTTCGGATCAGTTCCGGTGAAAACCCAGTATGACCCGGTAGAAAAAAATTGTTGCCTCCCCCCCCCCTTTGACTGATGGTTCATACCGCCGATCCTTTCTGTTGCCCTTTAACGGAACTTTTGGACTGCCGAAAGAGGCTCTAGGCCAACCACGAGTTAGTGGAGATTTTGACTATGCCTGGATCTGCCTGGCTGCCCCCAAAATGGCGCTGGTACAAATGAAACTTTCAACTCCTTGTTGTACCCCGATTGCTCAGCCTTGGTGTCATGAAATATGTATGCAATTTTTAAACACAATGAATTGATATGGGATGGGTACTGATTATGTGTTCGGACAATGAATTGAAGTGCGATGGGTACTGATTGAACATTCGGACAATGAATTGTTGTTAAGTTTTGGCGCATCATGATTATTGAAAGTTCGAATTTCAACACTTATGATACTCGCTCACACTGAAGTTTCGATATGATTTTATTGCACCTGTCGCATTTTTATTTATGAAATCAACGACCACCGACTCCATTAGGTTTTCCACTAATAAGTATCCCCACATGTACAGTTCTGGCCGGCCCACAGGGTTGTAGGCCCGTATTTATGCACCGACATTTTTATTAAAGATTTTTGGAAAAAGCAAACGTAGTTGTCACGCGTAAATTGGTAAGTTTCGAATAAATGACAACAAGCCGATATAACTAAATTACAGGTGAAATGGCTCAGCTCGATTAGTTAAGGGTTAAAAAGTATAGTACGCAGAAATATTGCAAATATGAATGGTCCAGGTTTTTGTTGTATGTGTTTTGCATTTTAGTACAGCCTAAAGCAACCGCTAAAGATCCTGGTATTTAGCCTATACTTTATATGCTACCTGTGTCAGGAAAGTTGTTTTAAAAAAAAATGCCCCTAAGTCGCCCCGAAGGAGTGCCACCTAACCCCCCCCCCCTGGTACGAACGACAAACGACCCCGTGCCATTGTAGGTTATCACTTTTCCTCAAAGGAGAGCACGAGCTCGCCCCCCCCCCACGTTGCACCGACTGCCCTTTGTTCTGACCCCCCCCTGCGCACGATCCGTAATACCACACTTGAGCGACCTATGCTATCCACAGGCTTCCGATAATCATCTCTCCCACACTAAACGGTCCACCTGGGCTTAAACGCCAAGTTGGCAGGGACTGCGTCCCGAGGAGATAGACCGAGTATGTAGTAAGTAAAAGCCTTTTCGAGTTTATGCGCGCTGATGTGTTTTTAAAATGCTGCCCCCGTCCCCCTTCTTTTTCCCTCTTTCTGCAGGTCACATCGGAACGTCGATTAACGTACGAAAAAGAAAATGGTGATCTAGCGGACAAAGAGATGGGAAAAAGGGGTTCGATTATGGTGCCTACACATGATTCTCAAACAATGACTAATTCTCTCCCTGAACTTAGCGCTTGGGAGGACAGCCTGAAGCGGAAACTACAAAATATGACTTCGCTTGGCACCCCGAATAATACAACCAAGAATGACGTGCACTAATGAATAAAATTCCTACATTTAACTAAATAGGGAAAGTTTAAGGAATATTCCAAGGTGAGGTTTACCCAAGTACCCTCCGCTTGGAGGACTAGGAATGTTGCCAGTGTTTAAAATCTACTACCTCCTTTCGCACCCTCATAGACATGAAACTCAAAGCTGCCCCATTGTTCTCACAACTGACACCCACTGTTGCCTCAGCCTGGAAACATCTTAGCCCGACCAGGTTAGTTCTTGACCAATTGCCAAAGGCATATAAGTGTATATAACTAAAGCCACCGGTGAAGGCAGCCGACGATAAAAGAGAAGAAAAAGGTAAAAAGAGCTTAGGATGCTAAGGATGCGCAGCATACAGGCAGAGATCATTTTGGCCAATAACTGTTCTATGTTTTGTCTTGGATTTTTGTATATAATACCAGTCACTGTTCTATGTTTTGTCTTGGATTTTTGTACATAATACATGTACTGTCTCCCCCGCCTGAGTTTGTGTGCACGTAATGTATGGGTCTACGTCGTACCTCTGCCTGTGTTTCCGTATTACTTGACCCCTGCTGTTCTGTGTTGTGTGCGCACTGAATGGCCCATTATTGTACACGTTTCTCTCTCTCTCTCTCTCTCTCTCTCTCTCTCTCTCTCTCTCTCTCACTCTCTCTCTCTCTCACTCTCTATCTCTCTCTCTCACTCTCTCTCTCTCTCTCTCTCTCTCTCTCTCTCTCTCTCTCTCTCTCTCTGAGGATCCCCCTGTTCCCTCCTCCCTTGTATGGTAACGTTGTGCCCCACCGGCACAAACCTAATTGGGTCTCTTCGAACACAAAGGTGTTCGGCAAAATTGACAGGAACTAAAACGATTGTAACTTGCCATATTACTACCTCTCCTTTCTGCGAAACGATAGAACCCGAGTTGGTAATGAAAGAAAGGACAGGTAAGACGACTGATGTCCCCTAATCTGGCCTTTTTATAGGGGGACTATAACGTCAATGGTCTTCTGTTTTTCAATTCATTAGAAATACAATCCCCAATGCCCAGATTGCCTCACCCCTCTGCACTTAAGTGCGGATGTCCAAAGCGTCCTCGCTTCCCTCGATTGACCCCAGCTCCCTGTCCAAAGCGTCCAAAGCATCCTCGATTGACCCCAGCTCCATATCAGCTATCCCCGAAGCGTAATTGATTACCTTGATTAGCCGTCGCTCCCCAAGAAAAGCATGTTTAACCTCTGCCCCCCCCTCATGATGATAACCCCTGCTTACAAGAGTTAGCCGACCCCGAAGGGAAATGTAAGATTGTCAGTACTTGGGTTAGGAAAAAGGGCGAGTCTCTACCTAAGGACTCGATTTCGAGTTTGATAGAATACACTGTCAATGGGAGTCCTTCTCTCCACGTACGTCACGAATGAACGCCAAATAGGTATACGAATTCAATAGAAATGACCCTCCTACATACTCCATAAGTGATGACTTCTGACTGTGACTGATGAACATATCCCCCACCTACTTAGGATTGGGGACGGAATTGAGATGTATAAATGTCTTCTCCTGCCAGTTTTTCTAAAACTTGTTTTGTACCCATTCAAAGATACAATCACCGGAGGAGAGGAGCTGGACGTGACGCACAGCCTGGCCACAGATCATGAAGCACGTGTGACCTCAACCAAAGGTGGAGTCGCAGAGCAACGAGACGCAGGACGAGGCACCACTCTCAAGCTCGGCAGATGAAGGAATGAAGGGCTGCCTTGAAGCCCTTGATTTGCTGACCCACTCGTGCCTGAAGTCCCCGTCCCTTTTGAGCCCGACTGATGGACCTGCCTGCTCGTCATCCTTTGCTCCTTTGGTCCCTTGGTGTGTTCAAAGATCTGATCCCACTCCGCCCTCTCTTCCCTCGATTATTCAACAACATCACCCTTTTCGCATAACTTTTGACTCAGAAAAGAAGAGCAACATTTAGATAGAATAAGGTTTTGCCACGGAAGAAGAAAGACACGCAGGTGCCCAGCATGAGGCACCCCTAAGAAGATCAGTTAGGAAACAGGACTGTGATCTAACAGCAGAGGACTGATCGCACCCTGCAACGCGTAAGGATGAATCCGAGCTGGACCTATAGCTCCACCGCCGGTGCTCAACAGCGCCAACGAAAGAAGACGGACTCTGTTAAAAAGACACTGTGACAAAGACCCCCCTTCCTGAACTTTCTGCCCACCCCTTCACTAATTGCTTGTATCGAACTGAATTCCTCCCTAAACCATTTTGTGTTGCTTTCAAAAATGTTTCATCGGTCACTCATGTATTTAGTTTTCCAGAAGTCTCACATAGCACTGACAAGACCCGAAGGTATCAGAGCATTTTTACTGTATGTTGATGTCACCGGAGAGAAAGTCTGAACTTGATTCTATAATGTTTCGGAACATTTTTCTTGATTGACCCCGACTAAGTATTATGCCGATCTCTAGACTTGTATGAATAACCCAACAAATGTAAAATCATATGTACCGCATTCCGCCTATTGTATCGACTGTATAGAACTGAACTAGCTTATGTAAAAAAAGCGGCGACTGTTGAAAATGGCAATGTATATGTACATAAGCAGCGTTCATTTGTGTTCACTGTACCCCTTGTTGTAAGCAGAATGGATATCACTAAACACTGACTGTGTTATCCCGCCAGCATAGACCCATGCACACACGTACACGACAGCCATTTTAGACACCATGGCCTCTCTGCCCATCTGTTCCCGGCACCCCTCCCCGCGCGCACTGCTCATGCATCGGCCACAAGACCCTCTCCCTCTGCGTGACCCTACTCTAGAAGTAGCACTCCTGCTTGACTCACCCCCCCCCCCCATTTCCTCCCAAGAACACCCTTCCCCTCAGCTGACGAGCCCCCTCCAGCTGCACTTGGCCTTTTTGACCTGGTCCCAAGTCCTACGACCAAGCCTCGTGAATGTACACCCCCCCTTTTCCCTGCCCAGCATAACAAAACCGTGATACACCAGCCGAAGTGTCCGATCCTATCGCCTGCCCAACCTTTGATTTGATCATCCCCTCCTGCCCTCGTGTCCTGTAGGAATGTCCGGCTGAGAGATCACAATCTCTTGTTACATTCAGGAGGGGAGGATGACATCTGATCGACTGGTATGGGAATAGGCCTGAAGCTGGGATTCCAAGCATGTTTTTTCCTACTTCAAAGTGTCTTTATTGTAATAAGGAATGTTTGTGTATCATAAACATGTGTATAAAAGACGAAGCCTCAGAGAAACTTGTTAGAGCACCTCCTGAAGACACTATGCGAGTGTCCGAAATGACAGGCTCTCCTCATGAGAAATAAACTCTGTTCTTGTTTCCCTGCTTCCAGCGCCCGTCTCTTTATTTGGTAATGGTTCAAGATGGGAACTAAGAGGCGTCCTGCGCCAGCAGCCTGGGCATCAGGTGTGTTATGGGCTGACTTTTCCACAAGTGTGCCAGAGTCTTAGGACTAACTGAAGCTGGGATAAGCACCTGCTCATGGCCTGTATGCCCCACGAGCAGACTGTGTGAATGTGGCACTGACAAAGTGCGATGTGGGGTTGGGATCTGTCCTGAAGACCAAGTGATCTGAGAGATGCCCGGGGGAGCTGTTGCTTCGAGTCACTGTGTGCCAAAGATAGCATCTCAGGACCACTGGTACAAAGAAACTTTACCTGTGGGCATAGAGAACGAATGGAAGAGAGACTAAAAGGGCCTAGGCTAGGAGTCTGAGGTGTTAGACCAAATAGGGTCGAAAGTACGAGCTACAACCCATAGGAAGTACCCTGAACTCCTAACCTGAAGAGGGAACATACAGAAAGGGGTGACCACAGTGGACAGGTGAAGGAGGTAGCTGAGTGAAAAAGGTCTTTGGAAGCACAAAGATTCACAGCTGTAAATCGGGTATCGCTGCATTATTGCATGTGTGATATAATTCCATGTTTGCTGTGTAATAAAGCACTTGTCTTTCATACATAGAGAAGCACCATGCTGGACATTGATCTCATTGTGCTATTCGAGGGGCGTGTTACTTTTTGAGCCTGAGAACCCCCATACTAACCTCCCTGAGGAGCCTGTGACTGCTCTCCCTTGCAACCACCGAGAGTCAAGTACGGATGTGACTGCTCTCCCTTGCAACCACCGAGAGTCAAGTACGGATGTGACTGCTCTCCACAACCACCGAGAGTCAAGTACGGATGTGACTGCTCTCCGCAACCACCGAGAGTCAAGTACGGATGTGACTGCTCTCCGCAACCACCGAGAGTCAAGTACGGATGTGACGGCTCTCCCTTGCAACCACCGAGAGTCAAGTACGGATGTGACTGCTCTCCCTTGCAACCACCGAGAGTCAAGTACGGATGTGACTGCTCTCCCTTGCAACCACCGAGAGTCAAGTACGGATGTGACTGCTCTCCGCAACCACCGAGAGTCACGTACGGATGTGACTGCTCTCCGCAACCACCGAGAGTCAAGTACGGATGTGACGGCTCTCCCTTGCAACCACCGAGAGTCAAGTACGGATGTGACTGCTCTCCCTTGCAACCACCGAGAGTCAAGTACCGATGTGACTGCTCTCCGCAACCACCGAGAGTCAAGTACGGATGTGACTGCTCTCCGCAACCACCGAGAGTCAAGTACGGATGTGACTGCTCTCTGCAACCACCGAGAGTCAAGTACGGATGTGACTGCTCTCCCTTGAAACCACCGAGAGTCAAGTACGGTTGTGACTGCTCTCCGCAACCACCGAGAGTCAAGTACGAATGTGACTGCTCTCCCTTGAAACCACCGAGAGTCAAGTACGGATGTGACTGCTCTCCCTTGAAACCACGGAGAGTCAAGTACGGAAGGGTTGTGCTTGGCCCAGTTTGCAGACCCATTGTACAAAAGGCCCCACAACAGCAGTGGTAAAAGGCCTCAGCCGCCACAGTTGTGGCCCGGTAGCCCCTTCTTGCCCAGAGGCCTCCTGAATGGGGCCTGACATATTTGGAGCACAACAACCAAATAGCAAATAACTACACCCAATTCACACAGCCACTGCCATCACTCTAAAATACGCATTAACCTTCTCCCCCTTCTGTGTTTACATTTGAAGCAGTGCAACACATGACCTGGCCATGGTGCAAGCATATGTTTAAAATGTCGAGAGCCATCGTCGCTGTCACTCACTGTGAGGTGTCTCACTAGGACCTGCTGAGCAGCGCCATTTTAAAGATTACGGGGCTGTATATTCTAATCCCTTTATGATGCCAAACAACTTTGACATTATGTGTTAAAACTTCAGAAACCACCGAAGGGAAATACCGCTTCCACTAGGCATCCCAATTTTCCAAGATGTTTATTTGCGCATCATTCCCGCTTCCCGATATGCAATGGGGGACGTTAATTTGAGCTTCAAACACTATTTGCGTCTGATCTCACCCGAGCAGTTCTCAGGAGGCCTAAGATTTGTAAACACGTTAAATCTTTCTTCTCGCGCATGGTTTGGCATAGACATTGCCTGAGGGCTACTAGCTGGTCCTAAATAAATCAAAGCAAGGAAAGAAAAGACTGTTTTATTTTGCGAGGCCTGGGAGCCATCTCAGTGTGGATGCCAGCCACTCAACAGGCGGCCAGTGCGGGCTCACCCCTGCTGCAGTGGAGTCCCATGACAAGCCCATCCCTTAGTGGGGCGCAGCGGCAAAAGTCAGCATAGAATTCTAAGAAGACAGCATTTACATTTTTTTTGCGTTATAATTCACTCTTCCGCCCCCTCCCCTCCTGCCCCTTCGCTCCGCAGGGTTCTGCAGTCGGGGAGCCAGCCCCTGTCAGAGGAGATTTATTCCGTCTCTCGGTTTATAATGACCTCCGGGAGGGATTGCGATGCTGGCGCAGCCGCGCGCAGACAGCGCGGGCCTGATAGAAGCGGACCACGACGAGAGATTTAGTGAGACGGAAATCTCAGGCTTCAGCGGCCACTTGGTGAGGAGGTCTTCTGGTAATATATGCGTAACAAGCATCGACAAAGACATTCGGTCTCACCTAGGAGATGCATTGGCTTTGGAAGTGTTATGTAGCTATGCTTTGCAGTGTGGCTAAAGTTAATTTTAAAAAGCGATAAGATTCCGCCAGAGCTGGTGCGCTTTTTATTTTTTAAAGTGCATTACTGTTGGATGCATCATAGTCCTTTTTAGGTCGTGCTTCGATCGACCTGTTATATCTCTTCTGGGGAGTTTAGCAAACCCACCAATTGCCATTGGTTACTATCTGTGGCAATCAGAAATGCCGGCTTCTTATTGGTGCATTTCTGTAAAAGTCCCTCCTTTGTGTGTTTAGTTCTCTTTCCGGTGATTTCACTTAGAGAACATTTTGGGTGACCATCACACAATACATCCCGCGATTTCACTTAGAGAACATTTTGGTTGACCATCACACAGTATAGCGTGTGATGACCTCTCTTTCCTTCTCCCATCTTGCTATTGCAGGTGTGGTGTTTTTTGTAGTTTTATGTAGCACAAACTCGACCCACAGGTATTGGAGTGCTGTACATGAGCACCAGTTACGTCACACAAAGACACATTCATTATTTGGTAGGCACAGGGAGATGAAGTGATTTGCCCAGAATCACCGATGTCGAGCAGACGCCGAGACTCACACCTGGTTCACGGCTCCAAAGTTGGCAGCTCTGACCGTACAGCCACACCCTCTCCCCTGAGCCTCTTTGCAGCAACAGAAACAAAAGCAGTCTTCCACGCTCCTTGTTTTCTTTGGGCTTGTTATGTAAGCAGCTGCAAAGACTCCGTCTGCTACATTTCTAAAGTTGGAAATAGAAATAAAAGAATATTGAAGCGGGCCACGAGCTTCGGCCATAACCGTGCACCGATTCCCTGTGGCGCCTGCGGCGAGTATTGGCTGCTAAATGAAAGGCCTTTAACGGGTGGGAGGATTCCCTACTAACAGCTATTCTGAAGGTGGGGTTTTGGTAGCAAGAGGCATTTTACATCCCTGCACAGGCAGGCGTGGTTGATCCGAAGGTTGTGAGCAGACAATAGGATTGTGCTCCCTGACGGTTTTTCCTTGAAACGGAGCCTAGCATGACAATCGGCCTTTCCCAAATATGCCATATGTTTATTATCATAAGTGTCCCGTATTATTCTCCAGTGATCTGGAACACAAAACTGACGAATGCGGGTTGTGTAGGTAACCCCCGTAGAGCGTACCAATATGATGGCTGCACTGGGCTAAAGGCTGCAAGGAACTGAACAGTTACAATAACCACTATGTCATTGGAATACAAAGTGATAGTGCCAATATCGGCAAACTTTCACCCTCCCCATACAGCATTCTCCTAGAGCAATAACTAGACAAGACACCTTCTTTGTGGAGAAAACTGCTGCAGGTTTATTAGCATTACAAATATGCCAATGTTGTTGGGTTTTCTTATGGGCGATCCCAAGGCAGGCAGCCCCTCGCCGCCTGCCACCTGATGAGCCAAATGACACCGTGGCCCTGCCCAATGGTGTTTGCCATATTTTTGGGGCGGTGAGACCCCTCTTACCGGCGGGCCAACAGCCCACCCCTTTGCTCACGCCCCATAAGGGGGCAGAGCCTGCCAGGCAACCCCCTGTTGCTCAGGTCCACAACCGCTCGTAGAACTAACGGGGCGCCGTCGCTCCTCCAGGGTCCAATGCAAGGACCTCCCTGTGGATATTTGGCCTTTGCACTCTTGTTGTGCTCCTGCAGAGGGTACCCGTATATACCTTACAGCCTCTGGATCGCCCTGTAACTCCGCCTGCAACACAAAAGAATACATTAGACAAACCCCTCCAACACCCTGCTTGAACACTGGGTATGTGGTAGGGAGGGAAACGGCATTGGGGTAGTGGGCAAAGAGGGCGCCTAGTGGGCGGGAAGAGGTATATGTACCTTACCCCTGTCCCCCTCTCCCCGGAAGTGACGCGGCACACCTGGACCCCTGAGGGTCCCAAACACTGGGAGGCTCCCTCCTGTGCCTCTTGTGGCACTAAATAGGCCGCCCTTTTAGCGGGTCTCCTTCGTGGACTCCGGGCAGCCTGCATAGTGCCAATATTGGCAAACACTCACCCTCCCCCATACAGCATTCTCCTAGAGCAATAACCAGACCACACACCTTCTTCATGGAGAAAACTGCTGCAGGTTTATTAGCATTACAAATATGCCAACATTGGTGGGTTATCTTATGGGCGATCCCAAGGCAGACAGCCCCTCGCCGCCTGCCACCTGATGAGCCAAATTACACTGTGGCCCTGCCCAATGGTGTTTGCCATATTTTTGGGGAGGTGAGACCCCTCCCACCAGTGGGCTAAGGCTGCAAGGAACTTAACAGTTACAATAACCACTATGTCATTGGAATACAAAGAGAAAAATTGGGAAGTGGTAACTCTTTTATACAAGGAAACCTTTGTCTCATTTTTTTTTTATTGCAAAGGTCACAGGTTGCCAGCGGCGCCGCTTTTGTGATTCATAATTTAGACTCAACAGCACGTTGCGTGCTGGGACTGTTGTGTTCCATGTTAAAGTTGCAATGGGCTTAAAATCCAGATACGCAAATCTATATCGGCTGGCCTCAGAGTTCACTTTTTCCACTAGGGCTCATTGGCTTATTTGGTTTCGGGTAGTTCTAGTGCAACGACACAAGAAACAGAAATCAAAATAACGAGACCGCGTCAGTTGCCCTCTGATGATTTGTAACCCTTTTGCGTGACGTACTTGTGAGAAAATTCAATGGCATAAACTGACTGCAATAGTCTGTGTATCTTCCTGTCACAGACTCCATCGCCGGTACTTTACTAGGTAATCACTACCGAGCAATCCACTCGCCAAAACATCTCACACCAGATCCCTGTTCTTCTTCTTTGTATGCAAACCCAGGACGGTTTCCAAGTTAGATGTAGCCCATGATAATTGTAATACACACATAGAGAAGGACGTTTCAGAGTTACCGGTTATGTTTGGAGGCCCACCCTAAATTGAATTCCCATTATTATTATAATTAACAAAACTTAATCTGTTTGCTCAAACTCCTAGCTAATCAATCTGGGTAATCAATTATCCCCAATTTGGTGCATTACTTCTAGCAGAGATAAAGTGAAACCTTTCCCTTGGCTGCAGTTAAATCAGAGTATTCTCAGTATATTTTAATCTAACTTTAATACCAGGAATTTGCGAGGGAGCCAAGTAATTCTACTCAATGGGTCGACATCAAAGTTTGCTGCACTGAACAATAACAGTTGCTTATTTCTTGGTGCGCCCCCCTTTTGTTTGGAAAAAGGGCAGATTTCTGGTTGCTATTTTTGCAAGAAAAATGTAATCAAGTGGTGGAGATTGTGTTATTTCTGAATCAATATTGTGAATGTCACAATTTTATTTTCTTTACGTGTTTTATGCGTTTTTGGTCATCGCACCCATTAGCTTGCCAAAGCTAGTTACCCAGCTCCTGTCTTTGTAGGAGGTGGGTGTAAAGTGTTTTATCTCTCCTGCTATTGAGGCAGGCCTGCTCCTCTACTGTCTATGCTTTGTCGGTTTTATTTGTGGTGGAAGCTTGCTCTGAGACATGTGGTGCACGTGTGTGGGAAGCTTGCCCTCTATGTTACCCTGCTCCTTTTCTTTGTAGGAGGGGGTGTAAATTGACAGTGCTGTATCTTTAATGCTCTCGAGGAAGGCCTGCACCTCACTGTCTCCACACTATCAGTTTTACCATGGTGGAATCTTGCTCTGCATCATGCTGTGTACATTATATATGTGGGAAGTTCACACTGCTGGTTACCCTGCTCCTGTTCTTTGTAGGAGGTGGGTGTAAGGTAACATTGCTGTATCTCTACTACTCTTGAGGCAGGCTAGTGCCTCTACTGTCTATGTGCTGTCAGTTTTACTTATGGTGGAAGCTTGCTCTGCAACAAATGGTGCAAATGTTGCATTTGGGAAGCTTGCACACTTGGTTACCATGCTCCTGTTTTTTTGAGGAGGGGAGAGTAAATTGACAGTGCTATATCTCTACTGCTCTTGAGGAAGACCTGAGCCTCTGTTGTCTATGCGCTGTCAGTTTCATTTATACTGGAAGCTTGCCCTGCATTCTCTGGTGTACATATTGGGTGTGGGAAACCTGCACTGATGCTTACCCTGCCCGTGTTCCTCTTAGGAGGGGGTTGTAAGGTGCTAATTCTGTATCTCTCTTGCTTGTGAAGAAGGCTAGTGCCTCTGCGGTCTACGCGCTATCAGTTTTATTTATGATGACAGCTTGCTTTGCAACATTTTGTGCACGTAATTGAACACAACACCACACAATTTCACAACACACAGTTCAGCACCACACAATTTCACACCACGCAACATAATTACAATCCACATAATACCACTTAACACCACATAATTCAACTACACCTAATTACACTTTACTCAATACCACATAAATACACCCCACATAAATCCACTCTATACCGCATAACAATCCACATAAATACACTCCACACCATGCCACATAATTCCACTCAACATCATTTCTCACAATACCACACTGTTCCATGCCTCACTATTCAACTCCATACAAATCCATTCCACACCACACAATCCCACACCAAACCACATAATGCAACTCAACAACACAATTACACAACACACCACATACATCCAATCCACATCACATAATTTCATATCAAGCCACAAAATTTTACAGCACACCACATAATTAAACTCCACTGCATACCACTCAACAACACAAAATACCATTCCACATAATTACACTCCAGAACACACAATCCTATTCCACTTAATTGCAGTGTACTTAGTACCATATAATTACTATCCATATAATTCAACAGCACACCATGCCACATAATTCTAATACACAAATCCACACCACACAATTCCACACAACACAATTACACAACCAACTAATCCAATCTAACCCACATAATTCCACTACACGTCACAATCATACACTCCATAACACATAGATAAAAAACATTCAACAATGCCAATAGCTCTAATTCAAATGAATGTGAGAATGATTGCATTTACAATGCTTGTGTTATTGGCATTAATTTTAGCCATGCTGCATAGCACGGTAACAAATCTTTGCCAAAGTTGGCAATGCCCATGCTGCACAGCATGAACTAAAGGCAATGGCAGAGCCAATATTCTGAAAGGCGAGGCCTACCGGCTTTGCAAATGCTTGCTAGGTATTGGCACAACACCCCTGTGATTCTGAGCAAATTAGTTAATCTCCCCAAGCATGAAAAAGAAAAAAAAGACATTTAGCAAAAAAAAACAATTGAGTCCATGTCCATACATTAGTGAACATTTTCTGAAGCAAATAACATCTGTTGTCATAATAACAGCAGATATTTCGAAAGAGAAAAGGGATTCTTTGAAGTGTGTGTGGCACAGTAAAACATTGCTACCAATTGCAAGAGGTTCAAGAAGGATGACAGGAAAAAAGAGAAAATGAAATGAGTGCCTCAGTCACAGCGTGATCATCAGAAGACAGCAATCAAGCTGAAGCAATCAGTACTTGGTCAATGCTCCAACTGAAATAAGTGGAAGTAAAGCCAGCATGTGTTGGTCAGAGTGAAGGCAGCAAATAAGAATGACAATAAAGCCAACAAATGTTAAGCTGTGGGCAGGCTGCAAGCCCTTTTGTTGTTAACAATGTAGCTCAAAAGTGGGAGCGCATGCAGCGCATGTGTTCTTGCAGGTGAGACCTAAAAAAGAAAAGTGGCAGTATTTTGAAATCACAAATTCCTTTTTGCTGGCAAAATATGCATAATGTTCACCAGCAATAGAAAACTCCACTGAGAGGTTGGGAATAAAAGGGAAAGTGTAACATTCTTCGCCCAACAACGTTATGATTACCTTGTCATACCTCTTCCTCATCCCACTTCTTACTGAGTGACATATCATCTCTGGCAGCAGAAATGGCTCACCTAACTTAAGAAAAACAAAAATAAACTATGAAGATGGCTGGTGTTTTCTTCCTTTTTCAACAGCATAAAGAAGAAGTGGTCATGCTCTACTCTCTGGTTTTTCATTCCTGGCACCAAATGGCACCAATCTTCTATGAGGTTAAGGTAATACTATTTAAACTTTTTAAATTATTTTGACTTATAATCAGTGCTTCACTTTAGCCAGCTGGAATGCATGTATGAGGTGCCCGGCAGTGAGCCATAGATGCGTGTGCAGAGAACCCAATTGGACCTGCCCTAGTGTTCCATTGCATTTGGAGTGCTTCAAGGTGTTTCACATGTGTAGTCCGTGTTGCCTTTGAAGCACGGCGAGCTCGCAAGATACTGAGGGCCACAATACCTGGTTGCTAGGCAACGCTTTAAGCAGGAAGTGACCAGCAACCAGTCATGCCAAGAGGGGCTGCTATTCAATCATTACTTTTGTTCAGATAGCCTACAAAAGCAGCAGACCAGTTCTAGATCTCAAGTCAGTAAACAGCTACGTAGCTTACCAGGGGTTCAAGATGCTGCTGAAGAAACAATCTCAGTATTAAAAAACAGTGGTCCAATGGACTCATATTTTCAAATATCACAATTAGTTTAACGTTTTATAATTTACATAATTGAATATTCTTTAAGAGCAACAAAACAGCCAAACAAACTAGTGGTGATTTATTTATTTTCTACCACTTATAGACAATATATTTTTCATAAATAATACAGGGTCAAAATGGTTGCCCCAACCGGAGCGTGCAAAAATAGAAAAGTTAAGTGGATTTAGTGATGAAGAAAAAGAGGGAAGGTTTACAAAGAGCGTGACATAAAAACAATTCAGCAATTCAAATACAAGGATCAATACTCATTCTCACATTAAGACCTGACCCTAATTCAATTCTGCAATATTCTTTCGAATTTTTCAAAAAACCGTTATGATTGATAAATCCTATGCACATAGAAAAGAAATAGTATTGGTCCAGGTCGATAATCTGTATTAAGCGTCGACGTTTCGACTCGACTTTTGGCCACACGGTGAATTAAGCCTGGGCCGGGCGAGTCTTCATCAGGACTAAATGGGCAACCGTGTATTCTTTGGGATGACCCTATGAAACAAAAAGAATCGTCTAAATCGGCTGTTACTAGTGAATAAATTAAAAATTGAAGGACAGGGATCCATTGCTTACCCTGACGTTGATAGATGATTCTATATTCGATTTTTCTTTATAATTTCAATTAATGAAAAACGTTCCCCTGAAAGAATATATAAATATTCTATTGAGGACCCGCTTTAAAATTCATCATCAAAGATAGAGGATAGTAACGCAAGAGTTGTTACCTTGATGCATGTATGCCCTCAGGGAGATTCAAAAAAGGTTGTCATTCCTGTCTTCCCCACTCCATTATATCATTCCAACAATTCACTAAAATAAAAGTGACATACACAAACTTAGTGTCATTATTTGGGATTAATATTAAAATTAACAACTCGACATAGAGTCCCAAATCATCTTACCGTGCTTCAAGGAGCAGTCACAGGTAGTGAATATATTATAGTACTCCCACAGGATGCAGCGAGTGTTTTAATTCTTCCCACAATGATTTGCCTTTTCTCACTAGGAAGCGGACTACACAAGTGAGAAAGAGAAAACTCAGTCAGGTTCGTCAATCTAAGGGAACGTATTAAGGTTCTGTAGCGTAGGTAGAGCATAAATAAAACGCTAATGAAGACGCTAATAAAAACATAAACAAAAACGCTTACCTGACTCAATCAGGTTATATTTCCCACTCGTACTTCACGTCTTCTCAATCATGCCGCTAACGAAGAAACTCACTTCGAGTTCCGGGTTTATTTTTGGCAAGGTTGGTAAACATAAATGATTCCCCCGCAAAGTGAAAAGATTTCAGCCGCCATATTGGAGTGGTAAAATTATCACGTATATCCTCTATTAACTATCAAACTATCGACAATACATCTAGAGAGTATGTAATTCAGAGGGAGAAACTGGTTGTAGGATCTGCAAACAATTAGTGTTGTCATGCATACCTACGAAGGGGTAAGGATAATATGTTGAGACAATGTATGGACACTGGGTGTTAAATGTTGAATATATTACATCTATGTTGAAAAGTTGCCCAAGTGATGGATACCTATCTACGAAACAAGATTAGAGAGTGATTCAATAAAACTTAGTAATTAAAACCATCCCTATACATGTTTGAGGAAAACTAGATTGAATATAGGAGGTGGGCATAATGAATTGGCGGTACGGGCATAAGGGCATCGTCCAGTCCTCTATGTAATTACTTCTAAACACCATACACAACATGATTACAAAATTACACAAAATGAACATGATTACAACAAGAACATTTTCCACATGATTACAACAAGGACATTTTCAACATGAATCGGTAATGTCAGACACACAGGAGGGTGTGTATGCAATGTATTCCATGTGTCTAACAATACCATCCAATTCAGTTGATCATGAATTAATTCCACATCCTGTACATCAACAAGTCTGCTAACAGAGGCTATGCAATCAGGAGGGACACATGTCTATTAATCTCCTCCATCTCATTAAGTCCAGATTTTACAGTATCCAAAAGATATATCCATTTGCACTCTCTCTTATTTAGGACAGCACCTAAATCTCCTCCTCTAGGGTTGATTATGACCTTTTCAATCACCCACCATTGGAGGCTATTTGAATCATGGTTAAACCTGATGAAATGGTCTACTAGGGGTGCCCCTTGTGTTTTACAGCGTATTCTGCTGGTGTGTTGGAGAATTCGACATTTGACTTTTTGGACAGTCTGTCCAACATATAGAAAACCACAAGGGCACTTGATGGTATAAATGACCCCTGTGGTGTTGCAGTTGCTGTGGCTCTTTAGAGTATAGGTTAAACCATTGTGTGTGAAACTTGTGCATTCTGAAGTCAAACTACAGGCCTTACATCCACCGCATTTGGTGTGTCCCAACACCGGTGCATGGCCCCACAGCGTTGTCTGACCAACTTGCTGTGGTGACCTCAGAAGGGATTGTACCAAGAAGTCTTGAATGTTTTTGCCCTTTCTGAATGCGTGTAGAGGAGGCGGCATTCCCCCTAGTTCCTCTTGGACTAAATGCCAATGGCGATTTATCAGTTTTTTTATTGCACTACTTTTTGTGTTGAATGTTGTCACACATACTAGGCGTTCCTCCTTATGTTCTTTTGGTTGTGTCTCAAGTAGATATTCCCGATGGTTATACCACGCACGTTTTCGTGCCTTTTTCAGGAGTCACGGTGCATAACCCCGTTCCAGCAGTCTACTAAATAGTAGAGAAGACTCCTCAAAGTAGTCCTCCTTTTTCGTACAATTCCGCTGCAACCTCAGAAATTGCCCAAATGACAAATTGTCCCTGAGGTTGCGGGGATGATGACTGGTATATCTGAGGAGGGTATTTCTCTCACTGGTCTTTCTATATAAGGTGGTATATAGAGTCCCTGCTTCTGCCTTAATTTGAATGTCCAAGAAATTAATAGACATATTGTCTGATTCAAGAGTAAACTGAATATCCTGTGAGAGGTCATTGAGCCAGCCATGGAACATTGACAACTGATCTTTGCTTCCCTCCCATATCAGTAGGACGTCATCAATGTAACGGGCCCATAAGGATATGTGATTCTGGTAAGGGTTGTTCGAATTGAGAACAAATTGTGATTCATAGTCGCTCATGTAAATAATCGCTAGGTTCGGCGCAAAGCTTGCCCCCATAGCGACACCTCTTGTCTGAATATAGTATCTGTTTTGGAACACAAAGAAGTTCTTTGTCATTGCTATGGTGAGCAAGTTGATAATGAACTTCGTGGATACTCTATGAGAGGCTGGTCTTAGATTGAGAATTCTTTCCATACACTCTAGAGCTGCCTGTTGGGGGATATTAGTGTAGAGGGATGTGATGTCCATAGTAACTAATAAAGAGTTACAATGGTGTAACCTATACTCGAAAGAGCCACAGCAACTGCAACACCACAGGGGTCATTTATACCATCAAGTGCCCTTGTGGTTTTCTATATGTTGGACAGACTGTCCAAAAAGTCAAATGTCGAATTCTCCAACACACCAGCACAATTTGCTGTAAAACACAAGGGGCACCCCTAGTAGACCATTTCATCAGGTTTAACCATGATTCAAATAGCCTCCAATGGTGGGTGATTGAAAAGGTCATAATCAACCCTAGAGGAGGAGATTTAGGTGCTGTCCTAAATAAGAGAGAGTGCACATTGAGATATCTTTTGGATACTGTAAAATCTGGACTTAATGAGATGGAGGAGATTAATAGACAAGTGTCCCTCCTGATTGCATAGCCTCTGTTAGCAGACTTGTTGATGTACAGGATGTGGAATTAATTCATGATCAACTGAATTGGATGGTATTGTTAGACAAATGGAATACATTGCATACACACCCTCTGGTGTGTCTGACATTACCGATTCATGTTGAAAATGTCCTTGTGGTAATCATGTGGAAAATGTTCTTGTTGTAATCATGTTCATTTTGTGTAATTTTGTAATCATGTTGTGTATGGTGTTTAGAAGTAATTACATAGAGGACTGGACGATGCCCTTATGCCCGTACCGCCAATTCATTATGCCCACCTCCTATATTCAATCTAGTTTTCCTCAAACATGTATAGGGATGGTTTTAATTACTAAGTTTTATTGAATCACTCTCTAATCTTGTTTCGTAGATAGGTATCCATCACTTGGGCAACTTTTCAACATAGATGTAATATATTCAACATTTAACACCCAGTGTCCATACATTGTCTCGACATATTATCCTTACCCCTTCGTAGGTATGCATGACAACACTAATTGTTTGCAGATCCTACAACCAGTTTCTCCCTCTGAATTACATACTCTCTAGATGTATTGTCGATAGTTTGAGAGTTAATAGAGGATATACGTGATAATTTTACCACTCCAATATGGCGGCTGAAATCTTTTCACTTTGCGGGGGAATCATTTATGTTTACCAACCTTGCCAAAAATAAACCCGGAACTCGAAGTGAGTTTCTTCGTTAGCGGCATGATTGAGAAGACGTGAAGTACGAGTGGGAAATATAACCTGATTGAGTCAGGTAAGCGTTTTTGTTTTTGTTTTTATTAGCGTCTTCATTAGCGTTTTATTTACGCTCTACCTACGCTACACAACCTTAATACGTTCCCTTTGATTGACGAACCTGACTGAGTTTTCTCTTTCTCACTTGTGTAGTCCGCTTCCTAGTGAGAAAAGGCAAATCATTGTGGGAAGAATTAAAACGCTCGCTGCATCCTGTGGGAGTACTATAATATATTCGCTACCTGTGACTGCTCCTTGAAGCACGGTAAGATGATTTGGGACTCTATGTCGAGTTGTTAATTTTAATATTAATCCCAAATAATGACACTAAGTTTGGGTATGTCACTTTTATTTTAGTGAATTGTTGGAATGATATAATGGAGTGGGGAAGACAGGAATGACGACCTTTTTTGAATCTCCCTGAGGGCATACATGCATCAAGGTAACAACTCTTGCGTTACTATCCTCTATCCTTGATGATGAATTTTAAAGCGGGTCCTCAATAGAATATTTATATATTCTTTCAGGGGAACGTTTTTCATTAATTGAAATTATAAAGAAAAATCGAATATAGAATCATCTATCTACGTCAGGGTAAGCAATGGATCCCTGTCCTTCAATTTTTAATTTATTCACTAGTAACAGCCTATTTAGACGATTCTTTTTGTTTCATAGGGTCATCCCAAAGAATACACGGTTGCCCATTTAGCCCTGATGAAGACTCGCCCGGCCCAGGCTTAATTCACCGTGTGGCCAAAAGTCGAGTCGAAACGTCAACGCTTAATACAGATTATCGACCTGGACCAATACTATTTCTTTTCTTTGTGCATAGGATTTATCAATCATAACGGTTTTTTGAAAAATTCGAAAGAATATTGCAGAATTGAATTAGGGTCAGGTCTTAATGTGATGATGAGTATTGATCCTTGTATTTGAATTGCTGAATTGTTTTTATGTCACGCTCTTTGTAAACCTTCCCTCTTTTTCTTCATCACTAAATCCACTTAACTTTTCTATTTTTGCACGCTCCGGTTGGGGCAACCATTTTGACCCTGTATTATTTATGACAAATATATTGTCTATAAGTGGTAGAAAATAAATAAATCACCACTAGTTTGTTTGGCTGTTTTGTTGCTCTTAAAGAATATTCCATTATGTAAATTATAAAATGTTAAACTAATTGTGATATTTGAAAATATTAGTCCATTGGACCACTGTTTTTTAATACTGTCAAATTCCCAGGTCCTGGACCTACTGGGCTACCCCATTTCTATTAATGGGAAGAAACAATCTCACCACTGATGAACAGGAACAATTTCCTAGCTTCAATAGACTTGAGAGATGCTTACCTGCTTATACCAATGCTAGATTCTTCTAGAGAGTCCTTTGTTTTTAAGTTAAGGCCAGGCACTATGTTGAAATAAAAGTATCGAAGGGATGAAGGTGGCAGAATACATGACTAGTTTTCTGGAATAGATTATACCCTAGTGAAGTATTTTGCCAATGAATGAAGCAGTCAATACTTTTGTGACATGCAGCTGCAAGTTCATTGTTTAAAGTACAACACCTACTGCATGATTTCAAGTCACACATTTCAGACCTGAGGAAAAGGAAGAGTAATCTTATCCTGCTGTTATTCTAATAAAGTGCAACAAATGTGCCAATACTAATGTGAAAACATGCTTACCGTTGAAACAGCAAAGTCTAAAGAATTTATATTATATGAGAATCTTCTGGAAAACTTGAAATACAAGTGAATGTAAGTAAAAGTTTATTGTGAAATCTATACAATCTAGGGTACGAAGGGGAGCAGGTAGCATCACGCAGTGAATATGAAAAATAATGGTCACCAATATTAGTGTGTAATTGCTTTTTTTGCTTCTGAGGAGAACGCACAGGACAGGGAGGTTAGGATTATTCTTGGAAAAGTGTGTATGAAGGAGCACCAGATCATTTCATTTTTAACCAAGGGTGAAAAGAAATGTACCCACCCACTGTACAAACAGCATTTCTGCTACCATGGAGCATGGCCGCTGCTTGCAGAAAGCTCTTCTGTGTCTGTATTGGTTGGAACTCCACATACCTGGCTCCTCTGAATAAGGTGCAGAAAACATTATGCAAGAGGTCAGAGCCTCCAAGCGAGGGGTTACCGGTATCCTGAAGCGAAGTGTCACACTCTGGAAAGAGGTGTAGACAAACAGGTTGATTTAGAGTTTGCCAGCTGGAGTTTTACTCTGTCGCCCTGACATAGTTTCCGCCACCCACATTTTGCGATGTCTGCTGGCCCACCAGACATCTCCAGCATTGGCAGGAACCACAGTCATGGCGGTTCATGTCAATGCATTTTAAGTTTGATGGATGGCAAGCTTACAATGTTATTTTTTATTTTTCATAACAAAAACCTAAATTGTGATTTTGTTTGGTAAAATAAAAAAAAATTAAATTCCCAAAAACAGAGGGGCTTTTTGCAGTTTTCACTGCCACTTACCTCCAGGTATTACCTGGCTTTAACTAGCAGTGAAAACTGACCATGTGTTTGCCTGCTCTAAAACGGGTGGGTGAACACATGGGCAAACCTCCAATGGCCAATACTCTGTCAGGCCCTCAAAAATGTATGTCAGCGGCACAGACGGAGTAGTTCGTGCTGTGAGCATAATGGAGGTTTGCCCGTCTCTAAATGAAGCGTGCGTACCTTCAGTTTGGTGGAGAGGGTACTCCGTCGCCGGTGTGATAGAGCGCCTTTTCCACCAAACTATAAATCGGACCAAAAGTAAACAGAGTGATGGAAGCCCTGCATGCACAAATACACACAAATGGAGGATGCAGTGAGACTCCACTGGTGGAGCGTGAAGACCTTCTTTTCGGAATTCTAAATGTATTATAGAAAAAAGTGAATGCAAAAGCATGTTTTACATAGTTTATGGATCAAATGCTGGCTCCAAGCAGACTCCCTGTGAACTTGATTGCTAGTCGCATGACCTAAATTCACTCGAAGCAGGTCAACAAGCATATTAATCTTCAAAAAACTGTCCATGCTCTCTGCATATCTAAAATGTGATCTTTAGACCACCACACCATTCAGGCTGCTAATGTACGAGACTACAAGTCTATAAAACTCATGTTGCTTCTAAATGCTACTCAATATACGGGTGCAAAGATTCTTCTTCAATAATGATTCAGAAGAATCTAGTATCCACTATACCCGCCACTCTTGCTAGTGTTACTACACAAAATATTGATTGGGATCCTCCTTCTCAAATTCTCCTTAACGTTTTCATCCAGCTGGTCACCTTTGTCCCAGTCCTCCTGCTCTTACTGCTCCTGCTCCTAATTGTCCAATTTTCCAGGTCCTCTACCTAATCCTCCTGGTCCTCTCGTCTTCATCCGAGTCCTCCTCCTGTCTGTGGTCTTTCTCCTAGATCTCATGACCTCCCAGTTTATTGTTCTGGTCCTTACACTCCTGTTCGTCCTGACCCTGATCCAAGTCCTTATGGTTCGGGTCTGTGTGGTCCTAGCTCTCCTAGTGTTCCTGAGCATCATGCTCCTCCTCCTCTGCACCTAAACTTCATGCACCTTCTTGTCCTCTACCAGGTCTTCTTGGTCTTTGTCCAGGTCTGCCTCCTACAGATCTTCCATCTCTGCCACTCAAAACTTCCTCTTCCTCTGTTTGGTCCTCCTGGTTTTCCTCTTCATCCCTGGGGTCCTCTTCCTGGCCTTTTTCTACACAGTCCTAATCCTTCCTGGCCTCACTCTGCATTGTCCTCATCCTTGTTCTTCTGCTTTTCCTTCTGGTCCTCCCATTCCAAGTCCTCTTGGTGGTCGTCCTGGTGTACAAATAGGTCAAGGCACTTATGGAGGTCAATAACACACTACTACCTCAGGTCTATATGTTAGCACGTGGGTTGTGTGTGATGAATGTGCAGATACTCTAGGCACAGGACCCAAGTGTGGAATAGGAGCAAAAGGAGGAAAATGATGAGGTGGACCAGGATGACCTCCATAAGTATAACAACAAAAGGGTGGGGTGGGGTCCTAGGGAATTTAGTTTATAGACCAGCGAGGAGAACTTCCCCTATACATATTAGATAACACAATACTACCTCGGGTCTATATGTTAGCACGTGGGTTGTGTGTGATGAATGTGCAGGTACTCTCAAAAGAATTGTAAAAGAGATATAACCAAAAAGGGGGAATTATCCCTCAAGGACTAGAACCCTCACTCACCCGAAGGGGACATGCTTCATCATATGGGTTTCTCCTCCCAGCAGGAAATCCTAGTCCTGCTGAGGGCTACAACTCCCTCACTGTGAGGAAGGAGCTCAGGGATGTTTTCAACAAATGTTCCCTAGTGTAACTAGGATGCTAAAATCCCATATGTGAAGGTATGGTGTAGTGTAGGTGCACCGCAAAAAATTATGAAAGAAAGACTAATAGTGATACAAAACTGCCTAGGAAGATGCAAACATTTTTTTTTATTGGGTTGCTCTCACTGGCAGGATTAAAAAAACAGTGTGATGAGCAGTATAGATTTAAAACTACTCATTAAATCAGGTCAACATGTTTCAGCCTAGTGATCAATACTTTGTATCAGTGGCTTTCTTCAGGACCAGAGGGATGTTAATTCAAGCAGTTGCTATTAGTTGTGTTAGTGATGATAAAAATAAGAACAAGCATTTACAATGCAACGGTTTCGCCTTTGAAAAAGTTAGAGCTATTGGCATTGTAAATGACAACATTTTTATGTATGTGTTGGTTTTGAAAACAGATAAATAAATGGCACTGTCATTTACAATGCCAATAGCTTAATCTCTCGCAAATGCCACACACAAACACACAGACCCACACAGAGTCCCACACACACACCTACAGAGCCACACACACACACAGAGCCACACACACACATACACAGAGCCACATACAAAGACACACACACAGCCCCCCCCCGTCGGGACGCACCCTCCAGGGCCAGCATGGACGGGAAGTCCTTGCAGTTTGAGATGCCGGTGGAGTCGGTGATGCAGGTCTTCCACTAAGACTTAATTTCCTGCTCGAATGGACAAACCAGCAGAAACAAGAGCGGCGCCTATTTCAACCTCACAGCCTATACACACCACCTCATGTTCAGAGCCGACACCGGCTAATTACATACCGTTCCACCCGAAGGACGCTGGGGGCAGGGATTCATCAACCCATTCACCTTGTCTAATGCATCTCTACTTTCTCTGCCAGGTGAGCTCTCCCACCGGCCTCACAACCTGGTCTGCTCGCTCATTGTCCATAGTAAACAAAAGGAAATGTCTGGTTGACCAGACCCTATGGCCAAACGCCATTGAACAGGCCATGCACAGTGCCATTGACTGTGAGAAGAGGTCTGGATGTACGGCTTGGTTTTTGGCCAGGCCCTGCAGCCAACCTGCACTGTGCAAATAGGACCAGAATCGGGGCAGGTCACCATTGCACAAGGATGGATAAAGAATTGTGCGCAGTGGGGTATGGCCACCTGCAGTGAGTAGGTGGCATGGCATGGCCAACTTTTGCTGTGCAAGGTAACAGGCTGTGCAAAGTATGCGTTTGTTGCTGGTTGAAGTTGGGGCACATGAAACCCTTGGATGTGGTACATTATTAAAAAGACCTTAAAGAACAAAGGTTAAGGTGAAGTTAATGAATCCTCTGGTTTCATATCTGCATTGACATCGTAATGCTCATTTACTTCGGCCAGTTCTTCAGGATAGTGTTTACATTAAACTACTCCTATTCCAACAAAATGACATTCAGGAGTGTATCGCTTTATTCTTGAATAAAAAGGTTAGCGTTCTAGTTGCTTATTAGAACTCTGTGGTGATGTTGCAGTTGACTACTAGGGAGTTAACCGACTGCTTCTGGTAATGGATTAATTTGTAAATCAATGATGCAAAAAAATATACACTAGGTGCTCCAAAGAATAGTGCACTGAAAGTGATAAGCAGCTCACTCACAATTCAGCATTCTGATTGAAATCTTATGGAGTGCAACAAAACTGAACTCGAATTCTGAGTCTCTTTGTGAAGATCCATTTACCTTACCCCATAAACATAAAATATTGGATTGCTGTTCTTTTTTGGGGTCGGGGGGCAGAATGATTCAGTCCGCCTGCGGAATATGTGGAATTTGGTAAAGAGTAACATGAAGTTCCGGCCAAATTCTGGCAATCCCCATGTGGCAGTATTTTTCCCCCCACAAGACTCCAGAAATGAGAGCGGCTCAAGCATGATTTGGCAACCCCTGGCACCATTTTCTAACATGGGCAGTCGTGGGCGATCATGATCAGAGAGCTGCTTTTCATGTAGATTTTGCTGCCGCTCAAGTATATTTTCTACTCGAGTGGAAGTTAAATCATCTTGCATGGTCGCACACTCTTGCACACTACACGGTGCCGTTCGCACTGACTTTTCAGCACTGCTAGCACTTCTGGTGCTAAATTGCAGCCCGAGCAGTGCAACATGCTCAGTTCTCCTCCTTACTGTGTTCGGGCTTTACAGCAGCAGTTTCTCGCGCTTGGGGGGGGGGGTCGCTCTCCTCAATCCCTTCCGGATTGTGCTATTGGTTTCCGGGTTGCCCCGTCGCCAGCATCTCTTCTCGGGAGGCGTCCACTTGAAGGAAAGGGGTCAGTTGAAGCCGAAATGAGACCAGTCGGCTAAATATATCCAAACCACCGTCACTCGTCCTCATCCACACCGCCCACTCCCAACACAAATTAAGCCCCCCCCCTTTACCAATCTGTTGCCACTCAAATGTTGGGTGCACCCATGCCTACTTTTATCCAGCTTGAAACGCCCAACATACCTACATATATTTCTTCACACACACAAGTGAGCAAACTGTAAAATATCCATATTTTTCCTGCACATTGCCCCCCGCGCAAACGGACCTCTTTTTACCGCTAGAGGCGTGAGACAGCGCAAATCCCTAAACTCTGTGGCGTTAGTTACTTTTTCCAGTCAGGTTCTCACTGCGCCCAAGTAACTACCTCAGCCCACCCCACCCCACCCCACCTCAACTCCACAACTCCTAACCTGTGCGTTCTCCGGGCTCCGGCAGGTGGCGATCACGTAGTCCAGCGCGGGCTGCAAAGTGGCCAGTGATTTCACTAGCCCGAGTCCCAGCCCTCTGTTGGAGCCTGTGACTACCACAGAACGGCAGCGGCGCGGAGGGGTCTGAAGGGCAGCCATGGTACGTGTGGTACAACAGAGCCAAACTGTCCCGGGTGCAGTCTATAAATAAATACAAGTTTTAGGGTCCTGTGGGAGGAAGAGGTAAGGAATGGATCAGAATCCGTCACACAAGGTCAAAGCAGCTGGTCCAGCTCACCCGGACCATACCCAAGAGGGCCTGGTAACTAAACCATCCTGGTACCTGCTCGAGCCACTGGGGCGCTTCCTCTTACCCTGACTCTGCCCCTGCCCGCCCTTGACAATGAACGCTCACTTTTACTTGAGGCCACGCCCAATGCAGCGCGTGCCACACCCGATACAGCACGTGCCACCGGTGCCTCTGTGAGCGCTTCTGTCTTCCACTCTCTCTGACCATTCTGCATCGTGACCTCGGCTGCTTGTGATGCCTTGAGCAGCACACTCTGTGCTTTAAACGGTCTATGCTGTCAGAAAACTAACCGCAATTTTTTCATGTGATAGGGAGCTCACCAGTACTTCGCAGCCGTGGTGAAAAACGTTTAATTGCATTGTGTGTATATATAGCCCCTTCTCATTAACAAAACAAGTCAGGTCCCGGGCCGGCAGCCACTCACAGCGCGGCCCGGGGAATGACGTCACGGGGGTGTCCCGGGCCGGCAGCCAATCACAGCGCGGCCCGGGACACACGGCATCAAGGGGCGGGACTTAAAAAAAGAGTCAGAAACGCCCACGATTCGCGTTCTGACCGGGAGAAAATTGATTGACACTGATGTCTTCCAATGGCTAGCCTCCATTTATGGAGCTAGCCAATGGAAGACAGAGGCGGGACCAAAGCCCCATATGTAGGACATAAGATTTCGCCCTGGGCGGAGCACTGCTTACGCAGTGCTACGGCCAGGTCGAAACCTAAAAATGATACAACACCAGTAATCCTGCAAAGCGATATCAGGATTTACTGGGAATATCCTCAATTGTAGGATAAAACACCTCACCTCTACCTGGCAACAGCTCAGGGAAGGGGGCCCGCTCTGTCCGCCGGTACCCCGTCGTGGTACTGAGCTGCCCCCGGGCACACTTGGGTCCTGTGCCTAATCTTCCTGGCATCACTTCTCCTCCTTCTCCTGGTCTTAATACTACTCATTGTAGTCTTCCCCCCTTTCTGGTCCTCACTTTCATCTCAGTACCCCTCCCCTCCAAAGGCAGCCAGCTATCTCCTTCAATCCTCAATTTTTTCCTTCTTATTAGGAGCACCAGGGCATATATTTTTTGTTGGAGAACATGTCTGCCTATGAATTAGGAAAGCTGTACACTGCAATATTTGAACTAGTGACTCCCATAAACTTGTCATAACATTTTTCAGATGGAGCCATTTTTTGCGTGTAAGCAGGTCAAATAGCAATGGAGCTCCTGGGTCCAGTGGTAAGCCCTCTCAGTGTACATCATTCCTGCAGCACTAAGTTATGGAACACATTAATCTAGCTAAACATCCTTTCCTTTCTTTCGTGCAAGTTTTACATTTCACATCACTTAAAATGTATAATTTATTCTAGTGCAGGATTTGCTCCAGGCCATACCAAATAGAGATGTATCCAGTAGGTTCAAACTGGTGAAAATAATTCTTAAATCGGTTCAAAATATACAAGACCGCTATTGCTTAATTTTTTGTGTAATACAGAAACAAAATTCAGTGATGGGTCCATGATCAACCTTTGTTTTTTAAAAAAAATGGAGAAAAGTGGTTTGGTGCTATTTATGCTGCTTACTTAATAAGAAACTATATATTGCTCTACAACAGTTTTCTTCTTTCACATTCTAAAAGTGGAACTTCGTGGCCTTAAATTCACAAACACTAAAAGCGTGTATGTAAGTGGCACTTGTACTGATGGCGAACACGGTGTGAAATGCTGTGTCATGAGCACATTCTGAACTTTTGTAGAAACGGTGATATTCCGAGACAAGAGGGGCTCTTGAGCGTGGGTGCTTGGATGAAGATGGTCTGGTGTCTGGTGTGTTTCTTTTAGGATTTGTGGATCTCGAGCCTTGTTAGGGTGACGCTTCCTGTGGGGAAGAGATAACTAATTATGTAGCGTCTTCCAAAGTAATCCACCTTTATTTTTAGGAAAAGCGATACGGTTTAGGAAACCTATTATCGATGTCTGTCCAGCTTGAGAAACCATCACAGAGCCAAAACAAGGCTTGCATAGCGCTGACACTCAGGCCTCCACCTTCCTCTGCAACCTCAACATAGCACAGAAAGTACGGGGCTATCCATAAACACAGCAGACACACTTAGACCAAATCCAAGAATAACTGAGAAGGACACAGTTACATTCATTACTACATATAACAACAACCGAGAGGACATCTACAAAATTCATAACAAGCATTAGGATCTTCTTAAAATCGCACCTGGCTTAATGTCTGTGATTACACGTAGACCTCTGGTGACTTATCATAGAGGACCTACAATTATGGAAAGTGTAAGCCCAAGTTATGTCGCGTTCCTGAAGATGGCCACTAGCCATTTGATAGCCCAAGCTTTGGGGTTTTATACACTCACCAAGAATAATAATGTGAATCACTTTATCAACTGTTACAGCCCTACGAGCTTGACTTGCATGATGCTGCTATGCTTTGCTTTAAAATGGCGCTAGTCTTTACACTTAAGTACTCTGAAATAATGAATAATCACTGATACATATTATCACATTTACAGGATTGTGGCTAGTCCTTAACAGTCATGTAAGTATGGTCATCACGTGACAAGGGGCTGTTTCACTATACTACCACGAGGCTGCTCTCTTCATGCACACTGTGGGACACACACTCAACCCAGTCTTCGCAGAAGGAAACAGCATCTCCTACAGCCACACCACAGCACTCCTCTCTCCTGCTCTCCGTGATTGGCACTGCTGTCTCCCGAGGTGGGGGAATTACGAGGACCCTTGTTGCTTGACGGCAGCGGCCGAGGCTGTTTTCCACTGCAGGGGCATAGAAACTCAAACAGCGCAGGACTCTAGGAGCCAGGAGGCAGTGCGCTAGCCCACCTGCCCACCTGAGCGGAGGACCGCCCCCCAATTACCGTCAGAATTAATCAGCCTCTGGGTCACGCAGCGCGGGACGAAGCCCGGACAAAGTAAGAGACAGTCCGAGACAGTAAGAGACTGGACTGGGCCAGAAATTTTGTTCATTGATAGCCGGCATATATAGTATATGCTGAGTGTTAGTATATTTCTTTTTTAATCTGGGATTATACCATTTGGTGGTGTGTTTTTTAATTGGTTTCATTTCAGTATTAAGTATTTGAAGCTATTTATCGGTTCATTGAAGCTCGAACAATGTCTAAGTTAAAGGCTACTCAGGTGCCGCACACACTATTTAGTGAAAGTTGTCAGTAGGATTAATAATGAAAGGCGCCAGTCGTTGGGTTTAGCCATTCCCCCCCCCACCCATAATAGAAATAGTGCCGGCTGCTCTGGTACTGGATGAAAGCAGTAGCACTAATAATCATGATACTTCTGTTAAAGATACATCTGGGCAGGACATCCCTAACTTAGTTGATCTGGATCATTCAATTAATACCACAGTTCAGCATCCACGTACTCCAGTCCCTAGAATGGTGAGGGCATGTCGAAAAGTTCAAGCTAAGCGGGGAGGATCCCGCCCTGTAAGGAAAAGAGCTGCTACTCCCCCTAATATCCCAGACAAGGAGGATAATAGTCAGGTTAAAGATGACATTGTTACGATGGATGCAGACTTAATTAAGAACTTAGTGGGTATTATTGACTCTAAGATCAAAGGCATTGTTAAACCCCTTATGACCAAAATTGACCAGCTTACCGCTGAAGTAAATAGGCTGGGTGGACTACTTAAAAAATCAATGGAAGTAGAGGGTAGCAAAACGGTAATACCATCAAGCGACCGAGATAATCAGGATGTTACTCCGCAGAGAGATGTAGGCGCCAGTAAAAATGTTATACGTAATCTATCAACCTCCCTGCCTCCTGTTTGTAACAGCCTGGCCGTAACAAGGGCCGACAGAAGTGAAGACTGGACCGAAGTAAGACATAGGCGAGCTGCCACTAACCTCCCCCCTGATTGTGCCCCGTACGCTGTAGTATTAACAAATGTTCCCCCAGCTGAGAATGGCAAATATCAGGAAACCCATGAGGCCTTAAAAAATAAAACGGTGTCCTAGTTGACTAGATACTGTGGTTTCCCTATTGCATTCTCAGATCAGGTTTTGACCACCAGAAGGGTGAACTGGATTGGGAGCTCCAGGAAATGTTTCAGGGGGGATTGTGTTATAATAAATTTTAAGCACCCACAACATGCAGCTACTGTATTACTGTGAGCTGCATCCCTACCGATCACCGATGGAAATGTGTGTGCCCGCTCGCTTGGTTTTTTCTATAGTCCTCCTAGTATTTCCTCCTGTGACAGTAGGAGAGGTAACCCTGGGCCGGTTAGCCAGAGGCCACACCCTGATCTTGTGATACAAAACTGATACCAGATCTTAAAACTCTTTGGATGCCAATGATTGACCCGACTCGATAGGGAATCCTCGATCTCAGGAGCCTATAAATCCTTTTGTGGCTGTTGACGAGGGTATTGATGTGTCCTCTGACACAGGTATGAGCACAAATATTGATCATGGGTTATGTGAAAATGCCTTACCTGAATGTGAGGACCTAAGCAAAACGAATCAGATTGAGAATGGGGGGAGTAATAATAAACTGATGTCCGATAGTGTTATTGTTAGGGATAAAGGTGCAACAATTGTCTGCTGGAACGTGGCACAGCTGAGATCAAAGGAGAGAGACCTGGGCTGGATAAAGTTTATTAATGCATACAATATATTATGTTTTCAGGAAACTTGGAGTCTGAGTGAAGTTAATTATGATGGATGTGTTTCCTATAACTTATTAGCGACGGGTGGGGGCCCAGGTAGACCTAAAGGGGGTCTTCTTACACTTGTAACCATTTCCCGCCCTATCGTGGTTAATAGGTATTTACCAGTAGGTGACCTTGTACAGATTCTCTGGTTAGTAGAGGGTAAAGAGCACAACATTTTATTGATTAACTATTATAACAACATTTTCGATGGTACTAGGGCTAAATTAGTTATAGATTTGTCCGTTGCTATTGATAATTTGTGCCAGGAAGCGAATGTTGTATTTGATTTATATGGGGGGGGGATTTTAATATTGCATTGTGTGAAATGTCAGCACAGAAGGTCTGTGGGGTCACTAACAATGAGGGGTGTGACATTTTGCATTTTGGTCACAGTGGGTATGGCGAAGCACTGCATAAGCTCATGTGTTGTTATGATCTGGAAATTGTGGAGTGTGGCAAAGATGCTGATGGACTGCCCATTCCTACTTTTAAAAACCATCATGCCACTTCTATCATCGACCATGTGATAGTTTCGTCGAACATTATTCCCTACTGTGTCCCCCCTAGAATTGAAGTTACTACATTAAGTGATCATAATCAAATCATCTTGAATACCAACCTTTGGGCAGGTTGTTTGACTGATGTAGGTAACATAATTATAAATGTGGAACCTCACAGGACCAATGGTATAAGGCTAAGATGGGTAGGAGAAAAGGCAAATGAATTATCCACCTCTATAATTAAGGAGAGCCTGCTGGACATTGTTTTTATTTTGACTTTGGGAAAGTTTTATCACTTTTTAATGTAATTAATTAAGCGGTTAATGCCAAATTTACGGGACGTAACAACGGGCAGCGTAGGAGTGGACCTGGTTGGTTTAACCACCACTGCACTGCCGCACTAACTAAACTTAAACAGGCATTAGTAGTTAAGCCCAGGGACAAAAATCTAATAATTAATTTGAGGATGGAGTATAAACGTGTGCTCAAACAGAGGAAGTGCGAAGTGCAGCAATTGGCCTGGGATTCCCTCAACCAAGCTGCAGAACTTTCAAATTGCACCCTATTTTGGACCACTGTTAATTCCCCCTTCCTAAGAGATGAAAATACACCAGAGTTAACATCAAATGTACCTAGTGAAGGGTGGATTGCCCATTTCTCTTATATTTTTGATACGAATAGAGTTTTAGAGACCTGTCCAAATCAATGGGCTGTTTTACCGCTTGATATCTCTGTTGAGGAGGTTGAAAGTGGAATACGTAATAGTAAAGGAGGGAAAGCCCAGGGCCCTGATGGGGTACCTATAGATGTTTATAGGGCAGCCCCAGAGGTATGTGGACCTCTCCTTACGACTGTTTTCAACGCAGCCGTGTGCACTGAGCCCCCTGCAACCTGGTGCGAGTCAATCATAGTACCTATTTATAAAAAGGGTAGCAGGTCTGATGCAAAGAATTATCGCCCGATCTCTCTCCTCGACTCATCAGTAAAGGTGATGAGTAGAGTTAGGCTTGTGAGATTACAGGACTGGGCTGAGCAGAATGGTATTTTGGCTGATAGTCAGTTTGGCTTTAGAAAAGGTCGGGTACGCTTGATCAATGCGTTAACCTTGACCTTTTGATTGGAAAGTACACTGAGGCTAAACCTGGCTCTATGTACCTCTGCTTTGCAGACCTGAGTAGTGCTTTTGATATGGTTGATCACGCACTCCTGTGGCCGACGCTGCTGAAGCAAGGCGCACCAGAAGGTATAATCTTTTTCCTCGCTAGATTATATGAGAAACTGAAACCTAGCGTGCGCTTTGGAACCAGAGGAGAATGTACCCCTAAATTTAGTGTTTGAAGAGGAATCAGACAGGGCTGTGTTTTGGCTCCCCTCTTATTTATTTTATTTATTAATGAAATTGATGCCATTTTAAAAAAAGTTAATGCTGATGCCCCTCAGATAAATGGTGTACCAGTGCCGGTGTTATTATACGCCGATGACGCTGTTTTACTTTCTAGGACCCCGGTGGGTTTACAGCGGTTAATGGATAGTTTTTCCTCTTTTATCAAAGACAGGAAACTGGTAATTAATAAAGGGAAAACTTACACCATGACCTGTGGAGCCAAAGCTAGAGTTTTAAATACCTTTTTTATAGATAGAGAGAAGGTGCAACAGGTAGTAACATTTTGTTACCTAGGTATTACTTTTTCAAATGATAGGAAATGGAAAAATGAATTTACCAATATTCGGAATAAAATGGCTAAAAATGCCCATGGTATTTACAGATTTGCTGCTAAAGTAGGGGATCGTCGATCAAGGGATATGTTGAAAATGTATCAGGCTAGATGTGCTACTATAGCTTTGTATGGGGCAGGAGTATGGGGTCACAGCTGTGTTTCTGAACTACAGCTGGAGGAAAATTTATTTTTAAAAAGGCTCCTCTTTTTACCCATGTCAGTCGCGAATGAGTTAATTAATCGAGAATTAGCAGTCAATCACCTAGCTGATCTATTATGCCTCAGGCCATTAATGACTTGGCGGTCTATTTGGCTAGAAGATGACAAGCAGTTTAATAGATCTATTGCTGAGGATTGTCTACGCCTGGATAAATACCAAAATATTCCCTGGTTAAAATATGTTGTTACTTGTTTTTCAGACATATTCAAACTTAATCTTTTAGATAACCCCGGTGCAGTGTCTATGATCCCCAAATCTGAAATGAAAAATACCTTCTTGACTTACATGGGGAGAAAGCGGGCAATTGCAGCCGGTTCTTTGTCCACTGTTATTTTTTACAATAGATATATTACAGTGGAAGGTTTCCCTTCATATTTAACTATGGTAACTAGGAACTCGCACACATTTGTATTAACCAGGCTCCGTTTCGGAATGGCCCATCATCTAGTTGCCCATCCTAACATTAAACAACATCCGCTTGGGCCCTGTAGATGTGATGATGTATCCACCCAGAGCACTGTGAACTTTCTGTTGTTATGTAAACTGTACACACATTTCCGTATTGCTTTTTGAAACCTTTATTTGTTAAATCTGGTGTATGCACAGTTACACATGCTATGAACCTAATTTTTAATATGGAGTCGGCAGACATCTGTTTTTATACTGCGACGTTCTTAAATCAGTGCATCAACACTAGGAAAAGTATGATTTTTTAATTGCAATATTTATTGATTGGACATGTACGTTTATTTTAATGTTCATAATTATTTTTGATGTGATATGATGCGATGAAATATGTCATAACTGTTTTACTACTTTGCATTTTGCTTGTGCTTTTATGGTCATCTACTTGAACCGAATAAAGCTTCATGAAATGAAATGAATGACTTGCATGATGCTGCTATGCTTTGCTTTAAAATGGCGCTAGTCTTTACACTTAAGTACTCTGAAATAATGAATAATCACTGATACATATTATCACATTTACAGGATTGTGGCTAGTCCTTAACAGTCATGTAAGTATGACCATCACGTGACAAGGGGCTGTTTCACTATACTACCATGAGGCTGCTCTCTTCATGCACACTGTGGGACACACACTCAACCCAGTCTTCGCAGAAGGAAACAGCATCTCCTACAGCCACACCACAGCACTCCTCTGGGCAGACCCCCTCGGCATCCACTTCTCCTACAGAAAACCCATCGTACATAAGCACACCCACCGACCCCCGTAGAAGCTGGAACAAAGTCCCCAAAGACACCTCTGCCCTCATCAGTTTCCTACCACCAACGACGCCACACGCTAACACAGCGGCACGCACTATCCACCGCTGCTGGATCATGAACTGCGCCGACACACTCAACCCCCCTCACGAAAGCAACAGTAGGACACATCAAGAAAGCAGGATGGTTCACCCCTGCACTCCAAGAATCCAAGTAGTCCTGCAGATGACTCGAAAAGACATGAAGGACAACAAAACCCCAGAAACACACACTGCTTACAAAGCAGCCACCACAGCACACCACCAACTCATCATATTCACAAAGAAATTCTTCCAAGATAGAATCCTCACCAACGTCCACAACATCACAGAACTCTTCTCCATCATCATGGAATTTGCCAAACCCTGCAGCGAAACAACAGACGTCCAACTCTCCTAAGACCTCTGCAACAGACTCAGCACCTTTTTTACCTCAAGATTAAGATGATCTACGACAATTTCGACAACCATCACCTTTGCACCAATCCAGCTCCCCCCCAGCGAGGCCACCCAACAGACCCTGCTCACTTGGAGTCCACTCACAATAGAAGACACTTTAAAGACCATGAAGAGCATCCACTCCGGAGAACCCTGAGACCCCTGCCCACCCCACATCTTCCACAGAGTCACCACGGCCATCGCACCCGAACTACGCCATACTATCAATTGCTCCCTCGAGACCGCCACATTTACTGATGACTGGAAACAGACCAAAGTCAAACCCCTCCTGAAGAAACCCTCCCCAGACCCGACGGACCTCAAGAAGTTCAGGCCCATCTCCCTGCTTCAATTCGCAGCCAAGGTCATTGAAAGGGCCATCAACCCCATCTAGCAAATTTTGTTGAAGCCAACAACGTCCTCGACATCGCCTATTCCAGATTCTGCAGCAGCCACAGCACCAAAACCACCCTACTCGCTACCACCAATGACATTCGCTCCCTCCTCAACCAGGGCCAAATCCTCCTGGACCTCTCAGCTGCCTTCAACACTTTCTCCCACCTCACACTAGCCACCAGACTCCATGATGTCGGCTTCCGCGGAAAGGCCCATGACTGGATATGCTCATTTCTCAAAGGGAGAATGCACCCTACCTCGCAGAACCAATAGAGACCAGATGTGGAGTGTCCCAGGGATCCTCCCTCAGCCTCACCTCTTCAACATCTACATGGCCACCCGAGCAACCATCGTCAGAAACCCCTGGTTTAACAACATCTTCTATGCCAATGACTCCCAGATCATTCTCTCCCTCACCAAAGAACCCAACATTACCAGAAACAACTTTCAAGTAGGTTTGAAACCTGTTGCCACCTGGATGAAGAAGAGCTGCCTGAAATGGAACTCCAAGAAAACAGAAGTCCTCATCCTTGGCTCCACCCCCTCCACTTGAGATGACACCTGGTGGCCCCCCACCCTTGCAAACCCCCCCCACCCCGATAGACCACGCACAAAACCTCAAAATTATACTAGACTCATCGCTCACATTGAACCACCAGATCAATGCCGTATCTGTGGCCTTTTTGAACACCCTCCGCATACTCCAAAAGACGCTCAAGTGGATCTCAACCAAGTCCAGAAAAACGGTCACGCATACCTTCATCAGTAGCAAACTGGACTACGGAAACGCTCTCTATGTGGAATTAACAAGAAACTACTTTGCAAACTGCAGACCACCCAGGACGCCTCAGCCAGACTGATCCTAGATAACCTCTGGCACAACTGCATCTCCCAACACTTCTGCAATCTCCACTGGCTCACCATTGAAAGAAGAATAACCTTCAAGCTCTTCGCTCACATATAAGAGGTATTCCACAGCATAGGACCAGCATACCACAACAAATGTCTCTCCTTTCATGCACCCAAGAGACATCTCTGATCAGCTGACCTTTCTCTGGCCACCATTCCACGCACCTACAAGACCAGAACGGGAGGAAAGTCCTTCTCCTACCTCGAATCCAAGGCCTGGAAAGACCCCCCCCTCAACCTCCGGCAATTCCCTACACTGCTCCAGTTCAGGAAAGACCTCAAGACCTGGCTCTTCGGATAACCCCAGCACTCAAAGGAGCCACCCCCGCACTCCCCTCCTAGCGCCTTGAGACCCTCACGGATGAGTAGCTGCACTTTACCAACCCTGATTGATTGATTGATTGGCTCGTCATTAGTGTATTTTCCCACTCACTATCATGATTAGTATGCTTTGTTCCACGGTGATGCACAGCACTTGATCTTTATGGTGCAATTTTTCCCATCTATTTCTTCTCCTTTCTCTAACATAAGATTAATCAAATGTATTGTTATTGTAATTTTTTTTATGCTTTACACATCAGTAAATGAATTAGATAGTATATGTATGTGTGTATCTAATATATTTCTACTCTGATTGGTTAGCCTTCACTCATCTGACCAGGATGATTGTTTGTTATGTTGCTCGATTTTTTTGTTGTCATAACTGTAAGTTGTAAATTATATATAAAATAATATTTGTATTGATTGGTGACACTTTGTGACCTACAGCCCTAGAGAAACTATTGGATGTGAGAGCAAAATGCGTTGGCTGTTGAGGTGTTGTAATGCCAAGCATAATGGACGTTTTTTTAAAATAGAACTAAAGTATCTGGAGTGTCCTCTGAAACCTTTGGACAATTAAATAAATATATGATAAGAGTGATACTTTTTGCTTCTGTCTTTGTTTAAATTTATATGATTATGTGTTTGGGTGTTGGACAACTGACTCACGGAGGTAGGCAATGTGTTTGTAATGGAGGAGAAGTACTTGGATTGTGCAGTTAAGTAAGGCTTAAGTTTTCCATTCTTTGTTCTCTTCTGTAGAGCAGACGTTACCCATCTACGCTTTGATCACACCTTGGCCTTCTGCACAGCACACCATCCGTGGTTACAGCACAGGCTGAGCCATTGAGCAATTCAACGACATGAACTCTAATACAAGTTTACGTCAATGGTACACATGACCAAATGCGTGATTACAAATACAACAATTTGACTTCCCGGCCTGCCCACTGCATCATCTAAAAACACACTGCCAAAAACCAATAGGTTGTACCTATACAAGAGCTATTGGCAATGGCAATGTGTTTTTGCCATGTTGTACACAAGTGTGGGTGCTGTTCAGCATGGCTAAATGTTAGTGGTGTGGTGTGTCTTAGTGTGGAGTGGGTGGAGTAGAGTGTGTAGGAGAATAGGACCTGCTTACTATGGTTACACCCACTTTTTGATGGTGTTTCACTGTTTTTCAACTTTAGTCTAGCTGGGGCCCTGATAACTTGGACCCCAGCCTAGCTGCTTCCTCTCTAAATTGATTGTATGTACATAAGGTACACTCCAGATTGGTTACTGGGTTACCCATGTGAGTCCCTAGTATATGGTACCTTTGGTACTAAGGGCATAGGTACCCCAGAGGCCTACCAGGGGCTGAAGCATGTATTATGCCTCCCCTGGGAAGCCTCCCAAAATGGCACCACAGGTCTGCTACTGCAGCCTGGGTAAGGTGGTGCATGCACCCCTTACTAAGATATAGGTTACCTGTATCTACCTCATATCATTGACACATATAAACCTATAAGTCACTCCTATGGCCGGCCTTATCAATCCTGAAGGTAGAGTGCTTGGTTTTGTGTGAGAAGGTGCCCATGCATGAGCAGGACCCCTCTGCAGCTTTCGGAATCACTTCTCTGTAGCTGTTCTGTGAGGCAGCCATATACTCTTAAGTGCATTATAACCTTGTGGTTCATGCCAACTTTGGAATGACTGCATGGGTCGTGTTCGGTGTCAAACACTTTGGAATCCTACCCCCTTCTAGAGGGAGAAGACATGTACACACTTACGTAACTGGTAATAGTTTAAAAGAGCCCCAGCATCACAAAATGGATGCTGCAGCCACAGGCACAAATCTGGCCTCCTGCTGCTGGACAAACTCTGGCGGGGGAGGCCTGGACAATAGGTTTCCTGTCACACGGGGGTGTAACCACCTCCCAGACAGGCTTTAGTGTATTGGGGCTGGGTGGGTGCATTCAGAGAATGCTTTTCAGACAGTGCTGGGGGCACACTTGGTGTCCCTGTGTGTTCAAACCGGTTGCAGGGGCACTCAGCCCCTGCTCTGGTGTGAAACTGGACAAAGGGAAACGGGTGTAACCACCCCCTTCCTGGATCCACCCATAGGTGGGTCCCTAGAGTAAGTCCAACCCCTAAACTTAGTATAAGTATAGGAACCCAGTCCTTAGAACTTTAGATTACCCTGGACAAAACTCTGCAACATATATCCTGGAACGTCGACATTCTATTTCGACTAGAAGACGGAAGAATCTCCCTTGGTGTCAAGGAGTGACGCCCCTGTTCAAACAGGCACTAAAGAAGCATCTTGCCGGTCTGCATTTCCAAAGCTCCTGCCGGATCCCGATGGATTTGTGACACAGTACATAGACTTACAGACTTCTCCGATGCCGATACAAGATCCCAGCAAAGCTGAGACCCACAGCCATCACGAGAGACGTGGGACCGGAACTCCTGGACATCGTGCACATTTGCAAGTGCTTCAACTTCCTGAGCATTCCCGAAGTTGTGCATTGGGCTACTTATAGTCCAAGCCTGGAGCACCAATTGCACTGAAGATTGTGGGCCTACTCTCTACGAGTGTTCCGTGGGTCCGCTTCTAGTATTTCCGCTTGAGGTTCCTTTGCAATCCCTGGTCCGTCAACTGGTGGGTCCCCACAAAGGTAACTCTTCTGTTTCTTGGACTTTTCTGGTTGCTCCAGATGTGCCCTGACTCCTCTCCAAAGGGTGAGTCCCTCAGACCTTGCTGGTCTGCACCAAAGCCAATCTTTGCTTTCTGTGTGGGTTGCTGTTGCCAAGGCTTCTTGAGTCCAATCCGGAAACCGATACCGCAGCACTCGACATCCTTCATGGGACAGCTCCAATCCAGCTCCTGGTTGTCATCGACACCTCCTGGTCCTTGTGGCTGAAGAGTCAAACTTCACCTTCTTCACCTGAAATCACCTGACATCAGTTGGCATCTTCTCATTGCCTACCTGGTCACTGGCTAGTGACCCAGACTCTGTCCCCTCTGCTTTCAGACTCTTCAGATCTTCGATTCACCCTTGGATCCATCCGGACACTTTCGACTTGGTCGTCAGCAGCACTTTGCAGCAGATCGCCATTGAAAATGACAATGAAACCCGACACCAAAAGACACCTATGCACCCGGCTTCCCTGGGTGAGGTAACTCGAGTTCTCCAGTGCTCCTGTGGGTATTGACTCCAGAACTGCCTAGTTCTAAAGGGGTTTGCTCCAAGTCCTCTTCTAAGTGTCCTTTATCTGTAATTTTCCAACTGCGACTTTCCCCTTAGAAGTTAATGGCGATTTGCGGCTGTGTTAAGACACTGCACGTGTCCCCCTTGGGTCCCTTGTGTCACTACCTTGGGTAGTTCCTGGTGGCCTTGTATCTATGTCGTTCGTGGTTCTTATACCACATTCTCAGTATATGGTTTGTGACGCCCCTAGGGCTAATCATATATTGTGCTAATTTACTGTGTGCTAAATAAGTTTACTGAATGTACTATTGCCTCTAGCCTCATAAAGAGACTAGAGGAATGTGTTTAGAATAAATACATATAATATATATATATATATATATATATATATAGTATATATATATATATATATATACATATATATATATATATATATATTATATGTATTTATATATATATATATATATATATATATATATATATATTCACTGAAAAAACCATAGGTTATAGACCATATATAGTTAGGAATTAGCATTTACAAAACCTTGAAAATTCACTGAAAAAACCATAGGTTATAGACCATATATAGTTAGGAATTAGCATTTAGAAAACCTTATTTTACTCACACAAAACCATTGAAATTCCATATATAGTTAGTTGCACTAACTATATATCGCGCACCCGCAATCCACTGCTGATGATGTCACATATTACATCATTCATGACATGGTCAGTGACATCACTGATGACATCACTGATGACATCATCTAGTGTCAGTGTGTTTTTGTAAAGTTTAAATACGTTTTACATATTGAAGAATGACTGGATGGATGGAAGACTGAGTGTGTGTGTGGCTGGCTGGGAGGTGTGTGACGCTGTGCATATCAATGTGTACTTGTATCAGTGATTGTATAAGAGAGTAAGTATGTGTTAGTATATGTGTGAAAAGTATGGTGTTCTGTGTTTAACTATAGATGAGGAAATCGAAGTGTGATTGATTCTTCACAGGACTGACTAGGTGTATGAGTGCATATGATAGTGTTCTAATAATAACTGACTGTATGTATGAGTAATTGTATGGGTGAATGAGTGAATGTGTGTGTAGACGTACGAATCAGTGAGTGCGTATGTAGTAACTGGTATTGGTGTGTCATGATGTCATCAGTGATGTCATTTGAGATGTCATCAGTGATGTCATTTCAGATGTCATTAGTGATGTCATCAGTGATGTCACTGAAGTATGGTGTTCTGTGTTTAACTGTATAGATGAAGAAATGGAAGTGTGATTGATTCTTTACAGGACTGACTTGGTGTGTGAGTAACTCCATGGATGAGTGGCAGTGTGTGACTGTCTGCATAGGTGTATGAGTGCATATGATAGTGTTGTAATAATGAGTGACTGTATGTATGAGTGATTGTATGGGTGAATGAGTGAATGTGTGTGTAGACGTAGGAATAAGTGAGTGCGTATGTAGTAACTGGTATTGGTGTGTCATGATGTCATCAGTGATGTCATTTGAGATGTCATCAGTGATGTCATCAGTGATGTCATTTGAGATGTCATCAGTGATGTCATCAGTGATGTCACTGACCATGTCATGAATGATGTAATATGTGACATCATCAGCAGTGGATTGCGGGTGCGCGATATATAGTTAGTGCAACTAACTATATATGGAATTTCAATGGTTTTGTGTGAGTAAAATAAGGTTTTCTAAATGCTAATTCCTAACTATATATGGTCTATAACCTATGGTTTTTTCAGTGAATTTTCAAGGTTTTGTAAATGCTAATTCCTAACTATATATGGTCTATAACCTATGGTTTTTTCAGTGAATTTCATTGGTTTTTTAACAGCTAATATCTGTAGCTGTAAAATGTATTCTTCTTTAAATCCAAAAATATATTTTATATGTTTATTAATAATTTTTTTTAAAAATATTTTTTTTTCTTCGTTCCCGCTTCGCGAATCGGGAAGCTTCCCGTTAGCTGACCTTGATGCCGCGAAATAGACCGCGAGCCGGTAAACGTTTCTTTACCGCAACTGCCGCGTTAGAAAACAACATCGTGACGCCTCCCGTCCGCATGACGTTTCGCGTTGTCGCGTGATACGTCATATGACGTGCTACGTTAGCGAACTGGTACGCTTACCGAGTCGCAAAGCACAGGTTTCTGGAAGCAAACCGGGAGGCCCTGCAAAGCGCTTAACGTAAACACAGCAGGTCATGTGACTTGGTAATAACACTTTTCATTGGTTCATTTCACTTTTGGTTTCCTAATGATGTAAGACTAGGTCATATAATCTAAAATGAACACTTTTCATTGGTTGAGAACTATTGTTTTTCCCAAATGATGAAAATCCCTCCTTCTTTCCTCACTCTGACTTTCATCATTGTGAGAGAAAGACCCTTTGTTACCAGTGAGCAATGGCTTCTTTAGTAGCTTCAGCTGGTGCTTCCCCACCACCTCCACCACATCCAAGGAAGAGTGGACCACCTGCTCAAGTTATAATTCAGCAAGAAGAGGAAGAAGAGGAACAGGACGACGAGCACGAAGAGAGGCACTTTTTGCCTGAGGAGCCCAGGACGTCTCACCGGAAAGAAAACTTCATTTGGCAATTTTTTAAAATTCCCAAAGGTCAGAAAAAAGTAAATGCAAGATACGTAACTTGCCTTATATGTCAAGATAGACTGTCCAGAGGGACCGACAAAAAATACAGTTTCGGAAACTACACAATGCATCGCCATATGACTAGGTGGCATCCTAACAACTACAGTGCTGCACAGTTTCGTAACGACCTAGATAATCTCCCTATTATGGCCAGAAGATCTGTTGTACCGGAAGTAACGGGACCAGAGGGCAGGGAGATGGTGCCAAATATTCAAACGAGATTTCATGAAGTAAAACACATCTGCGTACATTGCAATGGATTCATTTGCTACGGAGAAAGAAGCATCACTCTGATCAACAGAGCTATTGACTATCATATGCAAGTTTGTACGAAACGCCCCAAATAATAAATACTTTTTTTTTGTTTTGTTGCTCCTGTTGAGCCCTTTACAATGAATCGTTTTCATTGCCCCCTGCAAGAAAAACCCCAAAAAATATAAAACTGTTCAGAAAAATTCAAAAAAAGTAAAAAAAAATTCAGAAAAATAATAAAAAAAATATAAAACAACAAAAACAATAAAAAAAAAAGTTCTTTTCAGAACTACCTCCCCGTTATTAAAAAATTGGTACAATATTTGGAACTGTGCCAACCTCTATTTCTCGTAGTTCGCTTCCCAGTTCGCTCGCCGGTACGCGAACCGGAAGTGAACCAAAAATTAAAAAAAAAAAAAAGAACAGTAAGTATAAGGGAAGGAAACAGACACTTATGTTAAAAGAAAGACAGCTATAGGGGAGTAAACTAGAGATACTATTACCCGTAATCCACTGCTGATGATGTCACATATTACATCATTCATGACATGCTCAGTGACATCATCAGCAGAGGATTGCGGGTTTTTTGGCAACGTGCCTTATCCACGGTTTAATAACGCTGCCTTTTGCTTTATATAAGTTTTCAAATTGTATGAAATATATACCAATAGGTCGTTATGAACCTTTAGGTAGTGCTTTTCTTCATGAGGTCTGGTCGCTTCCATACACATACAGATGTTTCAAAGATGATCAAGAAGTTTATCTGAATGGAGAGGAATGCACTGAGACGCCAGATCATTCACTAATGTGTAGGCACATACAGTTACACGGTTCATGCAACAAACACCGACCAAATATGGCTTGCGTGTTGATAGGCACGCCAGTTCCTGCTATCATCCCCACGTTCAAGTTGTTGGAAAATGGTAGTTATTTGATGCTCAATAATGAAGATTGTTCTGGGTTAATTAAAAGTATTCCTTTTATCGTAACAGTAAGTGAACGGGTTATTTGCTGCAGAAATGTTCTATTTCCTCCCACACATGAACATAGGGAGTTTTCAATCTGGCCACAAATACCAACCTTGGGAGCAGATTTCAACGGCATGGCAAGAATAAGAGCTCTTTTGTCTCAGAGAGAGGTGGCCTTGAGTTCGGCCCGTGAAACTTTCGTGCTTCACATAGCGAACACCCGTACAGAGGTGCAGACCCTTTTCAATACTGATTCGCCTTTCCATTTCAGCAAGATGGTTCGGACTATCTTTAACGCGTCCTCCACAAAGGCCCTGGCGCACTTTTTTAAAGTTGTTACCAGTGGTCTCGTGACTTAATTTGACAAAATCTTTGGAGTCATCCCTGCTTTCTTTCATTCTATTTTTTTCCACTGTGCTTCGTGGATTCCCATTTTTACTTGCATTACCAGCGGACGCTCTTGTGCTTTTTTACATTTTTAAATATGGATGTCCCTCCTGTGCAAGCTCCCGCCCTGCAGCTGCTGACACTGTTCCGCAATCGCATGCTAGAATATTATGGCACAATGCCGTTGGCGATATTAAGCACGGCATATGGATTATCTTTTCGATTCTCCTACTTCACCTGTGTCCAGCCTGTATTTCACTGCCTGACCTGTGATTTCGATTGGGCCATTGATTTGTGTCTCTGCGGACCGGTTTCTCCTGACGTCGACTTTAATCAGCTGATGACTCCTATCATTACTCACGAGTTGGTTTGTCCTGGCGAAAGGATTATGGCTGTGGCATTGATGCATGGACTAATTGGTCCCTGGAATTTACTGGCGGCAACACAGTCTTTCTTGGAACAGAGCTTTCTTGAAAACCCACCGAGCTGTCCTCTGATGGTGATAGAGGATCCGGTGCTGGGAGAGCACGTATGTTCTTTTCCGCTTTTAAATTGGATGGCTGAACTCTTTTCGGATGAAGACGGTGACTTCCTATTGGAGGCTGTTGCAGCTTATTTTGCATACACAGTTATGTCATAGACCTTTTTCATGTTTGATATGCTGAGTACTAGCATTTCATTGACAATTCATTGACTTATTTGTCAAGTTTTTATTATTTAGCTTGCCTATTGGCTTAAGACTCGATAAAGTACTTGGCTGTTTTATTTTTCTTTAGCATTAAATTTTCCTAGTTTTTAATGTTTACCTTGCGGACCGTCCACATATAAAGTTGCAATCTGCTCTCATGAGATGGCACTTCTATTATCTTTTTCAGTTCGTTTCCGGATCATGGGGAGGTGTCATCTAGGTCCTGGATATCTTTACACCGTGTTAAGTTAGCATGGGCTCATTACCGGTTCAAACGACATTTTTCCTTTTTTGCAACTTCTGCACACGACACTTAGTTGTTGCTTTAGCTTTCAACCTAGTAGTTCATCGTGGTTTACATGAGAATAATATGTTATTGCTCTACTATCTGCTTTGCTTGTTAAACTATATCTGTACAGCGAGTGCTGAAGTTTCAAGAACAACACGATACAGAATTGTTATGAGGTCTGATCTCCACGACTTCATACTCATAACATAAGTGCAGCTTCTGCCAATTCTGGGCATGAGGCGGGTTTTATATTGCTTTGCCGAACACACATACACAACAGTTGATGCGGTTCACATGAAGAGAGAGCTGGTGTATGCTGATGTGATTCCTTCAAATCTAAGACACTAAAGTATGGGCACGCCCTAAACCAACACAAAGAGACCTTCTTAGCAAATAATATAATATGTGTATTAGGGAGGGTGAGATATAAGCAGCCGCGGGCCGTGGAGGGAGTTACGGTGGGGCAGGGAGGCGGGGAGGGGGAGGGGCAGGGTGGAGCCCTCTCCACCCTGCCCCTCCCCCTCCCCGCCTCCCTGCCCCACCGTAACTCCCTCCACGGCCCGTGGCTGCTTATAAGTGTTGCTAACTCTTATTCATTTACAGCATGTTAACATACTGTCACCATTTGCTTTTTATGTACTAGTAACTATGCTGGTAATTTTGCTACTGATAATATGTGTACTTGTATTATCTAAGATACTACGCCTGAGAAGACGGCATTAGTAAATAAACATTTCAAATACACATGTGTTCTTCTTAACTCCATGTTCTGGTTTCTAAGAAATATATAACGACCGACTGTTCATGAGTTCCACGTATCCTGAGGTACTATAAGTTCATATTCTGGATTGTCTAAACATTGAGAGTTTGTTATATCCAATGTGACACTGTACCTAGCTTGCTAAGGGGTTTTTGATTACTAAGGTGAGTTTTGGGGCACCCTAATTCGCCGAGGTTCCAATCCTCTGTCCACAGTTCTGTGTGAGAACAGAAACCCTGCGACAGGGGCACCCCCGACCCTTGCTGGAGCTTCATCACACTTGCGATACAACTCCAGCAATGCGCCACCTTTACGGCACAGATACATCACGCATCTGTGCTGTTTTTGCCCCATGATGCGCCGCATTGTAAATGCAGCACACCATAGGTGACGGAACAGCGGCACAGAATGACTAACACATCCCTGGTGATGCGCCAGTCATCATAAATCTATCCCTATGCTTCTTATCTTGTTAGAGATGAACCGCCATATGTATCATCAAAGTTTTTTGCATTTCCTAAATAGCGAACTTTAAGGAATAAATAGCGATTCTTTACCATTCCTAGTTTGCGATGAGCTATTTGCTAATTACAAATTACCCATTCATTTCCTTCATTTCCATAGGGCGGTTGGACTCACTTTTAGCTCGAACGGCTGAATGGATTTCCACGAAACTTGGCAAAATTGTAGGGACTGGTAGCCCGATGTGCCTTTGCTATGTCTCAAGATATATGCTCCAGTGGTTTTTACGAAAATTAACTTTGAAAAATATATATTGGGCTACATTGGCCTATATATATGTTGGAGCCCAAATGTAGCCCAATGTAGCCCAATGAAGCCCAATGAAGCCCAATGTAGCCCAATGTAGCCCAAAGATGGCCGCCAGAGACAAAAAAAACAAATGTAGCCCAAATATCAGCCAGATGTAGCCCAACTATAGCCCAGTGACAGAATGACCAATCAGCTTCGCAAACCTCCGTTACGCGAAGCGGAGCGCTGTTACAGATATATATCTTTTTTTGAACGTTAATTTCTCAAAATCCACTGGAGCACACATATTGAGACCTAGCAAAGGCACATCGGGCTACCAGTCCCTAATATTTTACCAAGTTTCGTGCAAATCCATTCAGCCGTTCGATTATTATTATTATTTTTTTTTTTTGCCCCGCGGGGCCCTTTTAAAACCTCCACATCAAACCTAGGGGGTCAGCGAGGATCTACTATGCCCCCTTATGGTCATTTGCCCCTTCGCTTTGGCCTCCCCTTGTCTCTCGATCCTACCGAGAGACAAGATGGCGGCCGCTACGGACTGTTTGGAATGTTTACAGACGCCGGAGAACCAATCAGCTTCGCTTCACAAAGCTCCGTTGCGCGAAAAGTACGCGTACTGGAGCGCTGCCCGGTCCGCTGTTACAGATATATATCTTTTTTTAAACGTTAATTTCTCAAAATCCACTGTAGCACATATATTGAGACCTACAAAAGGCACATCGGGCTACCAGTCCCTACAATTTTGCCAAGTTTCGTGCAAATCCATTCAGCCGTTCGGGCTAAAAGTGAGGCCAACCGCCCTATGGAAAACTCAATGTTAAAAACACGTTTTGGGACCCCCCTTTTTTCTCGACCCCCCCTGGACGAACCCCCCCCCCCCAATTTTCAGGGGCTGCTCAGAAACAAAATGTGCCATTTTCCTGAAAATTTCAGCCAATTCCGTCCACAAACGCCAAAGTTATTTGACATAGAATTTTCAAAAATCCCATAGAGAAAAAATCCTAACTATATATACCTACTGGCGACCGCCAGTAGGTAATATATATATATATATATATTGGTGTGGTTCTCCTTTCATTTGGTCATTCATGAGATTATAGACTGCTTTCTATATAGGTTGTCTCTAAACCTACCATCAATAAGGGTCATTTGGACTGGTGCAAGGTGCCCACTAGAATAGTGGACAGCATATGCCAGGCCAACTTCTCACAGAGTGTTTTTCTTTTTTTTTTTGTCCTCATTTGCCTTGTTGCCACCCTTCTTCTTACGAAACAGCCCTGGGTTTTCAACCTCATTTTTTGGATACAAGGGGTAGATAAAAGCTTAGGGAACAGAGGCCCCCCACGACCGAAACACACTTGAATACCACTGGAAGGCCTCCTCCCCCAGCACACAACCAGACCCTTTCCCTTGTCTTCCTGCATATACAGAGAAGATTTCCACCAGCCGAGGCAGGTATTGGCTTAATCATTGGACTGTAAAACCAAAAAACCCCAAACTTCAACCATATCGTGCTAGAAAAGGCTTCCAGAAATTGTATCTCATACTCGTCTGATCCAAAATATTCAGCTTAGCAACAAATCTCATTGATTGTAGCCAACCTCCCTTCGTTGGAATGGCAGGGGAGACCCATAGTTTACATAGCTCACTTCGAGCCAGAAGCACAGCATAAAATACAAGCTTCTCATTGTCACTCGTGCCCTTACCTTGCAGATCTGATCTTCCAAATACAACCAGCTCAGCGCTTACCTTGATCTGCAGACCTAGGACACTTGACATGCAACTACTCACGGTCTCCCAAAAAGTCTGAATCTTCGGGCACTGCAGAAACATGTGCAAATCATCTTTGTTCGGACTTCTGCACTTAGGGCACACCACCACTCCACCTGAACCAAATTTTGAAAGCCTTTGTGGAGTCCAGTAGGCCCTATGGCCAGTAAAAAAAGTTGTTACTCCTTAAATATGCGGGTTTTACTGTTTTATAAAGCACAGACATTGTTACTTGCCATTTGTCTTCCATCGCGATCTCCAACAAGCAACTTCCCCTATCTGGTAGCGTGGAAGGACCATCCTCCATCTCGAGCATCAACCAATACCATAGCGCAATTTCTTTTTTTTAAATACAATGGGAAAAAGCTTCTCCTCCAATTCATTAGAGGTGCCTATTGAATCGCCTGATACCGCGTACTAGCTTTGAATTTGGAGGAATTGAAATCTAAAAAAACTAGGGCCCCACTCCTCCTCACACTGGCCCCACGAAATGAGTTGTCCTTCCGGAAATTACTGCTTCCATCTCAAAAGACCCATCTCCTTTAGGGGTCGAGCCAATAAGTCCTTAGTCCTAAGTGGGGACACTGGTGCGTGCCATATCGGAGCCAGATAGCTAAAATATGGAATTTTTAGAGCCCTTCTGATTCTATACCATGTTTCCGCCATATCCTTTAAAACCTTTAATCTAACCTTATTAAAATATTTCGGATCAGCAAATTTATACATAAACCCACTTTCAGCGTGGATTCAGCTCTACCCAAAGCATAGCTAATCTTACTAAGGCTAATTATGATATGATTAAAAAGGAGATTAGTGCTAGTCTACGGGGCTGGATGCACTTACCGCTCACATTATTTGGGCGTGTAAATTTGGTGAAAATGATGATCCTTCCAAAGCTAACATTTTTATTTGAAGCAATCCCCTTGACTTTTAGGAAGGAGTGGTTCATAAGATTGCAGGGTGAAATTAGTTCCTTTCTTTGGGCGTCAAAAGGGCCACATCTTTCCTGGAAGAAGCTTATGAGGAGGCTAGTGAAGGGGGGCTTAGCCCGGCCAGACTTGCTCCTCTATTCATGGGCATTTTTGTTAAAACATGGCAGGATGTTACTGGGTACCCCTATCGATACCGAAATAGGTAGAAGGTTTAGGGGGAGTAGAGTGTTGTAGACTGGATTTGTTGGAGTAGAGGGTCAGAGTTGAGTAGAGGGGTATAGAGTTCAGTGGTTCAGTGGCAGAGAGTGTCGAAGAGGGCAGTGTGGTGGAGTGGATTGAGGTGGAGTGTGTTGGAGTGGATTGAGATAGTGGGGTGGATTGGATTAGATTAGATGAGGTGGATTGGATTGGGGTAGAGTGGGTTGGATTGAGTGGAATGGGTGGACTGTATAGGGTGAATTGGATTGGAGTGGGGTGGGTGGATAGAAATGGGGTGAGGTGGATTGGATTGACTTGAAGTGGATTAAATTGGTTCAGGGTGGGGTAGATTGGATTGGGTGGGGTGTAGTGAATTGAATTAGAGTAGCTTGGTGTGGAGTTGGGTGGGGTGAAGTAGAGTGGAGTGGAGGGGTGGATTGGAGAGGACTGGGGGGAAGTTGATTGGGTTGGAGTTCAAGTTCAAGTTCAGGCATTTGTATAGCGCACTACTCACCCAGAGGGTCTCAAGGCGCTAGGGGGAGCGGTACATTATTTGTCGAATAGCCAGGTTTTGAGCTCTTTTCTGAAGGAGATGTGGTTCTGAGTAAGGCGGAGGTGGGTGGGGAGTGAGTTCCAGGTCTTGGCGGCCAGGAAGGAGAAGGATCTGCCACCCATGGTGGATCTCCGGATTACCATCTGCTACTAACCTACCTCTCCCCTCCTGAGGCGGAAAGCCGGGAGGTCTCCTTACTTTTCTTTTGGCTGTGTAACTCTGCTCGTGTAATTTTAATATTGCCATTTTAATTGTGTGCCTTTTGCAGCTCGTGCTCGCGCTTGTGTTAAAAGCGTGTAGGAGCACAGCGCTGCCTGCCACTTGATCTCCCAGCGCTTGTAAGCGCTTCGCTTTCCCCCCCTCCCTTGCTTGGGACTCTGAGACCGCCCTCGGCTGAGTATTGACGCCGAGGGCTGGGATCTCATTTTGGCCGCCATCTTGGGGGTAGGACTATCCACCCTCGCGCTCTAGCAGCGCTACAAAAGGGAAGCGGATCATCTAGCAGGTGATTACCATCTGCTACTAACCTACCTCTCCCCTCCTGAGGCGGAAAGCCGGGAGGTCTCCTTACTTTTCTTTTGGCTGTGTAACTCTGCTCGTGTAATTTTAATATTGCCATTTTAATTGTGTGCCTTTTGCAGCTCGTGCTCGCGCTTGTGTTAAAAGCGTGTAGGAGCACAGCGCTGCCTGCCACTTGATCTCCCAGCGCTTGTAAGCGCTTCGCTTTCCCCCCCTCCCTTGCCTGGGACTCTGAGACCGCCCTCGGCTGAGTATTGACGCCGAGGGCTGGGATCTCATTTTGGCCGCCATCTTGGGGGTAGGACTATTCACCCTCGCGCTCTAGCAGCGCTACAAAAAGCTCACCCTCTCCTCCGCGCAGCGGACGCGATCAGCGGCCGCGCCGGATCTGCGCCGGAGTCGTGCCAGAGTCCTGCCCGTCTGCGCCCGTCAGCGTCCCGGAGGCGTTTGGCGTGGCAGGTACTTCTGGCCTCTATGCTTTCCTACTCCACTCAGGAGCTCCTTTCGCTGCGCAATTGTAATGTGTCGTGTTTGTCAGTTTTTCCAGGCCGATATAGGGGTAAGCATAAGTGCCCTGTCTGTCTCTGGCACCCTGTCCGCTCACTCCCTTCCCCTGTTCCTGTTAAGGAGAGTGGCTTAAAACATCACTGCCTACTCCTCAATACGAGGTCGTTGCATCGTCACACTCAAGAGATCTTTGATCTCCTGTCAACGACTAGTCCCACCTGCTTGATGCTTACGGAGACATGGACCAATGATTCCTCCCACCCGGACATTGTGGCTGCCATTCCCACTGATTATACCATCTATCGACAGGATAGAGACAAGGGCAGGGGAGGAGGAGTTGCCTTAGTTGTGAAGAACTCTCTTTCGTGCATGGTCACGCATACTCACACCATCGAAGGGGCTGACTCATTAGCTTTTACCATCTCCCTATCGCCGCAACAAGCACTGAAGGGCCTGATTGTCTACAGATCTCCGGGCCCAGTGGGTTCCTTTCTTGATGATCTCCAACAGGTCATGTCGGTCCTTGTCCTGAGATCGGAGCATTGCTTACTTGCGGGAGATTTTAATTTCCATATGGACGACCACAATGACCAAAATGCCATCAAACTGTTAGATCTCGCATCCACCCTGGGTCTTTCCCCTTATCTTTCTGGTCCAACCCACGATAAAGGCCATACACTTGATCAGGTTTTTTCCACCATACCTATCATGAATGTAACACTTCTGCCAATCGTTTGGTCTGACCATTTCCTTGCCCATTTTGAAATACCTTCTACCTTGGCTTCCCCGGCTAGCGCCACGAGACAGCAGGGCAGCAGTTATAGGGCACTTCATCGGGTGTCCCCAGATATGCTCACACATGCTCTGGATGATCACCCTGTGGCTTGTACTGGGGACTTGGAGAAAGATCTGGAGAGCCTGCAATCCTGGCTTCTGGCCAGATTAAATGAGCTCGCTCCCTTACAGTCACCCAGGACCGCTGCTCGACGGGTTTCTGCCCCCTGGTTCACGGAGGAATTAGCCCATGCCCGTAGGCAATGTAAAGTGGTGGAGCGGGCTTGGAGAGTCCAGTATGAGCCCGAGGCCAAACAACGGTATAAAACCATGATGAAGTCATACCATGAACTAGTCCTTCAGAGCAAGAAACGATATCTTGCCAAAAGGATTGATGATGCTGCCAATTCTTGCAAGGAGATCTTCTCAATCGTGCGCGAATTCACTAGCCCCCGGTCCATCTCCACTCAGGGTGCTCCAGCGGAGACCTGGGCTAACACTATTGCCAATTTCTTTACCACCAAAATTAGGCAAATCCAGGTTTCCTTTTCGCCGAGAGCCCCAGATGACGTGTCTGTGATGCCGATCGAGACAGCGTCTCTGTCTCCCTCAGGCCCAGCTCTGCTTGATTTTCCTCCCCTCTCGGTTGCCACATCTTTAGCCTTGATGAGGAACCTCTAGTCGGGCTCACCATTAGATCCGTGCCCGGCAAAATTTCTGGCAAAAATGGCAGATGCCATCAACCCCATAGCCAATCCCATTCTTAATTTATCCCTGAGCGAAGGCTTTCTGCCCCAGACCTGGAAGCAAGCCATGGTCATCCCTCTGATTAAGAAGCCCAATCTTGACCCAGAGGCACCCTCCAACTACAGGCCAATCTCGCTCCTTCCAGCACTGACCAAGATCTTGGAGAAACACGTGCACAGCGTGCTTTCCAACTTCTTGGAGTCCAATGATTTACTTCATGAATCCCAATCGGGATTTCGCTCCAACTTAAGTACCGAGACGGCGCTCTTGGAAGTCTTGGAGATCGTAAAAGAGGTGCTGGACATGGGAGGCAGGGTGATGTTAGTTATGCTAGACCTGTCGGCGGCGTTTGACACCGTCCCCCATGAGGATCTCCTCACCAGGCTCCGTGACATCGGGCTAGGGGGGACGGTGCTCAACTGGTTTTCTTCCTTTCTGGCCAACCGCCGCCAGACGGTCTGGGTCCCACCCGGATCCGCCGAGATGCCGCCATTGGGAGTCGGAGTGCCTCAGGGCTCTATTTTGAGCCCCACTCTATTTAACATCCTTATGACCCCTCTGGCGACATTGGCGGAGTCCTATGGGGCCCGGATCGTCTCTTATGCTGACGACACTCAGCTCCTTTTCACCTGTCGCAAGAGCGAAGAGTTCGATGGAGAAAGGATCCGTGAGTGCCTTGGGGCTGTTTTTAGCTGGTTTTCACATAACAGCCTTAAGTGCAACTCGGACAAATCCGAAATACTATTCTTCGGATGCCCATCAGAACCAGATTGGCAAGGATGGTGGCCTGCCGACATGTTCCCTCCCACACAGTCCTCTAAGTGGGCCAAGAACCTGGGAGTTAAAATTGACAACGAGCTTTCGCTCAAATCCCAGGTTTCCACTCTTACGGGAACATGCTTTGGGATTCTCAGAATGTTGCGCAAGTTCTTTCCCCTTCTTTCGGAGCAACATCGGAGGATCACTGTTCAGGCCCTTATAGGGTCCAGATTGGACTATGCCAATGTCCTATATCTGGGCTTGCCTGAATATCTCCTCCAACGTCTGCACGTCACCCAGAACGCTGCTGCGCGTGCCATTTTTGGCCTTCATCGCCGCACTAGCGCCTCTAATCTTCTTGTATCCCTCCACTGGCTTCCGGTGCGGAAGAGGATACTGTTTAAGGCCATGACTCTTGGCCATAAGGCCTTGCATGGCAATGGCGCCAAGTATCTCCAGAGGAGGCTGGACTTCTATCGACCTGCACGTTCCCTCAGGTCAGAAGCCTTGGCTTTGGCTCGGGTACCACGCATTAAAAAGGCTCGGCTAGGCGGCCGGTCTTTTAGCTTCCTTGCTCCTCAGCTATGGAACTCGTTACCGTTGTCCCTGCGAAACACCTCAAATCTGCTTGTCTTCAGGAAAGACTTGAAAACCTGGTTGTTTGCTGGATAATTCTTCCCCTTCTTTGGGCCCCGTTCTGTTACTGTTATGTTTCTTGCTCTTTTCCATGGTCTGGAGCTCAAAGCGCCGGGACACTCCTTTGGAGTAGCCGTTGCGCTATAAAAGTCCCATTTTAACATAACATAACATAACATAACGCGGGATTGCGGCGAGGGCTTGATTGGACGATCTTAGTTGACGGGTGGGTTTGTAGAAGGACAGTCGAGTGTTGAGGCATTCGGGTCCTTGATTGTAGAGGGCCTTGTGTGCGTGGGTGAGAAGGCGGAATGTAATTCTTTTGCTGACGGGAAGCCAGTGGAGGTCTTTTAGATGTCCGGTGATGTGATCTTGGCGCGGGATGTCTAGTATGAGTCTAGCTGACGCGTTTTGGATGCGCTGGAGTTTTTTCTGTAGTTTTGTTGTGATTCCGGCGTAAAGTGTGTTACCATAATCCAGTCGACTCGTGACCAGAGCGTGGGTGACAGTCTTTCTTGTTTCGAGGGGGATCCAGCGGAAGATCTTTTTGAGGATGCGAAGTACGTTGAAACAGGAGGACGAGACGGCATTGACTTGTCTGGACATCGAGAGGGAGGAGTCTAGGATGAAGCCAAGGTTACGTGCATGGTCTGTGGGTGTGGGTGCTGTGCCCAGAGCGGAAGGCCACCAAGAGTCGTCCCAAGCTGAGGGGGAGGATCCTAGGATGAGCACCTCCGTTTTGTCCGAGTTGAGCTTTAGACGGCTCTGTTTCATCCATTCGGCTACTTCTTTCATGCCTTTGTGAAGATTGGTTTTGGCGGTGTTGGGGTCCCTGGCGGTGTTGGGGTCCCTGGTGAGGGAAAGGATTAGTTGGGTGTCATCGGCGTAAGAGATGAAGTTTAGGTTGTGTAGACGCGCGATGGAGGCGAGAGGACTCATGTAGATGTTGAAGAGGGTGTGGCTGAGTGAGGATCCTTGAGGTACGCCGCAGATGACTTCGGTGGTCTCTGAGTAGAATGGGGGAAGTCGGACTCTTTGAGTTCTTCCGGCGAGGAATGAGATGATCCAGTCCAGGGCTTTTCCTTGTATTCCGATGTTGCTGAGGCGATGTATAAGGGTGTTGTGGCAGACTGTGTCGAAAGCGGCGGAAAGGTCGAGTAGGATGAGGGCCACTGTTTCTCCGTTGTCCAGGAGTGATCGGATGTCGTCAGTCGCTGCAATGAGGGCGGTTTCGGTGCTATGTTTGGTTCGAAACCCGGATTGAGATGGATCAAGGGAGTTGTTGGATTCAAGGAAGGCGGAGAGTTGGCTGTTGACGGCTTTCTCTATGACTTTGGCCGGGAATGGGAGGAGGGATATGGGTCGGTAATTTTTAAGTTCAGAAGGGTCTGCTGTGGGTTTCTTCAGAAGGGCGCTGAGTTCGGCGTGTTTCCAGCTATCTGGGAAGGTGGCGGAGTTGAAAGAACAGTTGATGACATCGCGGAGATGGGGTGCGATGATGGAGTCAGCTTTGTTGAAGATGTGGTGGGGGCAGGGGTCAGAAGGCGAGCCAGAGTGGATTGAGTTCATGAGGCGAATGGTGTCTTCAGTGGTGATTGGGTTCCAGGCGCTGAGGTTGTTAGTTGGCGAAGTAGGATCTGAAGGGGGTGGAGAGGGTTGATCGCTGGGAGGATTCTCGAAGCTGTTGTGGATGTCGGCGATTTTGTTGTAGAAAAAGGAGGATAACGCGTCGCAAAGGTCTTGGGAGGGAGTGATGTCGTTAGATGCTGCGGTGGGGTTGGTGAATTCTTTGACGATGTTGAAGAGTTCTTTGCTGTTATGAGTGTTGTTGTCGAGACGATCCTTGAATGCTGATTTCTTGGCGGAGCGAATTAGTTGGTGGTGTTTGCGAGTGGCTGTCTTGAGGGAGGCCATGTTGTCTGAAGTTGGGTTTTTTCTCCATATCTTCTCCAGGGTGCGGCAAAGTTTCTTGGATTTTATAAGTTCATCATTGAACCAGGGGGGCTTTTTGCTGGCTGATTTCATCTGGTGCTTTTTCAGGGGTGCTAATTCGTCAGCACTGTGGGTAATCCATTGCTTGAGGTTGGTAGCCGCTTGGTCTGGGTCCATTGAGAGGGGGGGAGGTTTTGGTTGAGTGATGTGAGGAGTTGGTCGGTGGTGATTTTGTTCCAGTTTCTCTGAGAAATAGGATGTGGACGGTTGTGGGTCAGGGCGCTTTTGTAGCTGAAGTGAACACAGTTGTGGTCCGTCCAATGGAGAGCTGTGGTGCGATCGAAGGAGATGTGCTTGCTGGAGGTGAAGATTGGGTCGAGCGTGTGTCCGGCTATATGGGTGGGGGTGTCAACGAGTTGTTTGAGTCCGAGATTGGCCAGGTTGTCCAGAAGGGTGGTGGTGTTGTTGTCGTGTTTGTTTTCAAGGTGGTAGTTGAGGTCTCCTAGAAGAATATAGTTCTCGGAGGCGAGGGCGTGTGGGCTGACGAAGTCCGTGATGTCCTCGCTGAATAGAGTGCGGGAGCCTGGAGGCCTGTAGATGAGGGTGCCTCTAAGTGTGGTCCTGGGGTCGGTGTGGATCTGAAAGTGGAGATGTTCGGCGGTTGCAAGATTGTCGTCGGAGCTGGTTGTGATTTTGATGGTGTTTCTGTGGATGATGGCGATGCCTCCTCCTGTTTGATTGATGCGGTCTTTTCGGATAATCTTGTACGCGTCCGGTATGGCTATGGCGATGTCGGGTGCTGATGATGTCTTCATCCATGTTTCTGTGAGGAAGGCGATGTCAGGTGACGTTGTGTCGATTAGGTCCCAGAGTTCTGTAGCGTGTCTGTGGACCGAGCGGGTATTGAGCAAGATGCACTTTAGGCGATTGGAGTCGGGAGTATGTGTGGGGGGGGGGGTTGGTGAGAGTCCTGAAGCAGTTGAACTTGCAGGAGAGGCAGGCGAATGGGCCGTGGGTACGTCCTGGGGTAGCTACGCAGCACTGTAGTGTGCGTCCGGGGTTGAGGGAGCGGAGGGCTGCGGCATCGTATGTGACTCTAGTGGGGTGGGTGTGGCGAGGACCAGGGGGTATGGTGCTGGGCGCGGTCCAGGCGCGGACAGGCGTAGACGGGCTTACCTTTGGCGCACCTTCGGCGCTACTGGGGCGCGTCCGCTGCGCGTGAACGCTGCGCGCAAAAACATCTGTCATATGTGGATAGTGGAGGGGGCGGAGCGTGGGAGGGGCAGCTGGGAGGCGGGAGCGGGGAGGAGACAGGGGCCGCAGGTAAACAGAACAACAAAATGGCGCTAAGGTAGCGTAAATGAAGCAGGGGCAAGGCCGGAGGGAGAGCAAAGGTACAGTGACACACAGATCAGCAAAAAACAATATTCAGCCTGTAAACAAATCACCGCTATGCAGGGCCAATGAGCAGCAATAAATACAATGTGAACGATACCAGGCGCTATGTATTAGTCGAAGCGCTCTGAGTTGCAGCCGGTGTCTGGGTAGCCAGGAGTTCAATCAGGGCAGGCGGTGTGGTCAGCAAGCAGCAAGCGTTGCAAGGGCAGGCAGTGAGTCAGGGGAGCGACCGCTATGGAACAAGTCCAGACGGTCACGGTGGGACGGAGGACGGGGCTAGATTATTATACCAGTGTGTGGGAGGGGCAGCTGGGAGGCGGGAGCGGGGAGGAGACAGGGGCCGCAGGTAAACAGAACAACAAAATGGCGCTATGGTAGCGTAAACGAAGCAGGGGCACAGCCGGAGGGAGAGCAAAGGTACAGTGACACACAGATCAGCAAAAAACAATGTTCAGCCTGTAAACAAATCACCGCTATGCAGGGCCAATGAGCAGCAATAAATACAATGCGAACGATACCAGGCGCTATGTATTAGTCGAAGCGCTCTGAGTTGCAGCCGGTGTCTGGGTAGCCAGGAGTTCAATCAGGGCAGGCGGTGTGGTCAGCAAGCATCAAGCGTCGCAAGGGCAGGCAGTGAGTCAGGGGAGCGACCGCTATGGAACAAGTCCAGACGGTCACGGTGGGACGGAGGACGGGGCTAGATTATTATACCAGTGTGTGGGAGGGGCAGCTGGGAGGCGGGAGCGAAGAGGAGACAGGGGCCGCAGGTAAACAGAACAACAAAATGGCGCTATGGTAGCGTAAAAGAAGCAGGGGCACAGCCGGAGGGAGAGCAAAGGTACAGTGACACATAGATCAGCAAAAAACAATATTCAGCCTGTAAACAAATCACCGCTATGCAGGGCCAATGAGCAGCAATAAATACAATGCGAACGATACCAGGCGCTATGTATTAGTCGAAGCGCTCTGAGTTGCAGCCGGTGTCTGGGTAGCCAGGAGTTCAATCAGGGCAGGTGGTGTGGTCAGCAAGCAGCAAGCGTCGCAAGGGCAGGCAGTGAGTCAGGGGAGCGACCGCTATGGAACAAGTCCAGACGGTCACGGTGGGACGGAGGACGGGGCTAGATTATTATACCAGTGTGTGGGAGGGGCAGCTGGGAGGCGGGAGCGGTGAGGAGACAGGGGCCGCAGGTAAACAGAACAACAAAATGGCGCTATGGTAGCGTAAACGAAGCAGGGGCACAGCCGGAGGGAGAGCAAAGGTACAGTGACACACAGATCAGCAAAAAACAATATTCAGCCTGTAAACAAATCACCGCTATGCAGGGCCAATGAGCAGCAATAAATACAATGCGAACGATACCAGGCGCTATGTATTAGTCGAAGCGCTCTGAGTTGCAGCCGGTGTCTGGGTAGCCAGGAGTTTGAATTGGAGTGGGGTGGGGTGGAGTGGGGTGGGGTGTGTTGGCGTGGATTGGAGTGGGGTGGGGTGAATTGGACTGGAATGGAGTGAATTGGACTGGATTGGAGTGGGGTGGGCTGGATGGATTGGAATGAGTGGCATGGACTGAACCTGGGTGGGGTGGATTTGTTTGGGGTATGGAGGGGTGGATTGTACTGCAATTGTCTGGGTTGGATTGGAGTGGGGTGGACTGGATGGGGTAGATTAGATTGGAGTGGGGTGGGATGTATTTGATTGTTTGGGGTGGACTGGAGTGGGGTTGATTGGAGTGGAGTGGGGTGGATTGGAGTGGAGTGGATTGGATTCGAGTGGGGTGGACAAGTGTGGTGGACTGGAGTGAGGTGGAATGGAATGGGTGGGTTGGGTTGGGTGGGGTGGGGTGGAATAGAGTGGGTGCATTGGAATGGTGTGGGGTGGGTTGTAGTGGAGTGGAGTAGATTGGATTGCAGTAGGGGGTTGGATTGGAGTGAGGTGAATTGGATTGAGTGGGGTGGATTGGATTTAGGTGGATTGGGGTGGGTGAACTGGATTAAGGTGGGGTGGAATACATTGGAGTGGATTGGGGTGGGATGGATTGGAGTGGGTGGTTTGTAGTGGGGTAAATTGGATTTGGTTGGAATGTAGTGGGGTGGTTTGGATTGGGGTGGATTGGATTGGGGTGAGGTGGATTGGATGGAGTGGAGTGGATTGGAGTGGGGTGGATTGGATTGGGGCTGATTTGAGAGGGGACGATTGGGTTGGATTGGGGCACACTGGAGAGGGGCAAATTGCTTTGGATTGGAATGGGGCACATTGGAGTCTGGTGTTTTTTTTGGATTGGAGTGGGGCAGAATGTTTTGGATTGAGTGGGGCAGATTGCGTGTGGAGTAGATTGGAGTGGGGCAGATTGTTTTGGATTGGAGTGCGATGGATTATGGTGGACTGGATTAGAGTACAGAGGATTGGGGAGGGAGAAGGGTGGGGTGGATTGAATTGGGGTGTGGTGGATTGGATTGGAGTGGTGTGGATTGGATTGGGCTGGATCAGGGTGGATTGGATTCGTGTGAATAGATTGGATTGGAGTGGGGTGGATTGGAGTGGGATGAACTGGGATGGAGTGGATCGATTGGGGTGATGTGGATTGGAGTGGAGTGAATTGAAGTGGGCCGGATTGGAGTGAGGCAGATTGTTCTGGATTGGAGTGGGGCAGATTGTTCTGGATTGGAGTGGGGCAGATTGTTTCGGACTGGAGTGGGACAGATTGCTTTGTACTCAGTGGGGCAGATTGTTTTGGATTGGAGTGGGGAAAATTGGAATGGGCCAGATTGTTTTAGATTGGAGTGGGGCAGATTGTTTTGGATTGAGTGGGGCAGATTGTTTTGGATTGGAGTGGAAAGAATTAAAGTGGGGCAGATTGTTTTGGATTGGAATGGGGCGGATTGGAGTGAGGCAGGTTGTTTTCAATTGGAATGGGACAGACTGTTTAGGATTGGAGTGTGGAAAAATGTGTTGGAGCACATTGGAGTCAGGCAGATTGTTTTGGAATGAGTGGGGCAGATTGTTTTTGAATAATCGTGGGGCAGACTGGTGTGGGGCAGATTATTTTGGAGTAAATTGGGGCAGATTGGAGTTGGGAAGACAGTTTTGGATGGGAGTGGGGAAAATTGTTTTGGAGTGGGGCAGATTGTTTTGTATTGGAGAGGGGCAGATTGGAGGGGATAAAACTGTATTGGATTGGAGTGGGTCCAATTGTTTTGAATTGGAGTGGGGCAAATTGGAGTTGGGGAAGATTGGAGCAGATTTGAGTGGGGTGGCTTGGAAGGATTGGATTGCGGTGCACTGGATTGGATTGGGGTGAGGAGTTTGGATTGGAGTGGGGTGGATTTGGGAGTACTGCATGATTATGTGTTGAAACATCATTTCAGAAATTACACATAAGAAAGAAACAATTTGGCTTTGCAATAAGATAATACTCATCTTTTGAAAACAGAGCCCACTAGCAAAAACAAAAGAAAACATAAGTGCAAAGTGAGAAAAGAAGACGTGGTAAAATAAAAGAAAGTTAACTATAGAAAATATATCTTTAGTTTTGTTTATCCTGCTGGGTACATTTTTGCCAGTCATACTCCTTTTGTTTGAAGAGTACTAAAGGTTAAAAAGAACAAAATAGCACTTCAATCACCACGGGAGCAGCAGACGGGCACTGATTAAGTTGAACCAATCAGTGCTTCTTCCCTGCTCCATAGAGAGGAATGGACATTATGTTAGGCCTTCTTTGACAAATTATGATGCAGTAAAAAAGAGTGGCAGGCAAGCCAACAAATAGTAAGCAACAGGAAGCCCTTTTTGTTAACAACAGTGTCTCTCTAGCAAAGCGCATGCGCTAGCGAATACTCTTGCAAGCTTGATCCTGACAAATGTTAATCACTGCAAGATAATCGACATAAAATGGTAAAATTTCCCTTCTTACTAAATTAATAGTTACATGTTATAATAACAATGTATTTCCTACTGATAATTGTATGTTAGGTTCATTCCAAATAGTTTTCCCACGTTTTGACATGCCAGGACTAATAACTAACACACAAACACACCCATAATGGCGCGCACACACAAACACACACACACACACATACACACACACGTATGCACACGCACGCACACACACTTATATGTATAGTGTTGAATCACCCGCCAACCACCTCTTCTCTCTCAATTCTCGCTTGCATAGACCTAACGCTGCGATCATTAAAAAATCAGCCTTGGTTAGATATAGGTATTTTTTAATGAAACCCTGTAACGCTTAGCATATGCATAATATGTCCTTTGGGCCCTAATTTCCCAAACCACATAATATGCATTTAATAGATGATCCTCAACCATACCGACATTCAGTAATTGCTTCTAAGGGGGCCTATTAAAGTCTGAATTTCATACAACTCATTCCTATAATTGAGACATGAATGAGTTCATTTGAATAACAGTGTGGTTTAAGGTTCAAATAGGATATGATCTTTCCCTGCTTATACTCTTAACTTAGTGATCTCACCTTCTTTGAATGTTCCTATATAGTAATATTAACAATGAAGTCAATAGTATTGTAGGAGAGTAGGGTCTGCTTTCCTATGGTCACCCCAATTTTTGCTTTTTGCTTCACTGGTTTTCGACTTAATGTGGCTGTGGGTCTGCTAATCAGACCCACAGCCTGCTGTTCACTCTCTAAATTCACATACATGTACTATAGGTACATCACCAATTTGATATTGGACACCTCATCAGCCCCTGTACAGTGTACTATAGGTACCCAGGGCATAGGTGCATCCAAGGCCTACCAGGGGCTGCAGCATATCTTTTGCCATCCCTGGCTGGCCATCCAAACAGACACAACTGGCTGATCACTCAGCTGGGGCAAGGTCGTGTAATCACCCCTTGCTTAGATATAGTATACCTATATCTAAACCTATATCTGGACACATATATACCTATAAGTCACTCCTATGGCAGGCCTTAACAATCCTGGAGGCAGAGTGCTTGGTTTTATGTGAGATGGTGCTCTAGCATGAGCTGAGCCTGTCTGCAGCTTTCGGAACCATTTCCTTATAGCTGTTCCAGGGTATTGCCATACCATATACTCTTAAGTGCATTATAATCCTCGCGGTGATTGCCAACTTTGGTTTGGCTTTATCAAAACATGTTGTGTAAGGTGTCATACACTTTGGAATACTATCCCCTCGCCAGTTCTGGTGACGGGGTAGCATTTCACCCTTCTAGAGGGAGAAGACATGTCACTTTACTTAAATGCGGTTAAATCTAACCAGAGCACCAGCATCACAATATGGATGCTGCTGCCACCGACACAAGTCTGACCTCCTGCTGCTGACGAAACCCTGGCAGGGGAGGCCTGGACAAAAGGTATCCTGTCACAGGGAGGTGTTACACCACCCCAGACAGGAGATAGTGGACTGAGGCAGGCAGGGCGAGTAGAACTAGACACTGCCTGGGGCGCACAAGGCTCCCATGCATAGTCCAGTTCAAACTGGTGCTCGGGCACTCCAGCCCCAGCTCTGGCGTGAAACTGGACAAAGGGAAAGGGGTGTAACCACCCCCTTCCTGGGTCCCACCCATAGCAGGATATCCAGCCCCTTGATTTGGAATAAAGGTAGGAGCTGTACCCATAGAAGACAGATAATCCTGACTGAACCTTTGATACAGAACTCTGGACCCTTCGACATCCCACTCGACGTGGAAGACTGAAGAATCTCCCTTGTGGTCAAGGAGTGACCACCCTGTGCAAACAGGCACCATCCAGCGCCCAACGGTTTGCTTTGTTGCAGCTCCAGCCGGAGCTCGAGCGACAGAGATTGACAAGAGCCAGCTTCCCTGACTTCCAACAGCCCGATCCACAGTCCCAGCAAATCTGAGCCCCGTGGAGGCGACGTGAGGCGTGGGGCCGGCCATCTTGAAAAGACTGCGAAGTGCTAACCGTGCAGCTCCCGAGGCACCCGTGAAACTGTGCATTGGGGTTTGAGAAGCCCCAGCCCCGAGCAGCTTGTGCACCGAAGATCACCCCTCCACACAGTGCTGCGTGGGGCCCTTTTGCATTTTCCTGCTCGACGTGTCTGTCCGGTCACTTGCCCGTTGGCTAGTGGCCACTAGGACGACAAATCCTTGAAACTACTCTGCTAGTCTAGCTGCTCCAGACTGGCCCTCGCTCCCCTTAAAAGGAGCAACCTCTCTGACCTTGCTGGTCCGAGTAAGAAGCGATCTTCAAATCCTGCGTGGGTTGCATTTTCCAAGGCCTGTTAACTCCGATCCGGAAGCCAACACCGCTGACAGCGAGAGCCTTTGTGGGACAGCTCGTGATCCACTCCTGGACATCCTCGATGCCCCAGAGTCCACGTGGCAGCGGAGACAAGCTTCTTGACAACCACCTGATTGCACCTGACATCGCTTGGTTCCTTCCTGGTTCCATCCTGGTCACTGGCTAGTGACCCAGACTCTGTCCCATCTGCTTTCAGGTACTCTACATCTTCGATCCACCCTTGGATCCAACCGGACTCTTCTCTCCTGGCCGCCTGCAGCATCTTCATCTCCAGGCTCCAGTGAACTCCACGACGAAACCGGACACACTTTGGCACCTATGCACCCGCTTTCTGTGGGTGAGGTAACGATTGAACACCGGTGCTCCTCTAGTGGTTACCACCTCTAGTGTCCTAGTTTTAAGTGGCTAAGTTCTAGTCCAGTTGGAAGACTTCTAAAACAGTAACTTTGTAACTTTTACGCACCATTGACTTTGCATTGGTGCATGAGTGTGCTTTTAGCGCTGCACCTGAATCCCGCGGGCTTCTCCCGTCCTAACTACAGTTAGTCCAGTATAGTCCCAGCGATTCCCAAGGCCCTAGGCCTTATCACTGTTCGAAAAGCGGTTCTTATACCACTTATTTAATATATGGTTTGAGTGGCCACCGGGCCTATCCATAATTGTGCAACTTTTGTATGTTTAACTGTGCTTTTGTTTAAAAGCTTGTGCCTCTGTCCTCATAAAGAGTACAGAGGATTATTCTAGTAATAAATACATATATTTTTTATAATATATAACTTGTGTGGTGTCCTTTCATTTGATATTACAGGATTGCATATGGTAAAACAGCTGGCTTCAGATGCCCTCTTGAGTTAAGCCTAAGACTGCTTAGGACTATGCTACCCCTAGGATAGCTTGTCTATAAGGTTGACTTACAACCACCACCATAAGGGATTGTTTGGACTGATACAAGGTGCTCACTAGAATAGTGAACATCATACATCAGGCCAACTTCTCACAAGTATTATTAACAATGTTCTTAAGATATTTTTTGAAAGTATGATATTAAGCTAAATCTCAATAAAATTATATTTTATAAGGAGTACTCTTATTGTAGTGTGTCTTATCGTTAGCTGGCTTTTCACCTACAGGACTGGAGAGACTGGTAATGGTTCAGAAGTGGGAGAGGTCCTTGACGACAGTGTAACTACAGGGCCCACCCCCTCGCAGTATCCTAGAGAGCGAGAAGCCAGCTAACGATAAGATGCGATACAAGAGGTATTGTCTTCAGAAATTCGGCGGTTTGTAAGTACCTACCACAGACACCCCCCTCTTGTATGCCCTAGTACACTTGCGAGTTGTCAGATTTTGGTTGTGATGAACGCCACACTGACCCTGATAGGCACATAAAGATGGCTGAAACATGTGGACCACACCTAGGATAAGTGGGAGCAGCTAATAATCCCACATTTATCCGCCATTGTTTTTAACATTGACCAAGAATCCCACAAATAAATTCACAACTTGTGAAAGGGATTCTCGAGCCAATTTTAAAATCATCACTTCACACACAGTCACAAGATCTCCCCCCTCCTCCTCCCGCCTCCCCCCCTCCCCCACAACACCCATCTCAGCTGTAATCAGGCGTCACAGCACTTCCTGGAAGCATTCGGCAACCATAGCAGGAACTCTTCATGCTAACATGTTCATGTAATGTTACTGTCAACAGCTACAAAACTTGTGTGCTGTTCTGCATTTGTTTCACTGCACCGTGGCCGCGCAGTGTTACTGACAGTAATTGCAAAGGGCCTGTGGTGAACTGCATTTGTTTTATGCTAATGTGTTTATATGATGTTACTGGCAATAACTGCAAATTCTCTTGTGCTGCACTGCATTTGTTTGACGCTGGCACGTTCATGTAATTTGTCTCCCAGTAGCTGCAAATGCTCTTGTACTTTATGGCATTTGCTTCATACTGGCATGTTCATGTGATGTTACTGCCAGTAGCTGTAAATGCTCTTGCGCTGTACTGCATTTGTTTCAAGCTGGCATGTTCATCTGATGCTACTGCACTGCATTTGCTGCATGTTCATGTAATATTACTGCCATAATTATAAACACGTTTGTGCTGCACTGCATTTGCTTCACACTACTGTGTTCTTGTAACGTTACCGTTACTGGCAGTAACTCCAAACGCTCTTGTGCTGTACTGCATTTGTTTCATGCTACTGTGTTCATGTGATGTTACTGCCAGCAGCTCAGTGGTGGTGGAACGGTTTTCAGGATGGGGTTCCTGCCATCAGTATCACGTCATTGAAGTTATAGGGATTGTACAAAATCCAAGCATAACACAAAGAAAGGTAGAAAATGCCCCGCACCCATTCAGCAGGAGAGTGGTAAGAGTTTGGTATGTAGCTGGTGGTACATTTTGGAGCACATTGTTTCAAATATATATGGCTAAAGTATGGCGTAGTTGCACATTTACAGGCACCATAATTTGTATGGAATTGGCCATTACATTTGCACTGCTGTGCAATTTTAATGATAAAACTGTATAGTGCACAAACGATAATGCAAAGAAATCAGGTTTTAGAGAATATTATTTGCAAATTATCAAGTAAAGTGTCTTGGTTTGTTTGATAAAATTTAAAACTTTGTTGTCATCACACTTCAGGATTACAAACAAAGGTTCTTCATTCCCGATTTCCTAGCTCCTGATATATTTTGAAATATTTGTACAGTTCATTTACTTGTATTTAAGTTTTTGGTGTGTTAGAAAAGAATTAACATCCTACAGCCTTTCCTGTCACACCACATGTACACCAGCAAGATTGTCACATAGATCACTTTACATAATCATCTGACTTTACAGACAGAGAAAGAAAAGTGAACACCAATCTCCATGGTAAAGGTGATTTGTCTAAATCAGAGCCTGACATTTGACCTCTGGGACAAGGTAAATGCAAAATTGAAAGTCATCTGTATTGCTCATCCGCCTTCTAAACTCCAGTGTGGTTATTTTGTGGTACTGCAGCACCCCCACACCACCACTTCCAGTGACTATGCGGTAGCTGCAAATGCTCTTTTGATGTATGGCATGTGTTTCACGCTGGCATGTTCATGCAATGTTGATGCTAGTAACTACAAACACATTTGTGCTTCACGGCATTTGTTTCATGATACTGTGTTCATGTAATGTTGCTGGCAGTAACCAGAAATGTTCTTATGCGATACTGCATTTGTTTCACACTACGTTGTTCATGTGGTGTTACTGCAAATGCTCCGTGCTATACTGCGTTAGCTTCATACTGGCATATTCATGTGATATTACTACCAGTAACTGCAACAATTTTGTCTTGTACTGCATTTGTTTCACACTACTGTGTTCATGTAATGTTACTGCAAATGACTGCAAATGCTCTTGTATTGTCCTGCATTTGTATCACTTTGTCATACTCATGGAATATTACTGCCAGTACAAAGCAAGTTGCTATGAGCTGCATTGCATTTGTTTCATGCTAACGTATTCATCTGATGTTACTGTCAGTAAATGCAAATGCTCTTGTGCTGTACTGCATATTTTTCTAGCTAGAATTGTTATCTGATGTTGCTGCCAGTAGCTGCAAACAATCTTTTACTGTATTGCATTTGGTCATGCTGTCATGTTCCTCTAAAAGAAGGTAACTGCAAACAAGTGTGTGCTGTACTTCATTTGATTCACCCCACTGTGTTCAATGTTATTGGCAGTAAGACAAATGCTTTTTTCTAAACTGCATTTGTTTCACGGTACTGTGTTCATGTGATGTTACTGCCATTATCTGCAAATTCTCTTGTCCTGTACTGCATTTGTTTTACACTGGCATGTTCGTGTATTTTTTTTTCCATTAACTGCAAATGCTGTTGTGTTGTACAGAATTTGTTTCACGCTAGCATGTTTGTCTCATTTTACTGTCAGTACCGGCAAAGGCACTTATGCTGTGCTACATTTGTTTCACATTGGAATGTCATCTGATGTTACTGCCAGTAACTGCAAACCCGAGTCCTCTCCTTTTTAATCCTATCCCAGTGGACCATTGAAAAGAACTGATTCAGCACTCTGGACACAGTTTTATCAACCACTTCTTTTGCACTCTGACCCTCACTGACCCTAAAACATCACTCATCCTTAAAAGACCTCAGCTCTTCCCCGCATGGGAGTTGTAGCCCACACCATGGACCTTACAGTCCAGGTATGAAGAGGGAACCCAATGATGAAGCATGTCACCATCGGGTGAGTGGGGGTTCTTGTCCTGAAAGGAATTTCTCCCCTGAGAGCTCTCTTACACACACATACAATCGCATATAGGACACTAGATAGATGTACTGTGTTTATTAGTTTTTGTTTTATGACCTTTCATACATTTTGTGAGTTTCATCTGTAGTGTTGAAGGTCCACTCAGGAAGGTTGTATTTCAAGATGATTTATTCATAAAGATAACAGGTAGTAAAGTAAAGGACATCATGTAGATATGTGGTAGATCAGAGCCCCACCAGGAGCAGCCTGTCAGCTGCTCAGCCCATGACCAACTATCACTCTGCCTCTCTCAGTCCCAACATTCCAATTCATCAGACTTCAACATTTTAATGAGTAAGAGCACAAGCACTGGCTGAGCAGGGGTGGGCAAATACCTTACACTATATATGCAGGACACTACATATATCCCTTTTCCTTCAAATAGAAGAACAAATGCAATCCACAATAAAAATAAACAAGAGTGAACAAAGAAGAGAGAGCAAGGAAGGAACAACGGAGTGACAGAGAGAACAACAAGGAAAAGAGCAAGCAAAGCAGAGCGAAGAAAAAGAAGGGAGAAGACAAGGATATAAAGGTAAAGCGTAAGTTTGGAAATGGAAAACCCATCCTCAACAACAGCGAAATAGAAAGAAGAAGACGAAGAGAAGAAAGGAAGGAAATACAAATAGAAAGAGAACAGACGTGCCAAAGACAACCCTCAAATGTACCCATTGGCCAGGCAGGCAAGAAACGAGGAAAGAAAAAAGCATGACGCAATATGGATACCAGCCTACACACTGACACAAAGAAGAGGGAATAATAGATCTCCTCTGGGACTAGGAAAAGAAAGAATGAAAATACGAACGAGGGAAGGCTGGAGACAAGGACGACAAATAGCCATGTAAATCCAGAGACCAAGGATGAAAATTAGTGACATCACAAGGAAACTAAACAATTAGGAAATCAGAGGAGAAGTGTTAACCGCATGCGTGCGGGCGGAATTCCGCTCGTACGCTGAGATTTTTTAAATCGCACTTTACGTGACGAGCTGGGCTCGTCATCAGCGTGCGAGGAGGCTACGCCATGACGAGCCCAGCTCGTCATCAGCGTCGAAGGGGTTAAAATACTAAGAGTATGAAACAATCTCCCCCACACATGTGAGAATCACAAATAACCCCACTGGGTGTGTAGCCAAAAACCATGAACATAATGTGAAGGGCCAAAATACGGAGAGCTCTCGCCTAAAGGGGCACATTGTGCAATTTTCTTGTGTGTGCTATTTTACATTGTACATCTCTCTACACAGGGAGGGCAATAGGTTCTTGTCTCTTTTGGCTACATTTTTGCGTTCATGTACTTTGGGCTACATACGTCTTCACCCTTACATAGGGCATGGTTTCATGGGTTACGGTCCCATTTACTTAAACTGTCATCCTCACACAGGGCACGTCTATTGGGTTTTAGTCCCATTACAGCATATCACTACTTGTGACCTCTACATGGGGGTTGTCCTTGAACGGGCTTTCACATTATGGGACACAGTCCCATTCACAGTGCCCCTCACACGTGCATAGGAGTAGAGGACAGGCATGGGTCTCAGTCCCATTGGCTGATTTTGTCTTTCTACATTAAGTTACTTTGCTGTTTTGTATAACGCAATGTTACACTTATCGTATTGTTATTGTCTAATTGAAAATGGGGGGAAGTATTAGTTATACTGTATGTATCTACTTTGCCTCTTCTCTGTTTTCCACGTCATCCAGCTTTCTTTGTGATGTCATACATAATTTTCATCCTTGGTTTCTGGATTTACATTACTTGTTGTTGTCCTTGGTCTCCTGCCTTCCCTCGTTCGCATTTTCATTCTTTTCCTTCCCTGTTCAGGAGGAGATCCGTTATTCCCTCTTCTTTGGTTTCTGTGTGTAGACTGGTGTCCGGTTTGCATCATGCCTTATTCTTCCTTCCTTTCTTGCCTGCCTGGTCAGTGGGTATGTTTGGGGGTTGTCTTTGGCACGTCTGTTCTTTCTCTATTTCGTATTTCCTCCCTTTCTTCTCTCTGTCTCCTTCTTTCTATTTCATTGTTGTTGATAATGAGTTTTCCATTTTCTTACTTACACCTTATCTTTACCTACTTGTCTTCTCCCATTTTTTCCCCGCTCTGCTTTGCTTGCTCTTTTCCTTTATGTTCTCTCTGTGTCTCCATTGTTCCTTCCTTGCTATCTGTCCTTTGTTCACTCTCGTTATCTTTTATCATTTTTGCATTTGTTCTTCTGTTGGAAGGAAAAGGTATATATGTAGTATCCTGCATTTATATTGTAAGGTATTGTACCACCCCTGCTCAGCCAGTGCCTGTGCTCTGACTCCTTAGAATGTTGGAGTCCGATGATGCCGCAGAATGTTAGGACTCAGAGAGGTGAAGTGACAGTTGGTCATGGGCTGAGCAATTGAAAGGCAGCTCCTGGTGAGGCTCTGATCTACTAGATACCTACTTTATGTTCTGAACTTTACTACATGTTATCCTCATGAATAAAACATCCTTAATTACAACCTTCCTGTGAGGACCTTCATCACTACAAACTTCAAACACTTTTTTGCTACCCTGCACTTGTTTCATGCTACAGTGTTCATGTAATGTTACTGCCAGTAATTAGAAACTTTCTTATGTTGTAGTGGATCTGTTTCACGCTAGCATGCTTATTTAATCTTTCTGCCATTAACTGCAAATTTTGCTGTGCTGTGTTGTATTTGTTTTACACTAGCATGTCCATGTAATGTGACTGTAAATACCTTCAAAGTCTCCTGTGCTTTGCTGCATTTATTTCATGCTAGCATGTCCATGTTATGTCACTGTATGTAAATGCAAATACTCTTGGCCTGCATTTATTTCACGCTAAAGTATCCATGTAATGTTACTGCCAGAAACTGAAAATGCTCTAGTGTTGTACTGCATTTGTTTTATGCTGGGTTCATGTAATGTGTCTGCCAGTAACTGAAAGGGTTCTTGTGCTGTTTTATGCTACTGTGTTCATATAATGCTACTAGCAGTAACTGCAAATGCTCTAGCGTTGTACTGCATTTGTTTTATGCTGACATGTTCATGTAATGCTTCTGCCAGTAACGGGAAGTCCTCTTGTTCTGTTTCATGCTATTGTGTTTATGAAATGCTACTCGCAGTAAGTGCAAATGCTCTTGTGGTGTACTGCATTTGTTTGATAATACCATGTTCATGTATTGGTACTGTTAGTACCTGCAAATACCTGCATGTGGTAATGAATTTGTTTCACCCTACTGTGTTTGTGTAATGTTATATAATGCATTTGTTTTACACTAATAAGCTGATGAGCCCATATCTAGGGCAAAACCTTCCTGGGTTGCATGTGTTCCGGTTCAGGGAGGACCTGGCTCGGCATTTCGAGCTTGACTGTTCCCATGAGGAGCAGAGTCAAGACTGATTTGCATATGGCTGGGCCCAAACTGAGGTGGCATAGTGGGCATAAGAATAATGGGTTGGATTGCTACCCCAAGCTATTGCCAGTGGTTAAACTTATTTCAAGCAGCCTCCCATCACCGTTTTATGTGTTTTAGGCAGGAAAATTACAACTTTTGGCGGAAAGCTATTCTTTTGGCGGAAGAACCATTCTTAAGACAGTGAAACACCGACTTTGAACGTAAAACATACGCACACATACACTACTTTTTAAAGAACATTTTGTCTGCCCTATGGGTATGTAGAGCCTTCTTTAGGAGTGACTTTATTCATATTAAAAACGAAGGCTCATGCTGGGCAAAAGGTTTATTTTGCCAAGTATTTTTTTTTTACAGTTTTAAATAGCGTGAACTCGACCCAAAGGTATTAGAGTGCTTTACATAAGCACCAGTAACATTACGCAAGGACACATTTTGTTTTTGTTTTTTTTAGGCATGGAGAAATTAAGTGATTTGCTCAGATTCACAGTATGTGTGCCATGTCCTCTCCCCACTTTAGTGGTGGTACAATATTTGCTCCAGTCCGCTAGTACCATTTAGCTTACAGGTCCTTGGCACACTTTTGTACCATATACGAGGGACTTACAGTTACGATAAACATGCCAATCAGGATTGTAACCAAATCTGACATGTTTTAGAGGTCATATCACATGCAACTGGGTCTAGTTAGCAGTGACCCAGTGTAGGAAGCTGGCTCTGTATCTACTATACCAAAATGAGGTATAGTGTGCTCAGAGTCCAGTGGCACCCCAAAGGTAGGCAGAGGTAAAAGTAGATAGCATCTTACTCTTTATTTGAGGTAGTGTGGGCGAGCAGTAAGGCTTTATCAGAGGTTAGTGTCAAGCATTCGTTGTACACACTCAATCAGCAAATGATTACACACACTCAAAGACTTGAACTCGGACCAATTTGCTTTGTATAGCAATATTATTGAGTTATATTTATTTCTTAGAACCAAGCAAGCCTGGCACAGGTAAGTGATTTATACTTTGCAGTAACAATACAGTTTAAATTGTAGTTGCATATATACTTCGGTTAGGTTACAGTAAAATTACTGAAAATGCAATACTTTGAAATACTGTACATAAACTTTGCAATGACTTTTCAGTAGTTGGTCATGTATATTACTTTGCAGATTACTTTTCTTACACAGTGTAGTATACCTGGATACTACACTGGGATATTTCCTGCATAAAGACGAGTAAATGTGTTTTTGTTATTTGTACACAGTTATATAGCCTTTTATAGATTTTCCAACTCCACACTTAAAAACTTTTTCATAGAAAACAAGCAATGTAATCCAATGGGAGGAAATAGAGTTATCGGTTAACAGGTAAGTACTTTGTTGTGGGAGTTGGTTTTCTGGGGCTAGACTCAGAGGTCTCCAAGGGTTGAGGATGCCTTTTCAAAGCACCCTCAGAGGCACCAGGGTGGCTAGGTGCAGAGGGCTGAGGCCCAATGTTATCCAATGGAGGATAGGGGGCCTCCGGTTGGTGGCTGCTCAAGAGCAGGCCACAAGGTTGAGGGATCAAAGCTCCTGGACTTTAGCTCAGGGCAAATGGGGATTCAAGTTTGCATCAAAGGTAAACCCTCAGCGGCACTAGGGCAGCCGGGTGCAGGGTGCTGTTTTGGCGTCGGGTGTCCTGTTACTTTCAATAGGGGTTCTCCAGTTTGCAAACACACTGCAGGCTCGGGACGAAGATCTTCTGGGAGCGACCACCACATGGAGAGGTAAGTTGGGATGCTTGGGGTTGGCTAGACATGATCGGTTGGGCCACCCAAGGCCCTGGGACGTCGGGTGCATGGGTGTCTTTTAGGGTCGGATCTTCTTACCAGCTTCTGGTGGCGGTTGGGAGGACCACCCGGATTGAGGCTACAGGCATCGGCTGGAGGCTTGAGGCGGGTCAGGGTTCACTGGATCTTGGGTCAGGATCACCGGGGAGAGCTCCTCGGAGTGCCGGGCCACTCAAACTCGGGCCGTGGGTGACAGGTGCAGAGTGGTGCAGACTCGTGGATTTTGCCGGAGCTTGAGTGTGTGGGTAATCCAATACGGGGTTCAGGGAAGACAAAGGGGCATATTATCAAAAGATATATTGCCACTTTTTTGGCACATATTACCGAAAAAGTGGCAATTTTTTTATCTCAATATTATCAAGGCACCGCTAGCATGCATTACCGCATGTTAGCAGCTGATTTTGTAACGCATCTCATGACAGCGATAGCTATCGCTAATGAGATGCAAAGTAGGCATTCCCTCCTGAGGCAACATGAGAAATTATCGCAAAACCAACATCGCGATATTAATAATGTGGCACCTGAACAGCGAAGCGATAGCAAAAGGCGTGCTAAGCCCCCATTATCACATGATTTTAACGCCTGCAAAAAACATGACTTAAACTTATTGCCTATAGGAGCTGGATTGTATGGTTAAGTACACACGATTGTATCAGCGAACTTTTCTATTATCGCTGCTCAGTTATCTCTGGATTGCTCGCCATAATGGGTGTTTTCTCCGCTATCGCTGGATTTCTTATCACCTTTGAGATGAGAGTTGATAATACCGTGCTATCACGGCGATGAAATCCAGAGATGGCTGACGATAATTATCGCAACTCATTGGTAATATGCCCCAAGTCTTTTCTTTGGAAGGTAGGGCAGGTCCTCTGGGTTCTTGAGGTTGCTGGCTGCAGGACACACCGGAGTATCGTTTCTGCAGGTTCGAGGTGGGGACAGGCAGATAGGGCTGGGGCCAAGTCAGTGGGCGTCCTCCTCTTCTTAGCTTTGGCACAGCTATTCGGTCCTTTTTCTTCTTGTTGTTGCTTGTCTGTCTTCTTGGTTCAGGACTGCCCCCTAAATGCTGTATTTAGGGGAGTTCTAGGGGTGTCGAGGTCAGCAGCCAATGGGCTACTGATCTGAGGGTGGCTACAACCTTGGTGTGCTCACCACACGCGGGGAAGTGAGCGCAATCCCTAATCTTGATTGAGAAGTGTATGCCATCTGCAAGACGGCGGACACTGAAGAATGGGCTTCACCTCGCCTCACCCACCTGAGGGGTGGGGTTAGCATAGGTGGGCACACCTTCTGGGCTGGCTAATTTTTCCCGCCTGTCTTCCCGCCGAAAAGAAGTGGAGACAGGAAGGGGGCCTGCTCCTAATAGCAGGAGAGGCTAGGTGTTGCATTACAAAGGATGCAATGCCTTTGAAGCTCCCCTGCCACAGGTGGCTCTTCCTTGCCTGGGGGAGGTGTGAACACCTCTTCCCAGGAAATGCTTTTTTTCTGGGCTCAGGGAGCGAAAGCTCCCACCCCAGGGGTCCAGAAACATGTCTTGCGGTGGCAGGCTGGTGTGTATCAGTCAAGGAACCCACCAAAGGCTAGTCATTTTTCAGGGGGGCGTCACTAAGATGCCCTATGAGTGTATTTGTCATTAAATCCCACACTGGCATCTGTGTGGGTTTAATGTGCTGAGAAGTTTGATACCAAACTTCCCAGTTTTAAGTAAAGCCATTATGGGGCTGTGGAGTTCGTAATGACAAATTCCCAGCACCATATACTCTTAATGCATTACTGCACTTACAATGTCTAGGAATTGGGCTAGACATGGTAGGGGTACAGGGCTCATGCACCGGTACCCTCACCACTGGTATAGTGCACCCAGCTAGAGGAGCGGCTGACCTATGCCAGGGCAGTGGGTTGTAGGCATGGCACACAGGGATGTGTGCCATGTTGACTCTTCACTTTGTTCTGCACCAAAACACACAGCCTGCAATGGCAGTGTATGTGTGTAAAGGTACAGGGCCTCTAAGGGTGGCTCAATAAGTGCTGCAGCCCTTAGAGGCCTTCCCTGGCTACAGTGCCCTTGGTACCCATGGTACCATTTACAAGGGACTGGCATGTGGCCAGAGAGGTGCCAATTGGGGGTACAAGATACAGTTTTTGGGAAAGAGAAAAGAACACAGGCCCTGGGAACCTGATTGATATGGACCCAGGGCACATCAAGTCACAGTGCATCAGTAGCCCGGCAAAAAGTGGGGGGGTTACTGCAACAGAAACCCAGCTTACTACACCCAGTTGTAGTGTCCTATAAATAAAGAACTCTGGAACTCTATTGGACCCCACTGTACACCATAGGCCTGTGGCGTAAGCATCGGAGGGATGAGTTGAAGGCAGGCTTAGAATGTTTAGTTCTGACTTACACGCAGCGGGTTAAAAACATGTAAAATTACTCTGTGTGTGTGGTGTAGTTATTGGCAAGTACTTGGGTTGATAGGATGCTACAGCTGTGTGCAGAGTGAAAAAAAATAGCAGCATCAGTTCAGACCATACAAATGAGGCCTTTTTCTACAATAATATCTTTGAAAAGCTTAGTGTTTTATATAGACCCCCCATATTAGAGACATTACCTCTAAAAGAGTATTGGGAATCTATTTTTGATTTGCAGTTGACCCTAGTGCTAGGGTAGGCAGCGAACACTAAATTAGCTGAAGTACTCTGCCTATTGTTAGTACAATCTGCAAATTGTACAATTATAAATAATATGGAGATCTTCACTTCTTCCCATGATCAGAATATAGATGACAAGTTAATCACAACATAACTGATTTTAAAAAATGAGCGTTGGGATGTTAGGCAGTGTGCTCCCACCCTGCTTCTGTTTGAAAAGGCTCACTTGAGCTACTGAGCTGACAACGCTTGTTTGGATGCACCTGCACCCTGTGGGCAGAACAGAGACCTGAAAAGACTTTGGGGAGCATTTCCAGCACCCCCAAAGTGACTTACTGTTCTCTACTGATGAAGGAATGAATCCAGAAACACGTGTCTGGAACAAGGGTGAAAAATTAAAGAGTACTACTGAAGTAAGTGTTATCATGCACTGCATTTTCCATGCTGCATCGGGGCAAATTGAGTGCAGGAATGTGAGGTAGTGTGTTCCCACCCTCCTTCTGTCACAACATAACAGATTAGTGGATTATCCCAAATTGAAGACTTCATTGAAATAATATAACTAATAATAATAGCACATTTTCAAGTATTATATTAAATCTGTTTTAGATCTTCATATATATATATGGGATGGGCATTTAATTGTATTATGGCCTGTGAAGCTCCACTTCTGTGATGAAAATTACTACTAAACACGTTGAACTGCTTTGTGTTCAGGTGCATATTATATTTTGTGGTATAATCTTCGTCAAACAACAAAAGAGTGTAAAACATTAAATGTGTAAGCACAAATACAGAGAAAAGATGAACCCTAATAGTCCACTTTAGGAATTATTAGGAATTTATTAGGAAGCCCTCACTCACCACCCTGGTTGGTGACATGCTTCATCATCGGGCCCACCAGGAGAAGCTGAATGCCTCCCTGGTGTGCTACAACGCCAGGATACTGCGGAGCTGGTTTTTTGTGACAGTGGTGTGAAAAAAAAAATGGTGAGTTAAAAATGTCAGAGTAGTGTACCACGCAAAAAGTTTTATTCAGTGGCCAACCTGACATGGTTAAAAATATGTGTTGGGAAATTTACCAAATAATGTTTTGGGTATTTCCACTCAAAGTGGCGTTGACATGTTTCTGCCCGTTATGTGTCATTTACTGGGCTTTCTTCAGGACCATGAGGAGTGTGCCCTGGCGGTATGGGCGCGCTAAGGCCCACCCTAACCAGAGGACATGAAAGTTAACATTTTGTGTAAAAATAAAGGTGCAAAAAACAAACCACCTTTGCACCTTTATTTTTACACAAAATGTTAACTTTCACGTCCTCTGGCTAGGGTGGGCCTTAGCGCGCCCATACCACCGGGGTACACTCCTCATGGTCCTGAAGAAAGCCCAGTAAATGACACATAACGGGCAGAAACATGTCGACCCCACTTTGGCCAAAACATTATTAGGTAAATTCCCCAACACATATTTTTAGCCATGTCAGGTTGACCACTGAATAAAACTTTTTGCGTGGTACACTACTCTGACATTTTTAACTCACAATTTTTTTTCACACCACTGTCACAAAAAACTCAGCTCCGCAGTATCCTGGCGTTGTAGCACACCAGGGAGGCATTCAGCTTCTCCTGGTGGGCCCGATGATGAAGCATGTCACCAACCAGGGTGGTGAGAGAGGGCTTCCTAATAAATTCCTAATAATTCTTAAAGTGGATTATTAAGGTTCATCTTTTCTCTGTATTTGTGCTTACACATTTAATTTTTGACACTTTTTTGTTGTTTGACAAAGAGTGCCCCGGGGGACTGAGAGTGTCCCATACCTTCCCCCTCTCTCCTATTGTTGTAACCCCCCTCCCCCTGGTATAATCTTCGCCTCATGTCAAAACAATTATTCGGTGTTATCTGCGAGGATCTTTGAAACCAGAGATGATGACATGGCACGGTAAAAAGAATGACATTTAGTAACCAAAACTTTATTATCATTACTACCAAAAGTTATAATTTTATTTTGAGACAGATTTCTAATTATTCATTTTTAGCTATGATGACAGATCAGGGTCAGCGTAATAGAGCATTCAAACATGTTTTGCTTCTACCTTTTAAATAACATCAGTGTATAGTACATAATCATACAGCAGATCTGATAAAGACACATTTATTACGTTTGGTGTGACTACGCAGCATTGGCAGAGTCTATTTCCTGTAGGTATTTTTTAGGAGAGAGCCCTATCAGCTGTATCCTGGATAATTATTAGAGAAAAAAGGTACACAATCTATTTCCTTTTTGATGTTAAGAAAATTTAATTGCCAAGAAGCCTTCCATTTAATTGCAATTTCTTTCTCACTTATTCTACTTGAAATATGGCTATGAATGATGAATGATGAATTCTCCACCCTTACACCTTCCTCGAGAGTCCTGGTGCTCTTCTGCCATGTAGTGCTCATTCCTTTAAAAGCCGTCCATACTTCTTGAGAACATATGATGTCATAAGAATTAAAAAAAATTATATTACCGAGGGTGCCCTTAGGGGTCTCCTATTGGAACCGCCTCCTCCACAACCTGCGGAAGTTGAAACCATGTAGAGATATATCACAGGACAGTAATGTAGTTACACCAGATTTGACGTACATGGATGGGCTTGATAGGCATGACCAGTGTTTTGTTATGCGGTATACGACACAGATGTTAAAAATGTTAGGGAACTGTCATTTACAGATCAGAATGGTTTATTTTCTTGCTTTACAAATGCTATATAGTAGTCACCTGCTTGGAAACCGACATACTGATTAATGTATGCTTTCACTACTTTTTAATGTATGCAATTATTTTATCTGCTGACTCAATAAAAAAGATTTTTGAAAAAAACCAATTCTATTACTCCCTCTTCTTTTAAACGTTTGTTTATTCCTGCAACATTCCATGAAACTTGAAACCTCTCTGTTTTCCATTTATATACTTTTATAATGTTATTTTTTTCCCTTTCCGGATAACATTCATTATCTATATCAACCTCCTTATCCATTCCCAGGAGATTCCATTTTTACTATTTTGTTCCCCGCATCTTCCATTCTTACTATTTTCTTTGCAGGAGCTTCCATTTTAGCTGTTTTTCAGCAGACTGATCTTTTTCATCAATTTTCATAACTATTTTCTCCCATTTCAAGGATTGGGAAATCTGGTGATTTGCTCCATTTTCAATTTACGTTTAATAACTTCTGAGTCCTCTTAATTCCAAAATGTGTCATATCCATCACTTAGGGTGCTCTTGATTAAATTACTCATTCACTAGGGCAACCCTGTTAATTTGAGAATGGGATCCTCGTTTCCTAGGTCTATCTTGTTCTACAGGACAAAGAAAACAATTAAAGGGAGAGTTTTACTTCTGTAACTTAAGGCTCAAGCTAAGAACAGTTTTAATCTTGAGCAGCTTCACGCAAGTAGATCATATTTTATAAATTGATCTCACATAATCTCTGTCACTTTACTCCCTCCTTCTGTTCATCAGGGCTGGACTGGGAACCGAAACGGGACCTGGCAAACTACTCAGCCACCCCACCCCCTGAAGTGAGGGGGTGCAGCCGAGAAGTTTGCGAGGGCCTGGTTTCCACCGATTTTGTTACAGGGGGCTGATATTGCCGACCCCCTAACAAAAACAGCCCCACAGAGGCCCAAAACCAGCCCCCACCCTAGCGGTCCACCGGGGAAACGCCCTGTGCCCGCTGAGGCCATTCCGGCCCTGCTGTTCATGTCTCCTCCTTTTACCTCCTACCCTGGAGTTCCACGAGGAACGACCATTGCCTTCGCTGCTATTTAACACCTACATCAGCTCTGCAATGGATGTTTGTATGTTAGAATATAGCATGCAGAGATATTGCCTTCCATAAATATTATGTCATAAATATTGTAAGCAAATATATTGTCCCATTGTAAGTAGAGTTTGTAACATTAAGTGCAATGGATGGTATTTCTGTATATATAGCTCATGATGCTTATTTCAGATGATTTTCTGGGTGATATTCTGTTACTGCACCTTAGCAGGCACCAACAGCTGTTTGAGCTAACTTGCTATGATGACACCAATATCTTCCTGAAATTAGAAACGTCCCTTGTTCTGTGGTGCTGCACCTTTTGACCCCACGCCTCTTTGCAGTGGACTACTTGATTACATACAGACAACTCAGTCTCAACTCTACAGACACAAACACCGGATATCACCATTTAAGTCCAGACCGTAGGAATCATCATGATCTCCAAACTTTCTCTCTGACACCAATGTAGTAAGTGGTTACTGGTGTATTCTGTTACTTGCACATTGTTGTGTATTCTTGATTGAGGATACGGGGCACCCTGCGTACCCTCGAATGTGATTTACTTACAAATGTTGCCTCATGGTCCTTTGCGATGGTGATGTTATACAGTAGTTTCTATGGCGTGGGATTCCGATCGGCTTCTCTGGGTGCATCGTGGGCTGCTGTATCACAATAAACCTCTTTGGATGATCACACCGCCTCCGAGTTAATTCATCTTAACTGTTAGACCTGGCATCATTGGCATGAGTCTCTCCTCCATTTTTTGTCTGTTTGCCTCCTCTGTTTACGATGTTTGCTGGAATATTGCTTTGGGCACTGTGCCACTGCTGATCAGTGCCACAGTGCAAGTGCTCCCTATGTTAAATTGATACATTAATTGGATTCCATGTTTGGCTTATTTGGGTTACTGTCAGTCCCTAGTCTAGTGCACCAGGAGTGCCAGGGCTTATACATAAATGCTGCTGGTGGGCTTGCAGCACTGGTTGTGCCACCCACAGAAGCGGCCTAGAAAAATATGACTAAGGTCTGCCATTGCAGAACCTGCATGCAGTCTGGTACTGCCATGCTGACTGCGCAAGTACACCTACTTGCCAGTCCCTAAAACCTTCCCTTAACTTCATGTTAGTCACCCCTATGGTAGGATCAAGGGCAGGGTGCATTGTAAGCATGAGGTAGGACAAGTCCTGATGTGTGTGGCATGTCCTAATAGTGAATTACAGCGATTTTCGTTTTTCACTATTGTAAGGCTACCTGCTCTCCTTAGGCCAGACTAGGCTGCTGGAATTATTACACTATATAATCCTAACAGACTCAGAGAGCATGGTGGAAAGTCGAGTTTAGTATCCCTGAACTCAGAATTTGATAACACATCCTTTAGGATGGATGGTTTTTGGAGTCTGAGTTTGGAACTAGCACTTTTAGAAAGTGACTAGTTTCTTGTCTAACTGTCTACCGGTCTCTGCTGGTTTTGGTGTGTGTGACAGGAGCTGGGTGGCTCCAGAGGTCTGAATGAGTCAGTGTGGGGTGAATGAGGCATTTGCGTTTAGAGTGGGGGAAGAGTAGTTCCTGATAGCCTGCCCTGCCTGACACAATACTGGCTCCACCTCCTGCCGGGTGACTGATGGCCCTGCCCCTGCTAGTGACAATGCTGGCTCCACCTCCTGCTGGGCGGCTGAAGACTCTGCCCTGCACCGTGAATAGGCCAGGTGCCTAGGCCTGGCAACACCCACAACAAACCCAGGATGGGGGAAATTCCCCTGCATGGACAAAGGGATCAAAGCAGAAAAGGGGTATAAGAGAAGGACCCCTGAACCAAAGAATTTAGATCATTTCTGAAAAGGAAACCTATACCAAGGACAAGAAGCCTGCTGATCCAACGACTTGCCTACCCCTTCTGCCAGAGTGCTGTTTGCTGGGGGGAATCCTGCAGTTGCTTCTTTATTTTTGCTTAGAAACAAGGAGAGAGGAACTGAGTGTGTACTCTCAAGCTTTGCCAAGAAAATCTCCAAGGGCTGGAAGAATGCCAGCCTCCTGTTGAAGTCACAGGGCTAAAGGACTTCATCATCTGCTAAAGTTGCCTGCTGCTGGAACTTGGGAGTCCAGCGCATCTGAAAGAAACCAGCAATCTCGACGTCGTCGTCGGCCGCCGCCGAATCCAGCTCGACATCGTGAGTAACGGCTCCAGTGTCCCGCACCTTTGGCGCCGGCCGCCGGGCCCGATGGATGCCAGTAGCGACGCCGCTGCTGATCGCCGGCCACCGAGCCCTTCTCGACGCCGTGAGCGCTGCTCACTCTTGCAACATCGACATCGACGACGACGCCGTATCCTGCTTCGCCACCGTGAGCGCTGCTCCAGCTTGACACCTGTCGACGCCGCTGCAGATCGCCTCGACTCCGAGGCCCGATCGATGCCGACGACTCGACGCCGGTACATCTCGACGCCGTGGATCATCGTTTGCTTCATTTTCCAAGGTACTGTGTTTGGGGGTCTGTTTCGACTCCTGGCTCTACGTAGCGCTCCTCGCGGTCGACACCGAACCGTTGGAATAGCTTTGCCTCGACGTCGTGTGACTCCTGTGGGGGTTACATTGTTGCCAAGAACTGTGCTTTAAAGAAGAAGAGTTACCTTTGTTGCTAAAGAACTGTTATTTTTCCTTCCAAAGAGTATTTATTGAGATTGTGGTATATTTATGTCGTTATTTGGTCTTGTGCTAAGCCTTATATAAACATCCTTATTTTTATAATACCTTCTGTGTTGTGTCCATTTGTGGTGTATTCACTTTATTACTGTATGGGGTCATAAATGCTTAACACACTGCCTCTGAGATAAACCTGTCTGCTCTGCCAAGCTGCCAAGGGGGTGAGCGTGGGGTTATCTGAGGGTGAGATCCCCTTGCCCTGACTAGAGGAGGTGGGTCCCTATTTGTCAGAAGTGTATACCTCTGCCAACTAGAGACCAGCCGATTCTAAAATTGTTGGTCAGCGGTGAGGATTTGAACTTTGCATTTATGACTCATGTGCAGTGATTAGTGTACGCTGCATAGTGAAAGCAGACCTTAGCGCAGCCACAATCTATTTTGGTAGGATATTCCATTTTTGTTCTCCGCTTTCCTGGAGCTTATTTTTTGAACACTGCCAGTTTTGACCATGAGTGATGCCAGAGTCACTACCCCTGTTGTTGTGGAGGAATTTGATAGGAAATTGATAAAAGACTACGGGAGAAAGGAGCTGGAAAAATTTTGCAAGCAGTTCAAAGTTCCTACAACAGGCCTCTGAAAGAAAGAGGACTTGCGCAAAGCACTGGAGGCCTGGTTAGAGGCCAGAGATCCCTCTGATGTGGTGGTGGTACCGCCAGAGGGAAGGGAGGAGGAAGAGCTTGTGAATGCCCCAGTGTCCTCTCCCGGCAGCAGTGGTTCCTCCAAGGGTCTTTCTCCTGAAGAATTGGAAGGCAGGGTGAAGGAACGAGAGTACCAGTTAGAAATGGCAAAACTTAAATTAGGAGGGCAGTTGGAGTTAGAGAATGCAAGAAGCAGGAGAGATGCTGACATGAAGAGCAAAAGGTTAGATTTTGAAAGAGAAAAATTCGCGTTTGAACGTGAGGAAATGGTGAGGGAGATGGAGCTCAAAACTAAGAGTTTAGAATTGAATCCCTCTGGTGCCAGCATTCCATCTGGGCCTGCAGAAAGTAGGTTTTATTTTCCCAAAGATGTGATAAAAGATTTTCATAAAAATGAAGATATTGGCCAATGGTTCAAAGCATATGAGTTAGCATTGTTGGCCCACCGGGTCCCTGAGAAGGATTGGGAAGCGGGGTTGTGGGGTCGCTTTGTTAATGAAGGGAGAGATACCTTGTTGGACATGCCTGTTGGGGATAGGATGTCTTATACTCATATGAAAGATGCTTTAATGTTAAGGTATGGCCTAACTCCAGAAAAGTACCGACAAGCCTTTAGAGAATGTCAGAAGTTGCCTGGTACTACGTGGGTTGAATATGTATAATTTTTTTGCAGAGCCATGGATGGTTGGGTAAAGGGTAGCAAAGTGGAAAGTTATGATGCTCTTTATGATTTGTTTGCTTGGGAGCACTTGTCTAATAACTGTTTTCCAGAGCTACGCCAGCACCTTATTGATAGCAAGATATCTAGCCCTAGAAAATTTGCTGAGGAGGCGGACCGCTGGGTCAGTACAAGGGTCCACAAGGGTCCAGTGGGAGACTCAGCCAAAGGTGAGCAGGGTCCCCAGCAGAAGAGTGGGGGGGACAGGGGTAAACAGAGGGAGTTTCAGAAAGGGCCCCAAAGTAATCCCCAAGGGAACCAAGGGAAGGGTTCCCAGCCTCCCCAGTAAAGAAGCCAGCGGCCCGACAGGTAAACCTGTTCCTAGGGGCCCAATGACCTGGTACGCTTGTAAGCAGGTGGGACACCGTTATTATGATCCCCAGTGTCCCCTGAAGAACTCTAATGCACCACCACGTGCACCCCCCGTCAGTTGGCGAGTGTAGCCCTGGGAAGGGAGGAGATGGTTGCCCCTGATGGGAAGGGTCCCGCAGAGATGTCCCTGGTCTCTTTAGGAGACATGGAAATGGTCCCTCCACCCCCTCTGCCTAGTAGCACTAATAAATATAGGCAGTGGGTGACCATTAATGGCCATAGGGTGGAAGCTCTCAGAGACACCGGAGCAAGTGTGACAGCTGTCAAGTGTCACTTGGTGTCCAGAGAGCAGGTGGTCCCTCATGCATTCTACCCTGTCATAGCTGCTGACAACTCCCAGAAAGAGTGTGAGGTAGCTCAGGTTCCCTTTGAATGGGGGATGTCTCGGGTACTCTTCAGGTTGCTGTGAGGCCCGCCATGCCTGTTGACTGTCTCCTGGGCAATGATTTGGAGGACTCCCCTTGGGCTAAGGTGGAGCGAGAGACACATTTGAAAATGTTGGGTGTGCCAGAGTGGGTGTGTGCCACCACTCGGTCCATGACAGCTAGTAAGGGTGTTGATGTGGTTCTGGAGCCTGAAAGTATGGCCCAGGACCCAGCTGTGATGAGAAGAGGCAAGGGGGGGGGCGGGAAACCGTCTCCCGTAGTTCCCATGGTCCAGGAGGAGGCAGACCTTGAGGGGGATGCCCTGGAACCGACAGGGGAACAAGTTGCTGAACTGGGAGACCTGTCCGAGCTGACCCACTGCAGCAGGATGGTGGTCCCTCCAGGGAAGAATTTTGTGCTGAGCAAAAAGTGTGCCCTTCTCTTGTGGGTATGAGGCAGCAGGCCTCAGCCCAAACAACAGGTGATCAGTCAGGATCACATTTGGTCTACTGGGAGAACGACCTCCTGTATAGCGAGCCTAAAGCTGCTGAGCCTGCGTCAGCCTGTGTGCTGGTGGTACCCCAGCGCTTCAGAGCCTTCCTCCTGGGTTTGGCTCATGACGTTCCATTAGCTGGACATCCGGGGCATGACAAGACCTATGATAGGCTTGTCACCCATTTTTATTGGCCCCAGATGAGAAGGGATGTAGACATCCATTGTAAAACCTGCCAAACTTGCCAGGCAAGTGGGAAAAGCGGGCGGAAGCAGAAGGCTCCCCTCCAACCTTTTCCCATCGTCAGTACCCCCTTTGATCGGGTGGGGATTGACATTGTGGGGCCACTGGACCCCAAGACAGCCATGGGCAACAGGTTCATCCTGGTCTTTGTGGACCATGCTACCCGGTACCCGGAAGCCATCCCTCTCCGCACAGTGACGGCCCCCGTGGTGGGACGGGCACTGATGGGTGTTTTTTCCCGCATGGGGTTCCCCAGAGAGGTGGTGTCAGACCGGGGCACCAACTTCATTTCCAATTACATGAAGTCCCTGTGGAAGGAGTGTGGGGTAACCTACAAGTTCACCACTCCTTACCACCCAAAAGGTAATGGGCTGGTTGAGAGATTCAACCGGACCCTCAAAGGCATGATCATGGGTCTTGAAGAACCAATGAGGCGTAAATGAGACGTCCTCTTACCATGCCTGCTGTTTGCTTACCGTGAGGTGCCACAAAAGTCTTTAGGGTTCAGCCCCTTTGAGCTTTTGTATGGACACCCGGTAAGAGGACCTTTGAGTCTGGTCAAAGAAGGCTGGGAGCAATCTCCCAGGAAACCTCCCCAGGATGTATACAGTTACATGCTGGCCTTTAGGAACCAGACTCGGCGCTTCAGAGACCTTGCTCAGGCAAATCTGGAGGCCAGCCAGGAAGAGATGAAGCGGAGGTACGACCGGAATGCCACTCTGGTGGAGCTTCAACGTGGTCAGAAAGTTTGGGTCATGTTCCCTGTAGAACTTTGTGCACTCAAGGACAGGTGGACTGGACCATTTGAGGTTGTGGAGAAAAAGAGCGATGTCACCTACTTGGTGGACTTGAAGTCTCCCAGGAACCCCTTGAGGGTCCTGCATGTCAACCGGTTAAAGCCCCACTTAGAAAGGTCCGAAGTGGGCATGGTCCTAGCTACAGATGCTGGAATGGAAGAGGAGAGTGAGCCTCTTCCTGACCTCCTGTATGCAAAAGAGCAAGATGGGTCAGTGGATGGTGTTGTCCTCTCTGACACACTGACCCCTGAGCAGCAGCAAGATTGTCGCCAACTGTTGGGACAATTCCCTGATCTGTTCTTCTTAACCTCTGGTGTCACTCAGTGGTGTGTCCATGATGTGGACACCGGGGACAGAACTCCTGTGAAGCACAAGGCCTACAGAGTGACTGATAAGGTCAGAGCCTACATCAAGGATGAGGTCTCCAAGATGTTTGCCTTAGGGGTGGTTGAGTCCTCTAGCAGTCCTTGGGCCAGCCCAGTGGTCTTGGTCTCAAAGGCTGCAGCGCCTGGTGCTTCACCAGAACTTTGGTTCTGTGTGGATTACCGAGGACTCAATTCAGTCACCAAGACTGACGCGCACCCCATCCCCAGAGCTGATGAGCTCATAGATCGGTTGGGGGCTGCCCGGTACCTTAGTATGTTTGACCTAACGTCTGGGTACTGGCAGATCGCCTTGACTGATGGGGCAAAAGAGAGGTCTTCATTCTCCACACCAGATGGGCACTACCAGTTCCGGGTTATGCCCTTTGGGATGAAGAATGCACCTTCCAGAGGTTGGTCAACCAGGTATTGGCTGGACTGGAGGATTTCAGCGCCGCCTACCTGGATGACATAGCGGTGTTCAGCGCCAGCTGGGAGGAACACTTGCCCCATCTCCAGCAAGTGTTGTTGGCCCTGAGCAGAGCAGGCCTTACAATCAAGGCCAGCAAATGCCAGATTAGGCAGGGTTCAGTGGTGTACTTGGGGCACCAAGTAGGGAGCGTCAAGGTGGCCCCCTGCAACCCAAGATAGATACCATCCTGGCTTGGGCACCACCCAAAACCCAGACTCAGGTGAGAGCCTTCTTAGGTCTCACGGGTTACTACAGGAGGTTTGTCAAGGTGTATGGCAACATTGTGCACCCCTTGACTTCCCTGACTTCCAGGAAGCAGCCAAGACTTGTGATCTGGACTGACGCCTGTCAGACGGCCTTTGAAACTCTGAAGACTGCAATGTGTACTGCACCGATACTCCAGGCCCCCAACTTTTCTAAGGAATTCATTGTCCAGACGGATGCTTCAGAGCATGGCGTGGGGGCTGTTCTAGCACAGGAGAATGAAGAAGGCCGAGACTTACCTGTAGCCTTCATCAGTAGGAGGTTTCTGCCCAGGGAACAGAGGTGGAGTGCGATAGAGCGAGTAGCATTTGCTGTGGTCTGGGCGCTGAAGAAGCTAAGACCCTACCTGTTTGGGACTCACTTCCGGGTTCAGACAGACCACAGGCCCCTCAGATGGTTGATGCAGATGAGGGGTGAGAACCCAAAGCTGTAGAGGTGGTCCATTTCCCTACAGGGGATGGAATTCACGGTGGAACACCGCCCTGGTACAGATCAGGCCAATGCTGATGGTCTGTCCAGATTTTTCCGCCTTAGTGCTGAGGACTCCCTTGGTGAAGGGTAGTTCTCCCCACATTTCAGCTGGAGGGGACACGTGTTAGACCTGGCATCATTGGCATGAGTCTCTCCTCCATTTTCTGTCTGTTTGCCTCCTCTGTTTACGATGTTTTGCTGGAATATTGCTTCGGGCACTGTGCCACTGCTGATCAGTGCCACAGTGCAAGTGCTCCCTATGTTAAATTGATACATTAATTGGATTCCATGTTTGGCTTATTTGGGTTACTGTCAGTCCCTAGTCTGGTGCACCAGGAGTGCCAGGGCCTGTAAATACAAATGCTGCTGGTGGGCTTGCAGTACTGGTTGTGCCACCCACAGAAGCGGCCTAGAAAAATATGACTAAGGTCTGCCATTGCAGAACCTGCGTGCAGTCTGGTACTGCCATGCCGACTGCGCAAGTACACCTACTTGCCAGTCCCTAAAACCTTCCCTTAACTTCATGTTAGTCACCCCTATGGTAGGCCCAAGGGCAGGGTTCATTGTAAGCATAAGGTAGGACAAGTCCTGATGTGTGTGGCATGTCCTAATAGTGAATTACAGCCATTTTCGTTTTTCACTATTGTAAGGCTACCTGCTCTCCTTAGGCCAGACTGGGCTGCTGGAATTATTACACTATATGATCCTAACAGACTCAGAGAGCATGGTGGAAAGTCGAGTTTAGTATCCCTGAACTCAGAATTTGATAACACATCCTTTAGGATGGATGGTTTTTGGATTCTGAGTTTGGAACTAGCACTTTTAGAAAGTGACTAGTTTCTTGTCTAACTGTCTACCGGTCTCTGCTGGTTTTGGTGTGTGTGACAGGAGCTGGGTGGCTCCAGAGATCTGAATGAGTCAGTGTGGGGTGAATGAGGCATTTGCGTTTAGAGTGGGGGAAGAGTAGTTCCTGATAGCCTGTCCTGCCTGACACAATACTGGCTCCACCTCCTGCCGGGCGACTGATGGCCCTGCCCCTGCCAGTGACAATGCTGGCTCCACCTCCTGCTGGGCAGCTGAAGACTCTGCCCTGCACCGTGAATAGGCCAGGTGCCTCGGCCTGGCAACACCCACAACAAACCCAGGATGGGGGAAATTCCCCTGCATGGACAAAGGGATCAAAGCAGAAAAGGGGTATAAGAGAAGGACCCCTGAACCAAAGAATTTAGATCACTTCTGACAAGGAAACCTATACCAAGGACAAGAAGCCTGCTGATCCAAGGACTTGCCTACCCCTTCTGCCAGAGTGCTGTTTGCAGGGGGGAATCCTGCAGTTGCTTCTTTATTTTTGCCAAGGAACAAGGAGAGAGGAACTGAGTGTGTACTCTCAAGCTTTGCCAAGAAAATCTACAAGGGCTAGAAATGTGACAGCCTCCTGTTGAAGTCACAGGGCTAAAGGACTTCATCATCTGCTAAAGTTACCTGCTGCTGGAACTTGGGAGTCCAGCGCATCTGAAAGAAACCAGCAATCTCGACGTCGTCGGACGCCTCCGAATCCAGCTCGACATCGTGAGTAACGGCTCCAGTGTCCCCCACCTTCGACGCCGGCCGCCGGGCCCGATCGACGCCAGTAGCGACGAAGCTGCTGATCGCCGGCCGCCGAGCCCTTCTCGATGCCGTGAGCGCTGCTCACTCTTGCAACAACGACATCTGAGATAAGCCTGTCTGCTCTGCCAAGCTACCAAGGGGGTGAGCGGGGGTATCCCAGTGTGTGATCCCCTTGCTCTGACTAGAGGAGGTGGGTCTCTATTTGTCAGAAGTGTATACCTCTGCCAACTAGAGACCAGCCGATTTTAACATCAACATTTTGGCGATGACCAGAATCTTGCCCCAAACATTCTCAGCCCTCTGATGTTAAGCCAGAAGCCAACAGCACTGTGCTGCATTGGAGTTTTCTCACCTTGTCAGCAGGTCGGCTTTTTTTTATCTGTGGTCAGCCTCTGCCGTGCCGCTCATGTCAAAGCCTTTTCAGAAGACTCAACACTTTGTGATTGCTTCAAAAGTGTGTTTATTTAATCCTTGGGGACAGCACTACTGAGCCTCGTGAAGCCCCTTCACAAGCTCCTACTCTGTGCAATCGCTCTCTGGCATCCTGTCTCTCTGGGGCATGACATCATACCACGCCCAACGCGGCAGCCCTCTTGCTGCAGTTTATTTTTCACAACTACACCGATAGTCTCCACATTGCTGGAAACCTCTTCTCCTGCCCTTTGAAGTCCATAAGTCAGCCAGCAAGTTTATGAACTGTTTCTCTTCGCCAATGCGCTGTTCTTCCACAGGTCACAGGTGCACCTGGGATCTTTATGAGTCCTCCGCATTCATGGGCGTGGTCGCTCGCACGGCCTTCTGGGACACGTAGTGCATCAACATGTTGCTTCAGTGAGCCTTTCTGCTAACCAGTGTTAGTTCATGCTTGTTCCCCCAGTGGGTGGCTTTGCAGTCTTTGCGATGTTCACTTGCCTCTTCCTGCCAACGATATCAGCTCCTGTCTCAAAGCAATGATCGCCGTTAGGCGCAATCCAGGTCTGCACAACAGCAGTGGGGCTCTCTCGCAGCCAGGCAAGCTGCTCAAATCAAACTGCAAGAGTCGCCTCAAATGAGAGAGCCCACCACAGGTAAGTTTTGCTCCACACATTTAATCGTGGCTGCAGCATACATACACGCATCGAAAGTGCCAAAGTAATTTTATCAAACCAAATTTGGATTGATCCCGAGCCTCTTGCACGACGGGCTCATGGCAAAACAAACACCAATGCGTGCTTCCTCCGATTAAAGGCAATAAAAACACTGGAACCGAGGTCTCTATTCAAAGTGCCATTTATTCGGTCCAACACTACGTCCTACGCGTTTCGGAGTTAGGCTCACTTCTTCATCACGGGCAACAGACTGTGTTTACTTTGTTTGTTATAAAGTGTGTGATATAGACATAGAAGAAATCTTCAGTGACAGCATTCATCTCAATAAAGTTCAAAATTGATACATGAACTTAGACTTCGTATAAATAAATGAAGACAATACTGTAATTAATCATCATTACAATATGGGGACAATAGACGTGTTGGGCTTATTAAAAACATCATAAACCATGTGGCGATATTTACAATTGTGTAACGGACCAAGCAGCGGTACAGTGTGACTTTAAACGCGTTGTCTAATGCATATGAAGTTAACCTAAAAACCGTAACTCATCATGAAATGTGTTTGTGTGCAAAACGTTTGTGGTAACAAATGCGGACTCAGCAAAAGTTACATTAAGTGACAGTGCTCGCGCAATCGATCAACGCAAGTGTTATAGCATTCAAAACAACTTATACTGTATACGTTGCATACTTTGAATAGACGTGACCCAAAACTGTCTTTCAAACCTTCATGAACATTTGCCTCTGAAGAAAGGATTAACTCCTGAAACGCGTCAGGCTTTTATGTCAGAAGACGGCTCTGTTAGCTGCCTGAAGGAGCAGTGAAATGGATGCAAATAAAAGTGCTTATTCAAACTTTGAGTGGTTTTGCTTCACTTGGGCTACCTGCACTTGATTTGGATATATTTCGGCTGTTCGCCCAGCCGAGAAGCGAAGCCCACCTTTGACGAGGGTCCAGTGCAGCCTATGTACAAGGGGTTGCACACTTGGGAACGAAGGCAAGTACAGCGCCAACGCAGGTGGTGCTACCTTGAGCACAATTTCGCTGCTGCAAAGCGCTTACAGATGGCTTCCAGCGCTGTACTTCACTCCACTTGGATAACAAACATTGGTTCAAATTGTAAGGTTGAAGAGCAGCCCCACTGTGGTAAGAGGGTCAACGGACTACGAAGCACAGGATGCAGTGCGACATAGCCACGCCCACTGTGGCAGGTAAGAGCGATATTAGACGTGACCCAAAACTGTCTTTCAAACCTTCATGAACATTTGCCTCTGAAGAAAAGATTAACTCCTGAAACGCGTCAGGCTTTTATGTCAGAAGACGGCTCTGTTAGCTGCCTGAAGGAGCAGTGAAATGGATGCAAATAAATGTGCTTATTCAAACTTCGAGTGCTTTTGCTTCACTTGGGCTACCTGCACTTGATTTGGATATATATATACTCATGACTAAGGTGCTCCGGCACTGAAACGCGTCGGGTGATGTTTGCTTGTAAGACCATGATTTAAATAAATCTTCGTCTGCTGCAGAAACAAGTCGGGTCTGTGTCCGTTTCTGCCGTGCAAGTTGGAAAAGCACGGCTCTGGTGCGATATATATATATATATATACATATATATATATATATATATATATATATATATATATATATATATATATATATATACATATATATATATATATACACATATATATATATATTTTTTTTTTTTGTCACAAAAAAGGCGGCACAACTGGATTCCATATTGAAGCCTTTTAATCAGCGCTTCACCCCACCAACGCGTTTCAGCCACACAAGGCTTTGGTCACGGTCAGTTAGTCCTTCTACCATTTCCATTTAAATACAGTATACAGTATATAATGTGGCATTATGGGATACGTAGTTTGGAACAAAATTATTTTAAAATTACAAAAAAGAAAAGAAAGACTGGTGTGATTAAACATTTGTAGTGACATTCGTACAGTTTGCTACATGTTAATTCACATGGGCAGAGTTATAGATTAGAGTTAATTCTCGGATTAGTTCCTAATTACTGTTAGTTCGAGTTTCGGGTATAGTACCCTAGCAATTTAAACTTTTCAGCTGGTACTATCAAAGTCACTCTAGATGTATGTGGAGGTCCTCCCCAAAGTTCATGCCTCTCGGGATTTTTGTTCGAAGTCGGATGATGAGGCGGGACTCAATTTGTCTTAATTTTCGAACAATGTCTACTCCTCTTTCCATTTTTGTTAATATTTTCAAACCATAAAATTTCATTGCTCTCCAGTCTCCTCCTTGGCAAGCATTTATGTGTTTCGCCGTGGCATACAGCATGTTTTTGTTTTTCACTGCCCTGATATGATGTGGGAATAGAAGCCTGCCAATATTTCCTCAAACAACGCAGCATTACAACATTGAAACATACGAACATGCTCTTGAAAATGATTCATATGTGTCTAACAAACAATGTTTTCCTGTTTAATAAGGAACTATACAAGCAAGAATGTGGAACTGCCATGGGGATATCTTTTTCCCCCAACTAAGCAAACACTACCATGGGCTGGTGGGAAAAGACAATTGCATGGAACACCAATAACCAACAAGATCTGGATCGAATAACTATATGGGTACGCTACATAGACAATTTGTTTATAATATGGAATGGATCAGACCTACAATTTCAAAAATATTTTTCCATACTTAACAACAATAGTGTTGGTCTACAATTTACATGCTCCACAAGTAAAAAACAAATTGACTTTCTAGACACCAAGATTTACATCTCAGAAGGAAAAATTGAATCCACCTTGTTCCGCAAAAAAACATCCACCAATAGTGTCCTACATGGTACTAGTTTCCACCCGAAATCCCTTCTCAAAAGTATACCATATGGAGAATTCATAAGACTAAAAAGAAATTGTTCTAAAGCTGAAGATGCAGAAGTCAAAATGGGAGAAAGCAAGGCAAGATTCGCCTCAAGGGGATACGAAGATCGTGTCCCAAAGAAATGTAAAAAGAAGGCAGACAAAAAGACAAGAGCAGAAATTTTGGTAGAAAAACCCAAAATAAATACTGAGAATGATCCACCAAGATTTGTAACTACATACAATAAAGAGAGCGGAATCATCGCCAATAAGATAAAAAAATATTGGCATCTCATATCTGGAGACCCGGACATAGGAGAATTGGTAGGTAAACAACCATCAATAACATACAAAAAGAACATTTCTCTCCAAGATCTCATAGTGAAAAGCCATTTCCAAATGAAATCACAAACAAACTGGCTAATGGACCAACGTAAATGATTCAAACCATGCTCCACTTGTAAAGCATGTAAGATTGGAACAAGCAAGAAAAGCATCGAAGAACCAGATGGCAAAGTAATGTACATTGACCAAGAAATTACCTGCACGTCTAAAAATGTGGTATATGTAGTTGAATGCAAATGCGGGATCAAGTACATAGGCAGTACCACATGCATGTTAAAAAAAAAAAAAAAAAAGAGAATCCTGGAACATATCAGGGCAGTGAAGAACAAAAACATGCTGTATGCCACGGCGAAACACATAAATGCTTGCCAAGGAGGAGACTGGAGAGCAATGAAATTTTATGGTTTGAAAATGTTAACAAAAATGGAAAGAGGAGGTGACATTGTTCGAAAATTAAGACAAATTGAGTCCCGCCTCATCATCCGACTTCGAACAAAAATCCCGGGAGGCATGAACTTTGGGGAGGACCTCCACATACATCTAGAGTGACTTTGATAGTACCAGCTGAAAAGTTTAAATTGCAAGGGTACTATACCCGAAACTCGAACTAACAGTAATTAGGAACTAATCCGAGAATGAACTCTAATATATAACTCTGCCCATGTGAATTAACATGTAGCAAACTGTACGAATGTCACTACAAATGTTTAATCACACCAGTCTTTCTTTTCTTTATTGTAATTTTAAAATAATTTTGTTCCAAACTACGTATCCCATAATGCCACCTAAGGCTAACATGGGCTAGTATTCAAATGGAAATGGTAGAAGGACTAACTGACCGTGACCAAAGCCTTGTGTGGCTGAAACACGTTGGTGGGGTGAAGCGCTGATTAAAAGGCTTCAATAAGTAATCCAGTTGTGCCGCCTCTTTTGTGACAAAAAGTAATTTTTGGGTCAGGATCCGACCCCTGGGCTGAGCACACACTGAGGAGCGCACTCGAATTCTGCTGGATCACATTGTGGCAAACATATATATATATATATATATATATATATATATATATATATATATATATATATATATATATATATATATATATATATATATATATATATATATATATATATATATATATATATATATATATATATATATATTCACTGAAAAAACCATAGGTTATAGACCATATATAGTTGGGAATTAGCATTTAAAAAACCTTATTTTACTCACACAAAACCATTGAAATTCCATATATAGTTAGTTGTACTAACTATATATCGCGCACCCGCAATCCACTGCTGATGATGTCACATATTACATCATTCATGACATGGTCAGTGACATCACTGATGACATCACTGATGACATCTCAAATGACATCACTGATGACATCACTGATGACATCACTGATGATAACATCCAGTGACTGTATGTTTCTGTAAAGTTAAAATATGTCTTATATATTGAAGAATGAGTGGATGTATAAGTGTCTGGATGATGTATTTAGTAGGTGCATGACTGACTGTATAAGTGAGTGATTAAATGTGTCTCACTGAGTGCATGGGTTAGTGACTAAACTGTTTTAAATTGTGCACCATTGTGTCTGTTGTTTTGTAATCTGATGCAATTGTTGATCATTAGCTATATGACTAACTATATGGGTTATTGATTAGTTGGCCATGTATTTGTTTGGGAGACTGAGTGTGTGTGTGGGTGTCTGGGAGGTGTATGACTCTGTGCATAGATGTGTGAGCAGTTGATTCACTAGATGTATGGGTTCAAAAGTGCATGTGGAAACAGCTGTATGGGCGGTTTACTGTGTGCATGAGTGTATTGGTGAGTGAATGGATATCTCAGTGCTACATGTCAAAGTAAGTACATATGTAAAACACAGTACATGTGGTAGTTGACATATATAAATAACTGTGCATAAGAGCCAGTGAATGTGTGAGTGGCTGTATGGATCATTGTGAACTTGTATCAGGGATTGTATAAGAGAGTAAATATGTGTTATTATATGTTTCAATAAGTAAGGTGTGTTTTACTATATAGTTGAGGAAATGGAGGTGTGATTGATTCTTTGCAAGACTGATTAGGTGTGTGAGTAACTCCATGGATGAGTGACAGTCTGTGAGTGTGTGAGTAACTCCATGGATGAGTGTCTGTTTACACTGAGTGTATCTAAGGTTATATTAGAGTCTGAAGAGGTTCATCGTATCATCACATGAATGATGTCATGAGTAATGTCAAATGAGATGTCATCAGTGATGTCATCAGTGATGTCATTTGAGATGTCATCAGTGATGTCATCAGTGATGTCACTGACCATGTCATGAATGATGTAATATGTGACATCATCAGCAGTGGATTGCGGGTGCGCGATATATAGTTAGTACAACTAACTATATATGGAATTTCAGTGGTTTTGTGTGAGTAGAATAAGGTTTTTTAAATGCTAATTCCCAACTATATATGGTCTATAACCTATGGTTTTTTCAGTGAATTTTCAAGGTTTTGTAAATGCTAATTCCTAACTATATATGGTCTATAACCTATGGTTTTTTCAGTGAATTTCATTGGTTTTTTAAAAGCTAATATCTGTAGCTCTAAAATGTATTCTTCTTTAAATCCAAACATATATTTTATATGTTTATTAATATTTTTTTTTTAATACTTTTTTTTTGTAAGCTCCCGGGGCGCGGACAGGTGAACGCACGGGTAAGCGCAATCTTGCGGCGCGCCCCGGGGCGCGTACTAATACGCGTCCCGGAAGCGCTATTGCCGCGAACGAAAACAACATCGTGACGTATCGCGTAGCCGCCACGCCTTGCGTCATAAGACACGTGTCGCGTAGCCGTGAGATGCGTCTTATGACGCACCGCGTAAGCGCACCCGGAAGCGCATACGATCGCGCAACATAAGCGCCCCGATACACGCCCGGGACGCGCCTCGGGGCGCGTAGCGTAAGCGCGTCAAACCATGTGACTTTAAAATAACACTTTTCATTGGTTCAGAACTTTTTTTTTTCCAAATTGTGTGAAGCCCACCCATTTCTCTCACTATTGCTTTGTACTTGGAGAGAGCAAGAGCTGTTCTGTCTACTCTATCTCCTACTTTTCTGATCTCCAGCAATGGCTGCAAGAGAGTCATCCAGCAGTGATTCAGATGGATTTTTAGATGAGGACCCTCCTCAGAAAAAGAAAAAAAAACATTTCATCTGGAAATTTTACGACATCCCTGAAGGACAGAAAAAAGTCAACGCTCCCAAAGTAACCTGCAAAATATGTGGGAGTAGTTTATCCAGAGGCAATCCTCTGAAAAAATATAGTTTTGGGAATGCTAATTTGATCAGGCATGTGAAAAGAAGACACCCTAACAACTTTGCCAGGGAGAGTGTCAGAGAGCTGGCACGGAATGTACCAACAGATGGCGGCAGCACCTCCACTGGTGGAGCAACACCTTCGGGACCACCCCGTGGAAGAATGGTCCCTAACATTCAGCCGGTGTTTGCAGGCATCAAATTTTTGTGCACGGAGTGTGACGAACTGCTCTGCTATGGGGAGCAGAGTGTTGAACTCATTGCCCTAAAGAAACAGCAACACCGCTGCTCTGCCAGTCCCTAAATTTTCACATTTTTTTGCTCCTGTTGAGCAGTTTTGGAATCCCTGTTTTTGTTTTTCCCTTGACAAAAATCCCAAAAAAATATAAAATTGTTTTAAAAAGTCTAAAAAAAATATAAAACAACAAAAACAAAATATATAAAACAACAAAATCAAAAAAAAAAGTTCTTTTCAGAACTACCTCCAATTTATAAAAAGAAGCTTTTTTTTAAAAAAAAAAAGTCTGTCATTTTTAATCTCCATGGTACGCTCCCCCGTAAGCTCCCCGGTGCGCGTACCGGGCGCTCCCCCCCGCGAAAATCGATTTTTTTTTTTTTTTTTTTTTCACCCGCGGGAGCCTTTTATGGCCCCCACATCAAAAGTAGGGGGTCAGGGGGGTGTACCCTGCCCCCTTTTGCTCATTCCCCCCCTTTGATTCTTGCCACCTCTTGTGTCTCAATCCCACCGAGACACAAGATGGCGGCCGCTGCGGACTGTTTCGAATGTTTACAGACACCCGAGAACCAATCAGCTTGCCGTGCGTAAGTCGCGTGGCGCGCCTGAAGCGCTCCCTGGTACGCGTACCGGGCGCGGCTCTAGATATATATCTTTTTTTAAACCTAATTTACTCAAAATTCACAGGACCACATATCTTGAGACCTAGCAAAGGCACATCGGGCAAACAATATCTACAATTTTGCCAAGTTTCGTGGAAATCCATTCAGCCGTTCGGGCTAAAAGTGAGGCCAACCGCCCTATGGAGAACTCAATGTTAAAAACACGTTTTGGGACCCCCCTTTTTTCTCGGCCCCCCCTTGACGAAACCCCCCCAAATTTTCAGGGGCTGCTCAGAAACAAAATGTTCCATTTTCCTGAAAATTTCAGCCAATTCCGTTCACAAACGCCAAAGTTATTAGACATAGAATTTTCAAAAATCCCATAGAGAAAAAATCCTAACTATATATACCTACTGGCGACCGCCAGTAGGTAATATATATATATATATATATATAACTATATATATATATATATATATATATATATATATATATATATATATATATTGTGATCAAGGCCGGGGCAACCCGGCTGAAACGCGTCATGTTGTGAGAAGGCTTCAATAAACTGCACTAAACTTTAATCCTTTTGTGGTGGTCCGTTCCTGGTGAAGGTGAAGGAGTTCGCTTTTTCAACTCAGGATTTGGTTCTCATATATATATATATATATATATATATATATATATATATATATATATAGATTAGCAAAATGCCCTGAAGCATTCTGAGAGCACACAACAGCATTCCGCTCTCCAGCTTGCATTTTCATTTTGCTTTCATGCTTCACATTTATTGCGTTTTGCCGACGCGTTTCAGGGCCACCATGCCCCTTCTTCATGGGCTGCACAAACTTGACTGGATGCACGCACTAATTGGTATATCCGGTTTATTTTATTCAAACCCCTCAGTGGGCGTTTCCCTATTTACAAGCACACTGATGCTTTGTGGGATTTGAAGTCCTTAGTGCGCTGGGACATATTAACTTTAAGTAAGCTCCAGTGTCCGTTTGTCAATCATGCTGTCAAATATTACCTATAGTAGGCTGTTAAACAGTCTTCCAAGATGTTTAAAATGGAAACGCTGTGCCACAGAGTTCTGCAAAGTTGAAGACTCGAGCCTCTGCCTGCAGGAAGTTGCATTCTGCTTCCCGAAGGTGGTGGTGCCTCTCAGCATGGTCGGGCCGCCGTGTGAAAAATCTGGATTAGCAAAATGCCCTGAAGCATTCTGAGAGCACACAACAGCATTCCGCTCTCCAGCTTGCATTTTCATCTTGCTTTCATGCTTCACATTTATTTCGTTTTGCCGACGCGTTTCAGGGCCACCATGCCCCTTCTTCATGGGCTGCACAAACTTGACTGGATGCACGCACTAATTGGTATATCCGGTTTATTTTATTCAAACCCCTCAGTGGGCGTTTCCCTATTTACAAGCACACTGATGCTTTGTGGGATTTGAAGTCCTTAGTGCGCCAGAAAGTGTTGGCAGCCATCTTGTGCCTCGGTAGACTGAGGCACAAGAAAGCAGAAAAACAAACGTGTAGAACGCAAAAAGGGGGCAGGGTAGAAAACCCTGACCCCCCTAGGCCTGCTCAGGGGGTACCACAAGGACCCCCAAAGCCCCCCGACCAAATATTTTTTGGGACAAAAATCACATGGTACGAGTACGGTAAGCTTACTGTAAGCTTACTGTACTCTGTACCTTCCCGAGCATGAGTTGAATGCTAATTGGCTGTCAACTGTCTGTTAACACTCCAAACCAGAAAGTGTTGGCAGCCATCTTGTGCCTCGGTAGACTGAGGCACAAGAAAGCAGAAAAACAAACGTGTAGAACGCAAAAAGGGGGCAGGGTAGAAACACCCTGACCCCCTAGGCCTGCTCAGGGGGTCCCACAAGGACCCCCAACCCCCCCCCCAATTTTCTTTTGTGACAAAAACTGCGGGGTACGAGTACGGTAAGCTTACTGTAAGCTTACTGTACTCTGTACCTTACAGAGCACGAGCTGAATGCTAATTGGCTGTCAACTGTCTGTCAACACTCAAAACCAGAAGGTGTTGGCAGCCATCTTGTGCCTCTGTAGACTGAGGCACAAGAAAGCAGAAAAACAAACATGTAGAATGCAAAAAGGGGGTATGGTAGAAACACCCTGACCCCCTAGACCTGCTCAGAAAATGCAAGGCGTGCAGATACAGCCAAAATTGCAAAACCTTGAAAATTTCGCAAGATCGAGGGGCACATAAAATTGTGAAACACCTACGTTGCAAAACTGAGTTTGCAATTTATGCGTTAGAGTGTCCATGCAATACATTTTATATAGGTTGTACAACTAAACAGGCCAAACTGAGGATTTTAGAACATGTAAGAGCTATAAAAAATCTAAATCATCAGTATCCGGTGGCCAGACACTTTGCTGCTGAACACAATCAAAATCCTAACTTACTGAAGTTCTGTGTACTTGACTGTGTGGAGAATACAGAAAGAGGTGGCAACAGATGGTTAGAATTGAGGAAACTTGAGTCCAAGTACATTATAAAGTATAATACGATACAACCCACAGGCCACAACTTAGGAGAGGAATTGGCAGTTCATCTACAAACCTAAGTACAAGTTGTATATTGTGAGAATTTGCTTCACTGCAGCCTTGTTTGGAATCTCCATTCTTTTAATTGTAATACTGTTTTTAATTATTGGCAGGTGATCATCACATTTATATTCTTGTGGAGTAAAATGTTGCACTGTTCTCTTTTCTTTGATTACAGGAATTGGATCAAATTATATGAAATGCAGGATTGCTTTAGCCCACTGGGGCAATATATCTTTGAGTTGGAACATTATCACTGGATATATCTTTGAAATGAGATTGGACATTTGCCCACTGGGGCGACACAGATGAAATATATAAATAATTTCTCTCTTTGGACTTAACCCAGTCCATATGATATAAGTTTCCACCTTGTTTAATTAAGCATTCATGCCGAACTTAAAGTTACGAAATGGTAAACTTTATTGTTTTTGACAAGCTTTTTCACGTAACGATGCAACGTTGAGAAGTATTTTATTTGTGTTCATTGATCACGTGCTTGTTTTCTAAACTTGTAACTTTCACTTTAAAAAGAATGGCCATGGACTAGAACTCCACCTGTGAGCAAGAGGTCGGCTGACCTCGAAACGCGTAGGGTGTTTGTTCTCTTGTGCCAATAAACCCTAGAACTTTACAAACATTGGGGCCCGAGTCTGGTTTTCTTACGAATGTAGTTTGACCAGGAGCTGTTGAAGATTTTGGGGTTGGCGACCCCGTCGTGAGCCCACCGTATCAAGTGGCAGAGGAATGCCGTTTTCAGAGGTGTTTATATATATATACATATATATATAACCTACTGGCAGTTGCCAGTAGGTAGTTATAGTTAGGACTAAGTTTCTATAGGAAGAACATTTTTCGTTTTGCTTATAACTTTGGCTTCATTTGATGAATCTTCATGAAATTTTCCAAACTAATTCTTTGTTCATATCAGCTCCTTTGTGGAAAGTTTGGGGGACCAAGAATAAAGGGTGGTCCCAAAACGTGTTTTCTCCATGCAATTACCATAGGAAACATTAGACAAGGCTACAGGTCGAATGGGTGAAAAGGAATTACCCCAAATTTGGCAGGGAGAAGAGTCTTGGTCTAGAAGGCACACTTTTATTTGGGGTAAATCCGTTCAGTAGTTTTGGAGAAATACCAAAATTTACAGATATCAATATTTGTGAATTCTGTCATCTGATTGGCTGAGCCGTTACGAGCACGAGCTTGCTGATTATTGGCTGCGAACGGTTGCAACTAGGAAGTGTTGGCAGCCACTTTGTGTTTCCCTTGAAGCGAGTAAAGGGAAAAAAGGGAAAAAAATGTAGGAAAGAGGAGGGTAGGAGCGCTGTGAGCTCTGTGGTGTGGTAGGGTGTGCTATAGAGGGAGTGTGAAGCGAAGTATTTACCCCTACCAGTGTGAAAGTGCTGTTTTGCCCAGAGTGAGATGGTGCTGAGGTGAGGTGCCGGTACACTCGGGGATGAAAGCGTGCACCTAAAGCGTGAGCTGAGTGTGGTAAACTGATGTGCTCTGGGTGTTGTAGCATACTGTCCGAAGCTAAGTATTTACCCCACCAGTTTGAAAGTGCTGTTTTGCCCACACTGAGATGGTCCTGAGGTGAGGTGCCGGTACACTCGGGGATGAAAGCATGCGCCTAAAGCGTGAGCTGAGTGCTGTAAACTGATGTGCTCTAGGCGCTGTAGCTGTAGCATAGTTGTGCAGGTGGTGTTAATATGCGTTTAGAGTATAGCGGGAGTGGGAAGCAAACTACTCACTGGTACCGGTCTGAAGACTCGGGGATGAAACCATGAGCCTAAGCCGTGAGCTGACCGCTGTAAAGTGATGTGCTGTGGGAGCTGTAGGATACTGGCCGCTGTAGCATACCTGTGTAAGTAGTGTTAGTATGCGTTTATACTATACAGGGAGTGGGTAGCGAATTACTCACCCCTATCTGTCTGAAGACTTGAATGCAGTGTTTTAGCAAGCAGGAATAAAGAAATAATCGTGAAGTATATAATGCAGAATGTAGCAATGCCACAGAAGACAAATGGTGGAATCAGGTGTGTCTAAGAAAGTGGCTGTGTGTAATAAAGCGATGGAGTTTGAAAGTTATGTAAAAAGTGTCTTTATTTAAGTGCCATAAATGAACCCACTAGTGCACGAGCTAAGGCATCCAGCTGAGGCAAACTCCAACCACGTCTGCTGTATTCAAACGTAAGCTCCTGCATCAGTCAATTCCACATTACATGTTACAGTTTCATGTGACATAAACAATACCTATTAGACTTGAATGACTCGAAATACTATATTGAAAATAAAGGTAGGATACCATTACCGCATGTATCCTTTAAGAAAACAAACAAAACATTTTTTATCGCAAAATGTCATCATCAAACTTCTTAGGTACCCTGGTACTGCTTTTTGTAACACAACATTATCAACAGCAGAATAGTCAGCAATCTTTTGAACAGTAGATTCAATCTGGTGCGTGTCAGAATTGGTAATAGTTCTATCCACATCGAAACTTTGAGGAGGAACACAAACATTGCGCTTCTGAGAAGCACGTTAGGTACCCTTCTGGTCAAACCATACATTATTGTATTTAGCTTTAGCTTCTTGTGCAGAGAGCTAAGGCATCGATCTGAGGCAAACTCCAACCACTTCTGCTGTATTCAAACCAAAGCTCCTGCATCAGTGAATTCCATATTACGTTACAGGTCCATGTGACATAAACAATAGCTATTAAACATGAACGACTAAATTCTATAATGAAAATAAAGGTAGGATATAATTACCACACTGTGCCAACCAGTTCCTAAACAATGTTGTGTTTTTTGATCTTGATCGCCAACTTGTGAGCAGAGGCTCAGGATGAGTAAATTTGTGTAAAAGGGCTTCGTGGATAACAGGCAGGCAGAAAGATGTCTGCACAAAGAATAGACATGGTTTCAAAACGGATGTCGGGTTTAGGCTAATTTAGCAAGTAAATAGCATATTTGCTTAGGCCATACATCACCGAACTCTGGTTAGAGTGGAAACGTAAGGGGCAATAATGAAAACAGAGTTCAAATTCCTGAGCATAGTTATTAAAGTTATTATATGAAAGTAGTACAATTGAAGCAACCCAGATGATCATGGCGAGAAGAGTACATTGGGTGGGTCCAGCCAGGAAAGAATTATCGGGAGAGTGTGTTTTAATAATGAATTTGTTGTTGGTTTTCTCCTGGAGCAACTAGATAATGATTATATTAAAAACTCAAGTATCATCTTTTTACCACTGAGTTTGTTTTTACAAACCTTTCTTTTCACTTAGCCCACGAGTCACCCACGGCCCGGGAAAGGTCAATGGGGTGGCACCCCCGGGGGAAATAATAATAAGATCATGGACTGGAGGTTCAAGAACAGATATGCCCCCTGTCTGACCTTGAGGCTTGTGACTGACTACACCCAGCACTCACAAGCACACCGCCATGTAATGAAGGGAAAAGTTTACCTAGTCAGGCTAACAGTGTGAGTCCACAACTACCCCCCACAAAAAAGGAGAGAAAAAGAAATGTCTTGAATATAACCTCATGGAATGTGACTGGCATCACACATAATTTGAGTAATACCAATTGGTTAAAGACATGGCAGGATCAGAAAATAGCATGTTTCCAGGAAACATGTGCCACGGAACCTGTATTTATAAATGGCTACTGATCCTTCCAGACGCAGGCAACTCCATCCATCTCAGGGAGGGCAAAGGGGGGAGTCTTACCCTAATAAAGAACGATGCACCAATAAAGGTAAAGACACAATCATATCATAATCAAAATTTTCACATTCTGACATTGGAGATTTGCCAGGAAGGGGTATGGGTCCTGATAAATTATTATAATAATAGATTTGGACCAACCGTGGCGGAAGTTGACAAAGTAATTTCAGAGATTATGAGTAATAAAACTTGTAATGCTGACATCATATGGTTAGGTGACTTTAACATCCACCCCTGTACTTACAAAAATTCCCCAGTATGCGGGGTAGAGGACATGAGGGGGAACCCCATATATCACTTCTTACATAGCGAATATGGTAACGGCTTAAACAAGCTAATGGGCTCATTAAACCTAGAAATACTCTTTGATCCAGATCCCAAAACAGATAGCCTCCAGAGTTCCTTTTAAAGTAATAGGGCAGAATCAACAATAGATTACATACTTATGTCTTCGGCATTAGCTGAGAGGGCTGTAAGGTTATGTTATTCCTTCACAACATATAGTGACCACTCTATGGTTTCGATGGAGCTCAGGGTATTAACATCTGAGGGACAACCTCGTAGAAATGTTGAAACGCCAATTGTCTCCAGGAAAAATGGGATACAGCTTAAATGAGCCCACATTGATGCAACGAAGTTCGTCCCTGAACTCATATTCAACACACAAGATGACATCCAATTATGTCTGGACCCGGAAGCAGTAATATCTTAACAAAAAGAAAATCAGCCCTAACTAAAGATAAAACCTCAAAAAGTGGGAAAGGCAGGGGTTGGTTTAATTCCCCCTGCACAAAAGCAAGAAAGGCGCTGCTGGCTGCCTTAAAATCTAATGCTAGGAACTATGACCCCATAAGAACACTCCAGGCTTCATATAAAATGGTAAGGAAAATAAGAGAAAAAGAAGTTAGGGATGCCCTATGGGCTGATTTGGAAAAAGCAGCCTGTTCTGGAAACACCAGCGAATTTTGGAAAATTGTTAATGTACCATATTTTAAAACCCCTACTGACCCTACTACGTACGTAAACGCTGATGAGGAGTCGTGGGTCACTCATTATGAGAATATTTTCTCTTCAACTTCTGAAATGAATAACCATCATGCGATTACCCTTGAAACGTCATATGCACCAATATCTTTCTCATTTGGAGCCAGATGTAGGTGGCCAAATACCGATCGGTAACTGCCGAAATTCGGTAATTTCGGCCGTTACCGACCGGTATTTGGAAAATGAGATGTAGGAGTCAAAATACTACTGAATCAGTAAATACGAGTAATTAAGAAATGGTAAAAAATGACTTTCGAGATGTAAGAAACCTAAAAAATACCGAATTTCATGAAATTCGGTATTTAAGAGTCGGTAAATACCATGGATTGAAAGCAGGTGGTAACCAGGTGCAGGCTATAAAATGAGGTCCCAAAATGCAACAAGAATGGTGGCATTCTATGTCATAGTAAGGCGGCTACGGCTACAGGCAGCAGGAGAGAGGGAATGGAGAAGGGAGGAGCAAGTCTACAGGCAGAGGATAACGCTCTTCCAACTGACTGAGCCAGATATACTGCAAAGGTACAGGCTACACCCCCAAACCATCCAACACTTGATCAGTGACCTCCACCCACCCCTGGATCATCCAACACCAAGGGCGTACACCATTCCACCCCATGTGCAGGTGCTGTGTAGCCTACACCTGCTTGCCTCTGGGAGTTACCAGAGTGTGATTGCTGCAGTAGGTGGTGTGTCTCAGAGCTGCCTGTCCCAATTCTTCAAGAAGTTCCTTGAGGCCATGATGCAGAGAATGCATCATTATATTAGGTTCCCTGACACACCTGCGGAACTTGCTAAGACCAAAAGAGATTTCTATCAACTGGCACACTTCCCTCACGTGATAGGCTGTATAGATGGCACCCACAACCCACTCTGCCCACCTGCAGCCACAGAACACATTTACAGGAACCGGAAGTCAACACACAGCGTTGTAAAACGCACATTTGGACTACTAAAAAGCAAGTTCCGCTGCCTCCATAAGAGTGGAGGTGCACGGCAGTACACTCCAATCATCTGCTGCAAAATAATAGCGACCTGTGCCATGCTGCACAATCTTGCCACCAAGGAAGGCACAGAGATTGAGATCACACATCATGAGGACATTGATGATGGAACAAAACAGGCAGAGCCCTATGCAGCAGGAGCAGCGCCAGCAACAGATGGTAGACTGAGAGGGGCAGAGATCACACGCAGCTATTTCTAAGTAAGTAAGGAGACACAGGCATGCTTAATATTTGAAGTACGTAGTTTAATAGTCACTACAGCACTTTATTCATACCACACCATGGTACTACAATGTCTGTATTCCACACTGGGTGGCCATAGTTGCCCTCACGTGACCTGTCCTGTGGGTTGAGGGCATCGTCAAAGTTTGCGCCCACACACTACAGTGCGAGATGTACGAGGCTGGGTGTCAACAGGCGCAGTGGTGCCTGGGTCAACAGATTGGTGCCTGCTGCTCCTACGTATGTCAGGAACAGGAGTGCTAGACCCACTCCTGCTGGTGGAGTCTTCTGTGTCCCCGACACCTGTGTCTCCAGCAGTGGCTGCCTGGTGTGTCAGCAAAACCTCCATGGCAGAGGTGACTCTCCCCATCCCCCTCGACAAATCGGTGCAGCAGTGCACAATGTCATCCTGCATGGCGACAGAGCGCCGGCATAGCAGGGATGTTGCAGTGGCAAGCCGGTTCATGGCTTTGGTTTGTTGCCGCATGCACTGACGTTCCCTGCGCCTCTCAGAGTGGTCACTCTCTAGTTTCTCACAGAGGGCACTCATGCACTGTGTCATTTCCCTCATGCCCTCTGCCATGGAGTGCATGCTTTCTGTCATAGAGCCAATCCCCCTGACAATGTTGGACATCCTGCTGTTTAATATGTGCACCTGTCTATGCACCGCTAAAATGCCCTTTGCCTGCAGGCGCTGGACCTTCACCATGGTGGCCTCAAGACCACAGAAGACCCCCTCTCCATCCTGGCCTTCGCCTCTCTCCTGTACCCTATGGCCTCGGACACCAGCACGCACAGCTCCAGATGAACTCTGCTGCCCAGCATTGTCAGCCAGAGGTGGATTAGTTGGTGTGGGAGCCTCCACATCTTCCTCATCTGATGTTTCGAGGATCCTGAGAGGGAGCACATCATGCCTCCTTGGCCTTACCAGCACAGATGATTCTGAGGTTGGTGTTGGGGAAAGTGCAGGTGCTTCTGAATGTTGTGACCCAAACAGCAGAGGTGACAGTGGATGTGGTGTGGTGGGTCGCTCCGGTGTAGTGGCTGCCTACGCTGTGGATGTTTTTTCAAGAACAGTGCTTGGTCCTGATCTGTCGGATGTTTTCTCCCTCATCTCCGTTGCTGGTGCACTCTCCTCCCTCTCCTGCGCTGTACTGCGCGATGACTCTCCTGTGGGCAGATATGGACAATGGGTCAGTGGTGTTGTTCACCTGTGTGACATTATTAAATCACTTTCCTATCACACAATTGCCTAGTCCTCAACTGCTTATGGATGTAGTGTGTGGCATGCCATGCTGATTTCTATGTTGACTGCATTGATGTATGTTCCTATGACCACGTCTCCCATGATGCATTGCTGTTAAAAACTAAAACCAGTTCTGGAGTGTGATGCAGACACTCACATTGGGGAAGGGGTCTGGGAAAAGGGTGGGAATCCTTAAACATGCATCTTACCTTGTTTTCTTGCAGCTCTGGCTGGGCTGTCAGCATCCCCGATCCCATGGATACTGTCTGGCTCCAGGGTGGATTCCACCAGCTGCTCCAGGTCTGTCAGTCTTGGTGCACATCTCCTCCCTCCACCTGTGGCTCCGGCTTCTTTCCTCTGTGTGGCAAGTTTTTTTTGGTAATGATCCACAGATCATACCACCTTTTCTTTAGGTCATCTATGTTCCTGTGTATGACCCCAATGACATTGACCTTGGACTGGATCTCCAGCCAGGTGTTACGTTTTACAGACTACATGCAGAGACTGCTTGCCAAAGAGCTGGATGTGGTGTTTGACCACCTCCTTCACCAGCACCTGCAGTTCTGCTGGGCTGAGTTTCATCTTCCTCTTACGCTCAGCTCCATCCTTCTGGCATCCTGTGACTCCATCATGCAGCTCAGCTATGCTCAGGGCAGCCTGCTCCTCTGTTTCCTCCAGCTCTCCAAACAGTTCAGTTGCTCTGCACCTGCATGGGTGTGGCCACTTCCAGGTAATGGGGAGGGGTTGTTGCATCTGATTGGTTGGTTCCTCTGTTGGTTTGTTGTGGGGTGTGGTGGGTGTTCCTGATTGGTTGACTGGCTCACATGGGTTCTTTTTGTTTTACCGAAACGGTATTTACTGAATCGGTATTTCTCGATTCGGTAAATTTACCGATTTGGTAAATACCGATTCGGTATATCCCATTCATTCCTATGGGCCTGGAGGACCATAGGGTTGAATGGGTATTACCGAATCGGTATTTACCGATTCGGTAAATGCCGATTGAGATATCCGAATGTTACCGAATCGGTAATTTTTACCGATTTTTTAGCTACATCCCGTTTTCCGATTCAGAAATACAGAATCGGTATGATTCGGTATTTAAGAATCGGTAAACTGGGATTACCTATATCTTGCCCTAAATGAAGTAAAGATGGCACTGAATTCATGTAGTGCAAGAAAGGCCCAAGGTCCTGATGGCGTTCCAATCGATTTCTTCCAAACCAACCCAAACCTGTGTATCCCATTCTTAACCAATGTTCTAAATAGCATAGCTTTGATAGGCCCGCCCCCCTTGTGGTCTTCGGGAGTTATCGTACCTATTCATAAATAAGGGGATAGGGGTGTCCCTAAAAATTACAGACCAATATCCCTGCTGGACACAACATCAAAGCTTATGGACCGGCTCCTCCTCTCTAGATTAGAGAGCAGGGCTTCTGCAAATAAAATCTTGATCCAGGCACAGTATGGCTTCCAGCAGGGGTGGGGTACTGTGGACCAATGCTTGAACTTAGCACTGACCATTGAAAAATACACCAATATGAAAGATGGCAAATTATACATGGCGTTCATGGACCTGAGCGCGGCTTTCGACTGCGTGGTCCATGATAACTTATGGGATAAAATAGAGAGGATGAGGGTTGAACCCGCTATTCTAAATTACATTAGGCAATCGTATGTAAACGCAACGGCTTCAGTGCGTTATTCCAAATTGGGAGATTGTACACGTCTTTTGAAAATTACCAAAGGAGTCAGACAGGGCTGCGTACCGGCCCCTTTTCTCTTCTCCCTATATACAAACGGAGTGGAGTAGGCGCTAACAGTGGCTACAGAGGACGTTCCCCTCTATGAAAACCAAATGCTACAGATACTGTCCCACGCAGATGATGCGGTTTTAATTGCAAGAACGGGGACAGGACTACAAAGGCTTATAACAGCGTATGTCTCCTTTATGGACTCACTACAGCTAAAATCAATCTAAGTCCTTTATAATTATAGCTGGGGGAACTAAAAGAGATAAGGTCCCATATTTTAGCGCAGAGGCATGAAAAATTGAGGTTGTAGACTCTTTCCCATATTTAGGTATTCTTTTTCACTAAGACCTCTCATGGGCAAAATTGATGGACGGAAGGAGGATGGTGATGGAGAGGGGCATCACTGCCGTAAAATCGTTTGCAAAGAAATTGGGCGGGAACCCCTATTGCCAATAAAAAACATATATCAGGCTAGAGTAAAAGTAACCGTGACTTATGGAGCTGGGGTTTGGGGTACGGTTGCAGCTACACCTCTACCGATCATTGAAAATAATTTCTTCAAATCTGTAGTGGGCCTCCCTCTCTCCTTTATGTATGTGATCTTACACACAGAACTTACCCTCCCTTACATATCAGACTATATACAACGAGTCCCACTCCTCCTATGGCATTCCATTTGGAGGAGAGATAAATTACCTCTGACTGAAATGATAATTAAGAGCTGCATAGACATGGATAAATGGAAAAGATCTAAGTGGCTAAGTTATGTGGAGACAGTTTTAAAAGAGATAGGCCTTCATGAACTTTTTAAAGATCCTTTGGTCTGTAAGAGGGTGTCCAAGCAGAACGTTATTGCTATGTTTATGTTGATGGCTGAATGTAAGCGTAGGGAATACCATAAAGAGAAACACGTAGCACAGGTCTATTACCTTAACCCACCACTAATGGAGGGAGATTTCTCCTACCTAGTCAACATAAACAGCTCACAACATAGATTCATATTGTTAAGATTCCGCACAAATGTAATTCCTTTAATGCTTGGCTATCCTAAAAAAACGTATAATCACTCCAACCTAAGCATGTGCCCGTGTGATAATGCATCACCTCAAACTGAACTGCATTTAGTTTTATTCTGCTAACGGAAGGCCTATTTGAAACCAATTTTAAAGAAAATGGACTTTAAGAAGTGCCGGTAGCACTATCCTTTCTAAAAACACTGCCCGACCCTTTGGTTTGCATCTCTGTAGCAACATTTTTATGTTCAACGTAATGAGACCAACGATATGAAATGTTTTTTACCTATTTTTTATCTTTTATATATTCTCATCTCAGTCTAGCATTGTGAAGAAATACTTGCAATTTTAAATGATAATATTTTGTAATAATATCTTTTTATAGATTTATTTGTATGTGCTTTTAAGGTTATTTTTTAATATGACTGAATAAAGATGATGATGATGATATAAAGGGAAAGGTGATGTAGTAAGTGGTCACTGGTTTCTTGTGTTACTTGTGCATTGTTTTGCATTCTTGAATGAGGACATGCAGCACCTTGCATGCTCTCGATGGTGATTTACTTATGAATGTTGTCTTGCATTCCTGAGTGATGGTTGTGTTACGTGGCATTTTCTGTGGCGTGGTATCCCGACCGGCAGCTCTGGGTACATTGTGAGCTGCTGAATCACAATAAACCTCTTTGTATGATCTCACCGCCTCCAAGTGGATTTATCTCAACTCCCAAGAAAATCAGGTAAAAAAAATGCGTTCTTCTTCACCAAAAGACCCTTTGTTACATCTCCCAATAGCACATCCCTCCATACAACCTGGACCACCCTTCAACTTTAGCTTAACCTGTAGTGACATGCCAACAGATCCAAGTAAGGAGGAGTTAGAATAGTTCAAGTTCAGGTATTTATATAGCGCACTACTCACCCAGAGGGTCTCAAGGCGCTAGAGGGAGGGGTACATTATTTGTCGAAAAGCCAGGTTTTCAGTTCTTTTTTTTTTTTTTTTGTGAAAACCTTTATTTATCTTATGCACAGTACACAGCGTCTGCCTACAACCACTACGGGCCGGCCACTATGACAATCAACAACATTCCAGGTCGTCTTACTATGCGGAAAAGCTAAAAATAAGAGCTCTACGGTGTAGTAGCAGCAGACATAAGAAGAATAACGTAGGTTTCATTTTATAAATTTAAAGAGGTGTCATACATTCAGACCAGACAACCGAAAGGGCGAGCCATACGACATAGTATCAACTAAAGGAGCAGCAATAGTTAGGATTTGTGCGTTGAACATTGTAGGCAGGATACATAAACACTATACTTCATTCCGCGCCAGTCAGTGCCCACCCAGTCGATATATCCCTTCAGGATTTATTTGCAAACTTAACCACTATATAGCAGGATGTGAGAGGGCACATTCTTACAGCAGGAAGAAAGGATCCAGTGTCATACAATAAAGCGAGTTTTACTTGGAACAAGCCATGTAGGAGGATACACGCCCTCTAAGAAATATAATTGGGAAGTGAAAACAGGATATGCGAGCATTCAATGGCTGTGTACTAATATCAACGCCGTACACACAAAATTCAACAAACAGTGCAAACAACATAAGCACAAAGTGCTAAATCCTTCCCAAAAAGAACACCACCCGACCCCCCGTCTGATCTAAAATATACGAAAAAAATGAAAAAGGAAAAAGAAGTACAAAAGAAAGAAAAAGAAAAGGGAAAAAGGAATACAGCCAAAACCAAGAAGAATAAAGAAGGCCATAGGAACAAAAAACAATAAAAAACAACAACACCCCTCCCCCATCCCCCCACCCCGCACCCCTGCATGTGGCTACGGCCCACCCCCTAGCAGCGTGCCTGTCGCCCATTAGGAACCCGAAATATAGACAAGAGAATAAGAGAAACAAGAAGAAAGGGGATAAAACACAAAAGGTAAAAAGAAGAAGGAAAAGAAGAAAACCAACAACCCACGAATGGGAAAGAAATGTGAGGGAGATTCCCAGTGTGGGAACCCCGACCCTCCCCCCACCGCCACATGACGTTCGAATACTTAAAAATTAAAGTCAGAACAGTAGGAGCACCCTCTAAAACAGGATGATATAATCGCTACGCAGTTCAATTCACACAGGAGGGTGAGGAACTCCCCAGTAGTGACAATGGCACCCGCAGCACACTTGAGACCCACGGGCCCCCAGGATCGATGGTACAGGTCGCACACGTCTTGAGATGTCGGGCCAGGTGGAAAGCACGAACTGGAGCACCCAGTTCAGTCCAGGAGAAACCAAAGTCTCGTAAAAGTCACAAGGAGCGGCCCATCGATCGCCAGCAGCCGCCATCCACGGGGCCAAGTATACTGTAGTCGATCTGCTGCGAACCTCCCAGGAGTATTCAAAGGAAGCATGTCCACACTGCAGCCACCATGAAGTCCCATCCATCACCGGCCGTAGCCCCTTCGCAGGGGATAGCAACATTTATCTCGCAAGCAGTAACGGGCAAAACTAGTGATGGCTTACAAGTAAGCGTTGGTTAAAAATAACCGGAACAGTCTCACGCCATTTCCAGAATAGAATGAAACGGCCCTTTAAAGATATCCGTTCGCCCTCTCTCAGCATCCAACATACCCGGCCGCCGCCATATCTAGATAGATTCCATCAAGTCGCCATTTTCCCAGGAAGCACCACCACAGCGCAGCACAGTAAGGCTGAAGAATCGCCGGCCCCCGCCAGAATTACGATTCACCGATGCCCCAGTTATGAAGCAGCACAGGATAACAGTCTCCCCCACCACAGGGTATTGTTCCCAGGCCCCCCCAGCACGAAAATGACACGTCGATATCGTGCCCCACTGGCACAAGTGAGCCGGGGCGTGTAGCACAGTTCAGTACGCACAGGCATGCAATGTACCTCCAGGGAGACAAGGCGCCATTCCCTTAGTCCGGCTGCCGATGAAAGGCGCTGGGGGGGGAGGGGGGAGAAGCATCCAGCACAAAAGGGCTGTGCATCGCGTCTTGTAGAGGGCTCCGGAGGTATCGAGAGGTTCACCGAGCGCCATGGTGGGAGATCGGCGTCTCACAGGATAATGTGGCTGCTGGTATTGAACCAGCAGCCCGGTGCACAACAGCGCGAGGTCCCGGTCGCCGGCATCAGACGGGCCGCCCAGAGCGGAGGAGCAGATCTTCGTCCCTGGGGCTCCGAATTTCGCCGGAGTCGGACGCCCCATCACGGCGTCCCCTCCGACGCACAAAAGCTCCGTTCTTGCGCGGGGCATGTAGGTAAATCGGGCGGCGAGGGGAGAAGGTCGGCGGAGCCGGGACTCCGTGCGGCCATCTTGGTCGCCGACCCGGCTCCGCCCCTCCAGTTCTTTTCTGAAGGAAATGTGGTTCTGAGTAAGGCGGAGGTGGGTGGGGAGTGAGTTCCAGGTCTTGGCAGCCAGGAAGGAGAAGGATCTGCCACCCATGGTGGATTTTCGGATGCGCGGGACTGCGGCGAGGGCTTGATTGGATGATCTTAGTTGGCGGGTGGGATTGTAGAAGGACAGACGGGTGTTGAGGCATTCGGGTCCTAGATTATAAAGGGCCTTGTGTGCGTGGGTGAGAAGGCGGAATGACAGTGTATGTGGTCTAGCTCCACCTACCTTACATTCATCAGAATCAATGACATGCATAGACACACTGTCAACTCTGCAGCAACACGACTGGAGCACCCTTCCTGCTTTTAGGTGCAATACCCAGTGCTACACTGAAAGCCGGCATCTTAACAACCAGGCATAACATACTGGCAAGCCGTTTGCTCTTCCACCCAAGACAGTGCTGCAGAGCCACACAAGTGGAATCCAACACTAAACAATAATAACAGTACAATGCAATTGTGCGATGAGAGCACAATGTCAGTATACTTCAACAGCTCCTGATGACTTAACAAGACTTGGGGGCTCTGTTAATCTGCAACTATAAGTGGGTCTTCAAATAATTCTGTTTTTAAAAACTATTTTAACACATTTGCCTCATGTCAGCAGTAAATCACTGCCCATTTTATAACTTCCACATATGACAATTTTAGATATTTGTGATGATATACCTTTATAGTGCAATTATATATTTTAAACAATGATTTTTTACCATGTTGCAGTCATTTAAAAAGGCTAACCGCCTTTTACCCTTCCCAGATACTAACAAATGTAATTGTTGGGCCCCTTTAGACCATGGCAGTAGAGTTTGCGGACAGCATCTTTCAAACCTGGTCAGAACTGAAGATGAAAAAATGGCCCAGACCTTATAAATCCTTTGATCCCTTTCATTTGATGCCCGAAGAATGGTAGTACTAGCCCTCACCTCAGTCTATTTCAGTATAGTTCGAATCTGCCGCCTCACTTTCTCCAGCTAAAATAATTCTATACTGTCACTGCGCTTCAAGATCCTGCTCTTGCTTTTACTGTTGCCGCTCTCCCTCAGTTCTTCTCCCTCAGTCCTCCTTCTCTATTTGATCACACTCTTACCCTCCCCCCCGAAACTGGAGACAAGTACTGCACATGCACATTAAAAAAGTACACAATACAACAAACCACAATGCGGCTGATCAAGGTTCTGCACCTCAGATTCTCAAGTAAGCCAAATCAATTAATTGTCCGTAAAGCGTCCGGAGTATGCCGCACATATACTCCACTGTATACCAGATAAGATGAATGGAAGGACAGTGCACCAGAATGAAGTCAGAAATTCTCAGATGTGATCCAAAATATATTCTTTATTAAGTCTTCAAGTTAAAAAAAATGTGTGGGCATCAGCCAACGCGTTTAGTTCCGGGAGGAATATCTTCAGGGCTGAAATAATGTACAAATAAAAACACACTAAGCACAAAATACATGAAACAACACATCCACAAATATAAACAATGTACATACATAAATACCCACATCCACAACATATAAATTGATGACATTTAGAAAAAACGGCTAGAAAATAAACAAATGTGTCACAGAAGAACAAAAACACCTAATCAAACAGTTTCAAAATAATCTTTCTGAATGACTTGATTTTATTAAAAATAGGCTACAGGCAAAGGGGAGCTCAAACACAAAAATATATAATAATCAATATAACTTCCATAGAAAAGATAGACAAAGGAAAGAAAAGCTACAAAAGAAGAAATTACGTAGCCGCTTTCAAAAACACCCCCAGTGAAGCCCCAAAATTTTGTGAAAATTATAATGTGCCCAAGAGAAAATGGGGTAAAGGGAACGTGAAAAGGGAAAGAGAAGGAATCCTCCATTAGATCAAAAAACGGAGCTACACATAGTATACAACGAGCCATCAGTAAATATTCTCATAAAAAATGTCTATGTCTGGTATCCCTCGAGCTGTATCCACCAATCAGTGGTTTCCTCAATGACTGATATTCAATAGTAATTTCATTTCTTTCACAGTTAGGCTTCTAAAAAGAAATATACGATTGTCTAATATTCACACCACTAACGACTGATATTCACTAGTAATTGTATTTCTTTCACAGTTTGGTTTCTAAAAGGAATCCACAATTGTCCAATACATACCCCACTAACATATTGCATAGGGTTGACTGCATCATCAAGAACATATTGCATGGTGTTGACTGAATCATCAAGAAATACATGATTGCCTAATATATACACCACTAACATATTGTCTGGGGTTGACTGAATCATCAAACCCACCATTCCGAACAGAAGACCACAGATAGTACCTAAACCAATGTGGCAAGGATTTCCCTGAACCTGACAGAAGTTACACAAAAGTGTAAAGCTTACCATAAATCTTGCACAGGTCTCAACACCCCACAGCTTCACAAATCTATCAATCTGTGTGGAGGAAAAGATACCAGATCCTAACCGCAATAAAAAATGTCCAAATAAATCCACGTAATCTATATTACATACATGTTAACTAGTGTTATTACCAGAGATATTAGTCATGTATACAAAACAACACCTATTACCAATAGCCTTGTTTCCAAGAGCAGAGAGCAAGTCAATCCACCATCTTACCTATAAGAACATCAAGAGTGATCACATCAAAATATAGAAAATTCCAGGCATCAGTATAAAAGCCCACAAAGTCATGGGAAGAGAAAATATATACACATTTGTATATGGCCCCCATCATATCCTGCAATTATCATCTACACTGTGGTTAATTTCAAAATGATTTAAAGCCATAGTGATCTTAAAGCCTTCATCATATCGGTGTCACCACGTAAGTTTATATCAGTGTGTCCATTCAGCTAGCAGAGTTTAAGTCCTAATTGTAAGACCATACTATATATGCTTCATCCCATCACACCAAACTGACTATCATCAATCTACCCAATAACCTCCCGCTAATCAGAGGTTACAGGATACTACATGGTGACCCTACCTAGGAAGATAACAAAAGGCATGGCGTCCGCGTTCCAGATAACCCGTGGACCCATTATCAATATCCGAGTCTAGGGTCGCTGGTAAACCGAACAGGTTACACAATACTATATGAGGACCTTCATATAGAGGTTTTTGGGTAGATTGATGATAGAAAGTACGGTGTGATGGGATGAAGCATATATAGTATGGTCTTACAATTAGGACTTAAACTCTGCACGGTGTTTGAGGTACCATCTGTGGTCTTCTGTTTGGAATGGTGGGTTTGATGATTCAGTCAATCCCAGACAATATGTTAGTGTTGTATATATTAGACAATCTTGTATTTCTTGATGATTCATTTCAGTTCAATAAACTTTATTTCGGTCAATATGACCTCAAAAGTGCTATCACAATGCATATAAATACATTTAAAATTACATCAAAAGTCAATTACAAATGTTTAAAAAGAGATGGAGAAACCAATAATGGACATTATTGGCACACGTGTAAAGTAAATGGATTCCACTCTCCGTTTAAAATGCTTACAATTCTAATCAGTTCGCTGAGGGAGCACAAAAGGAGTGAAGGTCATTCAAGGCAAGGGACAAGGATTCGCCTTTGGATTCGCCTTTGGAAAGTTCATAATGCAAATAAATAAATAATTTACATAAAAAGGATTTCTAAAAAAGATGACCAGTATTCTTATCATACTACAGATACTGGGAGCCCCCTATAATTTAGGCTGCTTCTACACATGATTTTTTACAGTAATTGTGATAGTTGTCTAGTATATTACAATGTCCCTGTAACATAACTGAGGGGCCAACAAACATGCTCACTGTGATCTAATCATGTTAAAACAAGACCTAATTTTAAAACTGACGGAGGGGACCACGAATGGGTGTTTTTCCCGGCTATTTGATAATAAGATTGCTTCATATCCAACTGAAACACATCCTAGCTCTTTTTAGTGTGCTTTTATGAATATCCTGTGTGTACACCACATGGAAAATAAGAAACCTGCAACTGAGTAAACAATCGGGGTACTGCAATCATGTTTCAGTATCCTGAAAGTCTCAGAGCAACGTCTAGTTCCATGGTTCCTACAAATCTGCACCTGCCATTAATTTCTTGCCTTATAGTAGCCAGTGCAGCTAAAAAACAAGTGAAGTACTGACTCTTCGGGGCAGTCACATGCCGGGCACTTCAAAACTTGCAAACCCCCCCATTTGTATGTGAAACAACAGAAAGGCAAAACCCCATGCCTAAACTGAAGGTAAAGCTTTCTAGCAGCTGCCGGCTTAATATCATGTAGGGCCGGCTCAAAGCTGAACCTATCTTTCATTTCTAAAAAGGCTGAGGTTAACTTGCCTATTTGGGGCCAACTATGAAGCTGTTCCATTTTATGCTCCTCATAATAGGCCTTTAATTATTTCCTATGGAGAAAGGAACAGGCATAAGACCCAGATCTAATCGGAGTGGAATTAGCGGAGTGCTCCGTGGGAGTTTTAACAACTGTCTCAGGAAGTTGTTCTCTGCCTGCGTTAAGTTCTCGGGACTTGTATAGCCCCAGAGTTCTGCACCGTATAACGCCCCTCCCCGGGCTTGAGCCTTCTATGTTTGAATGGCTGAACTCACAGGTTTCTGGCTAGACTTACAGAAGACCTTCATAATACCATCTGATGATTGTGATAATTTTAATGATGATTTTTTTATTTGTGCCCCCCAATCCATAGTTTCTGTGATTATAATGCCGAGATAGTCGAAAGAGAAAACTCTTTAGAGGAGTTTACCATTTAATGAAGGGTTTGCTCGTGTACTTTTGGGGCTACTAAACGCCATACATTTGGTTTTCTGTAGACTAATTTCTAATCCTCTTTCACTACAGAATACTTCAAATTTATTGAGTATCCTCTGGATCCCCATAGGTGATTCAGATACTAATAAAGCATCATCGGCAAACATCATTGCTGGGATTATACGGGAACCTAACTTAGGTGCAACAAGGTCTTTCTCTACTAGTAAATGATCTATAAAGCCATTGATGTAAAGACTGAAAAGAGTGGGGGTAAGCACACAGCCCTGGCGAACACCACGTTTAATCGGGATGGGTGCGGTTAACTTTCCATCCTTGCCAAACCGAATTTGGGCTAAGTTATCCTCGTGCCGCCGCTTTTTCCCTTGGGACCAAATCAAAGGTTGACCTCAGATCTACAAATATTAAATAGAGGCTTCCACCCTCTAGACACACAGTCTTCCAGTATAACAGTTGAAGCCTGAGTATTTGGTCCAAAGTGGACAGTTTTTACCTAAACCCTGCCTGTTAGGGGGATACTATCTACCGTTCCTCCATCCAAGTTTGTAACCTGAGCAGCAATACACGTGCAAAGGTTTTTTGCGTGATATCTATCAGGCTAATCGGCCTACAATTAATTGGTTGGAGCAATGAGCCTTTTTTATAGATGGGAATTATTTCTGCTCCAGCCCAACTGGGGGGAATCTTCATACCCTGAAGTATGGCATTAAATAGCACCGAGAGATATGGAGCCCAGACAGATGGTTCGCTACGAAAAAGGTCTCCACGGATTTTATCTAGGCCAGGTGTTTTGCCTGGGGCTATTTTTGCTAAAGCTCCCTTGATTTCATTTAGACTTATACTTATACTAAAGCTATCCTCATAGGGTTATTTAGTTTCCCCTAAATTGGGGGAATAATCAATCCCCATAGGGCATCCCTCGGATATCTCATCAGTCAGCGTTTCTCCCCTGGAATAGAGAGATTCAAAATGTTCCCGCCCGACCTCTTCATCCAGATACGGGTCTACCAATGATTTAGCACCAAAGCTGCCGGTGTTGACAACTTTCCAGAAGGTCCTCATGTCCCTGGCCCCCAAGGTGCTTCTCAGTGCATCCCACTTATCCATTTCCCACCCTTTTTTGGCTTCAAAGATGGCCACTTTATATACAGTCCTGGCAGTTTTAATTAGCGGGCGATCATTAGCCTTAATGGACGATACCAGCAATCTTTTTGCTTTGCGGCATTGATCATTATACCATGGGTGGAGGGGCATCCTGCTTGACCGGTTTGTTTTTTGGGGATAGAAGAAGTCCAATGTGACTTCTCCTAGTCTAGCGTGGTTCATTGTGACCAACTCAAGATCTATACCGACTCCATTATGAGTTGTTGAGTTGGATGCCGTCAGGAGCACCGGGACCAGGGCTTCATATAAAGTGCTCAATTTATCTTGCGATTGACTGATATCAGTCCATCGTACTCTTCGCCTGCAATTGGAAAGTGTCAACCTGGCATCAATAGGGTTGTCCGAAATGGGGACACTCCCAGGATTAAACTCCTTTAGTTCGAGTACTAGCACATGATGGTCACTATCTAGCCGTGGAACGACCCTAAAATCAATTAACCTATCCCAGGATTTGTAGTAAATTAGGATGTAGTCTAATAGAGAGCCACAGTAATTTCTATGGAAGGTATAACTACTCGATGGAAGCTCTTAGGGAATGTTTCAGAGCAAGGCAGTTCATCTGAATCACCAGAGGGGACCATTTTTTAACTGGTGGACATCTAGGGCCAGATGTAGGAAGTCCGATTTCGGCCGTTACCGACCGGTATTTGGGTTTTGAAATGTAGGGGGCATATTATTTACAGAATCGGTATATTTACCAATTCGGTAAATTTACAGAATCGGTAAAATACTGAATCGGTAAATATACTGATTCTGTAAATCAATATGTAGGTGGCACTGTAATGAGTGCCACAGGCCCTTACCGAATCGTTATTTACCATGGAATACTATTCCATGGTAAATAACCAAATCCAGTGAACATGCACATCTGTGCATGTCCACCTGTGCCATGTGGCACACAGACATGCCCTTAGGGCATGTCTGTGTGCCACATGGCACACAAGCCCGAAACAGGGGTGCAACAGGGTGTCAAAGTGACACCCTGTCCCCCTTGTAAAATCTGTAATTTTACCGATTCAGTAATTACCGAATCAGTATTTGCTATTGAATCCTATGGGCTTCAAGGCCCATAGGATTCAAAGTCAGATACCGATTCGGTAATTACCGAATCGGTAATTACCGAATCTTACAGAATCGGTATTTTTACAGAATTATTTACCTACAAAGCAATTACCGAATTGTAAATACCGAATCGGTAAAATTCGGTATTTACCATTCGGTAATTTGCTATTACCTACATCTGGGCCCTAGTCTCCGGGATTGCCCAAAAATGATCCTTGTCATATAGGCTGTCCAGGAGCGTTCCCTCTAGAGGCTCGAACTGACAATTGCAATCCCCTCCTAAGATCACCATATGCTTTCAGCAATGGTACCCAAGAACGAGGTTAGTTCTTCCAATGTGACAGACTCCTTTCCCAGGACCGTAGAATTAGAGAATACATTTAAAAGAACAACGGAAATCTTTAGTGGAAACTGCAGTATAACACATAGTATGTTGTTAGATCCTGTGTCAATCTGCTTGGCCATGCATCCTAGATGAACTCCCACCCATGTGCTAAGGCCTCCTGATGGTCTTCCTTTACCCCCAGATGTTGCGGGGAAGCTAAAAGTGGCAAAACCCAGCTTGGGAACCTCCCCTGTGGCCCATGTTTCCTGGAACATGTAGAACTCCAATTGACTAATGAAAGAGCCCCAGTTAGGATCATCTATCTTATTATTCAGACCGGCAATGTTCCATGATAGGACCCTTGTTTTTGGACAATTAGGGGGATTCGGTATATGAGGCACTGGGGGGATGTATTTGCAATAGGGACTCTATCTTTCCACGGTCATCCTTGCAATTGGACCCCATGGAAAATCGAAGTTTAGGATTATCCCTCCGGACCGAGTCACCGCCTTCGTGGGTGCAACCAGGGGAGCCGCTCATGCTCCCACAGGTTGGACCCTCCCCACACGGCATACAAGGTCCTGTATCGCTAACCTGGGTCTGGGTTTCTATTTGGGGTGGGCATATTTGTAGCTTAAAATTAGAGGGATTTTCCTTTAGACAGTCTACTCCATCCAAGCAGCTAAATCTATTTGCAGTAGGAATGTTAAAAATAAGTTGCTTTTGTCAGTGCCTGTCTGGGTGAGACAACTCACTATTATTGGGGTCATTTCTCCAACCCCGCTCTGAATGCCAGATGTCAGGATAAGGCCTGTTTGGGAGGTACAAATAACCTAAAGGGAGTACTTGGGTACCACCCATTTTTCTCCCGTCCTCTCTAGCTAAAAATATTTAGGTCATCAACGGATTTCTAAAATTAATTATTATGCAATCTCCATGTATATCCTTGTGTCGTCTGCCCATCCATTCCACCCTGCGTGTGGTTAAGATCTCTTCCAAATGCTCATAACTAAAATATCTATGGTTTACAAGCCAGTGAACAAATGTATTCTTTAGTTCTTGGTGGGATTCAGATTGATCCCTTCTAAGTTCGGGATACCTGTAAGAATGAGGACATAGGGAGCTGTTGCGGGAGGTAGATTTATGACAGGAGGGGCGAAAAAGTGTTTGGTGGCTTCTATATTTGTAGAGACGCCACACTCAGCCTTCCTGGTGTTTGTAGTTGCCCTGTGGATTATACAATGGGGGTGGGCAATTAGCTTGGTTAGAGATGACCGGTGGGGGCCTTAAAAGGCTATATCTAATGACCTCCGATGTGTGAATCTCCACATTTGATTTTGGAGGCAGGGCTTGTTCACTGGGTTTGGGGCTAGGATTGGCCAATGCATTGCTTATAGTAGTCTAGACTGGTGACCCGCTTTCAGAACCAGCAATACCAGGGGTTGCCCCCCTTGTACTTATCCAGTCATTAAAGAGTACAGGCAACCCGTCAACCCTCTCTTGTAAAGATCTAAGTTCGTCCTTAACTATATCCCTTATTTGGATCTGTAGATCCACCACCAAATTTGTAACCCACACTGGCTGATCACTTGTGATTTCTTTGCTCACTTCTGGGTTCCCCATCCCAAAATTCCCATTATCGGAAGTCACACCATGGGGCTTCTTCCTTCTTGCAGTTGCTTTCCCCTTAGGTTTGGGTTTGCCTTTCTGCCCAATTGGTTTGGTGTGGTAACCCTAGGCAGCACGGGGATAACTACTTCAGTTCTTGGTATTTGGTCACTGGAGAGGTCAGTTATTGAAACCCCTGAGATTTGTGAGGTACTAGGGTCAGTCTGTGCAATTTCTAGATTTGGGGTCAGAGACAGTCGTCTCTCGGGCCGCTCTATTTCAGTTGACACTGCTCCTAGAGCCTTTCTAGCATCCTGTCAATAGAGGTAGGTTTAGTGTTTGATTTTGGACAAGACCGGGGCCTGTTTCTTCTCAGCGCATGCTCTTCTCTGCAATATCTTTGGTTTGGACTCTCACGTTAGTTATTAGGTTTGAATTTTGGGTGGGCACAAGAGGTTCCTGTTAAAAGCACCACTACAGGGCTCTGTAGCTACACACAACTACATGAATACTTAGTAAGTAAATGAGTACTAGGGCCAGCAGGGTAAGCAAAGGAATCTACACACACAATGTTCTTCAGTATTCTCAGTCCAGAGTCAATTGTGGTACACACTGCGCCAACTAGGTCCCAATAAAAGAAAGGACAATTTCAAAAGTTTAGCAGTCTGGAGGACACAGCTACAGTACCTTAATTACGGGTCCCAGGATTTAAGAGCAGGCCCAGCCCAGCCTCCTCCGGCCTCAGACGGGCCCGCCCTTGGCCAAGGCTTCGCCCGGCACGCACTGGCGCACGTCCCGCACGCGTACCCACTCCGCTTTTCAAACGTCTCCTGGCGCCTGCTGACGGCGTGTGCAGCAGGCGCCTCCGAGGGGATGCCGGGACTTGTGGTCCTTCGTCCCGCGCTGTTGTTGGGCAAGACAGCGGGAACAGCAGGGGACCGGAGATGGATGTAGCGGTCTCCCAGGATCGATGAGAGAGGTATGCTTGACAGCCTCCTTGGATTTCAAGTGCCCCAGGACTTTTTGGGATTTTATACTGATGCCTGGAATTTTCTATATTTTGATGTGATCACTCTTGATGTTCTTAACGGTAAGATGGTGGATCGACTAGCTCTCTGCTCTTGGAAACAAGGCTATTGGTAATAGACTTTGTTTTGTAAACATGACTAATATCTCTGGTAATGACACTAGTTAACATGTATGTAATATAGATTACGTGGTTTTATATTGGACATTTTTTATAGCGGTTAGGATCTGGTATCTTACCCTCAACACGGTTTGATATAATTGTGAAGCTGTGGGATGTTGAGACGTGTGCAAGATTTATCGTAAGCTTTACACTTTTGTGTAACTTCTGTCAGGTTCAGGGAAATCCCTGCCACGGTGGTTGAGGTACCATCTGTGGTCTTCTGTTCGGAATGGTGGGTTTGATGATTCAGTCAACCCCAGACAATATGTTAGTAGTGTATATATTAGACAATCGTGTATTTCTTGATGATTCAGTCAACCCCATGCAATATGTTCTAGATGATGCAGTCAACCCCATGCAATATGTTAGTGGGGCATGTATTGGACAATTGTGTATTCCTTTTGGAAACCAAACTGTGAAAGAAATACAATTACTAGTGAATTTCAGTCATTAGTGGTGTGAATATTAGACAATCGTGTATTTCTTTTTAGAAACCTAACTGTGAAAGAAATGAAATTACTATTGAATAGCAGTCATTGAGGAAACCACTGATTGGTGGATACAGCTCGAGGAATACCAGACATAGACATTTTTGGTGAGAATATTTACTGGTGGCTCGTTGTATACTATGTGTATCTCTGTTTTTTTATCTAATGGAGGATTCCTTCACTTTACCTTTTCACGTTCCCTTTGCCCCCTTTTCTCTTTGGCACATTATAATTTTCACAAAATTCCGTGGCTTCACTGGGGGTGTTTTTGGAGGCAGCTACATAATTTCTTCTTTTGTAGTTTTTCTTGCCTTTGTCTATCTTTTCTATGGATGTTATATTGATTATTATATATTTTTATGTTTAAGCTCCCCTTCGCCTATAGCCTATTATTAATCAAATTAAGTCATTCAGTAAGATCATTTTGAAACTGCTTGATTAGGTGTTTTTGTTCTTCTGTGACACGTTTGTTTTCTAGCCGTTCTTTCTAAATGTCACCAATTTATATGTTGTAGATGTGGGTATTTATGTATGTAAATTGTTTATATTGGTGGATGTGTTGTTTCATGTATTTTGTGCTTAGTGTGTTTTTAATTGTACATTATTTCAACCCTGACGAAGTTCCTCCCAGAACGAAACACGTTGGCTGATGTCCACAACATTTTTTTAAATTGAAGACTTATTAAAGCATATATTTTGGATTACATCTGAGAATTTCTGACTTCATTCAGGTGCACAGACCTTCCATTCTTGAATCAGATTAAAAAAGTAAACCACACATTGACTCATTGGGGCCCTTGTCTGCTTGGCGAGTGACAGAATGACGTCGATCCGTGATTTGGACTGCCCCGGCGGTGTTTCAGCGCTTGCGGCATCGTGTGATTCCTTTTCCATGGCTGGCGAAATTGTGTTCGGACTGGAGGTTGTTATCGGTGTTGATATTGATACAAACAGATTTCCGCCATGCGTCTTTGGCGGGGTACTGGTGGCTAACGTCCTTTGGAGCAACGACACTTCCCGATCCTCCTGGAACATTTGAACCCTTCATGCTATTTTGTATGCCGATTGAGAGCGAGATATACATTGGTACTATGGATAGAAGAGGCCAGGGGTGAGATCTTTTGGGACAGGGTGGGACTTATTGTTGTTTGACGGTGATTTAAGGGACACTCAGCGGGGATATAATTGATTGTGCTATACATGATTACTTTTTTTCGTAGTCCTTCTACCATTGCTGTTTGACGATTATTGCACGCAGTGTGGGGGGGGGCCGGGTGGCCGGGTCGATGGTCCTTCTCCAACATTTTTCCTTCTTTTTTCTCTCTTCTTCTCTATATTTCGGGTTTCTTAATTAGGGCGACAGGCACGCTGCTGGGGGGGGTAGGCCGTAACCTTCTGCAGGGGTGCAGGGTGGGGGGTAGGGGGATGGGATTGTTAATTTGTCCTTTCTTTGTCTTTATGGCCCTTTGTCTTTCTCTTTTCGATGTCGTCGTCTTTTATGTTTCCTACAATGTGTTTCGCTTTGAGGGATGGGGCATAGCTCGCACCGAACTATATGTGTTTTTTATAACTATCCTGACCCAAAGGCCCTGTCCCCCGTTACTTTGAATGCATTTGCACTGCTGGCGGGCTTTCTGCTTTTTGTTCGCTATCGTAGGAGCGTATATGACTGTACGGCATTGATTTGAATTTTATTTTTCTTTGTTGTAAAATGGACCTTCTTGGATCCTTGTTCTCACATTGTAAGTTTCCGCGTGTGTTCTATCCTGGACGCTCTTCAGACCTTGATTTACGTGCCGCTGTCTTTTTTTATAATGTATTGCTCTATTTCCGACTTGATTAGCGGCCGGCCGGAATGGTTGTAGGCCCATGTTTGTATTTCCTTGCTGAAAAAATAAAGGTCCTTAAAAAACAAAAGAAAAAACACATGGAAGAAGGCCGAGACACTCCCAGTGACTGTGTGGTTCACTCGCCTGTGGCATACCATGGCGATGGAGCTTCTTACAGCAAGGCTTCACACACACAAAATCAAATTCGCAAACACTCGGCAACCATTGATTGATTATTTTGGCCGGATCGAACACGCTAACCTTCAAGATCTTTGCAAAAATTGTACAATCATAATTTATTAGTGATATGGGACCACATTTTTTTCAAAAGGAGGGATCTTTGTCTGGTTTAGGGATGGCAATAATAAGGGCTTCTAAAAAAGAGCCACAGGCCTTAGAATTGGATATAAATGAATTAAAAAGTTCCAATAATTTAGGGGCGAACATTGAAAAGAAGGTTAAAAATGATTCAACTGAAAAGCCATCAGGGCCAGGAGCCTTCTATTTTTTTCAAGGATTTGAGAGCGTCAGATAATTTTTGAAGAGAAATATCCTCCTCAAGTGGTGTGAAGATGTCCGGGAGAGCTTTAGGTTTGGGAAAATCTTGGAAAAAAGAAATAAAGTCTTCTTCAGAAGGCTTAGTAGTTTCTGTGTATAAGAAATTGTAATATGATTAAATGTACTAATAATATCAGAATGAAATGAGAGGAGTGTATTATTTGTTTCTGCGTGAATAGGGCAGATAATTTTATGTTCTGATTTGATTTTTAAATAATTCACTAGCATTTCCCCTGCTTTGTTTTAGCCTCTGTGATATTTTGATTTAACTTTAAGGAGGATGTTACAGGCATCCACAGAAGCTATTTTATTCAGGGTGAATTTAGCTTTAATTAACTTTTGTAGTGATGACAAGGATTTGGATGAGTAGTAATTGTGTTCTAAGGTTTTGAGTAGTGTTGGGGTTTCTTAATTTTAGCATGCATTAGCTTTTTTTTCTTCGAAGAGTAAGCAATAGTGAAGGCTCTAAAGGATGCCCTAAATGCATTCCAATTATTGTGTAATGAGGTATCTAAAGAGTTATTAAGCAGAAAAAATTCATTAATAAAAGAGGTCGCTTCTGAAATAAAAGTGCGATCTGATAAACGGTGATTGTTAAAATGCCAGCGGCCTTGTTTGCATGTGGTGATAGATAAGCGGTAACTTTCTTTCTTAAATATTGTAGAAACAGGAGCATGGTTAAAAAAAAAATAGAACCAACTTCAGATGAGTGGGGACAAGGTAATAATGTTATGGAAATTAAAATATAATCAATACGAGACCTAGTATGGTGTACTGGAGAAAAGAAAGTAAATTCTGAGGCATCTGGATTACATGTTTTCCATGTATCAAATAGGGGACGTGACGAAATGGCAGATTGGAATGATTTGTGGTTTTTGTCTGGTTTAAATTTGCAATTGGATTGTCTGTCTGAAAAAGGGTCCAACCATTTATTAAAATCACCATCAACCACTATGTTAGAATTAGATACAGATAATAGTTTAAATTTTATAGATTGCCCGAATTCAGGATCTGGTTTAACAGGCCCATAAATATTGAAAAAGGTAATTTGTCTTTTGTTAATGATAATATCAATCATCACCCAACGACCATAAGGATCACAATCTGATGACACTATCTGGGCATTAATAGATTTATGAAACAATATAGCAACACCACCATGACGATCAATAGCAGGAGAAAAAACTATTTGATTGACCCATTGGCGTTTGAGTTTCAGAGATTCTACATCATTACAATGGGTTTCCTGTAAAAAAAAGCAACTTGGGTGTTAAGTTTAGCTAAATGAGACAATACCTTTTGACGTTTGACAGAATGACCTAGACCACGTACATTCCACAAAACCACTTTAACCATGATGTTGGATTAGGGTATACATGAGGAAACAGGAACACAAAACTGCATAATCAACAAAGAAAAAAATGGAAAGACATTGTTCATTATCTGATGAGGAAGACGCATTATTAAAAGTAAAACATTTACCAAAAAACAAGACTAAAAGTGAGACAAAACTATAAGAGCAGAAAAGAAAAAAAGAGAAAAAAGAGAGAAGAAACAGAAGGAAGAAGCAAGTAAACAGATCAAGGAGTAACATCCAGATCTGTAAAGATTAAAGAAATCAAAAGAGGAGGAGCATAGTGACGCCAGAGGACATGGACCACAGTATAAGGTACAAAGAAGAGGAGAAAAAGAGAACCTCATGAATATAAGGAAAAACAAATAATCAGAAAACATTGAGTAAGCATGCTTGTTGGAATCAAGTTGGCAATCCTAAAATATAGAGAAGTCAAATATTAGTATCCATTCCATAAGATGAAAGATTATGAAGATAGAGTTTAAGTTTTTCCGGATCATCAAATGAACGTGACCGACCATCATGTGTAATTTTGCAGAGACATGGATGGAGGATTCCATATTAGATGTTGAGATGTCCCATCTGAGGACGTAAAGCAAGAAATTTTATATTCAAAGGGCGTTTGTTGCATTGGAAATATCCTGATATATGAAGATATTATGAATGAACTAAAGTCCTGCGCACTCAAAACGGAAAAACACCAATGTGTTAATTAAAAGTTCTGGAGATGAAGAAAACCATCCAACGTCGGTAGTATAATCTGGAGTTTTTGTTCTCCCTTTTTAATAGGTCACCAAGTAGAGGTTACACACAGCCAGCCGACACGTGTTTCATTGTATACAAAACAAATTTCTACAATTCCTCAGGGCTGGGAAAATAGAAAAAGGATAACCTAAGAACAGGGCATGGAAATCCATGTCCACAGCAAAACAAATAATAACCCAATTTGGTGGCATGTTAAGCTACCGTCACCCAACACGCGTGGAGACCACAAGAGAGAGATTCATACTGTCAATTAGACTTAATAATAGAAACATAGCTTGACTGTAACGGCCTAATGCTCAACATTTGTGTCAGCCCAGTGTCGGAAAAAGAAAAGGGATAAAAAACATTTTTTGCATTTAAACTAGAAAACATGTAAATACACATTATAGTGACTGATTAACACACTCTGAGTACTACCCAAGTGACTAGAATACATTTAGTGTGAGGGAGCTGTATGGTACCTAAGTGGCTGGATCCAAAGTCAGGTAGGCTAAAGAAAAGAGAGGGAGAGAAAGGCAAAGAGGGAGGGGGAATTAATGAAAAGAACTCTATGCGATAGAACTCCAGCCAGAATTGGTAGTAAAACGGCCAATGAGTTCTTACCACAGTTTCGGTGATAATTCCAACCCGGAAGGGTAACCAAAATCTGTATGATCAAGGGTAGGTGATTAAGGATAGGTAGAGGTCGAATAAAAGCTGCAATATTCAAAAAGTTACAATTTAAATGAGAGAAAAGGTCCCAAACTCAATTAAGTGAATGATAAAAAGTAGGTCCTAATGCCCATATTATTTCCACCAGTGGCGAGCAATCGTAATGTTTCAAGGGTCCTAAGTAACCCAAACAGTCCCTTTAACATGAAATATGAGTCGGCCTAATAGTTCCTAAATTTTATTTAGGGAGCGCCATACGATCTGTTCCTATCTGCAAAGAGCATACCAGTTCACACCAAAGGCCTCCTCCTTATCTATCCCGAAATGGATTCTTAATTTTAAATTAAATGTCTGACAGTATTCTGGCAATTGCAATCCATAGTCTCCCATCAAAGTGAATGACGAAGGGGCCAAAACAATTCTACTATGATACAGAAAGGGGATCTTACCCTGTTGGCTGTATCATCTACAGTTAACAGGGCTTGGTATCCGGTGAGGCACGGGTACGTGCGTGTCACGGTTTAGAGGGAAGGGCAAGAAAACAAAGTCACCCCATCAGTAAATGGGTCATGATACCCCGTACAAATAAATGCTCCTGTGAGATACGGTACCATGGCGATAGTAGGTCTAGGGAGTACTCACAGAATTGATGCTCTGTTCTTGATAATCTGGCGTCCTAACCCGGAACAGCAATCTCTGTGAACCGGAAGTCTATATATTGTGAAATAATATTGACAACGAAAGCGCGCAACCAAAACGGGTGACGGATAGGAATAGTCCCGCAGAGAATCTCCCAGACGAAACGTCAGCAAGAGACTAGAACGTGCAATGAGACCCGCGAGTGAGGTTAATGTGGTAAATAAACTCAAACGAAGCCGGAAGTGTCCACGTGGGTACTAAAGACTGAGTATAATTAAATAACAATGCACGTAGGGTAAACTATCTCAATAGAGCGTAAATGGGATATATAATGCTAAAAGCGTATCTTATTACTTCACAAATTAACTCAGTAAGGGGCCAAAAGGGGAGCACCGAGTGAAACTCCATGAGCGGTCTATTATACAAAACGGCAAAGAATCTCACCGGAGAAGACGGCTGAGACCTCATATGTTGATCTAAAAAACACTATGGTCAAAGCTCCAGATGGAGCATAAGTAAATGTACAACTATTGGAATAAAAAATATAACCTCGTAATGGGTAGACCTCCAGTACGAAGGAAACAAAGGCTGTGCTGTCTCGGTATAGTAACTCTTCTAAGGACAACATATTAGGAGGAAATTACCCCCGTCTAAATGAATCTAGAATGAAAGCTTTATTGTATATAGCTGATGAGAAGCGAAGTAAGGAAAGAAAAAAGGGGGGTAATACTCCCTTGTACTTATTACCATAATAATAATGAAATGGTGGTTAGAATAAACATCTAAAAAAAAGAAGATTTCAGGACACCACTGAAATGACTGAAGGGTAAGGATGGGGAAGTCCAGAGAAGAAACGCAAAGTCACGTCTCCCTGGGCTTATTATCAAAACATTAGTGGTATGTCACATATAAGCAAAAACACCCCAATAGAAGGATCCAAATCTTCAAGCTACGGACCGAAGGGTGAGCCGAAGTCTCAAAAAGGACCTAGTCATTAGACCCAAATCCAAAGAGGATGCAATTGGTAGAATGTATAGGTAGTTAAGATTACTTAGACAGATTTAGGCCACGGAAAAGAGGTGGAGAAATGTCCAGATGATTTTGCAATTTACATATTTATATGAGAGTTATGCAGCCAGCGTAAGAGTTTACAACATCTACTCCACGACGCGCATATTGTCTACAGTATTGGTTCTAAGGCTCATATTACATATCACGCTGATTGTCAAAACCAATATCAGTCTCATCTCAAATAATGCTTGGCAAGAAATATTCTGAGCTGTCAAAGCTCTGGGTGATTAGTAAAGCCATAGATAGAATACATCCTAGGTACTAGTCCCCCAAGAAGTATTGCATTTCAGAGTCACAGTTGAGTCCCCGCTCAACTGAATGTAACCTCATAATCCACATTGCTTCAGTACGTCAGAGGTGTAATTCTCTATTGCCACCCCTGATGTTAACTGGAATATGTTCTATTCCAAAAAAGGCAAACTCTTTCTTCGCGCCTTGTGCAGCACATAAAGTAGCATGGGTGGAAACTGGGTACCTTGCATCCTGCATTCGATTACATAGATGACAAATTTTGTCAAACAATTAATCTTAGTTTTGATGTCATATGTTCTCATATCACCACCACTGAATCTTTTCGTTCTGGGTTTGGCTCATCTACACACCCCTCAAGAGCCACATTTGTAGAAACCGGTATTGGGTGTCGTGAGACAAGTGTCTGTCAACGCTGTTCTAGGTACTGTAGGGCTAAGCCTATTACGTAAAGTTTTGCCTCTTCTAAATGTGATCTGTGGCTGTTTGTTGATGTGGGGGGTGAGTATATTGTCTGCCAAAAGAATGTTCCAATGTTTTTTCAGGCTTTTTTCGCAAAATGTGACTAAGATCAATGAAATCCGTCACCATCCGAATAGTGTGTTTATTGTCTTCAGGTTTGTACTTGAGTTTAAAAGTGTCATTTCTGTTGACTTTCATGATCCTGTTCCTGGCCTTATTGAGATGTGTGGTTGAATACCCTCTCTTCTCAAAACGCAGATTCATGTCATTGATACTTTTGTGAAACTCGCTGTCATCACTGCAAATGAGTATAGCTCTGACATATTCCCCATAGGGTATGGCGCTGATCTGATGTGCAGGGTGAGAGCTGTCAGCATGCAAGATCGAGTTGCAAATGGTGTTTTTGCCAAAAAGGCGACTTTTCAGGCTGTCCCCCACAGTATAAAGTTCAATATCAAGAAAGGAGATGTGTCTGTTACTGGCCTCCATGGTGAAGCGCATCCCGCAATCATTGCTATTCATATACTCCAAAAATTGTTGTAGTTCCTGATGAGTGCCAGCCCACAAAAGAAGACAGTCATCTATGTACCTGCCCAAAATATGATCTTGTCAGTCCACATGTTACCTTTCTCTCCCCAGATCCAATCTTTCTCCAGGCAGCCAATAAAAAAGACAGGCGAAGGGAGGGGAAAATTTTGACCCCATTGCTACCCCCTGATCTGTTTATGTCATTTACCATCAAACAAGAAGAAATTGTTGTGGAGGATAATGTGCATCATCCTGATCAACATCTCATTATGCAACCATTTAGTGGCCGGCCGAGTGCCCAATATTCGAGTTACTGCCTGTAAGCCCAACTCCGGACTGATGTTGGTATAAAGTGAAACCACATCATTTTTTTATTGACTGCATCTCACTGTACTGTATTTTATTATAGTCATTACTAATTATTGTAGAACCTTTTCCTGATGCCCATCTTTTCTTGTAGTTAGGTGCAGGAGTTGATACGTTTTTTTGTTACTTACGACTCGTGCGGAACCGGCGCCCTGTTAACTGTAGATGATACTGCCAACAGGGTAAGAACCCCTTTTCTGTATCATAGTAGAATTGTTTTGGCCCCTTCGTCGTTCACTTGGATTGGAGACTATGGATTGCAATTGCCAGAATACTGTCAGACATTTAATTTAATATTAAGAATCCATTTCTGGATAGATAAAGAGGAGGCCTTTGGTGTGAACTGGTATGCTCTTTGCAGATAGGAACAGATCGTATGGCGCTCCCTAAATAAAATTTAGGAACCATTATGCCGACTCATATTTCATGTTAAAGGGACTGTTTGGGTTACTTAGGACCCTTGGAACATTACGATTGCTCGCCACTGGTGGAAATAATATGGGCATTAGGGCATTTATCATTGACTTAATTGAGTTTGGGACTTTTCCTCTTGTGTAAATTGTAACTTTTTGAATATTGCAGCTTTTATCCGACCTCTACCCTTGATCATACAGATTTTGATTACCCTTCCGGGTTGCAATTATCACTGGAACTGGAGTAAGAACTCATTGGCAGTTTTACTACCAATTCTGGCTGGAGTTCTATCGCATAGAGTTCTTTTCATTAATTCCCCCTCCCTCTTTCCATTTCTCTCCCTCTCTTTTCTTTGGCCTACCTGACTTTGGATCCAGCCACTCAGGTACCATACAGATCCCTCACACTAAATGTATTCTAGTCACTTGGGTACTACTCAGAGTGTGTTAATCAGTCACTATAATGTGTATTTACATGTTTTCTAGTTTAAATGCAAAAAATGTTTTTTATCCCTTTTCTTTTTCCGACACTGGGCTGACACAAATGTTGAGCATTAGGCCGTTACAGTCAAGCTATGTTTCTGTTATTAAGTGAAATTGACAGTATGAATCTCTCTCTTGTGGTCTCCACGCGTGTTGGGTGACGGTAGCTTAACATGCCACCAAATTGGGTTATTATTTGTTTTGCTATGGACATGGATTTCCATGCCCTGTTCTTAGGTCATCTTTTTTCTATTTTCCCAGCCCTGAGGAGTTGTAGAAATTTGTTTTGTCTACAACGAAACACGTGTCGGCTGGCTGTGTATAACCTCTACTTGGTGACCTATTAAAAAGGGAGAACAAAAACTCCAGATTATACTACCGACGTTGGATGGTTTTCTTCATCTCCAGAACTTTTACTTAACACATTGGTGTTTTTCCATTTTGAGTGCGCAGAAATTTAGTTCATTTGTGATTGTGTGGCGTGCTCCACACAAATTGAAGGGTTTGAGGGTCTCCCCTCCCTGCCAGCACCATTGCTAATATTAAATACTGATTACTGATCATAACGTTAATAGTGCTTGAGCGCCAACACTTCCTGTCTACTAAAACCCGTTTCTTTCTTCAGTATGAAGATATTATGGCCCGACCAAATAAGACGACGTTTAAGTCCTACAGCCTTCAAAACGTGCATCAGTTCGGTGAATTCTAGAAAGAGCATTATGATTCCACCTGGTTTGGTAGCGGTAGGGTTTAGACGTCCCAGACGATGTGCTTTGTATGTTGAGGGGACTTGTTGAAGCCTGAAGATCTAGGAGCTCTGGAAAGAGCTTCTATAGAAATGATACCATGTCAAGACCTTCAATATTTTCCGGAAGTCCATAAAGGCGTTAATTATTTTTACAATTGCGATTTTCAAGATCCTTAGTATGGATTTTTAACTCATGAATTTCCTGTTCTTTTTTTTTTTTTTTTTTTTTTATTTTCTTTTTTTTGTCCTCATATATGCCACCAGTAGATAATTGCTCTAAATAGGCGCTCTTCAGGCCACTGACACAAACTCCCGTTACCAGCCCTCTTGTTTGTGGATAGCCGATGAAGATTGCCCAGAGGTAAGGTTATTACTCGTCCAACTTCCTCTCGTGTTGATACTTGCTACAGAGAAAGGACAAGTCCACAAAACCTCTGGCATAATCATTGGACTATTTCTCACACCAGGCATTCAAGGCTGACCATAATTTAGCAGACTCATCTCCACCACATAAAATATCCAATTTACTCACCGCCATGATGTTTTTAAGGAAATCTGCGAATGTCGGGGGAAGCGCAGACTTCCACTCTTTACAGATCTCTCTTCGGGCGATCACTATTACATAAAAAATAAACTGTGATATGTTGCTATTAATATCATAATCGGGTTGGAGACCAAAAAAAACCAGACTTAAAGTGTATATAGGTGAAAATGAAAGTACCTCCTCCAAAAACCCACAGACTTGTCCCCAAAAATTGTTAATACTTGGACATTCAAAAAACATATGTATATCATCAGCCTCTTGTGACTTACATCTGGGACAAGGATATTGAAGTGCGGAGATCTTAGAAAGTTTCGCAGGAGACCAGTAAACCCTGTACAATGTATATAGATGATTTCTTCTCAAGTTAGAAGGTTTAATTATTTTTTGGGACATAGAGAAAGAATCTGCCCATAGTTTAACAGGATTATCCGAAACCTGAAAGATAGCGGGGTCCCATAACTTTATAATCTCCGCCTCTTGATTGTCCTTATTACTTATGAAGATTTTGTACCATTGGGCAGTCTCCCCCTTTCTTATCGTGTTATTACTAATTAGGTCTAGAAGGAGGCTCTCATCACCAGAATCCGAAGCTTGACTTCCCCACCAAGCCGATAATTGATAGAACTTAAATCTCGTGAGGGTTCCCCCGGTTAAACCTACCAGCGTTTCCCATTTTAGTGCTCTTGATGTATCAAGAAGGTCACCCCATTTGAGGAGACCCGCCCTCTTTAACGGAAGTGCTAACTGATCTGTCAAGCATTCGGGAGTACCAGGGGAATCCCATATCGGGGCATATGTATGATAATAATGTATGCCTAACATCCCTCTTATTTGTAGCCAGTTATGTAAAACAGCCTTCAAGAGCTTCAGTCGTACTTTTTTAAAGAATTTTTGGTCTCCAAATTTAAACGTAAAGAAGTCAACCCCGTATGGAAGATCAGACAACATGGCTCGGAAGAGTATACCATTAGAGGTGGAATCTAATTTGTTCGCTAGAAGTCTAAAATTTTTAAATTGAAAAGCATAACAGTATAGAAGTAAATCCGGGAGAGCAAGGCCACCTATTTTTAGTCCTCTCCTCAACTTCCTCCAGGCTATCCTGGGAGATTTTGTCGCCCAAATAAAGGAACCTATCCTACCCTGTAAGTTAAGAATATCTTTCTTATTGAATGTTAAAGGAATGGAATTAAAAAGGAAGGTCACCTTTGGCAAGATGATCATCTTCACCAAATTTACTCTACCGTAGATATTTAAAGGCAAAGAGTTCCATCTGGTCAAAAGTTTCCTAACCTCCTTTATCACCACATCCCAACTAGTTTTAGGAGTTTCTACCAGATTATGATTGAGCTGTAAGCCCAGATATCTCATCTTGGTTTTAGCTTCTGTGATAGGTACTGCGATATTCCAACACATGATATCGGTCTTTTCCTTATTAATGCCATACCCAGAAGCGATACCAAACTCCTCAGCAAGTTGGAATAACCTTGGAATTGCATCTAGTGGATTCGAAGTGTACAAAAGGAGATCATCTGCGTATAGAGCTGTCTTAACTGTTAAATCTCCGATTTTAAAAGGGTGAATTATAGGATCCTGTCTTAAAAGACAAACAAAGGGCTCAATATATACATCAAATAATAATGGAGATAAAGGACATCCTTGCCTCGTCCCTCTATGAATATTTAACCAGTCTGACAGTCCACCATTCACCAGGATCCTGGCTCTCGGGCCCCCATATAAAGTTCTAATTCCATTGATGAAGACTTCTGGAAAACCAAATTTCCTCATCGCTTTCCAAAGAAAGAGCCAATTCACCTGGTCAAATGCTTTAGCAGCGTCTATTGCGACGATAGCAAGAGGCTTCTTTTTCTCTGTGGCGTAGTCTATGGCAGCAATTACTTGGAATGTGAGCTCGTTTAATTGACGGCCAGGAATGAATCCCCTCTGGTCAGGATGGATAATAGATTTTATGACATTGGCCAGTCTGGTCGCTAAAATTCCAGAATAAATTTTTAGATCGGAGTTCAAGAGTGAGATGGGGCGATAAGATTCTATCTTTTCCGGATCTTTATTCGGTTTAGCTATTAATGAAATTGTAGCGTCCAACCAGGAAGATGGTATTTGGTCTCCCTGAATGAAAATTCTATTGAATAGTTTCTGAATTGGAACTAGAATTTCTTCAATATTTGCTTTGTAAGTCTCTATTGGGAGGCCATCGGGACCTGCAGCTTTATTCCTTGCCATCTTCTTTAGTTGGAGTCTAATCTCCCCTTCTGATATGTTTTTTGCCAAAAGAGCTATGTCTGAATCTTTTAATTGTGGTAAATCATCCCAGAGTGGCAGAGTATCCAGCTCGTCCATTGAGCAGTTAATTTTTTCCGTATATAGCTCTTGGTAGAATGTTCTAGCTTCTTGCCTGAATTCGTCATCTTCAGACAAAACAACTCCAGACCCACGTTGTATCAGAGTTTTGATGTTGTTTCTAGATCTGTCCGACCTAGCTTTCCACGCAAGCAGGGACCCACACTTCTCTCCATATTCAAAATTACGTAATTTACTGACTTCCCATTTATCCTTGAGTAATTTTTCAGTTCTCGATCTAAAATTCAATTGTAAGTCTACTAATTCTTTTTCCAATTTTGGTACATTAGTTCTGTCGCCTAGAGTAGCGGAGAGAAGCTGTTCTTCTTTTATTTTAATTAACCTTAGCTCTTTAATATCCATTTCCTTATTAAGCTTCCTATTTATGATCATCTGGGAGCTGTATAATCCTCTTAGATAAGACTTGAATGCATCCCAAACAATATTCTCAGGAGCGGTTTCATCATTAAATTCAAAGAACTCTGTGGACTTTTCTTTGACTTTGATATTAAATACTTCATTTAAAAGGATAGTCCTATCCAGTGTCCACCTATATTCGGGAAAGTTTTTCTGAATATTAATATTTAATTCAACCACTGAATGGTCAGACAGGCCAATCGGAGTATAAAAGATAGAATCCGTGGTTGCTAAGAGCGATTGATCTAATAGAAAAAAATCTATTCTGGAGAACTGGTGGTATTTTTTGCTATAAAAAGAATATTGTTTTTTTGTGCCATATTTAACTCTCCAGACGTCTGACAATGTATAGTCTTTCATAATGTTCTTCAGGATCAGAAAAGATTTTTTTGGACAATTGTATCTAGACTTAGAGGTACGATCTAATGTTGGGTCTAATAACAAATTAAAATCCCCCCCTAGCACAATTGGGATTGTATACTGGATCATATATTTTTCTAATCTCTGAAGAAAAACAGGATTATCGTCATTCGGACCGTAATAAACCCCGCATAAGAGTTTAACTGAACTTATTGAGATCACCGCAGCCAACCACCTCCCTGACTGGTCTGTGGCCCAATCATGCAGTATAATACCCTTATTGACACAAAGTATTATTGCAACCCCTCTCGTTGTACCCGTCTGTTTTGAACAGAGAATCTCCTGTACCCAGTTAAGTTTAATGAATATCTTCCTACATTGATCCGCTTCCAAGTGTGTTTCTTGTAATAGGATAATGGATGCTCCAGTATTTTTTAAATAATGAGAAATGTTTAATTGCTTCTTACGACTCCCTAGCCCGTTCAGGTTCCATGAAAGAATTTTAGTAGATCTTGGTTGGGCCATCATATAATCTTACTGTCCTACTGTTGTTAACTAAAAAAAAAAATAGTAGCCTGCTATAACGTTTAAGTTTTGAAATAAATAAAGATTTGTGACAAATGAGGATTTTTTTTTCCTGATTTTCTCCCCCATCCCTCTGAACCCTTACCCCCCTCCCTCTGAGGAACCCCTCCCTGCTGATTGGCGAAATTACGCCCTATAAGGCCCTGGACCTCCTCTGCCCTACCTCTATATTGTGAGACATATACCAAAAGTCAGTCTCAAGTTTCCCTTATAAGCTATGTGTATACATATAAATTTGTATATATATGTATATATATATTTTTTTTTTTTTTTTTTCCCCCGAACCAAACCGATTTTTTTTTTTTTTTTTTTTTGATCCATCCTTACTTATTTGTTATCTTTGTTTTTTTTTTTTTTTTTTTTTTTTTTTTTTCCTTTACCTCCCTAGAATAAACACAGACACACTCTCCCTTTACCAACACCACCCCATAGTATCCTATACTATTCTATACTAAATTGAACTAGGATGACAGTTCGATCTCAGTTCAGTTGCATTATCTACTCCTTCCTCTCCTTCATCTTAGTTAACACCGCATCCACTTCCTCCGGGAAATGACAAGTAAACATTTTATTGTTCCACATTATTTTGAGGATGGCTGGAAATTTCATTTGTACTTGTGCCCCCATTGAACGCAATTCTGGCATTCTGGAGCCGAGCTCCCACTGTCTTTGGGCTGTTTTACCACCTATATCTGATCTGACTTGATAGGGATTGGCTTGAAAATGCAGAGAAGTACGCGAGAGACATCTAGTGAGAATAAGCTCCTTAACACTGTAAGTTTGAAAATAGACAAGGATTTTCCTAGGTGCCTTCCGTTCTGGGTGCAGCCTGAACGGGTCCCTATGGACCCGCTGAATCTCCGCTTCCAAATTGATGTCTGGGCGATCCTTCAGGATATCCTCTCGGAGGAGTCTGCAGACAAATCCTTTTATATCTTCTACTTCTGCGCCTTCCGGAATTTTAAGGATCCTCAAGTTGTTGCGTCGACACTGAGTTTCCAACCTTTCTAAGTCCATGGCTAGAGTTCGATTCTGGGCTTTCAGGGCATCTATATCTTTAGAATTCTCTTTTGAAGACTCTGTGAGAGATGTTACTTTCACTTCCAAATTACTAGTCCTAGCGCTGATACCTTCAATTTTAGCCTCCAACAAGTCGAATCTGTCGTGCAGACCCCTCTGATTTTTTTCGGAGATATCAAATCCAGCTAGTAAGTCAGTCCTGAGCGAATGCAGCAAGGAGCCCAGTCTATCATCTGTTAAACCATTCTCGCCAGTGTCTCCCGCTCCCGCAGCCCCACTCAATTGTGTGGAAAAGGTGTCGCCTTCCAGACCAAATAGTGGGGATACTGGAAAATTCTTGGATGTGGATACGGCTGTCTGATTATCCTGCATGCTGTCTGATGAAATTATCCCACTTTGTTCAAGGATTTGATCAGGAAGATGCCTTACTGCCTCCCCTACAGTATCCTGTGGGTTAGCTGCCCCCAGAATTGCATACTTATTAATCAGGGGGAAAGTAGCAAGAAGGGGGGAATCAACTATAACGTTTGACTTGTTGACTGTTGACTTGTTGACTGTTTCTCTTGAGGGCTTCTCCGCTCCATGTAGCCCATTATCCACTTCCCCGTTGTTTATTTCATCACTGATATTAACTGTTTTAGGGGCTACTGCTTGCTCCATGATCTTAAAATAGCTTGTTAAAGATGGAGTCCCTCGAGTCCCTCTAGGCATCAATGGTTGCTTGGGTCTCCCCCTTTTTGTACCCCCCCTCTTGTTTAACTTTAGTGGTGAAATAGGGATTGGCCCGCTCCTTACACCTTCCACTAAATCCAAAGGGTTAAGAACCCCTTTCTTCTTTAGTTCCTGCCTGGAACGTAGCTGATAGCGGTTCTTTGCTAGACCTCCTATCTTAGAGTCAGTAAAGTCAACAGTAAGCCCCTCTAAAGTCAAAACACCGTCCAGTGCAGGACTCCTATCTGATCCCCCTGTGCTGGGCGAGCTGTCTGATGATAGGGTAGTCTTTTGCACCAAAGAGACAGCTTTTTCTGGCTCCATACAACCTACAAGGTCCTGATTAATAGAGTTTAGCCCAGGGTGAGCCTGCCTTGAAAGAACACCCGCTCGGTACCAGAAAGCAGCCCTTGAACGAAGCCATATACTATGGCAGCTTACCCGCAACCGGGAGGCTTCTGTTTCCTCTGTCGCTTGATGGGAGCCTGCAACGAAGCCTCTCTCGACCGGCCTCGCAAACCGGCCGGTTTCCTCACTTGGGATCCGATGCAGCTGCCTAGTGAGCCGCTCCTCCGTGTAGCTCCGCACGCACTCTCGCATCTCGAGATCCCGCCCTGTGCAACGCGGGGGTCCTAGTGCCTCTGAGTTTGATCCGCATCTGAGTCCGTGTTGCTGCAGAACTCGGGGTGAAAAGCGGGATAAAAGCGAAGAAAAGAATACTCAAAAGACGAAAATAACATTTTTAACAGGTAATACCTTTCATCTCACCGTTCAATTTGCTGCCATGATCCGATAGACCGACTTTAGACTCGTTTTAGGGCATGTTTGGAGCAGAGCCTTGCAGCAGCCGCTAGCCTGCCGCCGCCATGTTCCTCCCAGCATCTGAATGAATTTCCTGTTCTAGTAACAGAATCTTTGTAAAGACATCCTGTAGGTCGCTAACTCATTGTTCGAGTTCCAGAACCTTACCTTCCATAATAATCCATCTCTCCTCAATCTGTTTTAGTTTTTCATTTGTAGTGGACATAAAGGGTTGAATACCACGGACTTCATCCAATATAGAGTACAAAACAGGATTCTGAGAGGAATGAATAGGAGAAGGCGGATCGTTTTTATGTCTTTTTGGTTTTGTACCAGATAAGGAAGATCTAGCAGTGTGGAGATCGTTAGCCTTTGTAATTTGCAAAGGAAATCAACAAAAAGCTTGAGTAAAAGTGAAGAATTCCCAACAAATGCCGTAAAAAATCCAAGGTCGTAATGATAGTTCATTCAATATCAGACAAAGAGTTAAGAGTACCTCCAGTGAGCAAGAGTAACAGATGTCCCTCAAGTGAATCTCGTCAAATAATGAAGGATCGCTCTGTTTGACAAGAAAACTGCTCAATTTCCACAGTATATTGGCCTAGGTGCGAGCTATACAGTGCTCAGAGGTGATTAATGCAAAGGAGTAATATGAGGTGGTAATTTGAATCCATCATTGCTGCAAAAACTGTAAAAATTAATAGGAGGCGGCATTATGAAATCATTATGAAATCACTGTCACTGAAAAGCGGCAGAACTTGGCAGCGCAGAGAGAGGCGAGCGCAGCAACCTAAAATGGCGGCCGCTCGCATCTCTGAGAGGAAAAAATTACCGCAGACTGAAGCTGGCTCAGAGATGGTAGGAAACTGTCCCAAAAGTGGTATCCAGACTCACCGCATCATCCGCAAGACAGGTCCGTCACTCACCACTTGGGAGACCGGGATATGAGGTTCAAAAAATACGCCAGAGTCCCGCGTCGATGCGGAGCTCACAGCGGGTCCGCCATTTTCCCTCGGTGCACAAGGCATGCCCCCCCATGATATATTCTTTAACGCTGTTAACTTCCTCTCTCCTCTACCCTCCACATCTCTTCCCCTTGTCCCCTCTTCCCCTTGTCCTCTCTCTCCCTAGTCTTTCATTTCCCTTTTCTCTTTTTATTCATGCTTGTTATTGTATTGTTTTATCTTGGATTTTCAATGAAAGAGATTTGAAAGAAAAAAGTAAATCACAACTTCGTACTGGAGGTACCCGTAACTCTAGGGGTATAAAGCTACCTGAGGATTAGAAGTAGAATCCTGACCTTCCCATGAGGAGTGTGGAATTACTCGGTGAATTCTGAACATAATTCCCTGGTAATTCCTCATTACTCCCTCTTCTCGGATTTTCTCATGGAGATTTCAAGTGTTGGGGCCTTTGTTCGCCCACGGTATCTACAGTCAATTCTAGGAATAGGTCTCCCAGTGCAATGATGACTGATGCCTTTGAGGAACCAGACGGAGCGATGACCTTCCTAAGGCACTGCTCGAGGCACAAGATCGAGGCTGAGGCGGCCCGTGAGTGTGGAGCGCACCCGACCTCCCGGATTAGCGCATCTCTGGCTGGCTACAACCACCAGTGGCATAACTGAGACGCCGCAGGTCAAGAGGGGAGGCACCCGTGGCATTAGGATATCCAGGTTACAGCCTCGCTCAACAAATAAGAAAAATTTGGGATCTCTGGTCATTTAAACACCAGGAGGCCCCTGCGGGGAAGAGACAGTGGAGAAGGCTGCGTGCCCATTGGGGAGAAAGTGACATCACTGGAGAGTCTGGGCAGATTGTACAAGGCACAACCCCCCTCAAAGCCTGTTGTTTATCTCTAAAAAACACCCATGCCATCTTTGCAATAGACAATAGAGCTACCTCCACTATTATTAACTATTGCAAGAACTGTTTGGAGGTGCCACACAGTGAGAGTAACACTTGTGGATTCAGCGCACTGTTGTCTGTATGTGAGCGAAGAGTACGGGCACAGGGAATGGTTTGCAAAGACCCTAAGCAGCGCTTACTGCAATTTGAGACATTCAAGGCGCCGGAGGGGCGGCATCCTCAAGAGATGGCAGGTGAGCTGCCTGGCGGCACAACGGGAGGTGCTCCCCCTCAAGACACTGTGGCACTGCTTGTGGAATTGCGTTCGGGAACGGTCTCAACACAAAGGGTGCTCTAGGAGGCATTTAAAGCATGCATCAGGTGGGTATGCATTTCCACACACACAGGGGTGTTAAAAGACCTGATGCGTAGCTGCAAGTTTAGAGGAAGAACTAGCCAAGTAGATGGAGAGACCATGACAAGATGACCCCGTGATAACACATCTTACATGAAGCACAGGGCAGAACTACTGACAGAATACACTGAAATAGCAGAATGGGAAGCGCACTATGTGGGGAAATATGCGAAAGCCCATAGGTACGGGGAGGGGGAACGACCGGGTTGCCCGGTTGCACGGCTGCTTCGGCCACATTACAAACAGAACTATATTACTAAATTTCAAGAGCCTAACGGAAAGATGGCCATGGGAACTGCCTCCATAGAACTGACATTATTGAAATATTACATCATCATAAACTTTATTCGACAGTTAAGTCATAAAAGCACACAATAAAAACATTCATCAAATATTCAATACAGTCTAAGAACAACCAATTAATTTAAATAATTAAGATACAATTAAACTCCATATGAAAACTATCAAATACATTGATTAACAAAAATGTTATAAGCTAAAATTACAAGAACAAGATGTGACTTACAGATTCTTGCTGGTCCAGGCACCTAAAGCATCTGTCATTTGTTGACTCCACCCATTTACCAGTAAATAACCTTGTGGGGAGAGTGCCCACCCTGAATTGGAAAAACAGTTTGCGATCATGGGGCTTTTCAATAAAATACCAGTACTTTTCTAACGCTGGCCAGGACTTAGATTCGAGGAATCGTCCAGTGAGGTGGGAAGAAAGACCTTTCAAACATATTGATGAGAAGACCATTTCCCAATATCTTTCCTTCAAGATTTTTTTAGAGGGAAAGACTGCATTTAAAGGGTCATCCCATAGTTCGGTCATACCCAACCTCACTAGCAAGGATCTAATCTCCTTCAACCATTTAATTTTATGGAAGGGGTCGTTTTTAATAATATCCATAAGGCTCTGGGCATAGTGCGAGAGTTCCTCAGTACTCCACACTCTACGCCAATACAATAATGGGCGAAGAATGGCCAGATCTTTAACTGTTTTCCTACCTAGATCCCATCAGAGTGGTATTAATGGGGTACTTTGTGGGACACTGGTGACTTTACGTAGAAACTCATTCTCCACGAAGGACAGGCGCAATAGGTTTTCAAAACCCCACAGTTCGGCTCCATATAGGGCCGAACTCAGTACCTTCATCCCATAAATTTCCAGTACTGGACTAATTGGTTTAGTAAATGAGGTTTTAAATTTTTGTAAGAGATACCCTGATTGCTGTTGGTGCTTTAAAACGGCCAGATCAAGTTGGCTATTCCAACGCATATCCCTCTGTAGGGTAACACCCAAATAAGTAAAAGCATCAACCTGCTCTAATGGGAGATTATTCATGTACATACTACCTCTAAAAGATTTGTGTTCATTGAAAGACATAAATTTAGTCTTGGCAGTATTTATTTCCAGACCGCGCAGAAGGCAAAAATCTCCAAACTGTTGGAGGGCCCGCTGAAGGCCGCTCAGTGTTTTGGAAATAATCAAAGTATTGTCCGCAAATATGAGGATTGGGATACGAATACCTGCCAGCACTGGGGCATCTGAGGGGGCCAAGGAAAGGT